>NC_050573.1:456799767-457999767 GCF_011100635.1 Trichosurus vulpecula | reverse complement strand
CAAAAAGGAGTGGAAAAGCAAGTAAGAGAAGTAGAGGAAAAATTGGGAAAGAAATGAGAGTGATACAAGAAAACCATGAAAAACAAGTCAATGACTTGCTAAAGGAGACACAAAAAATACTGAAGGAAATAACACTTTAATAAATAGACTAACTCAAATGGCAAAAGAGCTCCAAAAAGCCAATGAGGAGAAGAATGCTTTCAAAGGCAGAATTAGCCAAATGGAAAAGGAGGTCCAAAAGACCACTGAAGAAAATACTACCTTAAAAATGAGATTGGAGCAAGTGGAAGCTAGTGACAACAGAACCAAAGGAATGAAAAAAATGGAAGACAATGTGAAATATCTCATTGGCAAAACCACTGACCTGGAAAATAGATCCAGGAGAAAGAATTTAAAAATTATTGGACTACCTGAAAGCCATGATCAAAAAAAGAGCCTAGATAGCATCTTTCAAGAAATTATCAAGGAGAACTGCCCTGATATTCTAGAGCCACAGGGCAAAATAGAAATTGAAAGAATCCACAGAACACCTCCTCAAATAGATCCCAAAAAGAAAACTCCTAGGAATGTTGTCACCAAATTCCAGAGCTCCCAGATCAAGGAGAAAATACTGCAAGCAGCGAGGAAGAAACAATTTGAGTATTGTGGAAACACAATCAGGATAACACAGGATCTAGCAGCTTCTACATTAAGGGACTGAAGGGCATGGAATATGACATTCTGGAGATCAATGGAGCTAGGATTAAAACCAAGAATCACCTACCCAGCAAAACTGAGTATCATGTTCCAAGGCAAAATATGGGCTTTCAATAAAATGAGGACTTTCAAGCTTTCTCAGTGAAAAGACCAGAGCTGAATAGAAAATTTGACTTTCAAACCCAAGAATCAAGAGAAGTATGAAAAAGTAAACAAGAAAGAGAAATCATAAGGGACTTACTAAAGTTGAACTGTTTTGTTTACATTCCTACATTGAAATATGTTGTGTGTAATTCATGAGACCTCAGTATTAGGGTAATTTACATATATGTATATAGACAGAGGGCACAGGGTGAGTTGAATGTGAAGGGATGATATCTAAAAAAAATCAAATTAAGGGATGAGAGAGGAATATATTGAGCGAGCGAGATAGGGAGAGATAGAATGGGGTAAATTATCTCACGTAAAAGTGGCAAGAAAAAGCAGTTCTGTAGGAAGAGAAGAGAAGGCAGGTGAGGGGGAATGAGTGAATCTCGCTCTCATAAGATTTGACCTGAGGAGGGAATACCATACATACTCAATTTGGTATCTTACCCCACAGGAAAAAAGGAGGAAGAAGATAAAAAAAGGGGGGATGATACAAGGGAGGGCAGATGGGGGTGGAGGTAATCAAAAACAAACACTTTTGAAAGAGGACAGGGTCAAGGGAGAAAATTCAATAAAGGGGGATAGGTTAGGAAGGAGAAAAATATAGTTAGTCTTTCACAACATTAGTACTGTGGAAGGTTTTACATAATAATACACATGTGGCCTGTGTTGAATTCTTGCCTTCTTAAGGAGGGTGGGTGGGGAGGGAAGAGGGGAGAGAATTTAGAACTCAAAGTTTTAAAAGCAGATGTTCAAAAAAAAGTTGTTTTTGCATGCAAGTGGGATATAAAATATACAGGCAATGGAGCATAGGCATCTATCTTGCCCTACAAGAAAGTAAGGGAAAAGGGGATGGGGAAGGAGAGGGGGGTGACAGAAGGGAGGGCTGACTGGGGAATGGGGCAATCAGAATATATGCCATCTTGGAGTGGGGGGAGGGTAGAAATGGGGAGAAAATTTGTAATTCAAAATCTTGTGGAAATCAATGCTGAAAACTAAAAATATTAAATAAAAAAGAAAATAAAAAAATAAATAAAAACCAAAGGAAATCAGCACAGAGGTTATGGTAGAAGAGGCAGATTTGAGAATCTTCAGCTTAGAGATGGTAATTAAATCCATGGGGATTGATGAGGTTACTAAATGAAGTAGTGTGGAGGGAGAAGAGAAGAGTTCCCAGGACAGAACCCTGTGGTTGGAGAGAATAATCTGGATAAGGATCCAGCAAAAGGACTGAGAGGAGTGATCTGAGAGGTAGGAGGGGAACCAGGAGAAAATGGTGTCCTGAAAACCTAGAAAGAAGACAGTATCAAGGAAGAGAGGGCGATCGTCACTATCAAAGGCTACAGAGAGATCAGAGAGAATGAGGATTGAGAAAAGGCTGTTGGATTTAGCAATGAAGAGATCATTGGAAAGTTTGGAGAGAGCAATTTTAGTGGAATGATGAGGCTGGGAGTGAGACTGTAAGGGGTTAAGAAGAGAGTGAGAGGAGAGAAAGTAGTGGCACCTACTTTAGATGGCTTTTTCAAGGAATTTAGCCATAAAAGTCACAAGAGATATAGGAGGTCAGTTAGTGGGGATGGAAGGATAAAGTGGTGATTTTGTGAGGATGGAGGAAACATGGATATGCTTGTAGGCAGTAGAGATAGACCTAGCAGAGAGGGAGAGATTGAAAATAAGTGAAAGAGTGGGAATGACAGAGGGGGAAATCTGTTGGAGGAGGTGGAATGGAATGGGATAATGTAAACAAGTAGAGGAGTTCACCTTGGTAAGGAATAAGGCCACCTCTTTCTGTGAGATAGGTGAGAGGGTGGCAGAAGGCACCTGAGTGATATGAGGAAGAGGGAAGAAGAGGGAGCTCACAGTGAATGACCTCAATTTTTTTCTGTATAATATGAGGCAAGGTTCTCAGATGGTGGGGAGGTGGGGGAGGGAAGAGAGGGTGGAAGGGGAAGCCTTGGGAGGCCTGAAGAGGCATGGAAACATTTGGAAGTGGGATAGTGAGTTGATAAGGGAGTTATAGAAGGATTGCCTAGCAGCAGTGAGGGACCAGTTGAGGTTGCATAACATAAATTTGTAGTGGGCCCATCAGAACTGTTGTGTGGTTTTCTCCACCTTTGTTCAGCTAAGGCAGCAGGTAGTAAGAGTCATCCAAGCCTGAGGTTTGGCTGGCACAATAATCTGCAAAATAATAAGATCATCAAGGACTCGAGAGAGGGTAGTATACAGTTAAATTGGTTCGCTAAGGGGTCAAGAGGAGGAAAAGATGTGGCTGGTAGATTAATTGAAATGATAGAGGAAACAAAGGTTTGAGCTTCCAAGTACATCACTTTATTAAGCAATGCATACCAATTGTATAACAAATCAGGACCAGGACTCCTCAGCTTGGTCCTGGACCCCAAATACAGGGGGAGATAGATTTTTATTCGTTAGAAGATGACAATAAGTAAGACGCAAAAGGATGCATAATTAGGTAATCTGATTTTTAATTTGAGGAAAAAATGAGGGCTTTTCAAGTTGGGAGGAGAAGAGTGAACAGGTACAATTTCCTGAAATCAGAAAAAGAGGTCATCCACTCCCCACAAGTGTCTATATTTAATCAAAGAACATGGAAATAATAACTGATTGGCCAGTATGGGGCCAGTTTTCAGACAAGACGTACAGGTTGCTTGATATGTGCAATTGTGAGAAAGCTCCTAGCATCAATTTTAGGATCTGACTGGGTTTCTGGTCAGCATAACCTAGGTCCTTAGTTAAGAGTCTCCAAGCAACAGACAAGAGATGGTCCAGCTTCCCAGTTGTACGGGGATAGGTTCAAACAATGCAATAAAGTTTTCTCACAACTCTCATAACTGAATAAAGTTTTCTCACAAGACAGAAATTGGAATAGACTCATGGAATAGAAAGAGAACTGAGCTAGATCCAGAATTGAGTCACAAGATGGAGTCAGTATGGTTCACTCAATTCCCACAATTCCATCAAAGAGGAGATAATGATTAGTGTTGGAGTGATTGGCCTTGGAAGTAAGCGAGGGATGGAAGGATTGAAGATCACAGTGTGAATGAAGAGCAGGGTTTGGTAAAGGAAGGCAAAGGGAGAGGTGGAAAGCCAATAGATAATGGAATTTTGGAATTCTTGAGCATGGAGGCAGTGCATTTATGGTTGATGGAAAGATCAAGGGTTTTGCTCATCTTTGTGTGTAGCTGAGGTGGGATGGAGGAATAGGTTACAGGAAGTGCATAGGTTGAAAAACTGAGTGGTTAGGGTGCTTGAAGAGCAGTCAATATGTATGATTAAGTCCCCAAATATGAGGAAAGGATCTAGTTCCAAAGTATGAAGGAGGAGAGAAAAATTGTGAGCCAGGTACTGAACTCATTGAGGAAGGAAGCAGAGTTACCTGGAGGTTTGTAGACAACAGCTACTAAAATTTTGAGTAGGCGATAGGTAAGAAGTACATGAACTTCAAAGGAGGAGAGGTTTCTGAGTGATAGAGGCAGGGGGAGAACCTGGGAGTGGCAATAAGTACCAAGTAGTACTCCAAATTCCTTTGACCAATGAACCAAGGGAAAAGAGTGAAGATGCAGCCAAGGTCAGGGAGGCTGTGTCATCAAGGAGGGGAGCAAGGTTTCAGTAATAGTTGGAATAGCTAGGGGTTGGGGATACAAATTCAAAGAATGAAATAATCTTTATTCTCCTTATTTTGCATTGTAAAGGAGAAGACAACAAATCCATAAGTAGGTATGTACAGAATAAATATAAAAATAATAAATACAACAAAATTAATACAAGATTGTTTGGGAGGAAGGGCACTAGCAGCTAAGTGAGATCAGAAAAGGCTTATGTAGAAGGCTTTGAGCTAAATTTTGAAGGAAAAGAAGGATTCTAAGAGGTGAAGGTGATGTGAGAGTACATTCCTGGCTTGGGAGATGTCCAGACCAAAGGGATGGAGATGGGAGAAAGCATATCATAGGTGAGGAATGGATAGAAGACTCTTTGGGCTGGATCATACAATACTGGAAGGGAATAATGTTCACCTAGGCTAGAAAGATAGTTTGGGACCCATTTGTGAAGAACTTTAAAAGCTAAACAGTTAATATTTTATCCTAGGGGCAACAGGGAGCTATTGGAATTTGTGGAGTAGGGAAGTGACACAGTTAGATCTACACTTAACAAAAATTACTTTTAGCAGCAGTGTATAGGAGAAACTGGGGTAAGACCATAGGATTATATTTCTAGAGATGGAGGCGACCTCAGAGCCCATTTAGTCCAACTCCCTCATTTTACAGAGAGGGAAATTAAGATCCAGGAAAATTAAGATCCAAGGAAATTAAGTGACTTTTTCTAAAGTCATGTGAGATGTAAGGCAAGGTAGTCTGGGAGGAAGAGTACCAGCAGCTGGGTGAGAGACCAATTAGGATACCATTGCCATAATCTAGGTAACAGGTGATCAGGGCTTGAAATAAGATGGTGACTGTATGAGTAGAGAGAATATATAGAATATATCGTGGAATGGGAATGCCAAAATTTGGCAACTGATTGAATGAATGAGATGAGGGAGAGTGAGAAGAGGAAGATATTACTGATGTCATGAACATGGCAGACTGGAAAAATGATGACATTCTCAACAGAAATAGGGAAGGGTTTGGGGGAAAAGATAATGAATTTTATTTTGGATATGCTGAGTTTAAGATGTCTCTAGGACATTCAGTTTTTGCTCAGGGGAAAGAACTAGGTCTGGATTTATTGGTCTGTGAGTCATTAGCATAGAGACAATTATTAACCCCATGGGACTGGACCTCATAAGGTCCAAGAGAGTATATAGGGAGTAAATTTCATGCCAATCCTTGGCTGCCCAAAGCATCTTACTGATGGCTGTATTCATGTGCCTCCCATGGGACCTTTCCCCACTTTTTCAACATCAGAATGTTAGCATCCCTTAGGGTCCTGGACCATCTGTTGATATGATTTCACTCACTTCTGTTCAATGGGTTATCCTTTCCACCACCACTAATTGCCTCATTTTATGAATGAGGAAACTGGGGCCCAAGGAGGTTCCATGATTTGCCCAAGGTCACATGGGTAGTAAATGATGGAGACAGAATTTGAACTGAGATTGTCTCCAGAGCCACTACTCTCTCCACCACACCATGTGGTTGCCTTCAGGCTCTAGAATTTGTTGATTCTAAACATTTGTGTGTCAGGATGCTGAAAAGCTCCAATTTTAAAAACATAGCCTGTCCACTGTGCAACTAAAAATCTATTTTTCAGATTTGGGGGCATCTTCCATATTTCAGTATTAAATACAAAGAACATTACAAAATATTACTACTAAGTTCCAATCCTCACTCTAGGCTCTTCCTTCCAACTACTAAATCTTTTCACTTTTACTATCTCATTTTAATTATTCCCAATTAAATGTCCATGCATATAATTAGCTAACTTCGTTGTATAATAGTGAAGAAACTTTTAAAATCAAATTGCTTCTCTACATTCTGTAATTTGTTCTCCACGTATTCCTTGAAGAGAAATTTGTATAAAAATAGTGGCTGCAAAATTCCTCCATTTGAAGCATTTAGTTTTAAGCCAAAGATTTTAAACTTCTACAAAATTGTCAAGCAATATTTCATGAATTACACACCTTTCCCAGAAAGAAGGACTTTGCTTAAGGTTTTTATAGACTAGAAGAGTACAAGCCTGAGCAATTATCCTGTAAATTCAGAGTATGTGAATGCTTAATCCAGATAATTCAGTTTTTGACCTAAATGATCTAGATTTCCTAAAAACTAATTATCCAGTGGCTTCAGCCTCACTAGGCCTGGCCTGAGTTAGTCAGATTGACCACCTGCTCAGACTCACAGTACAACTATCTACTTTCTCTTAGGATAGACTTTGCCATCCAGAGATTAAATACAAATTTTGTCATCTTTCACTTTATTTTTTATGCTGAACCTGAATTACCAAGTCTTTCCAAAGTCAGCATTCTCCCTTCTTGGTAGACTGCCTGGCGCCATAGGCAGCCTGTCTTTGTAAAGCTTGTTGTTTTTGTTCAGTAGTGCCCAACTTTCTGTGACCCCATTTGGGATTTTCTTGGCAAAGATACTGGAGTGTTTTGCCATTTCCTTCTCCAGCTCATTTTACAGATGAGGAACTAGGGCAAACAGGGTTAAGTGACTTGCCCAGGGTCATGCAGATAGTGAGTGTCTGAGGGAAGATTTGAGCTCTGGAAAGATGAGTCTTCCTGACTTCAGGCCCAGCACTCTATCCTCTGCACCATTTAGCTATCCCTTTGTAAGGCTTAACCAATGGCAGCCTGATGTCCAGTAAGGTGGCTGTAGATTCATAGGTATGTCTATTTTCTTGTTTTGCTTCCTTTGTTGTATGGAGGATCTTGGATAAAGCTTTCATGTTGTAGGAGGAGCCACATCAAGCTGCCATATATTAGCTAAGTGACCCTTGGAGACAATGATGACTCTATTATAGAATTGCAGACCATTCCTGTTTTAAGGAAAAGGCAATTTAGTTTAGTGAATAAAGTGATATCCACAAAGTATGATTACTTTATCTCTATTTCTATTCCTTCCCCTTGGGAAAATCACCTTTCTCTGGGCTCTCAGTTTTTCCAGTATATAAGTAGGGGGAATACCTCACAGGAATTGCTGTTAATTAACAGAATACACTGGAAATCCTTAGAGGAAGGTGGCACGTAAATGCCTGAGAACAATATCTCAGATTACTGAGAACATTTATCCAATCAATAAATATGAAGTTAATCAGAGCCTGTTGTGTGCCAGGGGAGATAGACCCTGCCCTCACAGAGCTCACGTTCTATTGGGGGAGGGGAGAATAGCGATTACAAGTATATACACAGTAAATTCAACACATATATAAAGTAAGTATAAACCAATTGTGAGAGAGGGATACATTTCTTACAATACTAATAACTGAGGGAATCAGGAAAAAGCTTTTGAAGGGCTGGTAATTGAGTTGACCTTTGAATGGAGGAACGGGTTCCAAGATGCCTAAGTAAGAGAAAACAGTGAGGATTTCAGATATGGAAGACAGACTGTGCAAATGTGTGGAGGAGAGAGAAAAAGTGTCCTTTATGGGGTGCAGCAAATAAGCCAATTTGTTTGGAATATTATAGAGTACATGAAAAGGAGTAATGTGTAATCAGTCTAGGCTTAAAATGACATACAGAAGAGTTTATATTTTGTTTGAAAGGAAATATATTTTGTTTGAAAAGGAAACTTCTTGAGCCGGGAGACACCATGGTCAGACTATGCTTTAGGAATCACAGATTCCTAAAGGACAGGGGCTATGTTAGGGAAAGTTTTGTTTTGTTTCATTTTTAGCATCCTTTGGCTATGATGACAGGAACCAATCAAAAAGTCTTTCAGAAAGAGACTGAGTATTCTGAATTTTTTTTTACATATTTGGAAACGTCATTAAAAAATCCCTTCTTTGAGTCCTCGTCTGGTCAAGAAGATGACCCTGGACCGTTGGCTAAGCCAGGGAAATGCAAATGTTGGCAGGTTCTATTGGAATGGAAAGGCTTAGACTACAGTCCCAGAGACTGATCGTATCTGCTGTCCAAGGACCAGCCTAGCTAAGTAAGGAAAGACTTATCACTAGTCAATTGGCCATGAGATGAATTATTTGTCTATGGTAACCCACGAAGAAACAAAAATACAAAATGGGGCTCCATCCTAAGAAGTCATTTTCTCTTTCTACTGTGGGTGATATATTTTTAAAAGTTTTTTTTTCAATTACATGTAAAGACAATTTTTACCATTAATTTAACATTTCTTTTGAGTTTCAAATTTTTTTCTCCCTCTCTTGTCTCACCTTACTAAGACAGTAAGCAATTTTATATAAGTTCTATATGTGCAGTAATGTAAAACATACTTCCGTATTAGTCATGTTGTGAAAGAAGAAACAGACCAAAAGGAAAAAAAAACCTTGAAAAAATAAAGTGAAAATAATATGCTTTCATCTGCATTCAGACTTCATCAGTTCTTTCTCTGGATGTGAATAGCATTTTCCATCATGAGTCCTTTGGAATTGTCTTGGATCACTGTATTTCCGAGACTAGATAAGTCATTTACAATTCTTGCTGTTTATTGTGTCCAACATTCTATTGGTTCTGTGCATTTCAGTTTGTATCAGTTCATGTAAGTCTTTTTAGGTTTTTCTGAAATCTGTCTGTTCACAATTTCTTATGGCACAGTAGTTTTCCATTTTATTCATGTACCACAACTTGTTCAGTCATTCCCCAATTGATGGGCATCCCCTCAATTCTAATTCTTTGCCACCACAGAAAGAACTGCTCTGAATGTTTTGTACATGTAGGTCCTTTATGATCTCTTTGAAATACAGACCTACCTGAGACACAGACCTAGTAGTGGTATTGCTGGATGAAGGGTATGTACAGTTTGATTGCCCATTGGGCATAGTTCCAAATTGCTCTCCAGAATGGTTGTTCACAACTCCACCAACAATGCATTGGTGTCCAAATTTTCCCACATATTCTCCAACATTTATTAGTTTCCTTTTCTGACATATTAGCCAATCTGATACATGTGAAATAGTACCTCAAAGTAGTTTTAATTTTCATTTTTCTAATCAATGGTGATTTAGAGCCTTTTTCATATGACTATAGATAGTTTTGATTTCTTTGTCCAAAAACTGTTCATATGCTTTGAGCATTTATCAATTGGGGAATGACTTGTATTCTTATACATTTGACTCAGTTCTCTATATAGTTGAGAAATGAGGCCTTTATCAGAGACACTGGCTGTAAAAATTATTTCCCAGCTTTCTGCTTTCATTCTAATCTTGGTTGCATTGGTTTTGTTTGTGCAAAACATTTTTAATTTAATATAATCATAATTATCCATTTTATATCTTGTACATTTTACCTCTCTGTCTCTTGTTTCAGCAAATATTTTTCCCTTCTCCATAGATCTGACAGATAGACTGTTCCTTGTTCACCTAATTTGCTTATGGTACTGTATAGTGGGTAACATCCTTGAGAAATGGGGTGGAGAATAATGAAAATTACTTAATTTTTAAAGCATCTTCAATTCTTGAAACCTATAATGGATTGATGATCTGCGGGAAGCTTGACAAACACACATGGTTGTTCTGTATAATTCTTGTCCACATCCCTCCATAAATTCACCATAGGTGAGCTGTCCTTTCATTCTTTTGACATCTTAAGGATACCAATGGAACACACAGATCTGGAATCAAGAAGACCTGAGTTCAAAACCAGCCTCAGACACTTACTAGCAGTAAGCTCCTGCACAAGTCACCTAACCTCGTTAAAACGAAGACATAATAGTTCCTATTTCCCAGAGTTGTTGTAAGGATAAAATGAAATTTATTTGTAAAGTGCTTTGCAAGCTTTAAAATGTTATAAAATTCAAGCTACTATAATTATTCATTCAAGTATTGAAGCAGTTTTGGAATCACATAGGCACAGGTTATATTCAAAGTAAACAGTAAATCAATCAAGCGAAGTATTTTATTAGTATTAATTGATTCATCATCACATGAGATGATGAGGAACGTGAGATATTGTCATCATCTACCTGCCATTATTTGATGAATGCTAATTGATTATTATTAAGCTTTCAAATACATTATAAAAAGATCAGTCTGTCATGTCTTTTCCTATTTATTTCAGTACACATTTCTGATTTTGTCTGAATCACTTTGCCGAATGTTGTTGAAAAGAAAGAAAAAAGAATCTTGGGTTTTGTCTGATCAAAACTCCATACTCTTAAGAAATAGCATAAAGGAATTCTGCCCTCCCAAATGTAATGGAAAAAGACAAACCCAAGGGAATCAACCATAAAGGAAGAGGGCAAAGTGATGTTAGTATTTCTAGGAATAAAAGTCAGTTCAAAAAAGAAATTTATTTTTTTTAAAATATATTCACTTTTGTTTCATTAAATATTTTCCAATTACATGTAATTTTTTTAGACAATCATTTTTTTAAAAATTGAGTTCCAAATTCTTTCCTTCCCCCCGTCCCATTCTCCTTCTTGAGAAAGCAAGCAATTTGAAATCATTTATACACATGAAGTCATGCAGAACATATCTCCATAGTAGCCATGTTGCAAAACAAAATAGATAAAAAATAAAATTTTAAAAATATATGCTTCAATTTGCATTGAGTTCATCAGTTCTCTCCCTCTGAAGACAGATAGCATTTTTCATCATGGGTCTTTCGGAATTGTTTTGGATTGTCGTCTTGATGAGAGTATCTGTCTTTCACAGTTGATCATCCTTAGAGCATCGCTGTTACTGTGTACAATGTTCTCCTGGTTCTCCTCACTTCACTTTGCATCAGTGAAATTCCTATGTCTTCCCAGGTTTTTCTGAAATTTTCCTGCTCATCATTTCTTTTAGCACAATAGTATTCCATCACAATCACATACCACAACTTATTCAGCTCTTCACCTATTGATGGGCATCCTCTTAAATTCCAAATCTTTGCTACCACAAAAAAGGAGCTATGAATATTTTTGTATAAACAGGTCCTTTTCTCTTTCCTTTGATTTCTTTGGGATATAGTTGTAGTAGTGGTATTGCTGGGTCAAAGAGTATGCGCAGTTATGTAGCTCTCAAAAGAGAGATGAGATTTAAAGAGAGATGAATTTTCTATTTTTTTGTACCCATCAGTGACAACATTGTTGGAGTTGTGTTCCATTGTTTTTAAAGTCAGATAATTAAATGTGCTTGTGCATACATGAGGATATAAACACAACTATGAAATGCACATGTGTACATAGGTGCAAAGTCAGTTGAGTATTAAGAGCGGCAGTGTACTCCAGATCAAGTTGGGTTGAGTAGGGGATAGTCAGACTTCCAGAGAATCTGGCTTAAACCTCAGAGTTACAGATGACAATTTGAAGACTCATCGCCTCCCAATAATTTAGTACAGGTGAGAAGAAGGCAATATATGAAGAGACTAATGTTGAGATGACACATGACAGGGGAAGGTTGGACCAGAGAAAAGGTTACCATAGTGACAGTGCCTAGAGGCAGTGCTGGGAAGGAATCATACCACTCTCACATATTAAAGCCCTGCATGGCCTATACCGATGGTAGCTAAATCTCTGAAAATGCTGAAACACTAGAGCAGGATGAGACCTTAAAGACTATCTGGTCCAACACCCTCATTTTATAGATGAAGAAAGTGAGACCCAGAGAGATTTGCAGCTGGTTAGTGGTAGAGCCACTTCTGTGCCACTTCTCTGTTGACTTTTTTATGTAACTACTGACTCTCCCATCAGAATAGAAGATCCTTGAGAGCAGTTCTGGCTGTGGTACTCCCATATTCAATAAACTACAATGCCTCCCTATTACCACCAAGATCAATTATAACATTCTCTGACTTTTAAAGCCCTTTATAACCTAACTCTGCCCCTTCCTTCCCAGTCTTCTTACTTTTTTATGATTCAGTCACTGGCCTCCTTGCTGTTCCTCACATAGTACACTCCATCTCCTGATTCCAGGCATTTTCACTGGCTATCCCGTATGCCCAGAATGCTCTCCTTCCTCATATATGGCTACTGGATTCCCTAGCTTCCTTCAGGTCTCAGCTAATTTCCCACCTTCTGCAATGAGTATTACCTGGTCTCTCTTTATGCTAGAGCCTTGCCTCTGAGTTGACCTTCCAATTATCCTGTATACATCTTGCTTGACCTTAGTCGTTTGCATGATGTCTCTCCCATTAGATTATGAATTTCTTGATGGCAGGTATTATTTTTGCCATGTTTGTATCTCCAGCACTTAGCACAGTACCTGGCACATAGTAGGTGCTTACTTGTTGACTTGACCTTTGTCTTTTCATCCTCTGCATCTAGAACAGTATCTAGTACATGGTAGACATTTATGCATAATTAAAAACAAAAACAAAGGTACCCCAAATCAACACGGCAATCAGAAAAAATATGGCAAATTAATTTTTTAAAAAATTAACAAATGCATTTCTAGCCTTTTTCCGTGTAAATTTATAAAATAACAAATGAAAATATAGCTTTTGTGCACTGTCTCAAGGGATATTAAGCTCAGTGAGACCATGTGAATGCTTTTTGTCTTAGAATTAATTGGTGATCTTTTTTTTTTTTTTTAAAAAAAAAAAAAGGCTGAACCAGAGGCCTTTTTGCACTTGAGATCCAGACCAAATTGTTCTCTTGGCCTGCCTCTTAGGAGCTAGGCTTAACTAGAACTTTAACTCAAGTCTCCTGACTCTAGGCTAGGACCACTCCCATTGAATTCCCAACTATACCAGGTAGTTCATTACAGCCCCTTTAAAGCTTTTGAGCAGTTAGTAATCCCTGGTATGATTTGAAATCTTCCCCAAAAAGCTGCTGCTGTTTTGTGCAAAATTTCCTAGCAGATCTCTCTAACTAAGACAAGCCCCTATTCTTCCTCTCTCTGCAGATTTTCTTTTCCTATCAGGTACGGTTCAGAACATTAATCAGAAAGACATTTATTAATCAAGGTATCCACTCCTGCTCCTTGTCTTGCAGCAGGCAGGGATGAAATTGCACTCTGCTCCCCAAAGTAAGTCAGAATAATATGACATACCATGGTTTGTCACATTGAAGAGGATAAGGGGGATGGCTGAGGGAAGGCCCTCGTAAGTTATTTTAGAAACGTAAGAAATTATCATTATTTTACAAGAGGCGCTAGACATCGTAAGAGTATAGTTCTGTTTCGGGGAACTTTTATTTGCTTCCTGTCCCTGGCAACCCATTTATTGTACAACTCTGATCTGGGGGTTCTTAAGAGTTTGTGTCTGTATGTACACTTGGAGATAGAGACAGAGAGGCGATGGGACAAGTTCTCATAGCTTTCTAATAGAATTTCCTGCTCTGTTCAGAGGGTCCTTAGGTCTAGGCTCCTTAGGAAGGCTGCTAGATGCTCACTTTGCACAGAAGATAATTCTTTATGAGGTTATTTCTGACCATTATTGTGTGCTCGGAGGCTTTGGGTTAGGGTGATGTCCACTTAATAGATGTATATCTATTATCTATATTAATAGACTGTGTATACCAAATTCAAGACCGAATTTGGAAGCTTCAGGACTTTAGGGTCTGCCAGAAGGAAATGCATTTGGGAGCTTGCTAGACTTCATTACAGGAGATGTGGGACTAGGCTGGCCCTGTAGGTACCCAGTTGTCCTTGAAACATGGAGAGTTCCCGCTTTTGGGTCTGCTGAAGGAAGGCCGAAGGGGATCCACTCTTGGGTCCCCTGGGGACCTCCAAGGGATGTAGAGATTACAAAGTTATCTCAAGGAGGTCACAGATAAACAGGGATAACAACAATATTTATATAGTGCTTACTACGTACCAGGCACTGTGCTAAGTGTTTTATAGTTATTATCTTATTTGATCCTTGAAACAACTCTGGAAAGTAGGTGTTATCGGGTTTTCTTTTTTTTTACTGATGAGGTTAAATATCCTATTGGATACCCCAGAGCAGGCTGAATCAATTCATTTTCTCAGGGCATTCCATGCATATGTGGTGGGAGGTGGGGGGTGCTGCTGGGCTGAACTGACACAGGTTTAAAGTTACAGAATTTGTTGGACTCATTCCCACTTGTGTAGAGAAGCCAAAGGCAGACTGCCCAGCTATCCTAGGGGAAGGAAGGTTGAATACAGAAGCCCAACTTCAGTGGTCCTATTGCATTCAAGCTCCATCCATTTTTCATGGATGGAGTCTCCAGGAAGATGTTAAGATCCTCATTTCCCAGTAATCCCTTCAGTGCACGGTAGTTAAAGGAAAGAAAAGAAATAAAGCCACTGATTGTGGGACAGAAACCTCAGCTAAATTTCCAACCCCGGTACTTTTGGGGCCAACCTAAGCCCTCTGTTCACTTTGTGACATCTGTTCTGATAGGCTTTAGGAGCTCCAATACATGATTCAAGTCATTTCTCCAACTCAATTTTTCCATCTGTCAAGTGGGAAGAGTGATAATCTACTATTTCTCAAGATGTTAGGCTATTTGATTTATTTTGTGTAACATGTAAGGAAGGGGGTTATGTGAGAAAACATCTTTTAAAATGTATTTTATTTAGACATTTTTCCAAGTTGGATATTTTTTCAACATTGCCTAAAAAGTGTTTCTTTCATTATGCTATGTAAGTATTCCAATACTGAATTGGTAAAATGACTCTTCCCCTGCTAAATGTGGCTAATACAAGGAAAATTCCTTATTAAGAGTCTCTATTATTTGAAGAGCTATTTGAAGAAATAATTGGCTTCTGGAGAAAAGCCTGGACAGATTGAAGTCTTGTGTGGAGGGGGTAAATTTAATGAGGCAAATACCAATGCCAACATCAATCAATCATTTATTTATTGTCAATCAGTCGATCAAGAAGCCCTTAAATCTTTACTATGGAACAGGCACTGTACTAAGATCACTGAAGGTACTGGGGGAAAAGGGGCAAAAAATAGTCTCTGCCCTCAAGGACTGAATATTCTATTGGGGGAAATGATATATAAATAACTAGGTAAGAGTAGATGAAGTACCTACTTCAGTAGGAATCTTTCCCAAGAAACAAGTACCGTTCTAGGTACTGGAGATAGAAATACACAAATGAGACAGTCCATATTCTCTAGAAGCTTATGCTCTATTGTGGAGTGATGGCAACCTCAGATTCTTACTGCCTTTATGACCTTAGATAATTTCCTGGTGCCTCAGTTTCCTCAACTGGAAAATGAAAGGGTTATACTACATGACCTGTGAAGGCTCTTCCAGCTCTCTCTATATGATCCCTATGAATATGTCATGCTCAGAAATAAGAAAATTCAGGCAATCTACAGAATAAATAAAGTGTATGGGAGAAGAGGACTAACAACTGGTCGAATCAGAAAGGAAAACCTCTTGAAGGTGGTAACACTTCCACTAAGCCCTGAAAGAGTTAGAGGCTCTGAGGAAACTAGAAGTCAATCATTGTCACTCTGTAAAATAGGATTATTTCATCATTTGTAAGTTACATGACTGAATTAATATTTGTGAGCACTCTATTGAATTTAAAAGTGGCAGAAGATACACAAGCAACATCTTTGCTATTTTTAAGGTCATCTAAGATCAGGTTTGAAAACAGTAGTTTATCTTATACATAACAGCATGAAAAAAGAAGAAATGAGAGAGAGGGAAATTTGAGGTGAGCTGATGTTCGTTCCTGAACTTGGATATAACTGAGGAAGGAGTACCTACGAAATAACTGATAAAACTGCTACAGGGAAGGTTGACAAAGCTCCCCCTCCCTAATCTGGTTACCCCTCCCCCAAACAAAGCACCAGACAAGTTTCAAATTGCTTGGTGCAGACAATTCTCACTTTCCAACTTCAGGCCGCCAAATGCACAAAGAGCAAAGTTTTGTCAAAGTTCATCTTCAGGTCACCCCTCCACCCCCACCCCCTCAGTAGAACCATCAATCTGGACAACCTCTGGGTAACCCCTACATACTTCTAGACAGGAGCGGGGGATCCTTTGCAGCCTCATTAGAGCATGCAGCAATTAATTTGTCTTAAATAGGAAATTAAACAGTCGTGTACAGTGTTAGAGGAGAGGTCAGAAAGTGTTTCTTGAGGTGCATTCACAAGCTGGGCTTGGGAGTTTTTTGTGGGCCTGCCGGGAGGCGGACAAGACTCTGAAGAGAAATAATTGTTTAGAGAAAACATGACAAAACCTCATTCTCCAGATGCATAAATAAATGGAGGAAAAATCCAACCTGGGAACAAATGGCCCGTTTTTTTTTTTTTTTTTTTTTTTTTAATGATGCATTGGCATGCCTGTCTGTCTGAAGACCTAGGGTGAGAACATGAGGGGAGGCTACTTCACACGTGTGGCATATTTACCCTAAAACCTCCACACAGTTGGCCTTGAACTCACTTTTGTTTACACACTAACTCCTTCTGTGCTAGAGATTCAATGAGGAGAAAATGGAAAGAATTGCTGGATGCCGGAGACCGTGTGACGGCCGTTCCTGCCATCAATTTTCCATAGTTAGAGGCAGCCACGAGTTCCCAGCAAATCCCACCATTGTCTTCCAAGATTATGTTTTAAAATAAATATAGCAGTTCCATCATCATCCTAAGTAATGCTCAAAGGAAAGTTTAAAAAGGTTAAAATGCTATTTATTCCTTAACAAGAGAAGGAAACAAAAACTAGTTACAGATATTTACCCTTAGGTGTGGAGAATTTCAAATCTGAAAACTTTAGTAATATAAATCCTGTGTTGTTGTGTTGATATTACAATTCATAATTCATGATACTAATTCATAAAAGTCGTAGTATTATATGTACATATTAATAGAATGTGATCAGATTTAGTATGCCTGGTTTTTGTTAATGTTCCTTAAAAATTTCTAAAAGATGTTAAAAAAAGGAACTTTATCCCAAATAGCAAGGTAAAGTCTAGACTTGCAGAGAAAAGTAGAATGGCTGGGGAGAGGAAAAGAAGAAAAGGTAATCTCTACAGTGAATTGGTAAAGATAAGGACTGGAGAATTGAGCTAGCTTCTTCGCCTTTTTGTTTCCTGATCCCCTTTGGCAATTTGGTGAAGTCTATGAATCTTGGCAGTCTATAAACCCTTTCTAAGAATAATGTTTTATTTTTTAAATCTTAATTGAAGGAAATGCTGAATGTTAGTTATAAGTTAGTGAAAATAAATTTTATATGAAAAAATAAAGGTAGTTTAGTTAATGTGAAAATAAAATCAGGTTCACAGATCCCCTGAAATCTCTGTAGACTCCAGTTTAAGGACATCTGCTCTATAATGATATGTGAAGAAAATAGACTTAATAATCATAAATGGCTAACATTTTGATAGTGCTCAGTATGGACCAGGCACTGTACTAAGGGCTTTACAATTATTGTGTCATTGGTCCTCACAACAACCTTGAGAGGTAGGGGCTATTATTATCCCCATTTTACAGACAAGGAAACTGAGGCAGACCAAGGTTAAGTACTTGCCCAGGGTCACACAGTGAGAAAAATATCTGAGGCTAGATTTGAACTCATGTCTTCCTGCCTCCAGGCTGCCACGTAAGACTGTATTAGGTAAAGAAATTCCAGTAGGAATAAGTACAGAAAGGAGAAAAGTAGAACTAACTTGAGATCTGGGAATATTTGAAGGAAATGCACAAAGAAATAATTTTGAATCATCGGTTCTCTATTAAAGTAATCATCTTTGTGCATCTGTAGCCTGTTTTCTACTCCCTTGAAACCCATCTAGTAAAGAGAGAGGGATCATGACGTGGCAGAAGTGTCTGGGTTTGGCCCAGAAGACCCACGGCCATTTAGCTTTCCTATGCCTACGAAGGAGACATCACCCTTGCTGTTCCTTTGTTTGTTCCTCTAGAAAATAAATGGAGGTAGTAAGATTTAGGATCATAGAGTTAGAAAGGACCTTAAGAATCATGTAGTCCAATCCTTTTGCCTTAAAGAGGAGGAAACTGAAACCCATAGAGGTGATATGACTTGGCCAAATTCATGCAGATAATAAGTACTAAATTGAAATTTGGAGTCCTGTCCTTTCTACTGCACCATGCTGCACCCCTCCCCCCTCACTCCACATACTATTTACCTAACAGGGTTGAAGTGAAGAAATAACTTTGGCAATTATAAAATGTTATATGAATATGAATTATTATTAAGGGTACTTCATAGTACTTTCCCACTGGAAAAGCACATCAGACATTGAATGTTTTCTCTGATGTTAAGACATTTGATTTTTACATAAACACCAAGGCTGTGTTGCAGTTCAAAACCCCTTGAGTTCATTGGATGGCTGGTAAAGAAAATGATTGGTGGAAAACATAAAGTAGAATGTAAAAATAAGTGATTAGCAGCAGTGTAGGGGATTTGGAGTTTAAAAATGATGACTTTGAAGTCTAAACTTAAAAAAAATCAGATTTACATATGACAGGACAACATCAGGCTTTTATCGGATGAGATATAAAACTTTGGAAAGCCTGTATACAATACGCTCCCATGAAAGCGTGGTTTGCAAGTGACATTGAAAGTGTTAATGGCCAATGGATATAGCAGCTCTTAAGATACTTCCAGCTCTAAAATGTTATGATTCTGTGTTATCAAGGTTATTAAAGTGTGAACATCACAGAGTCCATGAATAGTGAGTTTGTTCACTTGATCTCTCTTCATATTGTTAATAACAGCTAGGTGGCCACACCAGATCTGTATTGATATTTTAAGTTTGTCTGCAATATATCAGACACTACATTAGTTAAATTGGCCCCAAATTTTCCAGTTTAGTTCATTTAGTGTCAAAAAATCCTGAAATCATCAAAAGTTCCCTAAAAATTCTGGGATTGAATATAAATTCCTCTGTTTGTTAGTTAAAGCGGGTTCATTCTATCTTTCCAGGTTTCTTGAACATTATTCCCCTTCACACTCTCTGTGGTCCAATCGTATCATCCTACTTGCTGCTCTTTAATCACAACACCATCTTTGTGGTGTCACTGGCTGTCATATCAGCCTGGAATGCTCTCCTTCCTCATCTCCATCTCTTAGAATCCCTGGTTTCTTACAAAACTCAGCTCAAATCCCCTCTTCTACAGTAGACTTTTCCTAGTCTTTCCAAGTGCTAGCACCGTCCTCTACAAGGTTCTCTTCCAGTATGTGGCTTACATATACCTATTTATATGCATAGGTTAGAATGTATGCTCCCTGAGGGCAGAGACTGTTTTGCTTTTTCTTTGTATCAGTTCTATGCATAGTGCCTGGCACAGAATAAGCTCTTGTTGATTGAGTTAATGGAAGACCACATGTCTTAGCACTAATTGGAGAAGAGGCCAGAACAGTGGTTAAGAAACCTGGGCCTCACTCTAATTACATACATTTACCAAACAGCTATCTAACCATAATTGAGACTTATCTATTAGGAATACTTATTTCTTATTGTAAATTAAGTAATTGGCTTTTGTGTATACATTCCATTTCACATTGATTTGAGAGGTATGAAATGGCATTTTCCAGAGCCTGATTACCCTTAGGATGGCTGCCCTGTGAAGTTCAAGAACTGCAGAGCTGAGAGACTGAGAGAACAATTCCTGGGGTAGAGAGAGAGAGGAGAAAAACAAATCTTTTCCTGATGGGACAAGATTCAGCTCAGGAATTAGTCAGGGTAAAGGAAAGGAGAGGTAGCATAATTCAGAAGAGGGCTATCTTTATAAAAATTGGAATCAAGTTTGGCCCGTGTGACTAGGATTAGCTATGGGACCCTGGGGGAAATTTGTTTGGCCTCTCAGCATCCTAGGTGACTTTCTAAAACTGGGGTTCTTCACCTTTTGTGTGGTATGGACCCCTTGGGCAGTTTGGTGAAGTCTATGGACTCCTTCACAGAACAGTGTTTCTTAAATGCATAGAATAAAACACATAGAATTACAGAGAAAATCAATTGTATTGAAATATAGTCATCAAAATATATATATTTTTTAAAATTCTTGAACCCTGGGTTAAGAACCCCTGCTCTAAAACTATGAATTACAGAGATATTGTTTGTCTGCATTGATGGAAAGAGTTTAAACATTGGAAATTCTCTACATCTATGAAATCACAATTCTGTACCTAACCCCTTCGCCCCCCTAAAAAAAGAAAAATGAAAGAAAAGGAGGAAGAAGATAGAAATGTTTGCAAATATGTTATTATATGAATTCATGGGCTTAAAGGATTTGTTTGGATGAAATATAGCTATGGGGTTATATAATAATATCTAGGCTGTACATGCAGATGGGAAGTGATTGGACAGATGCCATGACGTTTTATAACCTATTCTATTTTTATGAATGAACATATGAACCTATTTTATGTGATTGATTGAATTTTATATTTGATTGATTTTAACTTGTTAAATATGGACTGGCTTACATTTAAGTTTTATGGAAATATAATTGGATATAAATTAGATTTTATTCTAATTTAAAGTAGTGATACCTTGGACAAGCGAGCTAAAACTCTGTAGCTCAGTTGCCTCATCTATAGAAGGAATGGGTCAGATTGGATGCTCTTGAAAGTCTCTCTAATTCAATTTAACAGTTGAAGAATTCAACATACATGTCTAAGGTATGGGCTGTATGTAGCTGCCAAATTTATATTTCTAAGACATGTCTCTCCCCTGCTCAAATCCTCAGTGGCTTCCTATTGCTTCTAGGGTAAAATATAAATTCTACACTCTTGCATTTAAAGCCCTTCATAATCTGATTCCCACATACCTTTTCACATGTCCTACTACTTCCCTTTGCATTTCTGATAGCCTGAACCATATAAGCTATTCCCTTTTGGGATCATAATGAATCACAGATCTAAGATCTCTTCTGAGATCACAAAAACCATCTAATATAATTCCCTCATTTTTCAAATGAAGACTCTAAGGTTCTGGGAAGCTGAACATCTTCTCCAAGATCCCATGGATAGTAAATGTCAGAGGTGGGATTTGAATGGGTATTTCTATGACTAATTCAATCAATCAATCAATCAAAAAAATCTTATTAAACTCTTACTATGTGCTGGTGCTATGGTATGCTCTGGGGATACAAAGGAAGGTAAAAACATTCCCTGTCCTCAATGAGCTCACATTCTAATGGATCAGATAACATGTAAATGAATAGCTATCTGTAAGAGAAATACAGAGTAGAACGGAGGTATCTTGGAAGAGAAGTCACTAGCAGTGGGAAAAGAAGGAGGAAGGCCTTTTGTAGAAGATGCAATGTAATCTGAGTCTTAAATGAAGTCACAGAAACTAAGAGGTGGGAGGTAAGGAGGAGAGCATTCTAGGCATTGGAGACAGCCAGTAGAAAGGCATGGAGATGGAAGAGTTATGCATATTGTTGTTCAGTTGTGTCCAACTCTTCATGACCTCATTTGGGATTTTCTTGGCAGAGATATTGGAGTGGTTTGCCATTTCCTTCTTTGGCTCATTTTACAGATGAGGAAACTGAGGCAAACAGGCTTAAGTGACTTGCCCAGGATCACACAACTAGTAAGTGTCTGAGGCCAGATTTGAACTCAGGAAGATGAATCTTTTTGACTTCAGCCCAGCACTCTATCCACTGTGCCATCTGACTGCCCCAAAGTTATACAAGGGAAAACATCAAGTAGACCAGAATAATTGGAATTTGGACAACATGGAGAAGAGCAGAAGGCTGGCAAGGTTGAATACAGCCAGGATATGAAGAACTTTATATGACAAATAAATGATTTTATATTTGATCCTGGAGGTGATGTAGTTTATTGAGTAGGGGAGTGAAATACAGGGTGTTCCTAAAGTCTGGACACATAGGCAATTGACAGCAATGTGGAGTAATTGCATTGAGTTCACGTGAATCTTGCAAAGTGCACCAACCTTTGCATCACAAATGATGGAAATAATATGGAAGACATTATTTGTTAATATTCCAATCAAATAAGAATTTCATTCATTTCATTTCTTGAAAATATGCATTTTTGCCTATGTGTCCAGACTTTAGGAACACCTTGTAGTTGAAAACAGCACTTTAGGCAAATTGTTTCAGTGGCAGAATGGAGGTTGGACTGGAATGGAGAAAGACTTGAGGCAGGGGGATGTTTAGAAAGCCATTCCAGGAGCCCAGGTGAGAGGTGATGGGAGCCTGCGCCAGAGCTGAGGCCGGGTAAATGGAACCAAGGGAACATGTAGATGAAACATTGTGAAGGTAGACATAATGAGATTTAACAGTGGTTTAGATTTTTGGGATGAATGAGAATGAGGAGTCAAGGATGTCAACAAGGTTGAGAGTGTGGGTACCTGGGAAGATGGCGGAACCCTTCACAGTGATAATGAAGTTAAGAGGAGGAGATAGTTTGAGGGGAAAGCTAATGGCACCAAAACCAGTGCTCTATCGACTTGCCCTGCTGATTCCCTAAATACTTCTGCCACAGTATTTTTGAACCCTGCTCTCCTTCATCACTTTTGTTTCTTAAAATCCCTAGCTTCTTTCGAGGCTCAGCTTAACTGGTTTTACTACTTATAGTAGTGATTCTTCATATTTTCTGCTTTCTGGAACTCTTTGTCAGTCTGGTGAAGCTTCTGGATCCATTCTCAGAATGTTTTTAAATATAAAAAATAAAATATATGGGAGCACAAAGGGAATCAACTATAAAGAAAAACAGTTATCACACTACTTAAAAATAAATTTCATGGACTCTGTGCCTATATGAAGCTCCATTTGTCAGTGCCTTCTCTTCCAGAATAACCTTATTTATGTTATATGTACATGTTGTGACCCTCCAGAACAACTTAAGCTTTTTCAGGACAGAGTCTACTTTGTTTTGACCTAGTATGGGGCCTTGTACACAGTAGGCACTTAATAAATGTTTGTTGAGTCCAGTTAGTAAACTCAGAGTTACAAAGATGAATAAGACATAGTCTCTGCTCCCCAAAACCTTATTCTAGAGGTCATAGGGTTATAGATTTAGACCTAGAAGGATCCCTAGAGATCAATGAGTCCAACTCCTTCATTTTACAAATAAAGAAACTGAAGGCTGGAGTTTGTGTCTTGTCCTGGGTCACACAGATAGACACAGGATCAATCATGCAGTGTTGGGGGCAGAATTCAAATCCACATCTTTCTGACTGTGGGTCTGGCATTCTGTTCACTATGTCACATTACCCTTCATAATCAATAAGCATTTATTATCAACTCTATGTAAGGCACTGTGCTATGTGGTAAAGATACAAAGGCAGAAATGAAATAGGCCCCACCTTCAAGGAGCTTACATTCTTTTAGGGTAAACAAAAATGACCAAAGAATTAATTGGTTAATTAATTTTTTTAATGTGTAAGTCAAGTGACAGGGAGCCACAGCTTCCTATAGAGTTGATGTCCAGATGTGCCATGTCGTGGAACATTTTGTATATACTTAGAGACATGGCCCCTAGAGTGACTAGGACAACATAAGCAATCATCATTCATTTCTTTTGAGCATTAAATTCTTCTGACTTCGGGAACAACATTGTCAGCAGCCTCATTTTCAGACACAAATGATAGTAGGCACTCAATCAGTGTAGCTGCCTGGCTGCTTGACTTAGCTATTTTGAAGCTTTGAAGAACCATGTAACATGTGCTCATCACTGTGAGTTTTTCTTTAAAGAAATACTTTAAATTCTCCAGTAAAAAATGGAAATGTAGAGGTAGAGAAAGAATGAATTAAAATATAGATGCTAAAAGCAAATTAGCTTTAAATTTTAAATAAATCTTCAGTTTGCCCAAATCAGATCATTCATTTCATGCATTTATATGAATGAGTTCAAGGTATGGGCAGGGTGAGGAGAACAAACCAAACAAAAATTGAAAACAAGAGTAAAAAGCATACCTAGAAACGACACACTGTATATAATTTTAAGAGGTAAAAGAAAAAAAAATCCCCCAAATTACAAGAGGAATGCTGATTCATTGATCAGACAGTTGCAGTGGCAGCAAAAACTCCATAGTCTAAGATATCAAAAGGTAGGACTGAGACTTCCCCATGTACAGAACGAAGTCAATATTTAATTGTTATTTGAAAATGTGATTGGAGAGAAAGTTACAGATGCTTTTTGTCCAAAGAGCAGCAGGGCTTTAGAAATTGGTTATTTACCTTTTGGGTTAAAAAACAAAATAAAAAATAAGCTATGTGCAGGACTTATATTTTTGACCATTGATCTCCTAGGTTGTAAAATTACAATAATAAAGTATTGTTGACTATAATGAATCTTGCTCTTCTCTGGCACCAGATTTGACATAGGATCCCAGATTCTCAATGTTGGAAGGAACCCCAAAGGCCATGCAGTCCAAGCCATACCTTTAAATGTTGTTCCATCTTGCATATCACCAAGAGTTTCTTAGGATCCCTTTATATTCAGAGGGTTTCATTGTGAGGATTTCAATATCCTTCCTTCATGTTCTCCTGATGTTCCTAATTTTAATTGTATGATATGTTAGGAATATTCTGTTTATTGAGGAAAAGCATTGTGTAAATGTTAGCAGCTAGGTGACACAATAGATAGAAGATTAGACTGGGAGTCAGGAAAACTAAAGTTAACATCCAACCTCAGGCACTAACTAGCTGTGTGACCCTGGACAAATCAGTTAAATGCTTTCAGCCTCAGTTTCCTCATCTGTAAAATGGAGATAAAAATAGCACCTACCTTTCAGAGTTTTTATGAAGATCAAATGAAATAATATTTGTAATCTTCTTTGAAAGCTAGCTATTAGTTATTATTTATGATTAGATCAGCTGACTAAGAGAGTCCTCTGATTCTTTTCTTTTTTTAAAATAGGTTTTTATAGATAATTTCTTTTTCTTACGTCACCATAGAATCCCATATATCCTTCTGCCTCCCTGAGAGCCATCCCATATGACAAATAGTATTTTTTTTTTTTAGAGAGGAAAAAAAAGGTAGCACAACTGATCAATAAATTGAAAAAGTCTGAAAGCATGTGCAATGTGTAAAACCTGTGGTTCTTCCACCTTCTGGAAGGGGTAGTTTGGAGGTTCTTTTTCATATCTCTTCAAGTCCTCCTTGATCTTTATAATTTTGCTATACTTACTGTTTCAGTTGTGTCTGAGTCTTTGTGACCCCATTTTGGTTTTCTTGGTAAAGATACTGGAGTGGTTTGCCATTTCTTTCCCTGCTTCATTTTATAGATAAGGAAACTGAGGCAAACAGGGTAAAGTGACTTGCCCAGGGTCACACGGCTAATAAGTGTCTGAGGCTAGATTTGAACTGAGGAAGGTGTCTTTGTGATTTCAAGCCCAGGGCTCTATCCACTGTGCCACTTAGCTGCCCTTTTTTATTATATTTACTTTTGATTTTTTGATGTGTCATTGTTCTTTCCATTTACATTGTTGTAGTTATTGTGTATATTGTTTCCCTAGTTCTGCTTACTTCACTTTTCATCAGTTCACAGAGCTCTTTCATGTTTCTTTGTATTCATCACACATATCATTCCTTACAGCACAGTACTATCACACCCTAGTTTTATTTCTAAGGAGGCTCCTAATTGACACAGAGAGATTGGATTACTACTTTACGATTAGATATCTGGATTTCTCTAAAATTAAGTTTATCAGAATATGTTTACTTATAGTTTAACATAGGAACTTTTACAAAGGAATATTTACTGCAAAATGTAAATCACAAATATATAAACTTATTCCCCCAACATGTGCGAGGTATAATCCCTTCCCCTTTGTACCTCCTCATTCTCTGGGCAGGGGAAAGTCATTAAGTTTATAGCTTAATTTAGTTCTTATAGAGCACAGTGTCAATTCTTTGGCTTCAAATCCCAGGTACCCTGACTTCTTGCTACAACCCTACCTTCCATCCTGGATCCAAAGTTGCCATGACTTGAAATCTCAGGTCCCATGGGGATCACTTTTAACATCTGCATTGAGGAGGACAAACAACATATGACAGAAACAAATATCTTGAGGATCGTTTTTCAGAGCCAAGGTAAAAGAGACCATGGCAGGGGGTGTGGGGTGGAGAAAGAAAATCCCTCCCCTCTCTCTGGTTCAGCTGATGACATCTATGCTGACTGGTCATTGTTTGTCCTTCATTCTGGAAGAGGACCATGACATCACTGAGATGATGTCATGACATGGGAGTGAATTGGATTTAAGTGAGGGAGGGCTGTCACTAACTTCACTTTCTCTTCTGAAGCCATCTGGGCACATCAGATAAGAATTGCCTAAAAGAAGGAAACAGAAAGAGGTTGACAGAAAAGAGAACAGTCAAAGAGGGAGTAATTAGCTCAGTCTCACTATGAGTAGCAGCATTATTTCTTTATTCCCTTCTCTAGCAGGGCTTTTAAAAATGAGTTGAAGTAAATTGAGGTGACCAACTCTTTAAATTATATCAAATTTTGCCTTAGAATATAAATAATTCCAGTAGCTGACTGAACAGTGATCCTTAAGGCTGAAAAAGTATGTACCAATTTTAAATGATTTTTAACTGTTTCCCAAACATTATATAGCGATGCCCTCTCTTTTAATGAAACAGTCTGGGCAAATAAAATTTTTCACCTATTTTGTCCCTTTATGTTCTGAAGCTATGAACATGTGATCCTAAAATTTTTGTAATATAAGCACATCTCAAACATACAAAAAAATGATTCATAAAATGTAAATAGTTGCTACATTAACTGTCATGGGATCATAAATTTAGAATGAAAGGGATCCTCACTGTTATCTAACCTGTTGCTTTAACTTTTTAGGTAAAATGGCTTTTCCAAGATTGAATGGGTAAAAGTTGTGGAGCCAGGCTGTGAATCTAAGTCCTCTGACTTTGTTTCCAGCACTCTTTACTATTACAAGCCACTGCCCAAAGGTGAAAGCAAAAGTATACTGGGCTGATGATCTGGGAGTGTGGGAAAGGTGTGAAGCAATCTATCAGCTTCCAATCTGTGGGCTCTGCCTTAAGGAGCTTCCCTGGTCTTATATCTATTGAAGGCAGTTTGGACTCTGGCTCTACTTTCTGCAAGATGGAGCTGAGGGGGAGGGGTATTTATCTGATCACTGGGAGCCATAAGGCCCTATCTCCTCACTCTGGCGGACCTTGTCCCTTTGCTGTCCAAGGGATTCATAGACCACATTTTGAGTAAAGTTAGTATAAGACTAGGCAAAGAAAGGTCACCTGTCTCCCACCACTTGTCTCTGGAGCCACCATATCCAGAGGCATGGCAAGAGTGCCCCCTTCTTTAGCCTCCGCCAATCAGAGTGAATTCCTAGTGTTACTCTTGATTTTTTTTACTTTGTTGACTTCTGTTGACTTTAATTTTAAATTTGTTTTCCTTTTTTAAAAAGGGAGTGTATTTATGTGAGATCTATGCTTGGAAATATCCAATAATTTTGGCCATTGCTTCAGGCACAGGGGAATAATGGTGGGGGGAGAGGAAGGAGGAGTGAAAGAGGAGAAACAGTTTGGGAAAATCTGCCCTAATGACTACTAGGAAATTGCTTAAACCAAGAAAGAATAAGACCCAAAGAACTCTGGAGTTTACAATAGAATAAAAGATAAAAGTTTTTAAATAGAATAGAATAAAAAGTTTGCTGAGGATTTCTCTGATGTCATAAACTCAAGGTGGTAACTTGAGTTGTTTGCTTATAGGAATCCAGAGATGTTCATAAAAGTATCATTGGAAAAATGGCTTATAAAGCATTTGGACTGAATACCTGCCTGGGAAATTCATTTTGTGCAAAAATGGATTTCATACATAAAAATTAGGAATTTTTCATACATCTTTACCTTTCCCATACAAAGAAAGAGAGTGTGTTTTTCCCTTTTACCCAAAATGTAAGTCATCTAGTTTAAAATGGTCATAAAAGGAGAAAAAATGTTTGAATAGCATTTTATTTGCCTTGGATCACATTTCAAAGGGCATGACACTAGTAACATGATGGCTTCCCCTCAGTGTTATTAGGCCACACTGGGAAATAACCATTGAATTCTGACTGAGATAAACTACGAAAAGATTATCTTTCCATATCCAGCTGTCAAAGTCAAGCATCTTTATTTACCTTTTGAATCTTCCTTGGGGAAGCCAGACTGGGGGATATGAGTACAGCCTTTGAGAAAAAGTAAATCCAACATACCCTTTCTGCCATGGTCCAAGTTTCATGTATTTGGATTATTGTAAAATACATATTTGGGATACCTCCTTTACTTATGAAACCATGTTCTTCCTAAAAACTTTAGGGAATACTTTCAGAATACTAACTTTTATTTCCATTTGAGGCAGGCAAGCCAACAGTTCCTGACTTTATTTCAGATATTAGGATATGTGATACAAAGGCCATGTTAAAATATAATCTTGGTCCTCAGAGGACTTACAATAAAATAGCAGTGGACAGGATAGTCACACAAAAACATAAGCAAAATAATCTTGCAAATTAGTACTCCTATCTGCTATAGGCCAACCAATGTCAAAAACATTTTAGTAAATAGCTACTGTAAATAGAGCATGATAGTGGCTTCCTAGAGGGTGATGGGAAGAAGAAGAAGAAGAAGAAGAAGAAGAAGAAGAAGAAGAAGAAGAAGAAGAAGAAGAAGAAGAAGAAGAAGAAGAAGAAGAAGAAGAAGAAGAAGGAGAGGAAGGAGAGGAAGGAGAAGAAGAAGAGGAAGGAGAAGAAGAAGAGGAAGGAGAAGAAGAAGAGGAAAGAGAAGAAGGAGGAGGAGCAGGAGGAAGAAGAGGAAGAACAGAAGGAGGAAGAGGAGGAGGAGAAGGAGGAGGAGGAGGAGAAATAATGAAAAAAAAGAAAAAAATGAAGACATGGTTTCTGATCCTGAGGAACTTAAAGTAGTTACTAAACAAATTTAGTCCAATACAATATTGGACCACAATAGGTCCCTGCCTAAGCTCCATTTAATGGCTATATTTGGGGCCCTCCTGGCTCAGAGTGAATGTCTATTGACATTCTGTTTGACATTCTATTGACATAACTGTTTCTCTTTGGACCAGCAACCTTGAGGGTCTTCCCCTCCCAATTTGATTTTTTTTTCTAATTAAAGGGGCCATCCCTTGACTCACTTCTTAAAGAGGCCCATTCACTGAATGGGCATTATCTCACTCAAAGTGAGAAACTGAAAAGGCCTTAGCCTAAAAGGGCCAGAGTCTCCCATTGTATCCTGGGTCATCTCCAGTCATCCTGATCAATATCTGGTCATTGGACCCAGATGGCTCTGGAGGAGAAAGTGAGGCTGCTGACCTTGTACAGCTCTCCCTCACTCAAATCAAAGTCTACTGCAAGTCATGTCATCATTTTCTTGATGTCATGGTCCTCTTCAAGAACAAAAGACAAAAACAACAGTTCGATACAATTTAAAAAAGCAAAACATCATAATGTAACCTCTCATCCATATCAGTAAGAATTTGGTAGTCTATCCTCACCTCCTCATTGTTCACTCTCTATTTCCTATGATCTTATTTATCATTTACATTTTCTTCTCTCTTTCCTTCTTCATGGAATTCCTTCCTCCCTAATTTCCTTTCTTCTTTTCATCATATTGCTGAATTCACCCCAAGTCACATTTTCCATTCCCTCACTCACTTAGGCCTTCTCCTCTAAAGTTGTTGTTCAGTCATTCAGTCATGCCCAACTCTTTGTGACCCCATGGGCCACAGCATGCTAATATTGGCCGTGGGGTTTTCTTGGCAAAGACACTGGAGTGGGTTGCCATTTCCTTCTCCAGCTCATTTTACAGGTGAGGAAACTGAGACAAACATGGCTAGTAAGTGCCTGAGTCTGGATCTAAACCCAGGAAAATAAGTCTTTCTGACTCCAGGCCCCTCTTTCTATCTGCTGTGCCACTTAGCTGCCCCAGTATGCCATGGTACTCTCTTTGAAAATTATAAGGCCTCTTTCAATTCTAAATCCTTCTCTGCTTCTTGAGTCTGTTACTGAAAGTCAAAAAGGAGAAAGAATACTGTGAAAATATTGCAGCATTATATCAGAAGTATGTGATATCTGCAAATAACTCTATAGTCTTAGGATTGGATGATTCTCACATCCAAAGAATTGATGAATGAATGAAAAAGCATTTATTAAGCACTTATGAGGTATAAAACATTGTGCTAAGTGCTAGAGATATGAATAGAAAGGCATGATAGTTTGTTCTCAGGCAGCTCACATTTTAATAGGGGAGTACAGCACATTAAGAGATTTCAGCTGTAAAGGCCCCTGGTTCTCAAGGGGTAGTAGCAAGGCATCTTCTTTAGTGTCAATTCCATTGATAAAATCATATTTATTGAACTGTTTGACAGTGCCAAGGGATTTGGTGGTGAGAATTTTCTTTTCTGGATCTTCAGTAGCGTGGCTACAGAGAAGTATGAAGAGGCAGCTGCCAAGTGTCATCCCACCAACAGACAATGGGAGCTATCAATGAACTATTCATTCATTCATTATCATAAAATTTATGAAATTGTCACTGTTTTTATACAACATGCATGAAATTTTCAAAGCATCAAGGAGCAGTGTGTCATTGTAATAGCTAGCCTTGAATCTAGGAAGAATTGGGTTCAGGGCCTGCTTCTGACACACACTGGCTGTATAACCCTGGGAAAGTCACTTAACTTCTCAGTACCCTAAGCAACTCTCTAAGACTATAACTTGGAAAAAATAGTGCTGACCTACATTGGAGAGAGAGTTTCCTCACCTCTGAGTTTCTTTATAACAGTAAAATCTCTGGTCTCTATTGTTTCCCTATCCTAATCCACATAGCTTCTAAGTGTTAGATCCATAACTCAAACTCAAGTGTTCTGACTCTAAGACCAGGGCTCTTTCTACTAGGTCACCATGCTTCTCATTAAAGTTTCCTAGAGCTTCTTATATGACCCAGCTTGCAATCTCATGGCACCAAGAATTTTTGATTTCCCTTACTTTTCCCCCTTGATGATCTTGTCCACTAGAATGCTCTCTTCTGTCCAGGACCCTTGGGGAGGTCATTAATCCCTACACTGGTATTTCAGTCATTCTGGTTGTCCTCCTATACGAAAATATTAGGTGACTATTACATTGCATGACCATTATATTCAATATTACACAATAAATTATAGCGAAAGTCCTACTCTAATACCTCATTGTGGTGTGGATTTGATCCTGGATTCTTGAAATCTCTGTGAGCAGGTCACAAGTTTTGCCAGGGTTTACCATGTTGGAAAGATCCTGCTTATGGGTTCTAGCAACAGACTATCTGCTTCTGTAGTGAAGTACCAAGAAGCCAATGCTCTTAGCAGGCTACTTGGTGATGAAATGTTTGGCCATGGCAACCTATGAAACAAAGAAAGATATAAAATGGCCAATAGCCTTAGGTGACCATTTATGTTTCTACAGAAACAGGTAATGGGGAGTGAGCAAAGAGACAGAGGGAGCTAAGAATCAAAAAAAAAAGTTAAGGTATCTCTAAACATGAACTGAGTAGCTAATAGTATATGCATTCCTTAAAAGTAAGGACTGTTTCCACTCTTTGTATCTCTAACACCTAGCAGAGTGCCTGGCATATAGTAGAGGTTCAATAAATACTTTTTGATTGACTGGTATTCTAAATATAAGATCCTTTTTCAGGATTAATAATTGGACATGCCACTGGGGAAGCTGAATTATATTATTCTTGATATGCTATTTATAAATTAAACCAGAAGACAAAAGGAAGCTAAATGCAAGAATGGCTCATAGGTTCTTCTTGGAAAGGGAAGTAAAAGAGTTGGTTGAGTTGGTTTCATCAAGCAGCCAAATTTAACAAGAAATATTATTTCATGGGACATTTGCTAATTTTATATTTTAGTTCTGATGATAAAGCTTTGAGAAATAAACACCATGAAGATAATTAGCATATATGTGCTATCATTGCTTATAGAGGTTGAGGAGGAAAAGAAATTCTCTTAAGAATTTGAAGAGATCCTACATATTAGGGTGAAACATTAGTATTAAGTGACTTTAATGCAAAGTTGGGCACAGAAGAGAGTACTGAGAAAATATTTGGATATTATTATTCAGGAGTAAGAAATGAAAATTTTGGTCTTAATGCCATAAAAAATAATTTCCGTCTTTCTTAATATGACCCAAGACTATTTTAGTCTTCTTGGCTGCCATATTACACAGTTGACTCAAATTGACCTGACAGTTCACTAAAACCCCTGGATCTTTTTCAGATGAGCTGCCATCTAGCTATTTTTTTCTCAATGCGTATTTGGAAAGTTGATATTTTGAATCTCTGTGTTAGAATTTATACCTATAAATTTTTATCTTCTTTGATTCATCTCAGTGTTCTAACCTTTCAAGATCTTCTTCAATCCTGATTGTCATTGAGGGTATTAGACATCTCTTCAAGCTTCCTATCATCTACGAATTTGATAAGCATGACATCTTTGTATTTGAATCACCTATTAAAAAAGTTAGAGAACAAGACCAAGTACAGATACTGGGATGCTTTACAAGTACAGATCCTGGGATTCTTTCAAGCTGACATTGGGATACGCCTATTGACCTTTATCCAAATGCTCTTCACCATACAGCACTGCCCCCTACCCCCCCCCCAACTTTTCCAGATTTCCTTTCATAAGTGTGTCTTCTTTATACATATAATGCTTCTCACCTTTAATGTATCCTTTTTCTTTTGAATCATGTACCTCCTCCAGAGCCCTAATTGAATCATCAGCTTTATTATATCAAATCTCAGTGATGAGGTCAAATTTGACTTCTAGTTTTTTGATCTCTTGTCCATTACTTAATCCCTGTGTTGATAATAGGTTTATATGTAGATATCTGTATCTTATTAGTTGTTCCCTTCTTGGATTTTATATTCTGTCAACTTCTGGATATCTCGACTGCTATTTTTCTCCATACATTATGACTATTTTCTTTGGTATCTAGGTTGGTGGATATGTAGGCTGTTTTCTCCTTCCCTCTTCCTTTTCAATTTAAAGAACATTTATATATCATATTTCATACATTAAATTTGCAATACACAAGTAAAATACATTCTTACAATCCCTTGTTAAGTTATTTTTTGTGCCCTGTTCCAGAAGCCCAAAATCCATTTTCAGGTGCCATTTTCTTAATTATTTATCAGATCTGCTTTTTTCTTCTGCATTCCATGTTTCAGTGGACAGCAGTAATGGAAACACTATCTATGCTCTTAAAGTCTCCACTTCCTTGCAAGATTTCACAAACTTTAGCATTGTTTTCCAGGTTCCTTCTCTCAATATCTTTTATGAACATGTGAATCAGCAGAAGGTGGTACTAATCATCTGTTTTTGACAAGTCTTATGATGTTCTCTGTCATGTATTGGAGATGTGCCTATAAAAGACAGTGGAACTCTCTTAATAATAATAGCTAGCATTTATATAGTATTTTAAGATGTGTAAAGTGGTTTATAAATATTATCTCACTTAATTCTTGCAACAACCCTGGGAAGTGAGCACTATTTTCATCTTCATTTTATAGGTAAGGAAACTGAGAATGCAGTTTCTGAGTATATTGCCAACTGATTGACTTGCCCTGGGTCACAGAACTAGCTACTAAGTGCCCCAGGTTGGATTTGAACTCAGGTCTTCCTGACTCCATTATTAACATCTATCCTTGCACTGTCTGGCTACTCCAGTTCTCTCCAGTAGAAAGTCATAAGCAAGCATTGCTCGTCTCTTCTTCCCTTGACTCTCACTGTATGATACTCACTAGATAGCCCCTATTGTACATCATCGTTGCTTGAAGGACAGGTAGCTGCTTTATCTTTAGAGGATCCACCTTCCTCCTTCTTAGATGCAGCCCCATTCCACCCCCCGCCACCCTTAGTTTCAACTTGTTTCTTAACCACCTCCTCCACTCATTTCCTAATAGTATAATGCTGTTGCCTTCTGCCTAAATTATTTCTGTCATGTCCATCTGTTCACTCAAATTTAGCTTACAATTCACAAAACCCACAAAACATGGATATTGTTGTTGTTGTTTTTTGCACATGTGTATTTTGCACATATTATCTGGCCTCTCCTACCCCAGGTTGTGTTGGTAAGACTGACTTTTTGAGTCCAAGTATTGAACTTTATTTTCTTTTATTCAATTTTGCTCAGCATTCTAGCCTATTGAGGTCTTTTTGGATCTTGATTTGTCATACACTGTTAGCAGTCCCTCCCTGATTTTTGTCTTCTATAATTTTGATAACCAAATAACTTCATCTAAGTCACTGATGAAGTTGCTAAACTGCATAAGGTCAAGTAAAGTTCTCTGTAGTGCCCCGTGCTTCACCAAACCCATCTTTCTGACATGCTGTCCTGCCTCTGTTGATCCTGCATCTTTTGAACCTGACCTCCAAAGATCATGACCTGGAAGAATTAAGCCACTTAGCTTTGGAACTCCTGCCTTGGAGCTGTGCTGTCCTCATTGGTAAGTGAATGACCACACAATTCTCATAGCCCACTGTGTCTAGTAAACATCAGGTTCCCAACCAAGCATGATTTGACACCTTCTTACAATCTTATGTATTCACCATCTCTCTACTTCTTGCTTTGGGAACAGTAGTCAGAGAGACACTACCATGGTTTTTGAAAATGATATGTCAGTTGACTGCTTAAATTACCACCCCTGTTCTTTCCAGGACCAAAACACCTTTCACTTGCTACCATACTACCTTTACATATTATCTTCCCTTATTGTAATGTAAGCTCATTGAGGACATAAAGTGCCTTTCTTTTGTAATTATATCAAATGAAATTTTACATCTATCTATATCTATATCTATATATCTCCTTCCAAAATCTGAGTATCATATAAATATTAACTATTATTTATATTCCTAGTGTTTAACATAGTGCTTGATACATAATTAACACTTAACGTAATATAGCATGAAACAACCTGTCAAATTCTTTCTTGAAATATAACTATACATCTTATACCATATGCCAAAATAAGGTCAAAATGAGTATATGATTTACACATAAAGTGTGATACCATAAGCAGATTAGGAGAGCATGAAATAATTTATTTGTCAGATCTATGGCTAAGGGTAGAATTTAGGACCAAAGAAAATATAGAGAGCACTACAAAATGTAAGCTAGATAATTTTGATTATAAAAATTAAAAAGTTTTTGCACAAAGAAAACCAATGCAGCCAAAATAAAAAAGAAAGCAGAAAGTATCTCTGTAAAGATCTCATTTCTCAAAGCATGGAGAACTGAGTCAAACTTATAAAAATACAAGTTATTCCCCAACTAATAAATGGTTAAAGGATATGAACAGGCAATTTTCAGACAAGGAAATCACAGCTATCTATAGTCATATGAAAAATGCTCTATATCACTATTGGTTAGAGAAATGCAAATTAAAACAATTCTGAGGTACCATTTCACACCTATCAGACTGGCTAATATGACAAAAAAGGAAAACGATAAATGTTGGAGGGGATGTGGGAAAACTGGGACACTAATAAACTGTTGGTAGAGTTGTGAATTAATCCAATCATTCTGGAGAGAAGTTTGGAACTATAGGACTACATCCAAAGACATTTTGAAAAAAGGGGAAAAGACTTATTTGTACAAAAATATTTATAGCAGTTCTTTTTGCGATGGCTAAGAATTGGAAGTCAAAGGGATGCCCATCAATTGGAGAATGGCTAAAAAAGTGCCACATGATTGTAATGGAATATTATTGTGCTTTAAGAAATGATAAGCAGAATGATTTCAGAAAAACCTGGAAAAACTGTAATGTTAATACAATTTGAAGATCTCTGCCCATTAATAGGCCTCACATAGAGCCCATTAAGAGAAGCTTAATTGGGGAGGCTTGTTTCCTAGGAAGGCCTACACCTTTTGCTAATTTCTAATTAGGCACTTTGTCATGAAGGTCATGATGCCCTCTGGCTCTGAAGAAGTGTGTATATACTCTGAGGTTAACATTTTGCTTTGAGGCTCACTCATTGGACAAGTGTTCCTGTGATCTGGCCAGGCAAGAACCTGGATAGCCATTAAGGAGCACCCAGGCTTTGAAAACCCAGATGTTGATGCTGCCCTCTCTGGTAACTATGTATGTATGATGTTGGTCAGACAGTTGGATATGTTTGTTGATCTGTGCTAATTTCTCAGACAGTTAGAAGCCCTGTCTGTTGGTTTTTATTTCTCTGTTTGTAATTTCTGTTTGTATTTTCTCTGAAGTTCAGGGTGCTGACTTTTCCCCTGAACTAAGTGAATGATATATATGTTCAATTAAAGTAAGATTGTTGACCCTTTTAAAGTTGCTGTCCTTTAGAAAAGCAGATCAAAGAACTTGTGCTAGCAGCCCTCCTGTGTGCTGGTGTTATTGGTCTTACACCTCCACAGCAGCTGCAAGTGGCGGTTTTTGTTACAAAGACTTACATGAACTGATGCAAAGTGAAGTGAGCAGAACCAGGAGAACATTGTACACAGAAACAGCAATATTGTATGATGAAGAACTGTGAATGACTTAGCTATTCTCAGTTATACGATTATCCAAGACAATCCCAAAGGACCAATGATGAAGCATGCTATCCACCTCCAGAGAAAGAACTGATATTTTCTGAATACAAAATGAAGCATACTATTTTCACTTTCCTTCTTTCCTTCCTTCCTTCCCTCTTGTCTTCCTTCCTTCCTTCCCTCTTGTCTTCCTTCCTTCCTTCCCTCTTGTCTTCCTTCCTTCCTTTCTTCCTTCCTTCCTTCCTTCCCTCTTGTCTTCCTTCCTTCCTTTCTTCCTTCCTTTCTTCCTTCCTTCTTTTCTTCCTTCCTTCCTTTCCTTTTTCCTTCTTCCTTTCTTCCTCTCTCTCTCTCTCTCTCTCTCTCTCTCTCTCTCTCTCTCACATGGAAATGTTTTACATTATAGCACATGTATAACCTATATAGGATTCCTTACTATCTCGGGGAGGGGGGAGGTAAGGGAGGGCAAAAATGTTAAAATTGTTTTTAATGTGTAATTGGGGAAAAATAAAATATTTATTAAAAATCATAACTATACTATGTCTTCAACTTTCTCCTGATCTACCAGTTTAGTTACCTTATCAAAATAGGATACATCACCCTGGCTTGACCTGTCCTTGATTAAGCCAGGTCTTGGTGATCACTGCTTCTTTTCACAAATGTTCACATAGTCTCTTTTAAATTATGTTCTATTTTTTAAATTGAAGTAAGGCTCACCAACTTATAATTGTCAAGCTATTTTCTTTTACTTTTTAAAATGGCTCAACATTTATAGTATATAGGGCCATTATCATTCTTTACAATCTTTCAAAGATAACCAATAGTGACTTAACAATCACATCTCCTACTTTTTTGGGTGCCTTAGAATGAAGTTCATCAAGGTCTGATGACTTGACCTTCAGTAAAATAGATGAATTCATCTCACATGACATAGGGAGTTCCATCTCTGTTAACTCTTTTTGTTCTATCCTTCCTACAACAAAGTTCTTTCTTCTTGATTGAGAAAACAAAAGCAAAATAAGAAATGAGAGGTTCTTCCTTCTCTCTGGCATCTGTTAACATCATAACATCCGGATATTAGAATGAAAATAGTTTCAAACTCACGGGCCTACCCTAACACCCAGAAAAGGCTGAACCAGATTAAAATGTAATTGGGAAATGTTTAACAAAAATATATGAAAATACAGTGCAACATAGATAATGCTAATTGGTGGTTTTCTAAGACAACATACCACCCACAGAGATCTGTTTCTATTATAATTTGATACTGTTGATTTAGAGTATACAAAGCACATACTTCCAAGGACTTATTAACAGCATTTTCTATTAAAATTGCAGCCCTAATAGTGCTTTGTTAATTTTAATATTATTCAATGTAATTATATACACACATATGTATGTATGTATATAATACATGTATATTTATACACACATATGCATGCATACATACTTATGCAATTAGAAAAGGGTTAAAAGAGATCCAGGTTTCTAGGTATAGGCTGGTACTGGTCATCAGTCTTCAACTACTAAGTTACTGCTTAATTTACCTCTATCCCCATAACTTTAGTTATGTTTTCTTTAATCTAGACTTTATAATGAGTTTTCTCTTACTCTGGGAGATATTACTCAAATTAACTCCTCAGAGAAAAGACTCCTTTTTATTCTTTTATCCTTGCTTCCTTCTCTTGAGGCAAAAGCATTAAAAAAAAAAGGAAAATTTCAGTACTTCTCCCTGACCTAAACCCCATGATGGTCGTTTCCAAAGATATTGTTTTATTTCCCTATCCTTCCACCCCTATTTGACCCATTTCTGCTGCCCATGAGTTTGATGCCTTTGCTCTAAATTATCCATGCTTATGGAGATTCAGCATGGTGTAGTGGATAGGGGAATCCTTGACCTGAGTTCAAGTCCTGCCCTTGACACAAACTAACTGTGTAACCATGGGCAAGTAATTTTCCTCAGTGCCATAGGTAATTCTCTAAGACTCTAAGGTAAAAAAGAATTGCCAACTGGCATCAATGGAAGGTGTTTCTACACTTGGATTTCCCCACACTGATGAATCATGGAATTGGACAAAAGTAGAAAAAATAAATAAAAAGAAACCTAGCCAGTTAGACCATGTAAGCACAACTAGAAAAGTAGTGGCAGTTTTCCAAAGTGTAGGCATAATGCTTAGGAAGAAGTTAAGGCTGATGAAGGGTGGCCCTTTCAAACCTAAAATCTATGGACTAACAACAAACATTTCACCTCCCAATAAAGGAAGTATGGCAAAGTCCACCACAGCAAATCTCAACTCATCTTCAGAGACAATGGTGGTTATCTGAGCACATAGCAACACATTTTATATAACCCGAGATGAAATACCTACACTCAAAATATTCGGGGAAGAAATTCTGGATTTTTTGTTTCTTTTTTGACTTCAGTTTTCTGTCTCAGAATCTATGTACAAAGGGTAAGCTCAACAAGTGAAAAGGACTGTCAATTACAGACTTTCTAAATAAAGGATTTTTTCTCCTTCTTTACAAACAAAAGAATTAAAATAGTTTCCTTTTTAATAGATAGAATGAAGAGATTTGGAAGAGTGTTGGATTAGGATGCGAATTTGAATCCTGAGTAGCACACCTACTTCCTTTCTTTTTTTTTTTCCAGACCTACTTTCTAACCATGTGACCTTGGACAAGTCACTTTCCCTATCTGGACACATCCCAACATAAATGTGAGATTAGATTGGTCTTTAGAATCTCTAAGGCTTTTCATTGCTCTATATTCTGTTATTTTATTAAATCATATTTTGCCATATGGTTCTACGGTCTATTTCGAATAATAGCTGAATTGAACCAGGAATGGAATATTTCTGGAATATGTCTTGAAATCATTTGACTTCTTACCATTTCTTTTATTGAACATTGCAACTTATACTTTTCCTCTTCCATGTTCTGTAATCCAATGAAACTGACCTTGATACTTCCTGAATAAGATACTCCATCTTCCAATTCTGGACATGTTCACTATCTCCCATGCATGGAATGTTTTCTCCCTCATCTCCACCTCTTGACTTCCCTGGCTTCCTTCTAGTCTTGACTTAAAATCCCCTCTTCTATAGGAATACTTTCCCAATACCCTTTAATTCAAGTGCCTTCCCTCTGTTGATCATTTCATTTTATCTTGTATATGCCTTTGTTGTACATAGTCATTTGTTTATCTCCCTCATTCAACTCTTACCTCCTTGAAAAGAAGACTGCCCTTTGCCTTTCTTTGTCTTCCCAATGCTTAGCACAGTGCCTGGCACATAGCACTTAATAGATGTTTATTGACTGATCAACGCAAAGATCATGTAGAACTTTAAAAGTTAAGGGAAAAGTGAGACATAGATGGATGATTAGAAATGGAGTCAAAGTCAGTGCCAACTCTCTGTATTCTAAGGTTTGGCTTCCAAATGCTACTGACCTCAATCTTAATCTGTTATATTCATGGCAGATAAGATTTCAATTAATACAATTCCAGCAACCTTTTTAAACCATGTACAACATGCAAATTATACTAGTCATCAAAGAGAACACAACAATGAATAGGACATAGATCCTCCCTATGTACATTGTCTACTAATTAGCCATGTGACCCTGGGAAAGTCACTTGACTTCTATTTGCTCATATGCAAAATGAGAATAATAATAGTATCTATCTCCCAGGGTTGTTGTAAGGGCCAGATGAGATAACATTTGTAAAGGACTTTGCAAAAGTAAAGCACTATGGAAATACTACTGCTGCTGCTGCTGCTGATAAAACTGCTACTGCTACCACCACCATTATTATTAAATGACCTTGCTGTCTTCCATACTTCAAGGATCTATGATTTTATCCATATGGGCACTTCTTCCATTGATATAGATTGAACTTTACCATACTTTAGTAGATAATTTTAGCAGTTGTTATGGCCAAAAACAACTTGTCATCTAGTTAATAGTTCTCTGATAAGAAACCTCCTTAACTTTGGCTTGGCTAAGTAAAATTAGCTAATGCTCTACTAGATCTTATGCTCTATTAGCAAACCAAGGCCACTTCCACCTATGATAAGGCATCAAAGTAGGACTTTCATGAGGTTATCACCTAGTGACAGAGATAAAATACATACATAAAATAGAATGTGAATGTTTAAGAGAGGTAGTGTTAGCACAGTCAGGGAGGCAGGGCTGTTGATCTGTGGAAAGTAGCTGTGGTCAATAGACTGAACAAGGGATTCAGATTTTCTAAACTCTGAGGCTTCATGCACCCAGGTACATCAAGAATCTCTAAATGAGTGCTTCTAAAATAACTTAGTCTACAGCTACAGAGGTATCTTAACAGTAGTAAGAACAAGGTAACCAGGGGAAACTTCTTCTTGGCTAAACTCTATAGCTCCGGAGGGTTGGGGGAATGAGGTCTAGTGTTCCTTTTTGCCTTTCTCTTTGTATCTGTATTTGTGTTCTTTTGTCTTGTCCAGGTCTCTGGAGGACATCATGTGCTCCTGGCTGAGCTGCAGGCTAAATTTCCCTAGCTGTTTGGGATGTCTGGGGAAGCAGACAATATGATCTGAAAAGGGTTTTTCACTGTCTTTTTCACCTTGTTATTACAATCAATCAATTTTGAAATCAGACCATCCTGGAAAATCTGGGGCTAGCAGTCAGAGTCAGGGTATATTCAGGAAAAGAGTGATTAGTTTATTTTGTAATGGGAAATAACTCTAGTGGGGTAACTATTTAAGAAAGCAAAAACAAAACAAAACAAAACACAACCCAACAACAATAAAAAGAAAGTTAGTTTGTTGGTTGGTTATTGGATAGTGATATCATGTGAGATCATAGCTTCTTAGGCACCTTATAGGACAGTCTGGCTAAACCTAAATGAGTTATTTCTTCAACAATGGATTTCAACTTAATTATAAGCTCACAAAGTACAGAGAAAACCTGGTTACCCTCTCCTCAGTCTTTTGCATTGTTATCTTTTCTGTCTTTATCATCCACCTAAGTAGACAAAACATACATATATTAAGGAGTAGAACAAGTTGACCTAGATAACATCTGAAGTCCCTTTTCACCCTAAGATCTGAGATGCTAAGGAGCAATGCGGAAAAGAATGATTGTCAGAGTGACATGAGTAATAAAAGTAAAAGTAACTTATTTATCTTGAAACAGTCCTTTAGCTTCAAAATTCAGAGAGTGAGTTAATAAAAGTACATTGTTTTAGTTTGTTGAAATCTTTGCAAACCTTGATCCTATCATTGAATATGTTAATAATCCCTCTAAACTTCATCTTATCTGAAAATTTTATTAGCATGTCATCTGTTTATATCCAATTCATTTAAAAAATTATCTAACAGAACAGGAACAAGGACAGAGCCTTGGGGACATCCCACTATTTGTAAAATGGAAGGAATACAGAATTTAGAACAAGAGGAGCAATGTTCAAATTCTGACTCTGTTTCTTATTTTCTCATGTAACCTTTGGAAAATTACTTCCTTTCTTTTTTCTGGTTCCTCATTTGTAAAGTGAAAGGTTTGACTTAATCTGTGTGATTCCTTTTAATCCTTTTTCTCATTATTCTATGGTTCTTTAAGTAGATTAGAATACTTGGAGACAGTTTTGAAAAGAAAGTATTTGAAACTTTATTTTTTTTTCCTCCCATATCCAATTAGGCATCTTCCAAATTTATCAGTTTAGTACTTTCCTACATTTCCTTCCTCATCTAACACTTTTTGTCTCCCATGTAAAAATCCAGCTGAGCTGGATGATACTTTCTGATCTAGTACCTTTCTTCTTTCATGCTATGCCTTATGCTTGGAATTCCCTCCTGTCATCTCTGCCTCTTGAAATCCCACTCACTCTTCAAAGTCCATATACCAAATTCTATTTCTTTCTTTCTTGGAAACTTTCCTAGTCCTTCCACCATTCTCATAGAGTGTACCTAGGAAATAAAGTGACTTTACCATTGTATAGGAATAGAAGAGATGCTTCCAGATTCAACTCTTCTCAGTGCTGCTCTTGGTGTGAATTGAATGTACTATGACTGGCATAATGGGAATGGAAAGGACTTGAAAGAAATTTTTGTATCCTAAGTCAAATATCAGTCTAAACTCAGAAAGTGTCACCTCAGAAGGAATATATTGAAGGTGTTTTGAGGGCAGATTCAATTAATAAGCATTTTTCTTACTTGAGTCTGAATCACAAAAGAGCCAAAGTAGTGCCTGAGGCTCTGACCTAAAGGAGAAGATACACTCTCCCCACAAAGGAATATGCTACATTGCTTCTTAAGACCAGAAGATAGCAGCAGAGAGCAGAAGGGAACTTGCAGGGGGTGGCTCAGCAGTGGATGACCAATAGATGGCAGCACAGTAGAAAGTACCACCCAGTAGAACGATATAACCTGTGGATGACAATTGTGGAGGAACAACAAACTGTAGGATTGGAAGCAGAGAGGGATTCTAGTTGGGATATAGCCATAACATCTGGAATTGCACAGGCAGTGTGTGTTCCCTATGTATGAGACCTCTTTGATGCATGGTGTCTCTCCTACCAGAGGAGGGAATCTGTGGGTGTGTCCCTATGTATATGAACAGAGTTTTCCTTGTCATATATTTTGCTATGTCTTAAATATCTTTAGCTTTGATGTAATGAAGTTTTCTGTTTGGTCTAATAAAGGGAACATTATTGGGAACTTGTGAGCTTTAGTTTTGAGTAGAGATTGACCATCCAAAGTACCTTGAACCTTGAATAGCTGTTTAGATGGGATCTACAAGTGAGAGGGCCCTGAACCACACATATTTTTGCCTCTTTCTTATGTTACTGTTCTATTTTGCATCATAATTATTAAATATGTATATATTTTAATATTCTATATTTGAATATACATTATATTCTCATTATTAGATCGAAAACTCCATGAGGTAGAAGGGTGTGTCTTAATTAGCTTTGTGTGTCCTCCAATACCTCATAGTAATGTAGGCATTCAGCAATACTAAGGAATATATCACATACTATACAAAAAAAAATTCAGAATTTTTCTCCTTTTCTATGCTCTCCTCCTTGGGAATTTTATCTACTTCCATGGTGACACTCCCTGCATGACATTGGGCAAGTCAATCAATCTCCTGGCCCTCCTTTTCTTCATCTACAAAATGAGATTAGATGAAATGGCCCCTAAAGTCTCTTCCAGCTCTGAAACTATGATCTTAGGATCCTACGTGAAAAGCAGTGTTTTAGAGAGGGTTATCTGTTTGCATAATTCATGGCAGATTGAAATTGGAAGAGAGTCAAGGCAGGATGAGTAGTTAGGAAGAAACTGCAGTAGTGCAAGTAGTGAAGACATAGACTATGGTAGTGGACATGGGAATAGAAATGAAAGGACAGACATAAAAGCAATTTCAAGAAAAACTCGATAGAGCTTCCCGATTGGCTACTGGATGAAGGTTAAAAAAAAGTACTACAAAGTTTTGAGCCAGAATAACTAGGACAATAGATGGTGTCACTAATGGGAGAAGGGGTTTGATTTGGGGTAGAGGAATGAGAAGACCTAATTTTGATGTGGTGAGTTTCACTTGATGGCATGCCATCCAAAAGGAAATATCCTGCAGGCAGTTGGCCATAGGGGACTGGAACTCAGGTGAGAAGTTACAGAAGGAAATGGAAATTTGAGATCATCAAGATTGATATGATAGTCTGAGACAGGAGAAAGGATTACTTCATTGAGGGAAAGAATATAGAAAATGAAGACTATTGGACTGAGGAATAAACCTTGGGAGAGGCCAAATTTAAAATCAATGAAGAACAAGAGGATTAAAAGAAGTCACAGAGATAGGAAAAAATTGCAGTTTTGCAGAAAACAATGAGAAGGGGTGTGGTCTACAGCATCAACTGCTACATACAGGTAAAGTAGAATGGTGGAAGAAAAGCCACTGAATTTGAATCAATAGAGATTTTCTAAAATACAATTCCCATAGAGTGGTGTCTTTTTCGGGTGGCAGAGAGCTCAAAGCTACCTTACTAAATGATCCATTTGCATTTTGGATCATAGATTTTGTGCCAGAAGACTTCTAAGAAACCATGTAATGCAACTCCTTTATTTTTACAGATGATGCAACTGTGGCCCAGGATGTTAAGTGATTTGCCCAAGGTCATTTTGACAACACAAGCAGTAGTTGTCAAGGTTGGGATTTGAACCCAGGTTTTCTGATCTAGAGCTAGTTTTCCTTCCTCTATCCTGTCCTGCCTCTGGTACAATATCAAAAGAGAAGGCAGTTTCAGTATCTGTCAAGTTCTGTTAATAATTGATATGTGTAAATGCTCAAATCCTGCACATAGTCAGCCAGTCTGTCAATGATGTTCAAACAACTTTTCCTAATACAGAAATTGCTTTGAAAATCTATTGCCACCTAATTATTACTGACTGCTGTGGTGAAGGATTTTTTTCTTTTAAATTATGCTGATCAATAACTTACCACAAGGATATATGATTTTATCGATGTGGCCATACCCTGTGAGTATATTTGAAATTTTCCCCGTATACATGTAGCAGAGCTTTTCAGAACCCAGGGTCACCTCTAAACCATGGTAAAGTGTCAAAATAAGACTTCAGTGAAGGATCAGGAGCTTGCAATGGACACTAATGAATCTAAATTTTCTCAGAAATTTTATCACTACAAAATGTATAAGTGGCCATTTCTTGCAATTTTCAATATCAAGATGTTATTGAAGTATTTAAGAAGAAAAGGGATTTTAAGATATTATAAAATGAATTTTGTAAAGTCATAAATTTTCTCTTACACATTTTCTAATGTGGAGGAGTTGATATGGAAAAGACAAAATGGTCCCTAGTCCAGAATCTCACAAGTGATTAATGTGTTCCCAGTAGTAGGAAAGGAACAAAAGAGAAGATACGTAGGTAATAGAGGCAGCATGCATACAATACTATTTGAAAATAAGGTTTTATAGGGGAAAGAAGTTGGAGAAAACCTGGATGATAGCTGCATGGGAAAACAAAATCAAATGAAAGGTTGTGTTTGAAGACTTAAGTAAAGAACCAGTAGACATGCAGAGCCGGAAGACATTATAGAGGTAGAGGAAAAGATTGGAAGCAAGATACTTCAGAAGCTAGAAAACGTATAATGTAAAGGGTATAGTTCTCGAAAAGACCAAAGCAATTTTTACACTGAGACTACAGGAAATCAATTAATCAAGAAACATTTATTAAGCACCTACTATGTCCTAGGCACAAGGGATACAAGTACAAAGAAGGGAGAGGTGATGACACAGGGGAGAAAGCGGTCAGAAAGTATAAAGTAATAATGGTGTGGACATGCTGGTGAATGACTGATCTAGAAGTAGAGAAGATTATTGGTGGAATAAAGGAATACACTATGAGCATGAGGAATAGAATGAGACAATAACATAGATAAAAAATTTATTTGAGGATAACATTTGCTAAGGAAGGGGGAAGGGAAGAGGAAGAAATAAAAAGAATATGAACTCTGTAAGGAAGTTGTGTACTTTTGTTGTATCTCTACTCACTACCTACCCTCACCCCTAGAGGAGCAGGGTAGAAGACCTATAGCAATTTTTAAGAAATGTATTTACTGTGTTGCTAAATCCCTTTGTCTCAATAAAGGCTAAAGGCACTGACAGTTTAGGGGAATGAAGAAATAGAAGGGTGGTCTACCCTGTTCATATCAGAGAAAATCAGGCAAATTGTACATTTAAAAACCTTTGATTTATTAAAGGAATCTGACTTCTTAGACTATACCAACCACGGAAATTATATGTCAGCAAAATAAACTATATGCAGGCTAAGTTACTTCAATTTCTGCAATCTAGTCACCCAACAGTGAGCTTTTGATAATGGTTTTGATAGCAGACTGTACATTTTAACAACATCTGAAAAACATCTCTCCTATTACTTCTGTATTTCTCTAAGGGAATGCATGTTACAGGAAATAAACATTCAGGAAGGTTCAGGGAAGAATGAAATTGTGTATATGGTTTTTAATTAAAACAAGTTTTGCTTCTTAAGAACTTATGATAACCTTCAAAAGAGTCAGGGAAAGCAAGCACACACATACAAATGTGAATAAAGCAACACACTCCTTCTGGTTGTTTCCCTGTGGGGAAGCCATTCTCATTAGTTAGCAAAGATAAGAAGAGAAATAATGGATTTAAATTTGAACAAAAAACATTTGAAAGAGTCAAGAAAAACTGAACAGTAAGATCAACTAGGGAATGCAACCAATTTCTGGAAGAGGTGATGGGATCAGAATCAATTGAAATCTTCCTGTTGGAGCTTGACAAACACCTAGTGGAAAAAGGTGAGAGAGGTTTGGGAGACATGAGACCGTTGTTTTGCCATGGTGAACAAGTGCACCCACATAGAAGCTCTTCCAGACCTTGATAGGGGAGGAGGATGAACTAGTGCACTGAAATCTCTTTAGTGGTATTCAGTACCCCATAAAAGAGAGCAAAACCAAGCAGAAGGAGGCATGGAGGGATTAAATGAACAGATTCATTCTCACATATCCTTTGTGATTTTTTTCCTGTGCTACGTAAAGAGAGAATGAAGAAAGCAATGCAGGTGTGTGGACAGCATACCATGGCCATCTTTGCACATGGTTCTGGGTCTGGATTCTGTATGCATGGGCATGCACATGCCCTTGTTTGTGTGTGACTAGTTTGTAATCCTTTAGAAGGGAACTGATGGCAGAGATCACAACTACCTTTAATTTCTTTATTAATTTTCTTTATTGATTTATTTAATATCTTTAATTCCCTTTGCAGTCAATATAGTGGTGGGTGCCTAGTGACCATGAAACTAGGCCCATACCTCTTCCTAGGGTTCAGAACACAAATGAGATATTCTCCTTATTCTGGAGAATTGGTTGATGCCCAGGAGAGATATCACAACCTCAGAAAACATAAGGTTGAAGATGGGCTACCCTATCTTTCTTCTTCCAATTAAAAAAAGTTATGAACTTTGAAAACAGCAATATAAACACTGAATATATCAACACAAAAAGGAAAAACAGAAAGAGTATTACATATGATAATTGGAACTATTATATATATGTGCACACACAAACACATACGTATAGCTTTTAAAAGTATTTTAACTTTAACTTGGGAGTAATAAAACTATCTGGTGTCTTTTTTCTGTTCTTTCTTCTACTTTTTGCTGTGTTTTTTTTTTTAGCGTTTCCTTGATATTCTTTCCTTTCTATGCATGACTATTTTTAATTACAATTCAAGTATTTACAGATTACCTCTACTCCATGAGAGGGCTTATGTAACAAAGTAAAATAATTAAGTAAAATTGACAATATAGTGACCTAATAGGGAAGTACATGCAATGTTTCATATATTTAAATTTTTTTTCATTTACAGAAATGTATTTTCTCTTTATCATACTTTCTACCCCACTGGAAAAAAAAGACAACCCCCCTCCAAATTTCTTGTAACAAATTTTCATAGTCAAGCAAAACAAATTCCTTGAATGTATGTATGCAAAAATATATCTTTCTCATTCTACACTGTATCTTTCTCTTAGGAAGTGAATAGTATATTTTATCAATGGTCCTCTGGAATTGTAGATAGTCATTTGTATTGATCATAGTACTTATAACTTTAAAAGTTGTTTGTCTTTATAGAATCATTGCTATTACATTAAGTATTCCAGCATTCCTCATTTTTATTCTTCATTAGTTTATCAAAGTCTTCAAAATTGTTTGCTTTTATAATATAGATGTTAGAGTGTAAATGGTTTTTCTGGTTTTGCTTATTTCACTCTGCATCAATCCATATAAGTCTTTTCATGTGCCTTTGAAATAATTTATTTCCTAGCATAACAGTATTCCACCACATTCATATACCACAATTTATCAACCATTCCTTAATTGATGGGTACCCTTTCTTTTAGTTTCCAAGTTTTTGCAAATACAAGAAGAACTGCTATAAATATTTTTGTGCATATAACATCTTTTACTATGTTTTTGATCTTTTGGGCCTAGGAGTAGCATAGCTAGCTCAAAGAGAAGGCATTAGTTATAACTTTTGGGGGGGGGCAAGGCAATTGGGGCTAAGTGACTTGACCAAAGTCACACAGCTAGTGAGTGTCAAGTATCTGAGGTCACATTTGGACTCAGGTCCTCCTGACTTCAGGGCCAGTGCTCTATCTACCACTCCACCTAGCTGCCCCTGGTTATAACTTTTTGTGCATAATTCCAAACTGCTTTCCAGAATACCTGTACGTATTCACGAGAGCACCAAAAGTCTTATCAAAGTGTCTATTTTCCCACAAGCCTGCAACATTTATAATTTTCCTTTTCTGTCACCTATGCCAATCTTATGTGTATGATATGGAATCTCAAAATTGCTTTAATTTGTATTTTTCTAATTAGTAATGATTTGAAACATTTTTTTTCCTCATATGGCTATAGGTAGTCTAGGTTTCTTCTCTTGAGAACTGCCTGTTTATTTCCTTAGATCATTTATCAACTGGAGAATGGCTCTTATTTTATAAATTTGAATCAGTTCCTTATAGAACTTAGAAATGAGACCTTTAGAATTTCTGAAAATCAAAGAAGAGATTAATAGAATTGAAAACAAAAATTAAAGATATTTTTTAAAAAGTACAATAAAATAAACTGTTAGCTAATTTGATTAAACTAAAAAGAGGAAAACCAAATTAGTAGCAACAAAAATAAAAAAGGAGAATTCAGAAGAAATAAAGAGTAAAGGATGTTGTTAGAAACAATTTTGCCCAATTATATGCCAATAAAACCCCAGATTAATAGAACGATAGAGTTTATCAAACCCTCAAAAAACAATTAATTCAAATATTTTATACTGTGCAGAAGAACAAATCCTACCAAATTCCATCTATGGCACAGATACAGACTTGATGCTTAAGCCAAACAGGAAAATAAAATCATAACTAAAACCATAAAGCAACATCCCTATTGAATGTTGATACAAAAAAATTTAAATAAAATATTGACAGATATTAAAACAACATATCACAATGATTGTATTATGACCAGATCGGATTTGTACTGGGAATGCAGGATTGATTTAATATTGGAAAACTATAAACTTAACCACGTTTATAATAAAATGAACAAAAACAATATGTGAATAGATGCAGAAAAAGCTGTTGACAAAATACAACATCCATTTCTGTTAAAAAATTAGAAAATGTAGAATTAAATGATCCTTTTCTTAAAATGATAAATACAGTATCTCCCTAAAACCAAGCACTACCATTATTTGTAAAAGAGATGAACTAGAATCCTTTCCAGTAAAATCAGAGGTGAAACAAAGATGTTCCTTATCACCATTTCTATTTCTATGCATTACTATCACTGCCTTCCAAATTCCCCCTCATAATTTCCCCTCCTAAAAATGGAAATCCTCCCTTGTAATGAATAAGTATAGTCAAAATAAGTCTATACATTAGGCAAGTTTGGAAATGTAGGTCTCATTCTGCATATCTAGTCCATCACTTATCTTCCCAGAGATGGGAATACTCTACCTATCTCAGCAGTTAGTACAGAGAATTCCCCGTTTCCATTGATCTGGTAGCGGATGATATCATTTTCTAGGCTGTTTTCCACTCTGCTTCCATCTGCTGGTTCTCTGCTAAGTTATTGCTGCCGTAATTGAAGCTGATAGGTGGGCACTTGCAGCTTGGTTTTGTGCATGCATGGCCCAAAGCTCCAGGCTATTTTATCTGTTTTGTGATTCTCACTTGCTGCTATATCCAACCAGCATAGGAAATGATTACTCAGTCAAATTTGTCTTTTTCAGTCCTTTTGCTTTCCCCCGGTATCAACTCTCTGAGCTCATTTTGCTATGAGAGTTGAGATGAATACATGCCTTTCACAGATCATGGACCATAGGGTCTTAGATTTGCAGCTAGAATGGATCTTAGTGGTTATCTAGTACAATGCTCTCATTTTACAGATAGGAAACCATTCTCTATGAGGAGGTGGGTAGCATTCTTCATCATCATGTTTGGTCATTGCACTGATCAGACTTCCTAAGTCTTTCAAAATTGTTCTTTTTTACAATGTCGGTGTCTTAGTATAAATTGTTCTTCTGGTTCTGCTGCTCCCTCTACTCTGTATTAGTCTATACATCTTCCCAAATTTCTCTGAAAATATCTCTTGCTTCTTTTCTTACAGCACAAAATAATATTCCATTATATTCCTGTATGATAATTTATTCAAGCCATTCCCAAATTGAAGGGCAACTCTTTAGTTTCCAGTTCCTTTCCTATATATGTGTGTGTGTGTGTGTATACACATATGTATACATACACACATATACATATGTGAACACACATATGGCATTGTTGGGTAATGAATATGAACAGGTTCGGTAATGTTTTAGGCATAGTTTCAAATTGCTTTCTAAAAGTGGTGGAACAATTCAAAGTTTTACCAAGAATTCAAACATGCCTCTTTTCCTTCCTCCAACAACTGTTAATTTATCATTTTTAAAAATCAACTTTGCCAGTATGATAAGCTTGAGTGGTACTTTAAAGGTTTTTTAATTTGCATTTCTCTAATTATTAGTGATTTGGGATATTTTTACATGTCCATACATAAATTGGATTTCTTCCTTTGACAATTGCCTGCCCATATCCTTTGACCATTTATCAGTTGGCAAATGACTTTTATTCTTATAAATTTGAGTTAGTTCCTTATGTATCTTGGAAATGAGATTTTTATCAAAGAAACTTACTGCAGAGATTTTTTCCCCCTCTCAACTCTTTTCTAAACTGAGCTAGATTGGCTTTATTTGTGAAAAATCTTTTAAATTTTATGTAATCAAATTTCCCATTTTATCTCTACCTTTTCTTTAGTCATTAACATTTCCCCTATCTATAGATCTGAAATATTAATTTATTCCTTTTCCTCTACTTTGTTTATGATATGAACTTTTATGTCTAGGTCATGTATTTACTTGGAGCTTGCTTGATATATGGTGTGAGGGTTGGTTTAAACCTAATTTCTGTCAGACTTCTTCCTAGTCCTTCTTCCAAGAACTGGGGTCTTTGGGCCTATCAAATACTATACTGTGTTTGTATGCTGAATACCTAATCTGTTCTACTGGTCAAAATCTTTTTTTTAAAGCAGTACCAAATCATTTTAATGATTATGGCTTTATAATATGGTTTGGGATCTGATATTGCTGGGCCTTCTTCCTTTCCACTTTTTTTTTTCATCATTTCTCAGGGGATTCTTTACCTTTAGTTCTTCCAGTTAAATTTTGTTATTGTTTTTCTTGATCTATAAAGTAATCCCTTAATAGTCGAATTGGTATGGCATTGTAAAAATAAGTTAATTTTGATAGTGTTGTAATTCATATTATATTCACTTGTCCCACCCTAGAAAATGAATATTTCTCCAATTTTTTGTGTCTATATTTCTGTGCCCATGTTTTGTAGTTTTATTCATATACTTCCTGTGTGTATTTTGGTGGGTAGACTACAAATTATTTTATATATTCTACATTAATTCTAAATAGAATTTCACTTTTTGTCTCTTTCCAGTGCATTTTATGGTGATGTATGAAAATGAAGATGGCATATATGGATTTGTTTTATATACTGCAACTATGCTGGTTATTGATTGTTTCAATTAACTTTTTAGTTAACTTTCTAGGGTTCTCTAAGTACACCATCAATAATAATAATTTTGTTTCTTCTTTACCTTTACTAATTTCCTCAGTTTCTTTTTCTTGTCTTGTTGCTATAGCTAGTATATTCTAGCACTATATCCAATAGTAGTGGGGACAATGGATATCCTCATTTTACCCCTGACCTTACTGGAAGGGACTCTACTTTATCCTCATTACATATAATACTGGCTCTTGATTTTAGGCATGTGCTATTTATGATGTTAAGAAAATGTCAATTTATTCTTATATTGTCTAGTGTTTTAAACAGAAATAGATACTATATTTTGTCAAAAGATTTTTCTGGGCAAATTGATATGTTAGTAGAATTTTTGTTTTTCTTGTTACTAATAGGGTCAATTATGTCCACAGTTTTCCTAAAATTTAACCAACCCTGTGTTCCTGGTTCAAATTAAGCTTGGTCATACTATACAATATTTATGTGTTGCTATAGCTTTTTGCTAATATTTTATTAAACAATGTTAATTAGAGTTATTGGTATATAGTTTTCTTTTTCTGTTTTGACTGTTATTGGTTTAGTTATCAAGATCTTATTTGTATCATAACATGGATTTGGTTGGATTGCTCTTTTGCTATGCTTTGCAAACTGTAATATTAGAATTAATTGTTTGAATGTTTGATAGGATTCATTCATCCATCAAATCTTGTTTTTTTTCTTCTTAGAGTTCATTTATGGCTTGTTGTTTCAACAATCCAGCTAGCAGCTGCAGTGGGGGTGAAAAACCACCACCAACCAGCTCACAGAATGCTGCAGGCCCAGGTTCTTTTGATCTGCTTTACTAAGGAAAGCAATGTTAAGGGGTTAACAAGCTTACTTTAATCCAGCATACAAATATCATTCACTTAGTTCAGGGGAAAAAGCCAGCATGCTGAACTTCAGAGCAAATACAAACAAATTACAAACATCAACAGACAGACCTTGTCTGATTCAAATCCCAATACATAGTTACCAGATTTTAACCAAGTCTGAATATCCAGGCAAGCTGGAGGGCTCTGAACTACAGCTGCCCAGAATCGCCACACCAGCCAACCACCAAGAGTGAGAGCCGTAAGCAAATAACTCTGTTCACTCTTTTTATACAGTTTCAGATGTCATCAAACATCATCTGAGCAACCAGAACTTAGGCTCCTATGCTTGGCTCTGGTCTTAGTACCTCCTGCTAGGACCTTGAGGGCTTCATGCCCACATAGGCTTAGTACCTAGTAATTAGGGGTTTTGGGCCTACTGGGGAGCAAAGATATAATCAGACCTCCCTTCATTGGCCCCACCTGGAGCCCCACCTTAGTTACCAATTCACATCCACATAGGCCTAGCACCTAATAGATAGGGGTTGGGGCCTGGGGATTACCACCTAGTAAGACTCAATCAGAGACAACCAACTTAACTGATATTATACTTGTTCAATTTATTTTTCTGAAACTGTGTTGTTTAAATTTTTTTACTTCTTATTCTGCTAATCCAGGCATTTAAAAAAATCATATTTTTATAAATTATAAAATAAAATGTATAACTTTATAATTTTATAAATTATTAAATTTTATAAATTTATAAATTAAACTCATTTAAGTTTTTAGTTGATTGGCATATAATTAGGCAAAATAATTTCTATTAAAATAATTTTTTCTTCTTCATTTGTTGTGAAATTTCCTTTATTCATTTTTTATTCTGGTAATCTGGTTTTCTACTTTCTTCTTTTTAATCAAGCTAAATAATAGTTTATTTTAAAAAATAGCTCCTAATTTTATTTATTAATTAATTTTCTTTTGCTTTCATTTTTTTCTTCTCATCTTTGCTTTTTTTTTTCCGGGATTTCCTTTTTGGTGTTTAATTGGGGGGAGTTTAATATAGTTGGCTTTCCAGGTTTATTTTTTTCAGTTTCATGTCTCATTTGTTGATTTATTCTCTCTCTTTTTTGTTGATGAAAGTTTTTAGAGATATAAAATTTCCCCTAAGGATTTCTTTACTACATCTCTAAAATTTTAGTATGTTTTCTTATCATTGTCACCATCTTTAATGCAACTATCATTTCTATGATTTAATCTTTGATCCACCTATACTTTAGGCTTATGTTATTTAGTTGTTAATTTTTAATCCTTCCTCCAATGACCAGTTAGCCAATTTTCATTGCACTGTTGTCAGTAAAAGATATGTCTAATACTGCTATTCTGAATTTGTTTGCGATATTTTAATGTCTTAATACATATCAATTTTTGTAAAGGTGCCATGAGTAGTTGCAAAGTATGTATATACTAATCTCTATTTCACTCTACAGTCATCAGAGATCTATCATATCTAATTTTAAAAAGTCATATTCAGGTCCTTAATGTCTTTCTTGTTTAATATTTTGGTTAAATTTGTCTAGTGCTGAAGGGATATAGCAGGGGTATTCAACTCTTGTCTGTTTTTCAGAAATTCTTGGAAGTCCCCTATTTTATATAAGATCTATTTTTTCCCTTTCCCTGGATAACTTATTCTTGGTTATAAGCTTTTATCTTTTGCCTTTTGGAGTATTGTATTATGTGTTTTCCATTTGGTTCATAGTGTTAGCTGATAAATCTTGTGTAATTGTCACTATGATTCTTCATTACTTGAACTTTTTTCTTTCTGGCTGCCTGCACCTCTGGAAGCTCTTGATTTTGGTTATGATGTTCCTAGGAATTTTCATGTTGATGTTTCTTTTAGGAGCTCAGTAGAGGATTCTATTTTTACTTTGCCACATTTTTCTAATATTTCTGGGCAGCTTTCTTGAAATATGATATTTATGTCATTGTTTGTGGCCTTTCCAATAGTCCAATGAGTCTTAAGTTATCTCTCTTTGATCTGGTTCCCAGGGCACGTGTCTTTGATATTAGGTACCTTACATTTTCATCTATTGTTTCAATCTTTTGATTGTTAAAAATAACTCTCATGGAGTTAACTCATTTCATCCTTTTTAATGTTCAAGGAGATTATTACTTGGAGAAGGCTTTATACATGTTGAGTTAAGCTGTCAATTTTCTTTCAAAGTCTTTCCTCCATAGCTCCTTTTTTGTTCCTCTAAAGTTCTCATTTAATTTGTAATGTATTTTAAACTCTTAAAAATCTGCTTAATTTCTTCTAGGAATTCTCATGAATATTGTGGCCAATCTGTATTTTGCTTTGAGGCTTTTCTTTCAGGTGTTTTGAAGTTATTTTCCTCTACTGGGTTTGTGTCCAGGGAATCCTTCATATCATAATGGCTTTTGAATCTTTTGTTATCGTTGTTCATTCTTCCATCCTTACCTCCTGCATTGTGACTATGTGTTAGGGCTAATATCTGCACTCTTCTGGTGGGATTGTTGTGGCCTTATAAGGTCCTGGAATGTTCTGCTCCCTAGATCTGACTCCAGGATTCCCTCTCTTGAATTAGAGTGACTTTGACATTGTGTTTATTATTTGTTGACTATAGAAAACATTTGATAGAGTGAACAGCCACCTTACATGTTCTCCTCCTGCAAGTTATCTCCTAATGTATATCTCAAAACCACATAAGAATTCTTGAAAGATGTAGAGATAACTATGTTTGACAATCCTTTAATTATAAATCTAAAGCAAGGTACAAAGGGTATGTTTACCAAAATTGTTTTTCATTGTCATGGAGAATGTCTAATGCAAACTATAAATTGAAAAAAAAAAGATTCTTAGGACATCAATTAATCAAGTAGGAAATAAGCATTTATTAAGTGCCTATTGTGTGTCAGGCACTGTGCTGACAAGGTCCTCCAGGTACTTGTTTGCAGATAATATCATGCTAATTATATCAAGGCCCAGAATTATCTAAATTTTCTTTAATGAAATCTAAAGCGACTCAAAAGAATTTACTCTAGTTATTCACATGAGGGACAGGGGAGTGGAAATGAATAATGCCTACTGTCTAGGTTATAACCTGTTATCTGATGGACAACCAATAAAGGTGGTCTTGGATCAGACATTTTATATGGACAATGAACTGAGGAGCAAACTCAGTTTCCTTTGGGAAAGAATCTCAAACTTTTCCCCGAAATAAATACTGATCATTTTTTAGTACCAAACTTATTCTGGGGACCTTCTATGGTTGCTAAGCATGGAGGAAAACTATCTCCAAAGAATTCAGGTTTCAGATCATCCAAAGGGCAATGGAAAAATGAGGGGTGAATTTGATTAGGCTGCTGCAGCATATTATTAATGAAAAATCATATTGGAGAAATAGCCTAACATAAAAGTACAAAATAGATTCAGTCGGTTGAATGCGACAGCAGGTACTTAAAAATGATAAAAGATACCTGTGCAGTTTTGGTAAGCAATCAGGACCAGGGAAAGGGGTCTCTATCAATCAACCAATACCTGTATCTCACACATACTCACTGCTAGATTATTCTTACTGGTCAACCCCTACTTTTTTGCCATCTTTTTTTTTTTGCCTTCCTCTCCTGTTGCTTCATTTACCTACCTTCACTCAAGTCACAACTTACACACAACTGAATTGGATTAATAAATGTGTATTCAGTCCAAGTTCAGACCCTACCTCCTTCCAGGATGGGAAAAGCCCCATCAGCCAGAATCTTTCCAGCTAAGATTTGCATGATGGACTCACTGGGAGTCAAAATCTGGTCACAAACATCCCTTATCTCTGTTGTAACACAGGTCATAAGAAGAGTCTGAACTCACAATTGATGTGGAAGTTTGAAGTCCGAGAATCCCCTTTTGCTCCTACTGGTATTCATCTGCTAATTTCTCCCCACCAGTGATTTGTTTCTTTTCATTCTTACTATTGTCAGTACCGGTCACTTGACCTCATGACTCAACTATTTATCTGTCTTCAAATTCTTACCTTTACTAGGAAGAGTCGATATTTAAAGGCTTAATTCCTTACCAACACTAACCCCCCTACTTATTCATGTGATCCCATTCCATTTCATCTTCTCCAAGATGGCCCCCTTTCATTTATATTCAGTTACTCTCTACTGGCTCATTTCTCATTACGCTATAAACCCCCGTCCTCCTATGCTGACATTGTCACTACAAAAGCAGAAGGGAATTGCATAGAACTGAGGGTTATTTTATATTTTTCTTTGTTTTATGGGTTGCTGTGGCTCAAAACTTTGTCTTCTAGTGGTTAGACTATTGGTAGTGAGCTTCTCTGTTCTTAGCTAGACTGGTCCTTAGGAAACAGATATAGCAGGTTGCAGAGTCATACTCAACAACAGTGCTTATTGTTATAATAAGGTTCTAAGGTTATAATCTAGAGTTGGATGGACAACCCATAAAGGTGGCCTTGGATCAGTTACTTTATATGGACATAGAACTGGAAAGCAAACTCAGTTTCCTTTGGGAAAGGATTTTTAATTCACTGGAATAGAAGTTCATTTCTATGCCACAGCAGAGCAACAGAGAAGCATTTGATAGCATTTGATAGATATTTGCTCTATCATATTAATGATAACAATAATAATTAACATCTATGTAGCGGTTATTATGTGCCAGGCACTGTGCTAAACATTTATGATTCCTATCTCATTTAATCCTCACAACCACCCTGGGAAGTAGGTGCTATTATTATCTCCATGAGGAAACTATGGCAACGAGGGGTCAGGTGACTTGCCCAGAGCCACACAGTTAGTGTCTGAGGACAAATTTGAACTCAGGTTTTCTTGACTCCAGGTCCAGTGCTCTATCCACCGTGCCACCTATCCGCCTCTATTTGGCAAAAAGAATATATCATAATAGCATCATAGAATCTAGAGGGGAAGACAATCAAGAGGTCATTTGGTCTGATCTTCCCATTTTATACATGACAAGACCGAGGCCTAGAGAAGGGCAATAGCGTGTTTTAGATCACATAGTTAATAAAGAGAACAATCACTTTTCGAATTTGGGTCTTCTGGACTTTCCACTATAACATATAGCTATACCTAACAAGTTCAACTATAATAGAACATGATGATAAATGGGGAGGGGAAGGATTAGAAAGATTTAAAGGAAACAGTGAAAACTTTGAAGTTAACTTAAGAGCAGTGGGTAGAATTGTTTCTGTGCCCTAAGAAGTAATGGTGTGGTGGCACTACCATCATGCCACTTTCTGAGAAGGCTGAGGCTGGTGGGTCTCTTGAACCTTGGAAATCTGAGCTTCAGTAGGACTGAATGTGATTTTAAGTATCTGAAATGTTTATCAGTAATATAGTGAGCTCTCAGGAACAGGGGACAGGAGAGAGGCAAATGGGCACAGGTTAGAAACCGAGTAGGTCAGAGCTTCCTGGATGAGCAATAGTGGGATGGGACCTGAGAGATGGCTGCTACATGTCTAGTCTGGGTGAGGGAGGGAAACCAAGTATGCCACAGAAAATCACTTTAGCTGTAGTTTGCAGAAGGTTTAAAATTTTGTGAAGGCTATAGATGAGGAACTCTGCTCACTATCTAAATGCCAGTATTCTGAAGCTGAGTTTGTGGGGAAATCATAAATACCTCCTAAAATATGAGCGTTAGATCACTGATTCTCTGCCAGTCAAGTAAATGATGGTATATACATAACATCTGTTTTTTTTCAAGCATTTAGCCCCATTTCCATTCAAAAGCTGTGTTATGTCAGTGCCCCTATGCCTGGAAGAATTATGGTTTCTAAATGTTTCCCAGTATTTGAAGTTTTTACAAAGAGGCTAGTTAACATCCCCCAAATCCTCTTTTTACTGAGGCTACAAGGAGTCAGAAATTAGTTTCTAATGTAGCTAACATGAGTGGTGAGGCAAAAGGGAAACATTTTTAATGTTAATCACTCTTTTATTATTAGAACACTAGGGAGGATGAGAGATCTCTGTCCCTCAGGGTCTTTAAAACCCTTTAAAAGGAGGCACCAATGATCATTTCATAGAATTTTAGAATAGAAAGGCCATCGTATACCTAGACAAGAATTTCCTCTGGACTATCCCCAAATATCCATTTCTTTCTTCCTTTTCTGAAGACCTCTAGTAGGGAGTGGGGAAGAATCAATCATAGAATGTTTCCTTGAGGGGGCAAGTTTTAAAACACCCCTTAAGTATTGGGAATAATCTGGTTTGAGAAAGAGCAAGGGAGAGGTTGAACAAAAAGAATTTTAAAGAACTGTCTGTTTCCTTAGACCCAGTGGAGGTATCTGCTTTAAGACAAAAAAGGTAAATACACACGGCTGACTTTCTTCCTCCCTTATTATAAAGAGGCCACCTCACTTAAATCTAATTCATTTGTCAGTCAAGACATTACCTTCCTGACACCATTGGACAAACAACAATCTGTGAGTAGTTCCTTCCTTCCTTCCTTCATCCCTTTCTGCCTTCCTTCCTCCCTTCCTTCTTCCCTTCCTTCCCCTCCTTTCCTTCTGTCCACATAGGGAATCATGCACCTGTGGGTGCTTTACCCAAAGGAATATAAATTTTGATCACCAAAACCCTGCAAGATATTTTTTTTCTCTTTCCTACTTATTTGTTCTACCATTAAAAAAAAAAAAACAAAACTGGGACAATTTACTCTTTTTCCCCCCATGTAGGTTCTTTTAGAATTTCTTGAAACACAGCATTGGAAAACCAGGCTTTGATAAATGCCTTTGGGATTCAAATGGAACTACTTGACCATGCCTTAAACCCAAATCACTGATGGGCCAACAACAGGTCCCAGCCCAAGCCTTACTTAGTCATTGTTTTGGGCTTTGATGTCTCAGAGTGAATGTAAATAACATTTGTTTCTGTTCTGGCCAGAAATCTTCAGGCCTTTCCCTCCCAGATTGATTTTTTTTTTTGAGTAGATAAAAGAAGCCATTTTTTTTGCCTCATTTCTTACTTAGTCTTTTTTTTTTTTTGGTGCCAATTTAAATAGATTTTATTCTCTAGGACAAGAATTGCATTTCCACTTGCTTACAGTACTGATAAAGTACAATGTTGTTCACTTCTCTCCCTCTGCACACAATAAAGTATTCAGAAAACCCAGATTTACACAGTAGCTTAAATGTTGCTTTTAAACTGCTACTGCCTTGGCTACAAATTTGAGTTCTTCAATTTTTGGAAAGCTGTGTGGAATGCTCTTTCTTCTGGTCTGTTTAGTCAACCTCTTCAATGGTGGGTGCAGAAGAAGCACCTCCAGATGAGGCTGCTCCACCCCCTGGGAACCCACCAGGCATGCCTCCTGGCATGCCCCCTGCACTCTGGTCCAGCTTAGTAATGATGGGGTTGCAGACCTTCTCCAATTCTTTCTGCTGATGCTCAAATTCTTCCTTCTCAGCAGTCTGGTTCTTATCCAGCCAGTTGATCATTTCATTACCTTTGTCACGGATCTTCTGTTTGTCTTCATCCCCAATCTTGCCTTGCAGTTTCTCATCCTCTACGGTGGCCTTCATGTTGAAAGCATAAGATTCCAGAGAATTCTCGGGAAGACACCTTGTCTCTCTGCTTCTCATCCTCAGCCTTGTATTTCTCAGCCTCCTGGACCATGCGCTCAATGTCTTCTTTTCTCAGACGTCCTTTGTCATTGGTGATGGTGATCTTGTTCTCCTTGCCTGTGCTCTTATCCACAGCTGAAACACTGAGGATTCCATTTGCACCAATGTCAAATGTTACTTGAATCTGAGGAACACCCCTGGGTGCTGGAGGAATTCCTGTGAGCTCAAATTTGCCAAGCAGGTTGTTGTCCTTTGTCATTGCTCTCTCACCTTCATAGACCTGAATAAGCACACCAGGCTGGTTGTCTGAATAGGTGGTAAAGGTCTGTGTCTGTTTGGTGGGGATAGTGGTGTTATGTTTGATCAGAACGGTCATAATTCCACCAGCAGTTTCAATTCCAAGGGAAAAAGGAGTGACATCCAACAGCAGCAAGTCCTACACATTCTCAGATTTATCTCCAGACAAAATGGCAGCCTGGACAGCTGCACCATAAGTAACAACCTCATCAGGATTGATACTCTTGTTGAGTTCTTTGCCATTAAAGAAATCTTGCAGAAACTTCTGGATTTTGGGGATTCGAGTAGAACCACCCACCAGGATGATGTCATGAATCTGTGATTTATCTAGCTTGGCATCTCAAGGCCTTTTCCACAGGGTCCAGTGTGCCATGGAAGAGATCAGCATTCAGCTCTTCGAAACGGGCTTGGGCGATTGATGTATAGAAGTTGATACCTTCATAGAGGGAATCAATCTCAATACTGGCCTGGGTACTGGAAGAGAGGGTATGCTTAGCATGTTAGTAAGCAGTGTGAAGACAGTGAACAGCCCTCTTGTTCTCACTGATGTCCTTCTTGTGTTTTTGCTTGAACTCAGCAATGAAATGGTTGGCCATTCTGTTGTCAAAGTCCTTTCCACCCAAGAGGGTGTCCCCAGCTGTGGACTTGACCTCAAAGATGCCATGTTCTTACCTAGTCTTAATCATAGAATGGGTGTGGCCTGAGTCAAACAGGGAAAGACCTTAACTTAAAAAGGCAGTGCTCTCCAATTGCATTGGGCCATCACCAGTCATCCTGATGTACCTCTTGCCACTGGCTTGGGAGGAGAAAGTGATGCTGGTCACTTTGGACAGCCATGCCACACTTAAATCTAATTCACTTGCAAGTCAAGACATCACCTTCCTGAAGTCATTAGTTCTCTTTAAGAAGGAAGGACAAACAACCACCACCATCACCACCACCAACACAACAACAAGGAAGCCATTAGCAGACACTCCTTGCCTGTGATTCTTTCATATGACAACCTAACTTTAATGTGTTTGACTCAGTTTCATATGTCCCCCTTTTCAAACTTCTTTCCATCTTAGCTCTTACCTTATTATTCCAACAGACTTGATCTATATTTCTTGGCATTTTCTTTGGTTTCTACCATGCCTATGTTTTCATTGCTGTTTCTTCTTGTTTTGTCATCTTTATCAATTCTTAGGTCTTTCCCTCATCACTGAATTTACTAATATGGATGACATATAAACCTCCTGGTATTCTATGCCTATGGATCACATCCTTGGCCTATGCAGAAAGAGTTTAACAGGATTAAGGTAGTTTTTCTTAGCTAATAAAGACACTTTGAGGGGATTACTAAACAAATATTTCCTATTTATTTTAGACTTGTATCCTTTCAGCTACTCATAACAATATCAGGATTGGCAAGATCCAGATAGTATGCTTTTAGACCTCTGGCAGTAGGCAGAATATCCATTAAGCATTTTCTTCCTCCTCCTCCAAAAAAAAAAAAAAGAATACTATTAAGGAAATTTTCTTTTTCTAGGAGATTGGTGCCTTAAACATTCAAACTCAAAAACCATCTACCTTTAGATTACCTGTAAAGTAATTTCCAAAGCTGGTGCTGCCCAGGAAATTTCCCTTTGCTGGATATAAGGATAGATTCTAGGGATAACAACACTTAGAGAATTCAAAGTTCCCCCTCTACTTCAAAGAAGCTTGGAATTCAGGAATGTTGTCCCTGAATTCTCCTCTCAGGTCATGTGCAAACATATCTATCAATACCATGTGCTTCTGCTGTTAAGTCACTAGTACTGCTCCTGGTTCTAAACAGAAGTTCCGAACTTTTTGGTGAGTGTGTCATGCTTCCCTCTGATGAAGTTTATGTACCCCTTCTAAGAATATGGTTTTTAAATAGTTGAAGGAAACGCTAAATTTTTTGTTAGAAGTTAGTGAAAATATAGATGTAATATTTTTACCCAATCCCGTTGTTTTAATAATCCAGCTAGCAGCTTTGGTGGGGGTGTAAGATCCCTCCCCCACAGCTGGCACCCAGGGGGCTGCCGGGACCCAGGAAGTTGCCGGGACCCAGGAGGCTGCCGGGAAAGCACAGATTCTTTTTATCTGCTTAAACAAGGAAAGCACGGTGAAGGGGTTGACCAGCTTACTTTAATCCAACATTCAGTTAGCATACAGACAACAATCATTTAGTTCAGGGGAAAATACCAGCATTCAGTTAGTTCAGGGGAGCATACAGACAAGCATCAAGAGACAGACCAAATACAGATTCATTGACTTACTTCAGGGGAAAAAACCAGCACCCTGAGGTTAAAAACATTCATTTAGTTCGGGGGAAAAAACAAACCAGCACCCCGAACCTCAAAACCAAAATACAAACAAATTACAAATATCAACAGACAGACCCAACACAATTCATAGTTACCAACATCTGGGCTTGGCCCGAGAGCAAGGGCTGGCCCAGAGTCACGTTTGCTTGCCGCTGCTGCCACACCAACCGGAAGAGGAAAGAGAGAGCTCTTCAAGCTGTCCTCTCCCCTCTTATAGAGTGTTTGACATCATCAAACACCACCTGAATGACCAGGGCCGATTGGTTCTTGACTTGGCCCCTCCCCCTAGCGTAGACTGGGTTCTGGAGCTAACACCTCCCCTCAGCCAGCCCCATGACTCATCACACAGGAAGTTCTGATTCCTGGTATGGTTGCTGAGCTTCCTGCCCCGGAAGAGCAAGCCACAGCATCCAGAGGCTCAATGAGGTAAGCTAAGTCACTCAAAGAAAACAAAGGCCATTCCTCTTACACCCGTTCACAGATTGTTAGTGGTATGCTGGAGCTCACTTAAATTCTCTTGAGAGCTGATTGTTAAATATTCAGTGTGAGCACTTATATCTTAGGAATCCGAAAGCACTAAAAATCAGATTTTGTTTATTGTTTTGTTGATTGTCTAGATTTAAGAATGTATTAATAATGTAGATAAAACTTAAAAATGTGCTGTTACTGCTTTTTTTTTTTCCTCCCAGGAACAGGTCATTAAATATTTATCTCAGCATACCTCTGAGGGACTAGCTAAAATCTTTCCATGGGCTGAGTTACTGGATCCCAGGTTAGGAATCCCAATCCTAGAAGAAAAAGTAGCCATCTTTTCTGGAGGATCCTAAACTCTGTGAGGGAAGAAACTTTGCCCAAAGAGGCATCTTTGTATAACAGGCCCTGTACAGTTAGGTGCTTAAGTAATACTTCTTGTGCCGATAATCGAACAAATCCTGTCGAATACTACACAGGTTTGGGAAAGGTCTGAAGATATAGTTAACATCAAGAAACACTGGCTGAAGAGTAAGAGGGAGAGGCCAGCAGGCTTAAAAATTGAGACAAACTTTTCAAAATCTAATTACCAAGGGGTTATGGTGCCTCTAAAAAGCAGTTAGTTGTCTGGGAGAATCCTTGGGGAGAATATGGGAGCTACTTCACAAAAATCACACTGATTCATAATCTAATATTTGGGATTCAACTTGATCAGGCCTGAGCATGATCCCAGGATATGCTCAGGAACATCTCCAAGATATGCACATTCTCAAACTGTTTGGACAAACCAAAGACATGGACTGTCAGAGGGAATGCCTTCTCTGCTTCACAGGGAAGGGGTGTTAGGAGGGCATCTCTTAAATTCTCCCTTTGACTTCTGGCAGAGAAGCTGGGGCTTAAGGTTTCAAAAGCAGTGGAATAGATAAAGTCAGGAATTAGGGTTATGTCCTCTTTAGATAAGCTAATGCAATGATTTCAAGATCCCCACTGGATCCTCCGAAAGTGAGCCTAACAAGATGGGTAGAGAAAAGAAATGAGATAGTTTCAAGAATGATGACCCACTGCTGTGGACTGTCTGTCAATCAGCAGGAGCCATGAGCAAATCAGATAATACAAACAGGAGTCTAGAGTGAGAAAAAAATGAGCTTCAATAGGATCTTCTGTCTTACGGGGTGAGAATCCACTGGTCCAAGTGAAAAATTCCCTTATTTCCACTAAATGATCCTGGTTGATCAAAAGGAAGAAATCAACTGGGCTATTGGGTTGGAATGAAGTGACTAAAAAAAAAGAATCCATCCGCATATTAGGTATTGTATAAACACAGCTTAGATCCATCAACCCCTGAGACCAGGACTAGAGTTCTAATCTGTGGTGATTTTGGAGACCCTGCAACTTCAGTCACCCCAATCATTTCACATTCTTATGTCTCACTTCATTCTACCACCTTTGTTTTTCTGTCTTGACAAGTGTCAGGAGGTCCTGCTTGAAGTTCTTTTGTGTTTCTTCTTTTCCTATCTCAAGGCAGGAATAATAACACGAGAGTGATACTTTCCCCTTACACTTCCCTTGCCACTGTTTCCCGTTAGGTTCAGCTTTGTGTGAGGGCAGAGAGTGGGGAGGGGGAGAGGAAAAGAGGAAGTTCAATTAGCTCTAGGGACTCTGGAAAAATTATTTCAGGTCCTGGAAGGATCTCCTGGGACTCTTCAGTTTCAGGTTGAATCAAGTCAAGGGTTTCCATTTCAATTTTATATCTAAATGAATAACCTCCATATTAATAGCTTTTCCTGGTCATGTTCTTCAGAGATTTTCCTTCATTCACAGTCATTTGACATTTCTTCATCAGAGTGGCATGACATATGTACTTATTTGAGCTATCTCAGGCTTCCCTGAATAAACATTCACTGGAGTTATTTCTGGTAGACAAAGGTGGGCTGCCAACAGAAATGGCTTGACTGCATTTTTGTGAGTTTCAAATCAGCTTAGAAACTCTATGACCTATCAGATAAGTGGAAGTTGAAGATTTTATTCCTGCTCGATTTAGCCACTGGGGAAATCTGCGTTGCACTGCCTCAGTATCTTTGTATGCAAAATGGGGATAATATTATTCTTACCTGGCTTATCAGAAGGTTAAGAATATGTTTATAAAACATTTGAATTTTGACTGAAAGTGCTGTGAGTAGAACTCATCCTCATCCTCACTATTATTATTATTGACACTCTGAAATAGAGTCTTCATAAAATAGAACCCTAAAAGTCAGAATTCAATATCATAGATTAAAATTGGCTTGAGGGGAGATGAACTTAAGTGTCTGTCAATGACAATTGGATGCAGTGAGTAATCCAATTTACTTCAGGGAATGTGGAGTTGTGGCAGGGGTGAGGAGTAGGTATGAGGATGGCAGAAGTTAACAAAGATAGCTTACAGTTGGATATTCATTACTATGTTAAGGAAACTGTGGGAGGGAGAGGAGGGGGAGGCAAAAGAAAATACATTTAGGAGGAGATGAGAGAAAAGAATTGTAAGAGAAGAGAGTAGATAAAGACCTCAAAGTAGGAAGTAATCTCAGAGGATGGGGAATTCAAATAATACAGAGAAGAATGCTCAATATATGTTGTTGACTGAGAGAAAAGAAGCCGATTCAAGGAGAAATCAAGGGCATGGAGAGAAGCTAAAGAGATCCCGCTGAATTATTCTTAAGCTAAAGTTTCCTTTGAGAAAAAGAAAATTCTTGGGAGAAGGAGAAAGTTGGGGAAAAAATAGAAAACCTCCACAGCCCTTGATACTGAACATCTAAAAGAAAAAAAAACTATTTGTCTGCCCAAAACAATTTAAAATGAGAAAGGAATAAGGGTTGCTGTTATATGAGGGTAGAACAAGAAAGTCAGGACTCTTTAGTCTGGAGAGAAGAAGGTTATAAAATCATGAATGATATTGAGGGAGGAACATAGACATTTAATAATCTCACAAGGCTAAAACAAGAGAGTACACCTTTGAAACTTGAGAAAGGTGGATTTAGAACAAATACAAAGAACTACTACCTTATGCTATGGGTTGTCAACTCATAGAAGTTCCAACCCCACCCTTTAAAAAAAGGTTGTAACTCTTGAGAATATTGATACTAATTTAAGTAAATTTCTAGATAGAAGAACCATACTGGGTTGCTAAGGGAAAGTAGAGATGCTTGGGATAGACCCCTCACCTTTGAGGTGATGTTAAAAAGCATAGTCATTATCTTCAAAAGCCTCTCGAATTCTTTTTAAGGGCTCTGCAGACCTGGTAGAGAGGAATATACAAAGAAGAGTCCATGAGCAGACTGAGACTTTGGGAAATCATAGGATCACAGCATCAGAGTGGGAAGGACCTCAGACCATCTCCTCCAATCCCCCCTTTTTTTGCAGACAAGGAAACTGAGGCCCAGAGAGATTAAGTGACTTGTCTTCAGTAATAAATACAATGGCCACTGAAGTTCCCTCTAGCTCTAGGTCTATGATCCTCTGAACTTCCTGATTTTTACAAACAAGGAAACCAAGGTTCTTTATTTGATTTACCCAGTGTTGCACAGGTGGTAGCAGAGTGGAATTTAAACCCAAGTTCTCTGATGCTGTGTCCAATGCTCTACCAGGGATGGGAAACCTGTGGCCTACTAGGTCCTTGGGTGTGGCCTTTTGACTGAGTCCAAGTTTTACAGAACAAATCCTTTTATTAAGGCTATTTGTTCTGTGAAGTTTGGATTCAGTCAAAGGGCTGCACTTGAGGACCTAGAGGGCCACATGTGGCTTCAAGACCGCAGGTTCTCCACCTTTCTCTAGCCATCCTACAACATTTCCTCTCTAGGCCAGCTCTGAAACAGAGATAATTAAATTTAGGAATTTAAGTCAACACAATCACAACATAGACTGCACATCCAACACATTTTGGACAACTACTGTCTAGAGCAAAGGTTTTAAAATGACAAATCTTAGACTCCAATTTAGAGAAGAATTTAGAGAACTGGCTTGTTTTTGCAGTAGGAGTGCTATTCCTCCTGCCCCACACTAGTGTCATATCACAATAGTTCTGGCTTCTGAGTGCTTTAGCATACCTGAATGAATGGATGTCATGTCTACCAGAGGACCTCCTAACTACTGGTGGAAGCTTCGTGTTAACTTAGAAGTCACCACTGAACAAATATCTCTGTAGCAACAGATGTCCCTCTATAATGGAAAAGAGAAGGCCATAGGCTAAAGTTTGAATGGGAAGGAGTTGTGATTGGGGTATTCAGTGGATATATCTTTGGGAGACTGCTGTGGTGCTAGGTGTGTGGCCAATGGCACCCATTCCTAAGTCCTTCTGTATCTGATTGACTGAGCCTTGTGTATACTTGTCTAGTTCTGGAACGAGATTGTATATATATTTTTTTTCTTTTCTGTGCTTAAATAGTTTGATACATTGGTTAAGTATTTAAATAATGTCTAGATAGAAAGTATATAGCCAGTCATTAATTTTCTGTCAGATGCACAAAACTATATCTTTATTTGTCAATTTTAAGTAGGGATTCATTTCCAATCAATTATTATGAATGGGACTTAGGGTTTCACATTCTCACAAGAAATGTTAAAGGACTCAGTGTTTGAGTCCTTCAGAAAAGCATAGTGACAAATGCTTTTCACTTTGTTGAATACATTGAGTTCAGGGTCCACATATCCTATCTGAACATTGTCAGATTTCATCTCATTTTCACGACCCTCCTTCCTTTTGTGACTTCTCAACAAGGCACAAATGGTGTCCACTTACTCATCTCATAAGTTTCATGCTTTATACATTTCTTATTCTGTTCATAGAAAATCACATTTCAGTTCCTTTGTCCTTGTGGTGCTTCCCTGGAAAGGCAGATAGAATCTCATGAACAGGGAGATGGGGAAGGCAAAGACAGATGAGGGTAGGGACCATGGGGATAGAGGACAGTGGGGGGCAAACAGGGCAGTGTGTTCAGTGAGCATCTCTTAGTGAGGCCCTGGGACAGTCAGCAGGGGTGCTCAGCTCTCCAGGTTTCCAGGCCTGGCTTTAGTCTGAAACACACTAGCCCTCTGTTTCATGGGCTGTGTAGCACCCTTGTGAAGAAGGAACCCTCAACCTAGAGGTTGACATTTTATTTATATCACTTCTCTTGTTGAATTCATTCTGAAGAACCCGAGGTGGCCGTGGCATTCCTTCTCTTTATTCACTTGGTTACAGTTTAAAATTTGAATAGCTGTTTATGCTGGAAGGCTGAACACCCAATCAGCAGCCTTTGAATCGAGGCCGTATTGTTCACTCATGGAAATTCCTGTTTCATCTGTCAGCCCTCTTTTATAGTGAGCCTAATAATTTATGCTTGCTAAAGATGTTTTCTGACCTGTGATTCCATTGCTAGTGAGGAAAGGGCTTTGACAGTATTCACACTTCCTCTTGCAAGAGGGGCCACTAAGGTACCATTTAGTAAAATTACCGCTCCAATGCATTAATGGTACCCAGACTCAGACTGGGGAGGGCATCAGGGTAGGGGTGACGGACCCCCATCCTTCAGACAGGGCCTCTAGATTCTAAAGAAAGAGTCCATGGGGAGGGGACTCATCAGCAAATGCCCCCTTCCCTATGTTTCTGTCTGACCCTGGTGGTGTATTAATGGCCAAAAGAATTAATGCACCTAAGAAAATGCCTACATACATAAAAAGGATTTTATATAGGTTCAGCTCAGGAAGGCCTCTCTTTTAAAAATGTGCCCTCTAGCATGAATAAAAATGAATTGTTTGCATGGAGGAATTCTGTGTTTTCCATTCATACATCTCATCTAGCCTGGTGATGTAATTTTATTATACAGGGTGGCCCATTTCAAAAACTCTCCATTTCTGCAAAAAAAAAGGACTAGGAGTACTTCATATGAAAGACACTTTAGATATTAAAGATGCATATTCTTCTTATGGTTAAAGAAATCATATTTTGTGAAATGAGGCCTCTTTAAAGGAGTCATACTACAGCTACAATCCTGTATACGTATTTAATTCACAAGTACTCTGATAGGAGCCTGAAGCAACCTTTCCTAATTAGGAATAGGATTGCATGTCTGTATCACCATGCATCACTTTATAACTCAGACGGCAGATATGAAATGGGACCTGAAGACAGTTATTCCTCCTCCTACCCTCTTTAGCCACCCTAATTTTAACCTAACCTAGCAAAATAGAGGGAAAAATGTGTTCGTTTGTGGGTTTTTTTTGTGGGGGAGAAGTGATGATATTTTGTAATTTTCTACTTCTTTTATGAAGGTGTTAACACTGACCACCTGGGTATGACCTAAAAGAGTTCCCATTTATCTCTCCAAAGTTTTTATGCCTCCACTGGGAATTGGTTATTCCCTCAATGGAGCTGAAGGTAGAATATTCTAGAGCAGATTATAGTTTTATTTATTTAAATAAATTTACTATTTATTTATTTATAACATTCATTTTTTAAAATGTAGTTTTTATTTTCTTAAGGGAAAGAGAATATCCATAGAAATTTAAGAACAGATCTCAGCGTATTTTGATATTGCTAACCCACTGCCAGAATTCAACCTTCATCTCATTCATAAAGCTGAACAAAGAATGAATTGCTTCATAAATAAGCTTTTTGAAGATAACAAAGAATTTAAAGTTATCAGGAAGTTGGGCAGGGTGGTCTCAGAAACACTAAGGAAATCTATCTTCCAAAGGATATTTGCCCTGTTGGTATTTTTGTCTTCAGTTGCTGGTTGCAACAGATCCAGCAGGAAAAAAACATCAACGTGCTGCTGTGAAGGAGTGTTGATTGGCAAGGTAAGAAAGTAGGTTTGCCATGTATTAAGAGTAGAGAGAGAAAAAAACCCCACAACCTTCTTGTGTTTTCTAAGTTGGTTTTATTTATAAACAATAGGTGGAATTTGCAGAACTTTGTTTTGGGGGTGAATGAGGGGACTAGCCCTTGGATTTGATCAACTTAAGGAGTTCCAGTGAAGAACTGCTATGAATCAAGATTTCTCTTTAAATAGTAGCTAGGAACCTTTTTCTGGAGCCAGGAAGAACTGAGTTCAAAGATGGCCTCTGATGCTGTGACCCTGAGCAAGTCACTTAACCACCCCTGGTTGCCCCAATCTCATCTGTAAAGTTTTGAAAATAATATTACCTACCTCCCAGGGTTATTGTGAAAATCTAATGACATCATATTTGTGCATAGCACAATGTCTGACACATATCAGGTGCTTAATAAATACTTGTTTCTTTCTTTTCTCTTTCCTCAACTTAGAGTCTTAGAGAGTTATCTGGGGGTACAGGGAAGTTAAGCAACTTTCCCAGAGTTACACAGGAAGTATATGACAGGACTTTAAAGTAGGTCTTCCTGACTGCAAGACCAGCTCTCTGTTTACCATGTTACTTTACATCTTATTTCTTGATAGCATATCTCTTTCTATCCATGGAGACCTGTCAAGGCAATGTGCTATAGCTGATAGAACACTAGATTTTAATTTAAAGGACTTGGAATCAAATTGCAGGTATCTTGTCATTACCTGCAGGACGTAGACAATTCAAATAATCAAAGAAGCATTTATTAAGCACCTACCCCAAGTCCAGCATGGATTCAAATAGCAGTTCTCTTGTTATAATCTGTGTGACTTAAGCCAAGCAAGTCAACATGCATTTAAGTATCTACTTTGTGCCAAGCAGCATGTAAACCTTGGAGATACAAAGTAAGGCAAAAATAGTCCTGACCTGAGAGAGTTTACAGTCTCTAATGGTAAGTCCCCTAACTTCTCTGGGCCTCAGCATCTTTATCTGTTAAATAAGGAGGTTGAACTCGATGATCTATCAGATAATTTCCAAATATAAATTCTATAATCCTGTGATTTTAAAAAAAACAGACTATCATAGAATCAAAATTTCAGAGCTGGTCTAGCCTCTTCCACTCTTGTACACTCCCTTTTCTCTGAACTCACACTTTCAGTACCCTGTTTCAGACCCTCATCATTCTAGCCTAGTCTATTATAATAGCCTCCTAACTGGTCTCTTTGACTCAAGTCTCTTCTTACTCCAATACACCCTTCATACAGACACCAAAGTAATTTTTCTTAAGTAAAAGTTTGTCCAAATCAATAAATTCCAGTGGTCCCCTATGACCTCTAGGATCAAATATAAACTCATTTAAGCTCTTCACAACCTGATCTCTCCTTACCTGTCTAACCCTCTTATACATTCCTTCCCTCCAAGAACCCTATGAAGCCTACTTGTTCCTCATTCATGACTCCTTTATCTAGTCTCCAAGACTTTGTACTAGCTGTCCCCCATTCATAGAATACTCTCCATCCTCAACTCCACCCCTCTGGAGTCTCCTGTTTTCTTTAAGACTCAGCTCGGAGGAGAGGATTCTGGGAAGATGGCAAAGTAGGTCAGAAAATTCCAAGCTCTCAAGATTTTCCCCCACAAAAGAGATAAAATAGATAAGAAATAAAGATTCCCCCCCACAAAAGAGATAAAATAGGGTGAACAAAGTACAAGTAAAAATAAATAAGAATAGGGGCACAACCTGGGTCTTCCTGTGACAATTTGAGAAGATCCAAAGAAAAATCCCAGGACTAGGTTTGGTCAGGGGGAAGAGTAAACACCTCTAGGCTAGGGTACACTTTAACAACAAGGCAAGCCCTGGGGTTAGTTGGTTTGAGAGGCTGCCTTGGCCCCAGCCACAGGAACTTTTATCCCACCCTCCACACTGAGGGGAGTTGGGTGTCTGCTGACTAGGAACTCCAAATCCAGCAGTTTTGTGAAGAGCAGTGGGGTGAGAAGGAACCAGCACATGTCCTGTGAGTGCTGAAGTAGTGGGGCAGAAAACCCATGGCTGTGGGCACTTACAGGTGATTGGAGGTTTGGCTTTGGTTCCAGGCTAGAGGGGAGAATTGAAAATTTGGGGCAAGAGGCACCATCTCCCACACCCCAGGGCTAGCAGTGATTACAAAAAATTAGCTATTAACACAAAAAATGCACAGGCAAAGGAGAAAGAAACCAACCATAGAAAGCTATTATGGCAATAGAGAAGACTGGGGTTCAACTTCAGAAGAGGATATTGAAATAAAGAAGCCCCCAAAGAGTAATGTCAAATGGCCACCTGCCCAAAAAAGAATTCATAGAAGATCTTAAAAAAGACTTTAAAAATCAAATGACAGAGATGGAGGAAAAACTAAAAATAAAAAAAAAGAATAGTCCAAGAAAAAGAAGAAGATTGTGAAAGAAAAGTCAACCAATTAGAAAAGGAGATCTAGAATCTTAAGGAAGAAAATGACACATTGAAAATTAGAATTGGGCAAGGTGAAGTCAGTGAAATTATAAGAGATCAAGAAATAATTAAACAAAATACGAATAATGAAAAAATAGAAGAGAAAGTGAAACATAAGAAAAACAACAGATTTGCAGAATAGATCAAGAAGAGAAAGCATAAAATTAATTAGACTAACTGAAAGTTATGATCAAAGAAAGAACCTTGATATAATAATACAAGAAATAATTAAAGAAAATTGTCCTGAAGCATTAGAACAAGGGGGGAAAGTAGAAATAGAAAAAAAATCCATCGATCACCCCTTAAAAGAGATCCTATGAGGGAAACTCATAGGAATATCATAGTCAAATCCCAAAACCCTCAGCTCAAGGATAAAATATTAAAAGCATCAATATTAAAACAATTTGAATATGATCGTGCCACAATTAGAATCACACAAGAGCTAGCAGCAGAGACATTAAAGGACTGTTGGTCTTGGAACACAATATATTGAAGAGTAAAAGAACCGGGCCTCTGGCAGAAAATATCATATCCAGCAAAGTTAAGCATAATTCTGAAAAAAATGGACATTTGATCAACTGTCAGACTTTCAAGACTTTGCTAAAAAAAGCACAAAACCTGAACTTAATAGAAGATTTGACATTCGATATACAATAGCCAAGAGAAGTATAAGGTACATACTAAAGACTGATTATAAGAGATTCATAAGGACAAGACTGTTTACTTTTTATATATGTAAAATGAAAAACATATGTGTAAGATTATTATTAATAATTGGGTAACTCCTAAGAAAGATTGGGGTAAATCTGAGTATGATATGAATTTAAAAATTAAAACCATTTAGGAGCAGCTAAAAAGAATAATTATTTCATACAAATAAGGTGCGAGGGAAGAATGCATACAGAGGAATTAGATGGTGGAAGAGGGCTGGTAGTTCTGGTAACCTACTTTCATTGAGAATGAGTTTAAGAGGGAATAGTATATATATATTTAGAAGAGTATAAAAGCCTTCTAAATTCAGAAGAAATAAAATGGTAGGGGCATAGGGAAGGGGGAGAGGAGAAGGGAGGGTGAGGGAATAGACAAAAGGGGGTATAGAAGGGTGTTTAGATTTATGGGAATGGCAGGATAGGGGAAGGATCTGTGGATGGGGGTAGGCAAATAATAGGAGGGCAAGGTATTGCATAGAAGCAAATTAGAGGAGTCAGGAAGGATAGAAAACAAGAGATATGTACAAACATAAAAACAAAGATCAGGAGTAGAATTTGTTTGGGAAAGTATATGAATGCATATGTATGTATATATGTATATGTGTATTTATGTATCTTTAACTATAGAGAAACATATCCAAATTTAACTGTACCCTTCTGGGGGGGGGAAAGAAGAAAGTAAAAAAAAGAGCACAGAAGAGAACAAAAGAAAACTTACAAGGAAGCAAAGAAAAGATGGACAGTTCTCAACACAATGTGTATTATTTATCATGCAGCCTTTCTTGAAATGAAAATTTATTGTTACATATTTTGAATCCTCTGTTATGTTCTGCTATGCACATGACATGCTTTTTTTCTTTCTTTATATTTAAGTTCCATTATTTAAGTTTATGATATGTCTTTGTTTCTTTTCGTATTCTGTATTTGTGTTCTGGCCTTTAAGTATAACATAAAATTAAAAAAAAAGGAAATATACAAAAAAAAGACACAGCTCAAGGATCAGCTTCTACTGGAGGCCTTGCCTAATCCCCTGAACTTTCCCCTCTAAGGGTTACTTTGTATAGATTTTCTAAATATCCTATATATGCCTATTTATAACACATCTGCCTATTAGGATGAAGCTGCTTGAGGATAGGGATGGTTTCAATTTTGTCTTTGTATCCCTAAAATTCATCACATAGTAGGTGCTCAATAAATATATTGATTCTTTTTTCCTCCAATTTTTATTTTATTTTTAATTTATGGAATAATACAAGCATTTCCATAACTTAATATAATTTTAAAAAAAGATACTTGCACATGAAGCTGCTAATCTATTAAGTACAACTTGCTATTCCTTTCAAATATATAGTAGTTATCATGTAAATTTTTTCCCCTTTTTCCCTTCCCTCCTCTTACATCCCCTACCCCCCACACACCTTGGAGATGGCTACCCTTACACACAAATAGGTATATGTATATGTAAAATTATTCTACATATACTTCTATTTATCAGGGTTTCCCCCCCCCCATGTAGATTGTGTCTTCCTTCATAGGTCCTCTGTAGTTAAACTGAGTATTTATAATAGTCAAAATGACTTATTTGCTCAAAGTTGTTCTTTTCTTTTAGATTTTTTTATTTGATATTTTTTGGTTTTAAGCATTGATTTCCACAAGATTTTGAATTACAAATTTTCTCCCCATCTCTACCCTCCCCCCACTCCAAGATGGCATATATTCTGATTGCCCCACTCCTACTCCCCAGTCAGCCCTCCCTTCTATCACTCCCCTTCCCCTCCCTCCATCCCTTTTCCCCTTATTTTCTTGTAGGACAAGATAGATTTCTATGCCCCATTGCCTGTATATCTTATTTTCCTGTTGCATGCAAAAACAAGTTTTTTTTTTTTTGAGCATCTGCTTTTAAAACTTTGAGTTCCAAATTCTCTCCCCTCCTCCTTCCCCACCCACTCTCCCTAAGAAGGCAAGCAATTCAACACAGGCCACACATGTATCATTATGCAAAACTCTCCTATAAATACTCGTGTTGTGAAAGACTAACTGTATTTCCCTCCCTCCTATCCTGTCCCACTTTATATAGTTTTCCCCCTTGATCTTGTCCCTTTTCAAAAGTGTTTGCTTTGATTACCTCTTCCCCCTATCTGTCCTCCTTACTATTGTCCCCCTTTTTTATCCCCTTCCCCCTACTTTCATGTGGGGTAAGATACCCAATTGAGTGTGTATGGTATACCCTCCTCAAGTCAAATCCGATGAGAGAAAGATTCACTCATTCCCCCTCACCTGCCCCCTCTTCCCTTCCAACAAACTGCTTTTTTCTTGCCACTTTTATGTGAGATAATTTACCCCATTCTATCTCTCCCTTTCTCCCTCTCTCAATATATTCCTCTCTCATCCCTTAATTTGATTTTATTTTTTTAGATGCCATCCCTTCATATTCAACTCACCCTGTGCCCTCTGTCTCTCTATATATGTATATTCCCTTCAGCTAGCCTAATACTGAGGTCTCATGAATTATACACATCATCTTTCCATGTAGGAATGTAAACAAAACAGTTCAACTTTAGTAAGTCCCTTATGATTTCTTTTTCTTGTTTACCTTTTCATGCTTCTCTTGATTCTTGTATTTGAAAGTCAAATTTTCTATTCAGCTCTGGTCTTTTCACTAAGAAAGCTTGAAAGTCATCTATTTTATTGAAAATCCATATTTTGCCTTGGAGCATGATACTCAGTTTTGCTGGGTAGGTGATTCTTGGTTTTAATCTTAGCTCCATTGACCTCCAGAATATCATATTCCAAGCCCTTTGATCCCTTAATGTAGAAGCTGCCAGATCTTGTATTATCCTGATTGTGTTTCCACAATACCCAAATTGTTTCTTTCTGGCTACTTGCAATATTTTCTCCTTGACCTGGAAACTCTAGAATTTGGTGACAATATTCCTAGGAATTTTCTTTTTGGGATCTTTTTCAGGAGGCAATCGGTGGATTCTTTCAATTTCCATTTTACTCTCTGGCTCTAGAATATCAGGGCAGTTCTCCTTGATAATTTCTTGAAAGATGATATCTAGGCTCTTTTTTTGATCATGGCTTTCAGGTAGTCCAATAATTTTTAAATTCTCTTTCCTGGATTTATTTTCCAGGTCAGTGGTTTTTCCAATGAGATATTTCACGTTGTCTTCCATTTTTTCATTCCTTTGGTTCTGTTTTATAATATCTTGATTTCTCATAAAGTCACTAGCTTCCACTTGCTCCGATCTAATTTTTAAGGTAGCATTTTCTTCATTGGTCTTTTGGACCTCCTTTTCCATTTGGCTAATATTGTCTTTCAATGCATTTTTCTTCTCATTGCCATTTTGGAGCTCTTTTGCCATTTGAGTTAGTCTATTTTTTAAGGTGTTAGTTTCTTCAGTATTTTTTTGGGTCTCCTTTAGCAAGTCATTGACTTGTTTTTCATGATTTTCTTGCATCACTCTCATTTATCTTCCCAATTTTTCCTCTACTTCTCTTACTTGCTTTTCCAACTCCTTTTTGAGCTCTTCCATGGCCTGAAAGCAGTTTATGTTTTTCTTGGAGGCTTTTGATGTAGGCTCTTTGACTTTGTTGACATCTTCTGACTGTATGTTTTGGTCTTCTTTGTCACCAGAGAAAGATTGCAAAGTCTGATTCTGAATCTGGGTCCATTTTTGCTGCCTGGCCATATTCCCAGCCAACTACTTGACCCTTGAGGTTTTGGTAAAGGTATGACTGCTTGTAGAGTATAGAGTACTTTGTCCCAAGCTTTAGGGGCCTTGTGCTGCTGTTTTCAGAGATACTTCTGCACAGCAAGCTCTGCCACACCAGCGCTCCTCCTCCCGAAAGAACCGCCAACCTGGACTGTCAACTCAGATCCAAGCAGGCTCTGCACTCCTACTCTAATCAGCCGCTTAATTCCTCCCACCTGGTGGGCTTAGGGCCAGAAGCAACTACAGCTGGAAACAGCACCAGAGCTGTACCACTTCCGCACCCCCGAGGCTGGGGCCAACCATGCACTCCTTTCACTCCGTTCTAGCAGTTCTACCCACTAATCTTCTCTGTTGTCTTTGGTGTTTGTGGGTTGAGAAGTCTGGTAACTGCCACAGCTCAATGATTCAGGGCCCTGTGGCCTGTTCTGCCTGGCTCCCAGTCTGGTTGGTCCTGGTATGGCCCACACCAGGCTCTGCTCCACTCCGTTTCCAGCTCTGTGCCATAGATCCTTCCCTGTGACCATCCAGGCTTTCCTGGGCTGGTGCCCTGCTTTCCTCTGTTATTTTGTGGGTTCTGCAGCTCTAGAATTTGTTCAGAGCCATTTTTATAGGTGTTTGGAGGGACCTGGGGAAGAGCTCATGCAAGTCCCTGCTTTCCAGCTCCCATCTTGGCTCCACCCCCCCCAAAGTTGTTCTTAAAACAACATTGTTGTTACTGTATACAATATTCTCTTGGTTCTGTCCATTTTGCTCTTCATTACTTCATGCAAATCTATCCATGTTTTTCTAAGATTGCCAAGCTCATTTTTTCATAGCACAGTAGTGTTCCTTCACAATCATATACCACAACTTGTTCATCCCTTCCCCAATTTACAGGCATCCCTGCATTTGCCAATTTTTTGCTACCACAAAGCGAGCTGCTATAAACATTTTAGAACATATAAATTCTTTTCCTTTTTCCCTAATCACCTTTGGAAATAGGCCTAGTGATGGTATTGGGTCAAAGGGTATAGACAGTTTTCTTTGGACATAATTCCAAATTGCTCTCCAAAATGATTGAATCATACAGATGAAGAAGTTAAGATCCAGATTGATGAAATGACTTGAGAGACATCATGGTACAGTGGAAAGAATACTGACATTGGATTAAGAGAATATTGCTTCATATTTTGTTTTTGTCGCCTATGTGATCCTGTCAGGAATGTGATGTAAAATTCTCTTGACTGAGTTTCCTTATCTATAAAATGACCACATGAGACCAAATGGCCTCTAGGGTCCATTCCATTTCTAAATCTATGATCCTATGACATAGCTAACAAATTTAATTGATATTAGGACCAGAACTCAGCTCTTCTGATTCTAATTTCAGTTACGTACAGGTCACAATTCCAAAATTCACCTCAAAAAATGGAAAAGTTTATTTCTAATTGGTCAATGCTGCATGAAGGTCTTTGGCATTCTCAGTAAACATGCCTTTAAGCCCCTCCTGCCATCACATTGTATCCTTTATCTCCATGAGAAGAATAAAAGCCACTTTGTTTAAGCAGTTTCTATAACATCCCAGTAAATGGTACTAAGAACATTGTCTTATTTCACTTAAGCCCCAGTTTAAAGAAGTGTCTGACTGAGTTTTTGCTCTTTTTTTTAGATCAAAAGATTCAGAGAACACATTTCAAATTCCAGAAGCTGAAGAAACTCGAGAGAGACATGAGACTTGAAAAGTTTCAGAGAAGAACAAATAAATTGACCAAAGAGAAGGAGGATCTTTCATTTGGGAGAGAATAAAAAAGGTGAGGGAGATGATAAAAGTTCATAAAATCATGCAGGATATGAATTAAGTTGAGCAGAAACTTGTTTAACAAATCTTGGAAACACTGTATATGATCAGGGTGGGGTGGGGGACAGCTTGAAGATTGGCATTGTCTATCTTTGGCCAAACCCCAAGAAGAAGCATGTTACATCATGGGTGGTAAACATGAAACTTTTTTTTTATTACAAAAGTGGTAAAATCTATAAGTAGGTTCCCGAAGGATTTAGATATATTTATAGATGGTAGAACTATGACTGAATTTTAAGAGAATAAGGGGATACTGGAGGATATCTTTTGTGTTACTATCACAGCTCATTCCCTTCCATGAAATTTCACTTAATATTTCTCTATGAGAATAAACTCAATGGACCACTGTGGGTCTGACTTTCTCTGGTTCTTAACTTTAATATTCCAATGGATCTGTGATAGAATCAGTGTAGGTAAACTCTCCAGTGATGTAAATCATAACTTCTCTATACCTGGTCAGACTATGTGACTTTTGAAACTCAACCTATATTACCTGTCAAATTTCCTCCTGGGTCACTCAACTAATGAGTGTCTGAGGCAAGATTTGAACTCAGGTCTAGCACTCTAACCATTGCACCATAAGAACACTATTATGACTTCATATGGTGGGTGGCAGTGGGAGCAAAGGACTCTGTACTTCCTTATATTCTTGTAACATATTGGACCAACTGATTTTTCATCTTGTACTTGGGACTGATGCACTGATCCCTTCAAAAGGAGTTCCACACAGTTTGCTGACTCTAAGAAGAGCCCACAGGCACCATCAGATTGCTTATTGTGAGAGTTGAACATTCTTGCTGTTTACTCTCTGTTTTCTCTTTTACTCCCCAAAACACACACACACACACACACACACACACACACACACACACACTGACACGTGTATGGACACACAAACTCACACATTCTCAGAACCTTAGTGCCTACCAACATGCCCACATCTCTGTAGCCTCAGGCTAGAGCCAAAGCACTACTGGCATTAAAACTATTTGGCCTTCTGAAATACATAGGGAACTTTACCAGTTCTAAACTAGCAGAAATTTTGCTTATTTTGCATAAATCCCTCCAGGGATTTATGGGGAAAGCAAAGCATTATTTCTCTTCATGTATAGAATGAGTATCATAGTTAGTATTTCCCTGCCATATGTGCCTTGACTAGTTGGGACACTCAACCCCTAAAATTGAGTTTAATGTAATGGAGCCAGTGGCTATATGTTGACAGCAATTCTGCCACTCAGATGTAACCAGGGGTGAGCTTTCAGAGCAGAGGTTTATTGTAATGATTTAAAGAAACATAAAATTCTTCCAGTAGAAGTGCAAAGAATTCACTCCATAGAATGAATGGTCTCTGCATGTGCTCAGGTATATTAATGAATGAGCATGTTGATGATCTTCTCCATCTCACATCCATGAAGGGAGCTGGATAGGCTGGTCCCGGCAGAATTGAGGAGCCAGCTCACTTATTTAAATCTCTCTGTTTCTTTTCTGTCCAAAAGAGCTTGTTAACTAGGGCAGGTGATGTTACCTTTGGGATAATTTCTAGTATCAGACTAGCCTCAGAGATGGGAGTTCTTAGAATTTTGTGATCCCTTGATAAAAGGAATTTTATAAATACCAATCATTAATTTTATTAGCATTTTGTGCTATGATTATACTTTCTCCACAGGAATGAGTAGTGCCACCGATTTCTCTGTGGGACAGATATCTCTTCTCCATAAATGGAACCCTCTGGCTATCTTACTTTGTTAGTTATTTGATGAAAAGATTAAAGGATAAAACCTATCTGGGACCCATTCTTCTTTAGCCTACATATATTTACATAAATTCCTTGAAAAGCAAATAAAAAGAACTATGTGAAGAAAGTGGCAAAAGACATTTGGTAACCAGAGCAGCTAGTTTTGTTTTTTTTGAAGGAAAAAAGAGAGACTATCTGAAATCATTATAATTAAACAGAGGACACTGGTTCATTTACTATTTTTGGTGAATTTTAATGGAGTTGTGTCTCCATTTTTATAAATGTTGTCAATCTTCATTTTCTCTATCTCTCACTCCCCAACTAAAACACACGCACGCACAGGGACACACACACACACACACACACACACACACACACACACACACACACACACTCATCCATTCTCAGAGCCCTGCTGCCTCTAGACATGCCCTAACGCAGGCTTCTACCCAGTGACACGCATTGCCACGAACACAAAAACATCCAACTTTGAGAGAACACCCTTAAGACCGAAAAATACCCCAAAAGCCCTTCTTTTAACCCATTTATTTTATAGACACAAAAGCTCAGCTAGTAATCAGTTTTGATAACTTTAGCTGTCTGTTTCCTTGATGTAATGACTAGACTGAGGCAATAACAATACTTCATTATGCTATTCAAAGTGTGGAGCTGGATTCAATCGGAGCTCGACTCCAGACCTGGCCCCGCTGCTGAAAACAGAGATGATGCATTAATCCACAGCCACTCTCCCCCACTGTTTCCTTAGCATTCACACACTCATAATGGATATCATTTTTCTTCATAAAACTGGTGGTACTTGAATCAAGTGCATGACAGTCAAGGTTTGTTTAGTCTTTCAAGCAGGTGATTACAGGATTGAACTCCTCAAGTGTTAGCCCAGTGGCATACAAATAGTTAAATGCACATTTGAAAGAGGGGGCGGGAGGGGGGGGAATTGTCCAGCCCCATCTGTCAAACTGTGTGTATGACATCATCAGATATTCTGCACTTGTTTGCAACTATTCAGGCCAACCCTCCCTGCAGTCTATGCTTTGTGTTCCAGTTCCCTTTACAGGGCCATCGGGCTGGAAAATTACCACATGCTGTCACAGTTAGCTCAGCCAGGTCTTGTTATCATTGTTTCTAAGGAATCCATTCATTCTGTTATTTTACATATTGGGCAGACGTCCTTCCACTGAGGCTTGGGCTGCACTAACTTGAAGGGCCAAACGTTAATGGGCCTCTATTGTTGGCAGAATAGCAATGCAATACGTGGGAAAAAATACCCAGACAGCTCCCTGACACTGGTTTAGGACCTCTAGACTTAGGGGGTAGCCTGTGAAGATCTTTTATGTAAACAAGCCTTCAATAAACAATGAATATCTCCTGTGTCAATAATCATAACCCATCAATAAAAATATATATAAATCTCCAACTAGAAAGAGGCTGTATTGTATTATGGATGGCGGTGCTTTTCCTGAAAATAATCTATAGAATGTGACTGAGTCTCCTTCTGAATGTTGCTAATTTATGAGGCCCTGGATGGAAGAAAGCCATTTGATTTGGGGTTGGTGGTGTTCTCATTGCAGGAGATAATACAGTGTGTAAGTTTCCCTGCCTTGCCTTCCATCACTAGCCTGAAATAAAGACGAGGACCTGAGTGACACATTACATCTCTACCATGCTGGCAATTTAGGGTGAGTTAATGAAACCATTAGAAAGTCGACTCGAGATTTTCAAATGAAGAAAATGCTTCCATTTTCAACAGCACCAGGTTAACTTGACAAAAACAATTGAACTCTTTACTTAAATGACTGACTGAGTCAGGAAAGACTTTTATTCATAGTCACCTTAGAAGACTCAGAAAAGGGGGCTGCTTTGTTTTTTTTTTTCTCTTTTCTTCCTCTTTTTTTTGGGGAATAGAATCAAAACGCTTAATTCCTTGTTTCCATGTGGCTTTGTACCCTGCATACTGTACCCTTAGGGCCCTTCCCTAAGGCACCCTTCTCTTCCAGGAGCAGATTGGGAATGGGTCATAAAGAGGCCCAAATCCTCCAAATCTTCATTATTGGCCCTGGAAACTTTCTCCACCTTATTTTCATTGCCTTTGGACAACAAAAGTCTCAATCACAGGACCCTGGCTGCTCTGACTGTGACAGCATGTGGTAATTAGTTGAGTCTATTGGCATCTGGAAAAACCTTAATTCAAGTCTTATCATTTTAAACTTGTTCATGATTAGCCCAGCTGTTATTTCAGCTAATTTGTTTTATTGATTCTGCACAGCGCACCAAAAGGCTCCATGAAAGTTTACATTAGAACAGTTGTACTCTCCAAAAAGGTTTTCCAAGTATTGCAAGATATTGTCCCAGCTGATGAGGTTGTCAGAGTTCTGAGAAAGAAAAGAGGATTCCAGTTTCCAGAAACCAAATCTGCAATATTATTTGTGGTAATAATGTTCGATGTTATAAGGCTTGTACTACCCAAAAGTCAGTTTCGTCGGTTCATACTTTTATGAAATACATTCTAATTTCAACTAAGATCATTTCTGTGTCTGGCAGCTAATTTTAAATAGTTCCCTTCTTCAGCTGACATTAAGAGCCAATTGAGATAAATTTATTTTTCCATAAAAGTAATGTATGTCAGGGCTAGATTTCCTAAGCCAAGCCCTCCGAGCAATCATAATCATTTTGTAAACCACTGATAATGTCATCTTTGAGGGGAAAAAAAGGTTTCTTCAGTGTATGAAATGTTACATTAAGTTAAATATTAGAATGTGGCAGTCTTTATTCAAATATAATCTTTGAAAGGAATCTTTCAGTATTTTTAATCATTGTTTTTTAAAAGAATAAATTAATCTCTTATAAGAAATTATTTTGTGTATTCTAGGATTCTTTCTCATTTCTTTCAGCTTTTAAGTTAGACTTTGTGCCAGGTTTCTACAAGATTTGGATGTAGGAGATAGGCACAGGGGTCCATATAGACTTCTTATTAACAGTAGTAGGATTCAGCATAGTACAGTGAAATGAGCATTAATATTGAGGACCTACGTTCAAATCCCACCCTGGTCAACACTACCTGCATGACTTAGTATGTCACTTAACCTTACTTTCCTTATCTGTGAAATGGGGGATTACGCTAGACAATCTCTGAAGCTTCTTCTAGCTTTAAATCTATGCTCTGCAGCCAATGATTATCCATTTAAAAAAATATAAGTCCTGTACTATGGAAGGTGCTAGAACCAATAACTAGATAGATATCAAAAAAAGCTTTATCACCATCCTGAAAATGTTACACAGTTACTGTTTAACCCAGTATCCTTAAACGAAGCAGACAAACTGTTGCATCACATACTGTTACGTTAAATAAAGGAGTAAATTTTAAAAGAGGCTTCATAATTAAAAGAAATTTCTTAAGTTTCAAGAAGCACTTTAGTCTTCAGCAATGCCCTTTGATTGTTATCACACAATTCTTGTATTTTAAGCTATATTGTTTGGCTATAAATTCAAGGTAAAACCAAGTAGTGATTTCAAGTTTTGGAAAGCCCTGATACAGTAGCCTTCGATTTCAAGTTTTGGAGATCCCCAACACATTAACTTTCACATGCAAACCATTTCTTAGGGGAAAGATATTAGTTGTGGCTAATTTTTCCTTATTTAAAAAAGAGCTAAATGATTAGAGATCAGCATCTGCTTTTAGTTATTAGTACTACAACTCTTATTTCTTCTGTCTGGAATTAATGTCAGCATGCATGGAGAGTGTTGTCTACCTGGAAGAAATATACAAGTCTTGATGTTCTACAATCTATGTCCTTATTCTTTATCACCATGTAGTCCCTAAAAACCAAATTGCATATTACAGAAGATCTATAGAAAGGTCCCCTTAAACTTCTTCCAGATGGACCTTCAGTTCCTATTAGAAACTTTTTATAATATTAGCAATTCTCCTTCACCTCCTATTAGTATCATATGATTTTAGCATTTGAATCTCCTAACAAGATATGACCATGCAATCATCTCAGCAATTTTCATATCATATTAGTGAAAACAAATACTAATATAAGAGGATGCTAACATGCAAAACCCTAATAGAACATGACAAAACTTTTCATATTTTATTTGTGCATTATGGTCCTTCTTGCCTGTTTCAACATTTTTCACTTCAGTGTATGTGAAAGTGGCATGGGTTTGCATGTTTTTGAATATCAATTAAGCAACATTATAATATAGTAGCAGGGCAGTTAACAGTTCTCATTTGGTTAGGGGACTAAGGTACCATTCTGAGTCAGCAGAATACCTGACACATAGTAGGTGCTTAATAAATGGTGATTGATTGATCATGGTGCTTTTTAAAAATCATCTTTTGACATTTGTTCATTTCACTTGTCTTTAGACATGGGACTATTTGTGAAAATGTGATAAATCACTCTTTAAAGAAGTGTGCACTCTGGTTCCTAGAGTTAGAGAATTGAGGCAATTATCTATCATTCAGCCCTCCTCTTCCCCTACCCCACCCCAATACTTTAACTTGATATATCCCCAGATAAGAGAGGGAGGGTTTTTGTCTTGAGTTATCCAGGCAATTGCCTCAATTTTTCCACTTCGCTTTTACTTTCCTTTCTTACAGCACATTCACCCAGAAAATGTTTTCTACAAGCCAGTGAATCTGAGCCATGGGGCTGAGAGATGCCACTGAAGATGGGCATAAAGAGATGGGCTCATCTGTAAGCTTCCACCAGTAGTAATGAAGACTAAAGTGAAGGATTAGGTACAACTTTTGGTTGTTGCTGATTTGTAAAAATAGAAATTGTGCTGGGATTAAATACAACTTCCCTTATGGTGAGAAGAGATCATATACTGATTATAAAGAGCTTTGATCTTCACAGAATTGCAGCACTCACTCCAGAAAGCATTGCTACTCAAAGGACATAGCAAAAAGAAGCAAAGATTTTTGACTCTGAAGTATTGTTTGTCCTAAAAATTTTTCCACTCTCATTCCATTTCATGTGTCTACATGACAGGACCAGGAAATAGAACAGGAAGTGTTCCTCTCTATAAAAAAAAAACCCAAAACAAACCAAAATCAAAAAGAAAGTCAATGACACTGAATATGAGATATCTAATCAAAAAAGAAAAAAAGCCAGAAGGTAAGAATATATCATGACACTGTTGTTGGAAGAGTGGGAACTCTAGTGGGAACCATCATAAAGGGCACTGCACGTGGTGTGGGGCCACCCACTCTAAACCTGTGACTTTGAATGATGTGTGCTGGAGAATTTCACTTTCGTTTCCCTGGGCTAAGGTTTTTGGTGTGTCTATGGTCCCTATAGAAATACCCAGCAAGACTTGAGCTGTGGCTATGCTCTTACCTTACTCTAACCACCAGTTGTCAAACCTACTTCTTTAATACCTGTTTGGATATTTGGGGCACCAGGGCAAAACCAATGCCATGATGGTGAACCCTCCAAGGGACCTTTTCCTCATATGACAACAAAGAGCTATTTTATCTACTCAATTTCAGAACAGTAAATCTTTATGAATGACTTACTGTGAGCAAGACCATGATATATACAGAGGAAAATGAAAACTAGTGGTTGGCTTCATAGAACTTACTTTAGAAAAATGTAAATATGTAAGGGAAAAATATGATTTAAGGAAGGAGACAGCATTTAATTAAGGGGGTAATAACAATAGTGAACATTTATATAAACACTTTGTGGGCAGCTAGGTAGCACAGTGGATAGAGTGTTGGGCCTGGAATCAGGAAGACACTTATCTTTGTGAGTTCCAATTTGGTCTCAGACACTTATTAGATATGTGAAGCTAGGTAAGTCACTTAACCCTTTTTGCCTCAGTTTCCTCATTTGTAAAGTGAGTTGGAGATGGGAATGGCAAACCACTCCAGTATCTCTGCTAAGAAAACCCTGAAAGGGGTCACAAAGAGTCGGACACGATTGAAATGACTGAACAACAATAATATATACTTTGAGGCTTGCGAAACACTTTCCATATATTATCTCATTTGATACGTACCACAGCACTGTGATATAGGTGCTATCCCCATTTTACAGATGAGGAAATGAAGACTGAGAGAAGTTAAGTGACTTGCCAGGGTCACACAGTCTAAGGCAGGATTTGAACTCAGACTTTCTTGACTTCAAGTCTAGCACTTTATCTGTTGTGCCACCTTAGCTATATTAAACTTGAGGAAAAAAGTCTTAGAGGAAGTGGCATCTGAGTTGAGCCTTGAAATGTGGTAAGAAATTTAACTTTAGCTAGGAATTTCTCCTCAGATACTATTGCAAAAGGAATATTTGAATAAAATGTTCCAAAAGGTTAGGGAACACCTGATTTATACCTAAAATATGTGTTTGTGTTGTACATATGTGGCTGTTAAGAGGAACGGCGTTATAGTTTTTAGATTGTGGTTAATGTTCCCCAAAAGAGGGAGTTTGTATGGGGACCAGAGAAGAAATGGGAATACCAGGTCCATTAACACAAAAAATAATTTAACAGTACATGCCATGTAGGTTCCCTAGAGAGGAAAATCATTTCCTTTTTTTAACCAGGGAGGGTAATACCTCTTATAGAACACAAACTCTTCAGGAGTGGTATTTGTGATCATGATTTCATTTGTGAAAGATAACTTCTTTTATCAATGCTGTTATTCTGCAAATTCTAGTCCTTAAAAGTTGCCTGAGACTTTAAGTTCTTAAATGGGTCACATAGAATACATCAAAGATAAGATTGAACCAATGTCTTCTTGATTTGGGAGAAGCCCCCTATACACTAGAGCAGGGGCAGGGAACCAGTGGCCTTCAGGACACATGTGACCCTCTAGGTCCTCAAGTGCAGTCCTTTTACTGAATCCAAACTTCGCAGAACAAGTCTCCTTAAGAAATAGATTTGTTCTGTAAAACTTGGACTCAGTCATAAGGCTTGTACCCAAGGACCTAGAAGGCCACATGTGGCCTGGAGGCTGCTGGTTCCCTACCCTTGCACTAGAGCTTGCTGCTTCTCCATTCCTATGAAGGACTTAATACAAGACCCCTTCACAATTCAATAGTACCATAGTGACATGCCTCCTTGTGGGACACGGGAACCATCTTTGTACCTGCCTCCTAGCTTCATGGCAGCTCTGAAAGGCAAAAATGAAACAAAAATAAACTGTTAGGTACAAGTATTCCTCATGTGGGAAGACAGCTGAGGGGTGGGAGAAGTAGGACCACTGGAAGCCACAGAAGTTTATGGTGAAATCCTTCTACTTTTTTTCCAGGGCACTGTGACTCATTTTTTAAGGAAATGGCTTTTCACAAAAGTCTTACAGTGATGGCCAGAAATACAGGCATCCTCCACTCTGCTTAAAAAGGTTCTGATCCACTCTTCCTTGACACAAACTAAAAGTCCTCCCAATACAAAGAAGAGACAGACACCATGTATTATGGGGTATGGAAAAGACATTTGCCACTAGAACCATGAAAATCGATTTTGATGACTTGTGTATTCTGTGAAATGGGGAGATTCAGACATTGTCTTGGCAGAGCACTTAAAAAATGTAAATTTTTATGATTTATTTTTTCCAATTACATGTAAAAACAATTTTTAACATTTTTTTAAAATTTTGAGTTCCAAATTCTCTCTTCCTTCACTTCCTCCCCCCCTTGAGAAGGTAAGCAATTTGGTATAGATTATACACGTGCAATCATGCAGAGCATATTTCCATGTTAGCCCTGTTGTGAAAGAAAACACAGACCAAAAAAACCCCCAAACCCACCAAGAAAAATAAAGTTAAAAAAAGTATGTTTTGATCTTTGGCAGAGTGTTTTCTGAGAATATTTTAAAGGCCTTAGATTGCTTTATTTAAAGGCAATGAACAAAATGGACCTCTTTTTAAAAAAAACCATCACAAATTAACAAAATATTTGAATAATTAGTTTGATTTTTCCAAATCAAGTTCCATTTTGTGGTGGGGAGAATTCTAAATAATTGCAAAACTCTACAAATATTGTCTCATTTTATCCTCACAACAATTCTGGGAGGCAAGCGCTATTGTTCTTATTTCCATTTTATAGAAGGGGAAACTGAGGCTGACAGAGGTTAAGTGGCTTGCCCAGCGTCACAGAGCTAGTAAGTGTCCGAGGCTGGATTTGAACTCAGGTCTCCCTGACTTTCAGGTCCAGCATTCCATTCACTGTACCACCTGTTGTTGTTGTTGTTGAGTTGTTTCAGTTGTGTCCCACTCTTTGTGACCCCATTTGGGATTTTCTTGGCAAAAATACTGGAGCGGTTTGTCATTTCCTTTTCCAGCTCATTTTACTGATGAGGAAACAGAGGCAAATAGGTTTAAGGGACTTGCCCAGAGTTGCACATCTAGTAAGTGTTTGAGACCAGATTTTAACACTTGAAGATGATTCTTTCTGTCTTCAGGCCTGGTGCTCTGTCCGCTGTATCACCTAGCTGGTCCTAAACCATATGCCCGAAGAAACACCCGATCATCTCCATTTTGGGGGGTTCCTGTCGTATAGTTGGCGCTTTAAATCTTTTATGAAACTTCTGTGTCCATAATATCTCTTGATTTATTTTCTACATGTCTCTGGCAAGGCTGTAAACCATCCCCACCCCCTTTGTCATGTTGTTCAGTTGTTTTCAGTTGCGTCCGTCTCCTTTGACCTGTTTTGGGATTTTCTTGCCAAAGATACTGGAGCGGTTTGCCATTTCTTTCTCCAGCTCATTTTACAGATGAAGAAACTGAGGCAAACAGGGTTAAGTGAATTGTCCAGGGTCAAGTTAATAGGTATCTAAGGCTGAATTTGAACTCAGGAAGTTGAGTCTTTCTGACTCCACACCTAACGCTCTATCTACTGTTACCAAGTTGCCCCCATTTTCCCATTATACTGTCTTCCAATTTTTTAAATGTATTTTTGTTTAAAGGTAGCATCCAAATGGTAAAAAGGAAAGATAACCAGCAATTATCTAGTTAATTTGACCACTGTAGATAGACTAACCAGATAATCCAGGGTTAAGCAAGTTCTTTCTACACACTTTCCCAAAGTACTCTCATGTGAGAGTACTTTGAATTCCAAACAAATGACTTTATATTTGATCCTATAGGTGATAGGAAATCATTGGATTTTACTGAGTAGGGGGGTGACAGTGAGTTTTTGGAAGATCACTTTGACAGCTGAGTAGAGGACGGACGGGTATGGAAAGAAGTGTGTGTCAGGCAGATCCACCAGCTGGTTATTGCAATAATCCAAGTGTGAGATAATGAAGGCTTGCACCAAAGTCATGGCAGTAGCAGAAGAGGGAAGGGGGTGTATATGAGAGATATTACAAAGATAAACTTGGTAGGCCTTGGCAACAAATTGGATGTGAGAGAGACTGAGGTTGTGTGCCTGTGTGACTGGAAGGATGATGATGTCCTCAACCAGCTACAGTTGACTATGCACATCCTTTTTGTTTGTAAAGACCTATATATTGTTGTTACTGTTTAGTGCTATCCAACTCTTCATGATCCCATTTTGGGGTTTTCTGGGCAAAGATACTGGAGTGGTTTGCCATTCCCTTCTCCAGCTAATTTTACAGATGAGGAGGTGGAGGCAAATGGGATTAAGTGACTTGCTGAGAGTCATACAGCTAGTAAGTGTCTGAGGCCACATTTGAACTCATGAAGATGAGTCTTCCTGATTCCAGGCCCAGTGCTTTATCCACTGTACCACCTACCTACCTCTAAAGACCTATATAGCCTGGCCCCAACCTATCTTTTTATCTTCATTGGACCTTACATCCCTTCTGAGATTCAGCAAATCTAGCCTGCTGTCTGTTCCTCATCTCCATTCTTTATGCCTTTGTACTGCTCATCCTTCATTTTCGGAAGACTCTCTCTACCTTGACCTCATAGAGTCCCTCTTTTCCTTTAAGCTGCAGTCAGGTATCTTTCCTCCTGATTTCTGCAATTGCTGGCTGTCCTCCCTTTCAGCCAACAAGCATTCAGCTTCTTTCCTTCCTTCCTTCCTTCCTTCCTTCCTTCCTTCCTTCCTTCCTTCCTTCCTTCCTTCCTTCCTTCCTTCCTTTTCTATTTATATATTTAAATATTTATATTCATGCCGTATATATTTTTATATACACTTGTTATCTCCCTCATTAGAATGTAAGCTCGTTACTAGATAGGATCGTTTCCTTCTTTGTACTTGTACCCTCAGTTTACAGCACAGTGCCTAGTGCATAGTAGGTGCTTATTAAATGGGGCAGCTGGGTGGCACAGTGAGTAAAGCACAGGCCCTGGAGTAAGGAGGAACTGAGTTTAAATCCAGCCTCAGAGGCTTGACACACTTACTAGCTGTGTGACCTTGGGCAAGTCACTTAACCCCACTTGCCCTGCCTTCCCCCCTAAAAAAAACAAAACAAAATTTGCTGATCAATGTATTGATTTGGTCAGCATACATACTCTTTAGTCTTTGGGAATCTTAAAGAACAAATGTTCCTATGGATAGAAAGAGTGTTTAAATTCTGGCCAGACTTTAAGTGTCGGAGGAACCTATGGGCACCTCTGTTATTTTTTTTAAACTGCACACCAGCATTTATTTCCCATATAGGAAACATTCCTCTTTAAATATCACATGGCAGAGCAAGTTTAACAACTTCACTCATCAAATAAATGATAATTTAAACAAGAACTTGCAACAGAAACCTTGTCACAACAACTTTTTAGGACCTGATCACTTTAAGTCAATGGGGCCATTAAGAAATATCAACTGTCTTTTATAATTGGTGAACAATTTTTCTCCAAGAAGGAATAACATGTTTCTTTGACTCAAGTGATACATTTAGAAAAGAAATCGTGATTTTCTTTCTGTCTGAAAAATTGAATTTAGGGACCCCTCCAGGGTACCTCTACCTCTCAGATAATCCCCAAATCCATTTTCCAGAAATCCTGGGTTTGGAGTCAAGGGATCTGGGTTCACATTCTGATTCTAATACTTTTATCTGTGTGATCTCGTGTAAGTTGTTTCATCTATCTAAGCCCGGAGGTTGAACTAGATGATATCTGAGCTTTTTTCCAGTTTGAAATCTTGTAATTCTGTGATTCTATCAAAATTTCTGGTGAGAAGGTGATTTGGGGCTGAGTCTGTCCTTGGGAATGCTCTTGCCTACAATACATTACTTCAGACCTACATCCTCTAGGTTGGAGCCAGAAATCAGTTGGAATTAGATAGAATTCAAGGAGACAGGATAGTTGACCAGGAGAACTTGTCACTATTTAGTGAACTTGTTGCTCCTAAAATAAAAATTTCAATCACTGCTTGGAGTCTGTTCAAAATTTCCCAAAATGAAAAAGAACTTCTGAGGTCTTTTTTGTGTTGTTCCCCCTGTTTTACCTACCAAGAGTGGCAAATGACCCTGTGACAAACCTTGTGAATATCTGTAATTGGGTTAGAAACCTCATTCATAGTGAAAGGGTTTGCTTTGGATATTCTACACTTAAGGCTGCCTCAGTGAGTTAAAAAAAGAACATCGCAGGTATTCTTAAGGGCACAGTATGGGGTAATCTAACCCGATGCCCATTTCATAATTCTGTGTCTCAGAGTGATATCTATTGGGGCTATTTTTACAAGTACTAGCAACACTTTCTGACATCATTTCAAACAACACCTGACTTTCTCTCCATTCGTCATAATGATGGTGTTTCTGCCAGGAAATGTCAACAGCTCTGACTTTTTTGTTTTCTTTTGAAGTTTTAAAATTTATTTTAAACTTAAATACAAAATAAGAAAAAAAAATTCCCTTTACACAGCAGGACATAAGAGAGTACTCAACTTAAAGAAATAAATTCCCATTTCAAGAAAATTTATATAATAAATACTACATATTGTTTTCAAAGCTGTCCAACTTTCCTTTGCTTCCTTCTCTGCTATGCACTTTTTACTTTATTTTTCCCCCTTCCCCCCACTCCCAACCAAAGGTTCCAATTAAGCACAGATACACACACACTATATGTATATATATGTATATATATATATACACACATAGATATCTATAAACATACACATATATACACATATGTACTCATGCACATATATGTAAGACTGTACTATGCTTATTTCCACTTGTCATCTGTTTCTCTGAAGGTGAATAGCATCTTCCTTCTTATGTCCAAGTCTTTCCATGTTTTTCTAAATGAAGCAGCTCATCATTTCCTACACCACAGCAGAATTCCAACCCAACCACCTTCTATCTGAGAGATTGTCTATGAAAGTTCTTCCCGCCCCCAATTTCCTGCATTCCCTCTATTCTTGGCTGCATAGGTTTTATTTATACAAGAATAAATAATATTTTTAATTTAAAATAATAAAAATTATCCATTTTACACTTTAACAATGCTCTAACCTTATAATATGGTTACTACTGAATCTGGTTCCTTTACATCTCCCCCCCCCCCATTTTCCTTGAAGTTCCTGACTTTCTGCTCTTCCAAATGAACACTGTTATTATTTTTCCTAAGTCAGTAAGACAAGTTTTAATGATTTAATTGGGATGGCATTACATAAATAGATTAGTTAGGTAAAATTGTCATTTTAAAAATTATATTGGCTTTACCTACCCATGAACAATAAATATTACTTCAATTATTTAGATCTAACTTTATTTGTATAAAAGATGTTTTGTGTTTATATTCATATAGTTCTTGCATCTGTTTTGTTAGGTTTACTCTCAGGTTTTTTATACTGTCTAATTATTTTAAATATTCTAAAACATTTTTTAATAATATGACTGACACATAGTTTCCCTATTTTTCTCTTTTGATTTCCCTATTTTTCTCTTTTGATTAAATCTATTTTAGCTTTAATTTTGTCTGAGATCATGCTTACTACCCCTGCTTTTTCTAATGTAATAAATTCTATTCCTAACCTTTATTTTGCATTTGTATATATCTCTCATTGTTATAGTATTTTTTGGAAAACAACATATTGTTAAATTCACATTTTTAATCTGCTATTAGTTTCCATTTTATGGGTAAATTCATCCCATTCACATTCTAAGCTATAATTACTTGTTGCATTTTTTCTTCCTTCCTATTTTTCCTCATTATCCTTCCCACCCTATTCCTGTTCCTCACCTCTCCTGGTACCTTGACCTCCTATTCCTTAACCTACCCCCCCACAAGAATTCTTCCCTTATCCTCTCCTCCTACCCTATCCCCTGCCCTTTTGTTTCTTTCTGAGTTTAGAAGGCTTTTATACTCTTCTAAATATATGTTTTTCCCTCTTTAACCCATTTCCTTTCTATACTGCCCCCTTATCCTGTTACCTCACCCTCTTATTTCTTTGAAAATTTATAAAACTTTTATACCCTTCTGAATGTATATATTCTCTCTTTAACTCAGATCTGATGTGAGTAGGGTTCCTGCTCTACCAGCCTGCCTACCCTCATCTGATTCTTTTATATCAATTTTTCCTTTCTCATCTCGTTGGTATGACATAATTTTTCTTTTTTACCTTTTCCTGCACTTTTTTGCTTTTTTAGAATCACATCATACTCAGCTCTACCCCATTCTTTCTTTCAAACTGCCCAATTACTAATCACAATCTTAGGCATATGGTTTACATTTCCACATATTAAAAGCAAACAATTTGTCCTTATTGAATCCCTTGTAATTGGTCTTTGATGTTTACTTTATATTTCTCCAGGATCTTGTATGTCAAATTTTCTATTAAGCTCTGGTCTTTTTGCAACAATATCCTAAAATTCTATCAATTCATTGAATGTCTTTTTTTTCAGTTATTTATACTTTTCTGGGTATATTTTTGGCTGCAAGCTCAGTTCTTTTGTTCTTCAATATATAGTGTTCCAAGACCTGTGGTCTTTTAGTGTAGCTGCTGTTAGCTCCTGTGTAAATCTAATTGTGGCTCTGTGGTATTTGAATTTTTTTTCTTGTTGCTCCTAATATTTTCTCTTTAAACCAGGGGTTTCAGAATTTGGCTATGATATCCCTGTAGGTTTTCATCCTGAAATCTCTTTCAGGTGGTGATTTGTGGATTTTTTACATTTCTACTCTCCCCTCTAGTTCTAAAACTACAGGGCATTTTTCTTTAATTATTTCTTGTATTATTATATCAAGATTCTTTTTTGGTTCATACCTTTCAGGTAGTCCAATTATTCTTATGTTTTCTCTTCTTGAGCTGTTGTCCGGATCAGTTGTTTTTCTTACGAGATGTTTCGATTCTCTACTATTTTTTTTCATTCTTTTTATTTTGTTTTATTATTTCTTGGCCTTTTATAACTTTGTTGGCTTCCTCTTGTCCAATTCTAGTTTTAAAGGAGTTGTTTTCTTCCTTAAGATTCTGTATCTCCTTCTCCAGTTGAGGGACTTTTTTTTTTCCTAAACCTCTTGGTTTTCTTGGATTGTTTTTATTTAAAAATTTTTTTCCCCTCAATTTATCATATTTGATTTTTAAAGTCTTTTTTGAGTTCTTTTAATAATTCTTTTTGAGCAAGTGACCATTTGACATGACTCTTTGGGGTAGAATTAACTTTTTTTGCTTTAGTATCTTCCTCTCAAGATGAACCCGGATCTTCTCAATTCCCATAGTTCCTGTCTATGGTTGAGTTCTTTCTCCTCTGCTTGCTATTTTTGTTTTGTTTTTACTTTTAGCAGCTTGTTATTATAATCATCTCTAGTCCTGGAGTGTGGAGGATGGTGCTTCTGGCCTTAGGCCCTTCTTACTGTTATTTTTTGAGTTTTATCCTGGGCCTAACCTCTGCACTCCTTTTTCCCTCCAAGCCGTAGCACACTATACTGGAAGTGCTCTTGATCATTGAGGACCCTTCAGTGGCTATGACCTTCAGTTCTCCCCTTGGGCCTTGAACTGAAACCACTAACTCAACTCTCCTGTAAGTACCCAGAGCCACTGCTTCTGCACTCACAAGGTCATGTGTTGTTTCCCTCTTGCCCAGGACCTGTCTCGGTGGCACATCTGGGCATGAGGTCCTTCGGCAAAAGAGTTTCCTTCAGTCTTCCCTTACTCAGATATCTGAGCCCCAACCCAGTCTTTGGGGTGAGAATTCCTATGATTGAGGCTCAGGCTACTTCCCAATCCAGCAGTGGCCAGGGTTTATTGTTTGTTGCTTCAGCTGAGATAGCCTGGAGGTGATTGCACTGGACTCAGGCTGAACTTCCATTCTGGGGTCTTTGGACCTTCTCACTTGTCCCAGGGGGACCACTCTTCTGCCCCAGCTCTTGTTTATTTTTGCTGCTCTACATTCACCCCGAGGTGCTGTTTTCTTTTGTTTCTGGAGAGCTTGGAATTTTCTGACCTACTCCACCATCTTTTCAGAATCCTCTCCACTATTACTTTTTTGTAAGGAAGATTGAGAACATCATAGTTCAGGTGTCTCCTGCTACCATCTGTGCTCTCTCCTGTCCTGGTTCAGCAGCATCTATTGATTGAGGCAAACATACTTCAATGCAGTCGTCAGACTTGAAACCTGTTGCAATGTAATGTAGGATTTCTTCTTAGAGATATGATACTTCACTGTTAGCTACCATCAAGCTTTGATCTATTAAAGGGGAGTAAATGATAAGGGCACATTCTGAAAAGCTTATGAAGATTGCAAGAAAGATAAAGTGCTATACTTTTCAGACTCTTTCTCCCCCTTACACCTTGCCCCCCCCCATTTTTTTTAATATGGTTTAGTACTGCATTTACTCCCCAACCCTTTCCCACTCAAAGATTTCTTTTTCTATCCATGATCTATTTGATATCTCTGATATATTTTCTGTATAAGAAAATTAGTACATATCCCAGCCACTCTTCCCGAATTTGACTGTAAAGATCCATAAGAACAAGGTTTGTGTAATATTTATTTTTGTAGTTCAAGTGCCATGCCTTGCAAAATGTAGCTGCTTAGTATATTGTTAAATTAGTTAGCTGAATGAGTAGAACCAGATAATTCGGGCCAAAACATAAAAAACAAACAACTAGAGAGCTTTTTATCTGAACCTGAATTATCGCTCAATTCTCCTCTTCAAATGGCCCATCCAAAGTTAGTCTTAGTTCACGTCTATATGCCACAAAAGTACTTCTATGTAGCAATCATGGTCAGAAGAGACCACCAGTGATTGTTTTAATGACTTAGAGAGAACACTGCTAATTGCTTTGGCACATCAAAATTGATCAGATGGATTGGCCACTAGGAATTGAATTTATTGCTTTGCTTCTGTGTTGCCTGTGTGAGAAGCACTTAAATTCAGTTTGACAACTATTTAAATCAATCAGTCAAGAAATAAACATTTATTAAGCACCACTATGTGCCAGGCACTAAGCTCTGGAATAAAGAAAGGCAAAGGATAGTGCCTGCTCTCAAGGAGCTCTCAGTCTAATGGGGGAGGCCACATGCAAATGACTTTGTACAAATAAGCTACATGCAGGATAAATTGAGGGTAATTAACAGAGGGAAGGCACTAGAATTGAGGAGGATAATGAAAATCTCCCTATAGAAGGTGGGATCTTAGCTGGGTATTGAAGGAAGTCAAGAGGCAGAGAAGAGGAAGGAAGGCATTCTAGGCATGGGAAACAATCAGTGGAAATGCCCAGAGTCAGAGGATGGAGTGTATTGTTTGAGGAACAGTAAAGAGGCCAGTGTTACTGGATTGAAGAATACTTTGGGCAACTATTGGGGGTGAGTGGTGGTAAGGGGTTGATATTGAAAGGTGTAGAAAGTCAAGAATATCAAAGGAACTACTGAAAAAATGTAAAGGATACCAAAAACTTATTTTGTGGAGCTAGAAGAAATAATAACAAAATTCATCTGAAGAACCAAAGGTCCAGAATATCAAGGAAAATAATGAAAAGAAATGCAAGGGAAGGTAGCTTAGCCATACCAGATCTTAAATTGTATTATGAAGCAGTGGTCATCAAAACTACTTGGTACTGGCTAAGAAACAAAGTGGTGGGTCAGTGGAATAGGTTAGGTACACAAGACACAGTAGTCAATGACCATAGTAATCTACTGTTTGATAGACCCAAAGCCTCCAGCTTCTGGGATAAGAACTCACTATTTCACAAAAACTGGCTGGGAAACTGGAAAATAGTATTGCAGAAACTAAGCATTGACCAACATCTTATACTGTATACCAAAATAAAGTAAATAGGTACATGGTTTAGATACAAAGACTGATACTATAAGCAAACCGGGAGAGAAAGGAATAGCGGATTTCATACACAGTAATTCCTAGTGGCCAATTCATCTGATCAATTTTGATGTGCCAAAGCAACTAGCATTGTTCTCTATATGTCATTAAAACAATCACTAGTTGTCTCTTCTGACCATGAATACACAGTAACAGCCACAATGTGTGATGACTAACTTTGATAGACTTACCTCCTCTTAGCAATGCAAGAATCCAAGATAACTCCAAAGGACTCATGATGGAAAATGCTCTCCACATCCAGAAAAAGAACTATGAAGTCTGAATACAGGTTGAAGCATATCATTTGCTCTCTCTCTCTTTTTCTTTTTTTGTTTTTTCTTCTTTCTCATGGTTTCTTCCATTGTTTCAAATTCTTCTGTACAACATGACTAATGTGAAAATAGGTTCAACATGAATGTATATGTACAGTCTATATCAAATTACATGCCATCTTGGGGTGAGGGGAGGGGAGAGATGAGGAGAAAATTCGGAACTCAAAATCCTGTGGAAGTGAATGCTGAAAACTAAAAATAAAGTAATTAAAGTAATTAATAAAAAAGAATAATGAAGAAAAAAGAACAAGTTTGAGTGACTAAATCATTTTGACTCTTATAAATACTCAAATTAACTACAAAGGACCTATGAAGGAAGATGCTATCTGTATCCAGGGAAAGAACTGATAAATGGAAATATGTATAGATTGATTTTACATATACGTACACATTTGTGTCTAATAGCAGCCATCTCTAGGGTGGGGAAAGGGAGAGAAGGAACAAAAGAAAAAAGCAAGAAAGTTAAATGATAACTTTATTATATATTTAAAAGGAATAGCTAGTTGTATAGAATAGATTTGTAGTTTCATGTACAACCTTTTTTTCATTCTACTATGTTATAGAAATGCTTGCTTTATTTCTTGCTTGCTTTATTTATTTCATAAATGAAAAGTAAAATAAATAAAATTTGAAAAAAAAGAAAAGTGTAAAAAGACTAGAATGCTGGAGGGAGGGGGCAAGTTATGGAGGATGTTTTTGCCTTTCTTTGTGTCTCTCACACTTAGCACAGTGCTTAGCAAATTGTAAGTGTTTGATAATAATAATAACAGCATCAGTAATAGTTAGTATTTATATAGCACATTAAGGCTTGCAAAATGCTCTATGACTATCATCTCATTTAATCCTCACAACTTCAGAAGGTAGATGCTATGATTATCTCCATTTTACAGATGAGCAACCTGAGACCAGAAGAAGTCAAGGCCACACAACTAATAAGCGTTTGAGGCTGGATTTAACCTCAGATCTTCCTTACTGCAGGTCTCTATCCATGGTGGTCTCCACCTTGCTGCCTCACTTAATAAATGCTTGTTGATATCTAGGTGCTGGGGATATAAAGACAAAATGGAAATTGATCATTACCATCAGGGAGCTTATTTTCTGCAATAAACTCCGGAGCTGTAGAGACAGGATGACATCACTTGTAGGGAGAATAGGCAACTGGCCACATAGGGTAATTTCACAGATACTGGAAAGAGGACCCTTCGATTCTTACCATTCCTGGAACACTCTCCCTCCTCTGCTCTGACTATTGGCCTCCCTGGCTCCCTTTAAGTCATAACTAGAATCTCACCTTCCACAGGAACCTCTCTTAATTCCAGTGCTTTCTCTCTTTTAATTGTTTCCTATTTATCTTGTATACAGCTTGGTTTGTATATATTCATTTGCATGTTGTCTCCCCCATTCAACTCCTGGAGATCAGGGACTGTCTTTTCCCTCTTTTTGTATCTCCAGCATTTAGTGCAGTGCCTGACACATTGTAGTGCTTAATAATTGTTATTAATGATTAATAATAATAGTAATTAGGTGCTAAATATTGATTGATGTCTTCTCACCTTTTCTTTTTAGCCTCAATGTATCTCCTTTAGTTTTATTCTTTTAGCTTAAGGCCTCAATCTTTGTAAAAATGCAAATGTCACTGAGAGAAGATTGAGGTAGGAGACTTCCTTCTTATTGTGGTGGAAGAAACATTTTATGTTCAATAGTAGAGATGATTTGCACATTGCTTTTTTCTTGTAAAGTCTGGAGTCCAGAAAGAAGCTTCAATTAGGATGAGTCTGTCTGTAGGAAAGGGGAGAAGGTAGAAAAAGGAGTCAGGGACTAGCATGATATAAGGATAGCCAGGAAAAGGGGTTTGTTGTTGAATGGCCCAAGGTTTGTTACTATTACTATACCAGTGAAGAGTCAGGAAAACTGAGAAACATAGTCGGGGGTGAGGAATTGGAAAACTCAGGTTTTGACCAGGAAGAGAAATCCATCTGGAAAAAGGATCCATTTTGGCTACAAACTTGGCTAAGCTAAGCTCAGATAAGGAGGACGTTGAAAATTTAGACCAGACCATATAATTCTGGCTCTCAGATGATGTTTAGAGAGTATAGCTAGGGCAGGTACACATCTAGGATGATGCCAGAAATTGCAAGATTTCAAGCAACCTCACACCAGATAGGAAAGAGAAGATGGGTTGAAGTTCCGTGGGAAAGAAATCACTGAAAGTCCAGACCCTCAACATTTTTGAGCCAAAGATGAGGAAATGCTTCCAAGGGAGAGAAATTTTAAAGAAAGAAGAGAGGGAACATTTTTCACCTGTTTGTTTTTGTATAAAGTTAATTTATTTTGTATTTATTTTGCAGGGAAATGTAACAGGGTTGTATAATGTGGTCATTTAATGGGAGCAATTCCGTGATGCATGAGTTCTGGCTCTATCACATAGCAACTTCTGACTGATTTGATCCTTGTGCTATAAAATGAGTGGAAATTCTCTCTCTGTCTCTGTCTCTGTGTCTGTCTGTCTGTCTGTCTGTGTATCTCTCTCTCTCCCTGCCCCCAATCTCTTTCCCTACCTCCATCCCTCACTGTGGTCGCAAGCTCCTTGAGGGCAGAGATTATTTGATTTTTGTCATTGTATCCCCAGTGGCTAGCAGAGTTCTAGGCACATGACAGGCACTTAATAAATTATTATTGATTGAATGACAGGTACTGATTCACTCTACTCCCTCCCCCCAGTGCCTAGCACAGTGTCTGGCACATAGGAAATCCGTAATCAATATTGATTGATTGATTGGTTAATTAAGTATACCCTAGGCCAGGGTAAGTGGGTAGAGAAGGGATTATTTGGTGAAGTCATAGAAATAAGTGTGCTTATCTATTTCAAGATTGCTATGCCCAGAGGTACCATAGGCGAAGTCTAAGGAAGTGAAGGTAGGTGGGCATAAAAATATCTAATAGTTTTTACCAAACCATTAGATAGAAACTAAGAGTTGAAATAAAATTTAGTTCAGACATTTAGACAGCTGACTCTGAATGCAAGAACAATTAGAAGCAAGAGGTCAGCTAGACTAAAAGAGAAAGAACTAGTAAACTAACCCAGAATCATTCACAAAAGTTCAGAGTTGGAAGAAACCTCAATAGTCAGATATGCCAACCCATGTCTGCCAAAGACCTCCTTCTCTCAACAAGAAGTCATCCAGTGTTGCCTGAAGAACTCCAAATAGGGGGAATATAATACTTTCCCTTCTACATTTGGATTATTGGAAAGATTCTACTCATATCACTACTAAACTTCACAAAAACAACATAAGGCCAGGAAAAAAAAGAGATCAAATCCCTCTTCTATATAATAATCCTTCAGGTACATGAACAAGGCTATCATATCCCCATGAGTCTTCTCTTCTTCAGGCTAATTATCCCCAGTTCCTTAATTTGATCATCATGTGGTAAGGGTTCAATACCCTTCACCCTTCTGGTTGTCTTCCTTTGGACACTTTCTGGTTTATCAATGTTCTACCTAAAATGTGGTGCCCAGAACTGAGCACAATACTACAGATATGGTCTGCCTAGGCAGATTGCAGAACATCTCCTTATTCCTAGAAGCTATCCCTCTTTTAACAGAACCAAAGATTATACTAGTTGTTTTTTGGGGGGCGGGGAGGCAGTGGTGGTTAGGCTGGTATATCATGCTATCGACTCATATTGGCCTAACATTTTACTAAAACCATTAGATCTTTTCCAGACTGCTGTCTAATCATGTGTCATCTATCTTGCACTTGTGTTGTGTGCATATGTGTTTGAGTTGCAAGTATAACTTATGAATTAAAGTCTACACCTTGACTCCTCTCCCTGTTTCCTTCCTTCTCTGCTTCTCTCTCCCAGATGTCTCTCACCCAATTAGGAGGTGTGTCTCCCTACACAAATGCAAAATCAGGCTGTCCTTCGGGGGATCACCAAAGAAGCTACATCCATCCATCCATCCATCCATCCATCCATCCATCCATCCATCCATCTATGTCTATCTATCTATCTATCTATCTATCTATCTATCTATCTATCTATCTGTCTTTGTCTATCATCATTAGGATAACTGCTTCTTTAGGCATCTTTATCCTTTAAATATTTTAGGGGCAGCTAGGTGGTACAGTAGTGCACTGGCCCTGGAGTCAGGAGGACCTGAGTTCAAGTCTGGCCTCAGACACTTGACATACTTACTATCTGCCTGACCTTGGGCAAGTCACTTAACCCCAGTTGCCCTGCCTTACCTCTTCCAATAAGTATTTTAGCTTTTGTTTTTGTAACTACTTATATAAGAACTCTCATCCGAAAATACATTTTAGAAGGACAACATGATATTCATTATGGGGGAAAGAGGACAATTTTCAATCCTCATTCTATTTTTAAAAGTTTTTAGTTTGTTAAGCATGGCCAAAATTCTAAACATACCAAAAATCCAGAGAATTAATAGCTATATGATGTGAACTCTTTCCCTTTTACTTTTGGTCTCAATTTGAAATCACAAATTACATGGTTACACACACACACTTACTCACTACACACGTGTATACTCACATACCATGGATCATTCCTATTATCATTCAGCAATCATGAAAGCTCCCTGCCTCTATTTTCTTAATTCCCTCCTAGTCTATTTATAAGGTTTACAAATTAAATGTATTCATTCCTATCTATACGTATTTTTCAATTAGCTATAATCATAGTTTTCTTTGTCTAACATTGACAGGACAGTGCATTGATACTTAGCCCTATTCCCCACACCCCAGAGATGCAGCATGGTATAGTGGATAGAGAACTGACCTGAAAGCCAAGAGGACCTGGGTTCAAGTCCTCCTTTTGACATATACTGACCACGTGACCCTGGGTGAGTCTCTGACCTTTCCGTCCTCTCGACAATTGTCTATGACTATAAGTTGCAGGGAAGATGCTGATCTGCTTTGGTAGAGAGAATTTCCTGTTTGGGGAGTTTCCTTTATAAATCAGATCACAGGTCCAGTCCCTATACCTATTCCCAGACCTTCACCTAACAGCAACAGCCATAACAGCAACAACAAGCCATACAGTGTCATAGTCATAATCCGTATTTGTGGCTCAGATGAATGTTTTCCAGGAAATAAAAATTCCCAAATTTATCAGTCACATTCCAGAGGATTGTGTGAAGGCCACTTCACTTTTCTGTTTGTGTCTTTGAAATGGAAGTATAGGTACATATTGCCTATTACTGTCAAGTGGTCTGCAAAAACACAGTATTACATGGAACAATATCAATTAATCAATCGACATTAATTAAGTACCTATGTACTAAGCACTAAAGGGGCTAAAGGAAGTAAATACTATAGTATCAATTAGTACTGGAAGATCCACTAAATGGCCTGATGTGGAGTCTTAAGACATTATGGGGAAATTTAGTTATGATGTATTAATGTGATTATTGTTAAACAACATTGCTTACCCACCATTATGTAGAAATATGTTTGTAGCATTAATCAAACTTAAACCTGCTTCATAATAAGAGTTAATGTATTTTTTTACATGTGAAATTCTGGGCAAATGCATTATAAAAGATATATCCTATAGGGCTATCTCAACTATAAGATATCTGGTCATTTATCTGCTAAATTCTTCCAGGTTTCTAACATACTAGGATCCTTAAAATCAAGTCTAAAGGAGCAGTTACTCTATTAAAAATATTTACCCTGTTCGTTTATTAAGCTCCTCTCTCATAGAACTCCCAATAAATTTATTCACTCTCATTTCGGTGTTTCATGTGACCATTTCTTTGGTTTCTGAGGGTAACTGAGGCACAGAGGGCTTTAGTAACTGGGACAAGGTCACAGAGGTCGGTAGCTAATGGCAGAACATTAACTCAGGTTTTCTAAATGCCAATCTAGACCTCTCTTCGCCACATTTTTCTTGTATAACTTCTCAGCAACTGTTTGCTTTTATTCATTTGAATAACCCTTTATCTGATATTGCTGTAGATAATTAAATTGGCAAATGAATTTACGATGTATTGACAGTTTGCATTTATATATTTCCTAAATGACTTTCTTTTCTCTCTTCTTCTCTCTCAGAATTTCTACAGAGAAATATCAATAGTCCTGTGTATTTTTTATTTAAGAAAATAGGAGAAATCACTGCTTGAATGGTCCCCACTGTTTCTGGGTTTTCTTTGGTACTGACTCAGCAGTGTGTATTGATTCTTGTTTGTGTATTCTGGAGTGTTTTTCACCATTTAAGCCTCTCACAGTGCCTTTTGTTGTTGTTCCTGGGAGATAGAGCTCTTTTTATCCTGAAGATAGTAAACATTTCTTTGGTGTCTACCTGAGCGCCTCCCTACCTGAAGTTTTCTATGACTTTTGCCATTGATTAAATGCCAGTATTGTCTTCAAGTGACCTGTTGGATTTTTGCCCTAATTCGATACGAGTAGGTTATGATTCAAACTCTGGACAAATTTGTTTTCTTGGCACAAATACACATGGCAGAACATTTTAAAAGGTCTTTATTTCTAAAGCTGGATAAAGCCCTCTGCCAAGTGTCAGACTTGGATGCATTGGATACATTTTTTCTAGACAATTTTTTTTCCTTTGCTATTATTCCTCTCATGTTCATTAAAACAAGCAGGGAGGGGAGAGAGAGACAGAGAGACAGAGAGAGACAGAGAGACAGAGACAGAGAGAGACAGAGACAGAGAGAGAGACATGGAGATAAAGAATCAGAGAGAAATAGAGACAGAGAGAGATGGAGACAGAGACAGAGAGACAGAGACAGAAAGAAAGTTAGAGACAGAGGGAGACAGAGAAACAGACATAGGGACACAGACACAGAGAAAGAGAGAAAAAGAGAGAGACAGAGAAAGGCAGACAGGCGTAGAGAGACGAGACAGAGAGATACTGAGACAGAGAGAGATAGAGACAGAGAGAAAGTTAGAGACAGACAGACAAGAGACAGAGAGAGACAGAAACAGAGAAACAGACATAGGAACACAGACACAGAGAAAGAGAGACAGAGAGAGACAGAGTCAGACATAGAGAGACAAGAGACAGAGAGATAGACACACATACAGAAAGATGAGAGAGAGAGCGAGAGCGAGAGAGAGCGAGAGAGAGCGAGAGAGAGAGATACTTTTTAAACTTTCAGCCTGTAGATATTTTGTCCATCTTCAAATCACTGATAATAAATCCCCAAAAGTTGTCTAAGAAATTATTGTAAACAGTATTTTAATAATTTTGTAAAAGGTAGGGGAGGCCTGAGTAAATAGGGTAGAGTGATTGATTGTAACTAAGGTTGATAGAAAATGACCATTTCAAAAGCTGTTTATGAATATAAAGAAAAATTCAAGCATAATGTAAGATTCACAACATTTTACCCATAGGTACTTAAAAACATGTAGCTGCATTAGCTTTTAGTGCTTTACTAATATCTATTAAACTATAGATAGAACAAAATTATCTTTTATAGCTAAAAACTGATTTTAGAAAAACTTCCTATTGTGCTGTTTTACTTTTGGCAATATTTTAGAATTTTGATCTAGAATTTCACAATTCCTACGAAATTGAGTTTACAAAAATCCATCCCAGGTTTTACTCAAAACCCACACCAACTCAAGAGAAGGCTCTGAAAGTTTCAATTAGATTGACACAGAGGTAGGGTCCCAAAGAGCAAGTGTGGCAAAGCTGCTTAAATTTAATTTTGGATTTGGGGCTGTATCCATCTGAGGCTCCCCAAAATCTGAGAAAAAAGCAATTGGGGCAAAGGTTGCAGAACCCCCAATCTTTTCTGTCCTACCAGCTTCTTTCAGTCATAGACTTGTCTACATTGGAGTAACTGCAGTCTCATTCATCTCCATGATAATACACTAATTAAAAGCATTTCAGACCACAACACAGAGCTTTAGATCAGGCCTCAGAGATCACTTTAATAGGGGAGCAGGGGGTGTAATGACCTTATGTTGCAGGTGGATTCTTTCTGACACACCATCAATTTTAATTCTTCTTGATCCTTGCTGCAGCTTTTGATGCTGGGAATCATGGGGCTCTATTGAAATGCTTGAAGTGCATTGTGGGCCCTATAGGCACTGCTCTGCCTGAGCCCTCATTCCTATTTGTCTCTGTGGTCTCAGTTAGGGACTGCACGTGAGGTCGCTCACAGGCTGTCTGGAAACTACAGAGCTGGTATTAAGGTTCTGTATCATTTAGCTTGCTTTTATATCACTATGGATTGGTTCTTTTGGTACCTTTTAATGCGTTGAAGCTGTTTGTTCTGTCATCGTATAGTTCCTTTGCACATAAAGTGTATAGGTTTATTATCCAATAGTAAGGAATTTCGTGGAATAGAATAAATTGTATGAGGCTAAGGTGTAAAGTTGGGTATTGCTTTTCAAAGCACTAAGTTTCATTTGGGTAGTGTGCCTTTTAGGATCAGGGACACTTAAGAGTCTGATCAGAATCAAAGGAAAGTGCATAACCATGAGTGTTGGTACCAATTTCTTTGGGTTATGTAGTTGGAGGAAGCACCATTTTTAACTAATTGCAAATGACAAGTAGAACATGGAAATTAGGCTTTGGATAAATTTATGGTGTTTATTCTTTAAAATATAAATATTCTCTTTTGCTACATTTCTTTTTTGTTTTTGATACTGAAAAAAGGATGATAACTATATAACTGTATATAAACTCTAATTCATGTTGCCTCTTTGCTGAACCCTGATTCTCAGCAGGGACTAAGACAAAACTCTGAAGAGGGCAAAATTTATCCAGCATCCACCTTTCCTTTGTGTCCTATTTCCTAGTGCTGAACTCACCACTGTGGTGCCCTTCCCTCTCCTAGGCCTGCCTTCTTGAGTCAACACTCATACTCATGCATATTTTTCTCTTCTTCCCCTATCAACCCCTTCCTGTTTTCCATGCCCTTTCTTCTGAGACAGTGCAAGTAAACTAATCCCGATGAATTGTCAATAGACTATCTCTTCAGACCCATTTTCACCCTAAGAGATGATTCCTGGGCACCAAAGGCTTAGTGGAAGTTAATTTCTAAGGGCAAAATTTTAGGCATTGTAGAGGGTAGGAATGGAAGAGTTCTTTTTGTGAGGGGAACCTTCCCTTGATCCCTCAAATCAAAGCCACCTACTAGAGCTACATATAAAGATTGTTCTGCTGATGGTTTTCCATTGATGCTGCAGTCACGCAAAAAATGATTTTTTACAGATAAGAAAACCGAGGTCCATAATAGTAAAATGACTTTCCCAAGGTCACAAAGTTAGAAAGTAACAGAACTAGAATTTAAACCCAGGTCCACTGACTCCAAATATATTTCTCTTGCCTTCCATTTGCATAGGACTTTATACTTTTCAAAGCTTTGTCCCAGTCATGTACTTTCCCATCTCCTATTTATAAATGAATTATTATAATCTTAATCGTAAAGATAAATACAAACAAATTGCAAATCTGTCTTGTAATTACTTACATTCATATCATTTTATTTTAGTGCATAAAATGTCATAACAACTTTTGAGTCCCTCCAGTTGGGTGTCAGGATTCTTTGTCCATCAATCCCAATTTGCTATTACTGTTAATATTTGTGGAGTTACTGTGGAGGCTGTTTGTTTTTTTTTTCTGTCACAAATATCCTCATTTGATTTTCTCAGCAATTCTGTGAGGTGAGTAGGACAGGTTCCATGGTTACTTTTTAAGCAGATGCTCAGATTCTTTGAAAGATGTGCTGAAATTCACATGGCTAGTTAAGTCCTGGGTGAAGGATTAGAATCCCAGAATGGTGGTCCAGTGAATTTCCCAATATATCCTGATATCTTCATTACTTGTCTGAAATGGCAACAGTAAAAAGAAAGTAAGCAAAGGCAGGGGTGGGCTAGAGGCCTTTTGCTAACCAGTATTTCTCAGACTATGAGATCTGAAGGAAGGATTCCAGGAGTGGGTGTTTCTGGCTGGGTGTTTGAGGGTGTGTAGGGGAGGAGAGACAAGGTCCACTTTAGAAAAAGAAAAGGGTATGGTTTCTGAAAGTCAAGAGGATGTTTTTGGTTTGAGGCTATACATACATACATAAATGCATACACATATACATAGATATATATGGAGAAATATGACAGGGTAGGAGTGCAGAATGGTTGTTTGTTTTCTCTTAAACACTTGTTCTGTGTTGACAAGAAGTGCCTGTCTGAGGGATTAATTTCACTGAGGAAGACACATTACTTTAAAATGAGGATAGTATTTCAATGTTTCTTACCAATGGGGCATCCATTTTTTAATGGGTTGTCCATATCTGATAATAGCTGCTTGGGTGGGGGACCCCATGGTATTTTCTCTCTTCTTCCCTCTCTTTCATCCTATTAATTGTGCCCCCTCAACAACCATCCACAGACAACATTCTCTTCCTAATTGAAAGCAGATTTTTAGCATACAATTCAATCCCTGGTTTCTGACAGCATTATTCCTTTTCTGTCTGATAAGCATACACACACACACACACACACACACACACACACACACACACACACACACACCTGATAATTCCAACCAGTGAGAAATTTCTGAGAGTCTGTTAATTTTAATTTTGACATCCCCGAGAGAAGGTAAGGTGCAGGCACGAATTGCAGACAAGGAAATGAGAGATGTGACTTCTGACAATATCCTGCTGAAAAGGAGCGAACCCGGCCCTTTCCCCATGTATCTTCAAGGGCTGTTCCCACGTCTTCATTGCTTTCATCTCAAAATATCTCAATCAGCTTCTTACATGCCGAAAAACTCCAACAGAAAGGCAACGACATATTCTAATAAGTTAATCTACCAAGGAAATCTCATCAGTTGTTAAAAAAGTGAGTCACTCACCTCAAGAAGCTTACTTTCTAGTGGCGCCAATATACTTACTGCTCCTACAGAGATACATGCATGAACAAGGTGTTTTGTCAAGTGCTCAAAAATTAATGAGATGATTAAGTCAAAAATAAATATTCATCTCTTTGGACGAGATTAGCATTTCTAGGGAAAAACAGAGTGTAGGGCTTAAGTTACTTGAACAGATAACAAGATAAGAAAAATTAATTGGCTAATACAGTCCAAAAGTACCCCAAGAGATACACGGTAGATGAGTGTGATATGACTATCTTTGATACTAAGATCACCAACATACAGTACATTATTTTGCATATTTCAGCTGTTTTTCTTTAGCGTTACATGACCTTATGTCTGATTTGCATAATTTAAATGAAGCCTCTGAGTGGCATGTAGTTGCATAATTATTCTTTTAATTACTGTTATTAACCTGTTTGTGTAATAGCAGATAATTAGAATAGATCATTATCATCTCTCAAAATTTTGAAGTTTTATGTACAAGATAGTCTGTATCAAATTGGAACAGTAAAATGAGAAGTCAAAAAAGAATTGTACCCAGAAATTTAGACTCCTGTGACTATGTCCTATAAATTAATATGCCAAAGAATCTACATTAATTGTCTAAAGCCCTAAGGCTTAGCTATTTTAAGTTGTAATACCTTGAATAATTATAAAATACCCACAGTAAAAAAAAATGATTGTACCTCAAACTTATGCACCCTGTTGGATAAATCACATAGCCACTTATCTATTTTGAGAGAATTATTTTATGGTAATGATTCAGAGAAGAAAATAATGCACTAATAAAGTATTTATGTCTAATTTTAGATAAATACATGAATTGTAATGTGAAAATCAAGATAAATGTTCATTTCATTTTCATTTTCTAAACATATTTAAAAGGAAAATGTCTTGTGATTTTTATTTATAGAAAACCTTAAAAAAAAACCTCAAATCTTTAAATTACATTAAACAATGACCACTGACTCATTAAAACACTTTGCAATGTAATAAATCCCTGAGGATCATTTATCTTTTTAACAGACTGTATATATGGACTCTAGTGGCCTGCCAGATGCCCTGTATCCCATGTGGCACAGAAAGTGGTGCTAAGGATGACCAGGGATGAGGGATGGGACTGGGCAGCTGAGTCTTTGATGGTGCAGCTGCCACCTCATCCCACAATTAGCTAGCAGTTTCTGAGAAATACAGCTTCCCACTCTGGTGAGGCATAAGATTTGCCATAGTTCAAGTCAATTAACAGATACTTTGTGTGCTCACTATGTGTAGTGACACTGTGTTGGGTGATTCACAGAATAAGGGATTCACAGAAGTCTAGGATATTATTACTTCCCACAAAGAACATTCTCATTTGGGGAACTAGGATATATGTGTATGAAACAAAAGATTCAAGTTCAAGTTCAAGAGAAGGTATCATTAAATGCTGTGGAGGTTATGATAGTGTTCAAGTAGGTCAGGGGCCAGTATGTTGAGGCTCACAGGTCTTAAACCAAAAATGACTCCAAAGACCATTTAGCCCAAACTCCTCATTTTATAGGTGAGGGAACTGAGATCTATGGAGGTTAAGTGACTTCCTCAAGACCATCAGATAATAAGTATGGGGGCGGGGTAAGATTAGAAGCCGAGTTCTCTAAGTCATATCTTTTAAAGCTATTGCAATAGTTTCCTAAAAAAAACCTTCATGACCCCATGCTTTGTCTGCTTCAAACTATCTTTTACTACTAGACTCAGTTTCCCTTATGTTTTGTTTTCGTGTCACTCTTCAGTTCAAAAATTTGTCAATGGTTTCCTGTTGCCTCCTGAGTAAGATCCTGCCTTCTTTGCCTGTCACTAAACACCCTCCACAACCTGGAAGCAGCCTACCTTTCTGGCCTCATTCCAAACCATTCTCCTTCGTGTGCTCTATGCTCTAGGCCAGTGGTGTCAAACAAATAGAAATGGGGGCCACTAATTTGTACATAAGGATTCCTGTGGGTTTTGTATTGACTTAATATAAAAATGTAATGTCATCTGTGTTTTATTGAATTTTTATTTTGTTAAGTATTTCCCAATTACGTTTTAATTTGGTTCTAGCCTCACTCAGATTGTTGCCAGCCACCTGCCAATCTACCTGCCATGAGTTTGACACCTCTGCTCCAGACAAGCTGAATTCTCTGTCCCTTGCAAATGTCCCTTTCTTCCCTGGCCTCCATTGCTTTGTTTATGCTATTTCCTATGTCTTTTTTTGCCCTCCCCCTCTCTATTGATTGAATTTTTATCCTTTAAAGCTAACTCAAATGCCGCCTTTTCCATGAAACCATCATGGAGTTGGTAACAAGCATAACTTCCCTTAGAACCTATAAGGAACTTTGGATTTTTCTAATCCTTGTATCATGTATTATTTTGTATTATGTCTACCTATTATGTGTCATGTCTATCTTTTAAACTATAAACTCATCAGGGTACAGACCATGTCATGTCTCCCCTACCATCTAACACAGTCCTCTTCATACAGTACTCACTTAAGAAATGCTGGCTAAAATGAATGAAATAAAGTATTAGTTAATAATTTTAAAAGGACTTGTCCCATTCATAAAGAAACTTACCTAAAGGCATGCAAATACTTGACATTGTGACAAATGAAGGGATTTATGACCACTCTAGCTAAAAATTTTATCCCGGAAGTCTACGCAATACAGTAAAAAATAATGAGCTCGATTCTCCCAGTGCATAAACTATGTACCAAATGAAATGATCCTGTATAGATTATCATCCTTCCAGAGATCACAAGGTTGTATAGTATATTTGCCTTCCATAAAATGTTTTATAGTATATATCAAATGCTTCATTGTATCTCTGGATCACTTGCCAAATTCCTTACTAGTATATATAGTTCCAGCTGCTGTATAAATGTGTATGGAGATTGCCTGTAGGTATTGCTGAGGTTTCTGTGGCCTATTACAAATAGAATCTATTACAAATATTATAAATCTATTTTAAATAGAAATTATAAATAGGAAAGTAAATTTTCCTACTCTGAAGGATGTAATAGAAATTTATTTTGGGGGCTCTAAAATAATTCACCATTTTTGAGGTTCAATGTAATTGAGCAGTCTCAGTGGTATGTCTGGATTTCTTATTAATACCATTTCCCTAGCTCCTTCTTCTTGCTCAGCATTTTTTTTAGTTGAGAACTTCATGGAGGTGAGAACACAAAAAATGCAGCATAATCTCACATTGCACAATAGGGAAACACTACATAGACGTCACACAGACTAATAAAAGACAATACTTCCAGGGGTCTGGAAGTTAACATTAGGAAATATATTAAAAAATGGTATGTCTCTAAGTATGAAAGTTAACTTTTACAAGGCCAAATAAACTAGCATAACTGTAGCTTCAGTGGTGGAAGACATTCCTATTTACCTATTTCTGATCATTTGAAGGAGCTATGATTTCATCAGTGTGGTTGCTCCCTCTCTTAATGCAAATCATAGGCCTTCCATAAGTTTCCCAACCTTTGTGACTCTTGGCCATATTTACCAAATCTTCCATGGAAGATCTAGTTAGAGAGCTGAGTTCCCATTTTTTTCCAAAAAAATATCTCTTCACTTCTCAGGTTGTTGACCTGTTGTTTCTCATTTTTACTATATGTTTGATCCATATATGTTTAGGGTCTCACATATCCTCAAAGACATTTTTTTCATCCCACTTTTGGTAAACAAATCTTTCCTGGAGACATGCTATAATCCACTTACCCTCATCATGCATCTTTCTACTGCTCTTTGAATTGTTTGCAATTTTGAGTCTTTTGCAGCCATGATTAGCAGCAAAATAGTATTAGGAGGAGTGTACTCATGTTAAAGCAGCAGGATTTTGCATCGGTGTGCAATTTGGGATCATTCATTCAAAGCACTGCACAATTTCCCAAATGCAATCCAGCCTGATTTACTCCTCCTACTTGATTCTGGGCCCAGTTCATTATCCATCTGCAGCAATTGTCCCAAATCCACATATTGAAGGCCTAATTTGACAGGTTGCCCATCCAGCTGCATGTCATAATTTAGGCAATGTGTTTTTTTTCCTATCCACTATTTTCTATTTTTTCCCCATATCTTATGGCTGACTTTATTTTCAGGAGATTTAGTAGATTCTGAGCCATTCTTAGGGTTTTACAAATCAAAGAGATCACCCACTCAGGGTTGGTAACTTTTGGAGACCTGCATTGCTTTAGGGATTGAATGACTCAGGGTAGAAGAGGAGAAAAATTCTATGCCAATTGAGCTGGTGCGAAAAAGGACTTGGGATACTATATCCAAGCAGATTCAACTATTCCACTTTGTCATCACTGCCATAATCAGGGCTCAGAGGATGGCAGGATGGACCAGCCAGAGAAAGGCCAGGACAAAGAGGCCAGATAGCTCTGAAGGATGGGCAGAGCCCAGGCATCTAAATACAGGTACATGCCAGGGATCTATTATTCTAGGAATGGGCACATGACTGTGAGTAGGAAGAATGGATCAGAGAGTAGGAGATCAGTCTAAGGGGAAAGTGTTAGCAGGACATGGGTATGGTTAACATAAGTCAAATTAAAATCTAAGAGCTCAGATGTGTTGGCCAGCACAGGGATAAATTCCATTAGAATTCTTGCTCCTAGAGGGCAAGGACTGTGTTTTTCTTTGTTTTTGTTTTGTTTTGTTGGTGTCCCTACCACTTAGTTCTGTGTGCAGCACTTAATAAATGTGTGTTGATTGACTGACAAAAAAAATGACAGGTGGTTGGTGGACTGACAAATGTGAAGGCAGTTAGAGTAAAGAAATCTGGCGGCAGGTGGCAGGAACCCTACCATTGGTAAACGGAGATGAAGGTCAGAATAGCTTTCAATGATGTTGACCCTGTGCTGACCTTATTGGCGAATGAATGAAATGAAATAAATAAAAGGAAAGACTTATGTCCCCCTCTCTCACCCAGAGATATCTCCCAAGATCTCTCCCAAAGTATGGGATGGGGTGGGGGAGAGGAAGATTAGACAGAGATGGCAGTTACTAAGACTATGCCCAACTTCTTCCCAAGCCCAGTAACCTGAGAAGAAAATTCTCTTCTCCCTGGTTCTGGAGAGGCTGCCCTTTCTACCCCAACCTGCCCCTTAACCTCTGGCTTCTCCACTCCATGGGTCTACCTCCTATATAGTACCATCTGTCTCCAGACGTGATCTTCCTGCAAATCTTTCCCCATTCTACTGTGCTTTTCCCAGCACAGTTTCTATCCTGCTGCTTCACCTTTTCCTGATTTATCTCTAAAGCCTCTTTCTTCCCTGATCTCCCTCCGTCCCTCTTTCCCTCTCCCTTTACCTGCTCTCCATCTCTTTTTCCTGCCTCCTTAGGTTATTCTCCCTGTGACTCCCTCAGGATATTTGTTCTTTCCGAGATAGCCTCTCTCCTCTGGCGTTTTCCCCCCATGTAATGTTCACTCATCTATGGGTACTTATGTACATATGCGTGGTTCTGTTGTCAAACCTGCCATTCATGTTCACTTTAACTAGATTTCATCTGCTCCTGAGGGGATAGTGGTGGGAAGGTCAGTATACAGTGTGATTTGCCCCAGAGGCCCTCAGCCTCCCTGAGGGACTGGCTTGGCTGCATTTAGAAGCATAATGATTCACTTGTCTAAAACACCAGACAAAAAGTCAATAATTCGGAGGACTAAATATAGATCTGACATGAATCTGCTCTGTGACCTTAGACAAAGCATTTGACCTTTTCTTCTCAATTTCTTCATCTTTAAAATGAGGTTAATTTGAAAAAAAATGGGGTTAACAGTGTTGACCTTTCCTACTATTTGATGAGCAACAGTTGCTTAATAACACATTTACAAATACCTATGACTTATAAATGTAATGATAACAATAATAATGACAGTAATGACTACAGGCAGCATGGGATGATGGATAGACAGCCAGATATGGAGTCAAGAAGACCTGTGTTCAAGCTTTGTTATTAAAACATACTGTCTGGGTGACCATGGGCAAGTGCCATAAGCATCACAAACTGAATATGTTGGAAACGGAACTTGTTATCTTTCCCTCAAAATTCTCTCCTCTTTCCAAATTTCCCATTACTGTCAAGGACCATCTCAGTCCCTCCGACTCTCCACCTCAGGGTCCTCCTTGCCTTCTTACTTCTGCGCTCAGCGTACATGTCCAGTCTGTTGTCAGACCTCGTCATTTTTACCTTCACAACTTCATGCACGACCATGCCCTTTCCTCCTCTCACACAGCCACCACCACCCTGGTACTCCCTCCGCGTCGCCTCTTGCCCCCTCCCTTCCACCTCCACTGTTGCAATAGCCTTCTAATTGGCATCCCTGTCCCAGCTTTGTCTTCAATCCATCCTCCCCCCAGCTGCCAAAGTGCTTTTCCTAAAGCACAGATTTGACAACTGCCTACTCAATAAACTTCGGCTGCTCCCTATCACCTTCAGGATCAAATTTAAAATCCGTAGTTTGGTACTGAAAGCCCTTTACAACCTGTCTTCTTTCTACCTTTCCAGTCTTCTCATCCCTTACTCTCTTCTTTGATCTAGTTACAGCGGCCTACTTGCCGATCCTCCGTCTGACTATTTCATCTCTGAACTTTGTGCATTTACTCTTGCTCTTCTCCATGCCTGGAATACTTCCCCCCTCACCTCTGACTCCTCACTTCCCTGACTTTGGTGGAGACTCCAAATACTTTTTTTCTTTAAGAGGCCTTTCCTGGTCCATATTGCTGCTGGTCCTTTCTCTCCGAGATTATCCCTCACCTACTCTGTATGTTGTCTTCTCTGGTAGAATGTGATCTCTTTGAGAGCAAAGATCATGTTTTTGCCTTTCTTTTTATCCCTACACACTGAAGCCAAGCACATAGAAAATAATAAATGTATGCATGTTGACTTGACTTAACCTGTCAGGGCCCCTGCAACTCTCCAAGACTATATAAGTCCTGAGCAGTTACCCATCTGCATTAGTAGAGGGAATTTCTCACCGGGAGTTCCTTACAATAATGAAATCACAGGTCTAGACCAACAAACCCATTAAAATAATAATAGAATTTCTTTACCAATACAATATTAAACAAATGAGTATTGTCCCAGACTGAATTATCAGAAAGGGTATCAGGAGTACAAGGTTGGGCGTAATCCATTGCCTGATTAGGTTTATGAAAATCCATGTTTTTTTTCTTCTATATTTCTGTTGATTATTTCTCCCACTAACACACTGTTCCATCAATGCAGTGTTTGTTCATTTGTGGAGTCATTTAGCATGTATTGGACTTTGGGGACTTGAGATAGAACTTCTCCCATTTAAGAAAATAGCCGCTCCGTATTTAGATTCCTGTAGGGGCCACTTTACGAGAGTGATGTTGTTATATCGTGCCTTAAAATTCCTCATCTGGGTTTGGAGTTTCTGATGAATTCGATCACTCAAGTTAGGGGTGGTTAGCAATTCCACAAGATGTGGGCTGGCTAATAAACAATGGCCACATTCCCCGGGGTTTGGAAACAACACTTCAGTGTCTGGCTCTCTGTGCCTGGAGGTTGTTTTAAGCCCAATCCCTCCAGCGTTGCTTCCCCATGCCCACAGTGGCTCTCTCTATGTCAAAGGCCACTGACCTTTTCACTCCTTTAACAAAAAGACTGGAAACAAATTATGCTTTAAGAATTGGTCAAAAGGATGAAGAATAAAAAGCACAAAACAAAACAATCAGGAAAACAAGAGATGGATTCAAACTGTGGGCCGAGGTCATTGTCTTTAGAGTATTGTCTCTTTTATTTCAAGTGAAATAAGAGCATTTGCTTCAGTTTACTCTGAAACCCTCCCTCCTCTCCACAACTCCCCTGGTGTCACACAATAAAGTGACTACTGTCACCTCCCTCCCCCCAACACACACACCTCCCCAAACGGAATCTAATCCAGCTCCCAGGCTGTCCACCACTTAACTGAGCCTTTCTGACAGCATGATTCACCCACAAGTTAAGCTCTCGCATTTCTGCAGAATATATTTAGTGTGAAAAAATGGGGGATGCATCATCTCCAAACACATGCCAGGGTACAGAATCTGAGTAGGAAGAAGAGGAAAAGGGTAAAAAATAGAAATGGAATAAGCTACTGAATCAGAGGCACCTGCCTGCATGGCCCAACTATGCAGCTCCAGCAACACCTACAGTCTCCCGTCAAGAATGGCAAGCTTTGTTATCAAACAAGGGAAATGGGGGGAGGGAGGGAGTTCTTGGAGTTTTCCTGTGGGCAGAGGGTACAGAAACCCAGAGTGAGTGAAGAGTAAACTGACCAACACAATGTTCTGTCATGCAAACTATTTCTAAGGCCTACAGTCACTGTCTGAAAAAAGAATACTGCCTCACATTAAGCGGGAATCCATCAACATTTGTTGAGTATCTGTTGTGAGCAGATAATGGTCAAAGGTGAGTTGATCATAGTCTTCAATTTACAGCAAGTCACAGGATTATTGTTTGTGTCAATTCTTCATAGTTAAACCAAAGGAACATTCAGGGGGAAGAGGATTATGGGCGCGGGGAGGAATAAAACAAAGCACATACAGAAAGACCTTTTGCCTGAATGATTTAAGAAATTGTCTTGCACTCTAGCTTTGGTGAGGCAGGACTGCTTATATACTTAAAACAAACAAAAATTAATACCCTTTCCTTTGTACATATGTTCCTAGGTTGAAAGACCGACCCCCACCCCTTCTTCCTTGCCATTCTCCCCTCCCAATCCAGCTAAAACTAACCCTCAATTTGATGTAATTCTCAGGTTAATATGGCTTTGCTTATAGACACGACACTGAAAAAGAAAAAAAAAGAACCCCTACTTCCATCCAAACAAATAAACACTCTGCTATAGATGCCCTGGACCAAACAGAGACTTTGAAATTTTAGTTTAAAGGACAAAGAGTGGTTGAAGAGTTACAAAGGATGGTTCATCCATTAATTAGCATCTTGAAGTTAGTGATCATAGGGAATAACAACATTCTCAAATCCGCAGCCCAGTGAACAGCAGGGTATGATAACAGTCATTTATTTAAGACTAACACTCACTTCAGAAGCTATGGTCTTTCCTTCTTTCCCTTTCTTTCTTTCTTTCTTTCTTTCTTTCTTTCTTTCTTTCTTTCTTTCTTTCTTTCTTTCTTTCTTTCTTTTTTCTTTCTTCTTTCCTTTCCTTTCTTCTTTCTTCTCTTTCTTTCTTTTTTTCTTTCTTCCTTCCTTCCTTCCTCTCTTTCTTTCTTTCTTTCTTCCTTCCTTCCTTCCTTCCTTCCTTCCTTCCTTCCTTCCTCTCTTTCTTTCTTTCTTTCTTTCTTTCTTTCTTTCTTTCTTTCTTTCTTTCTTTCTTTCTTTCTTTCTTTCTTCCTTCCCTCCTTCCTTCCTCTCTTTCGTTCTTTCTTTCTTCTTCCTTCCTTCTTTCATTCCTCTCCTTCTTTCTTTCTTTCTTTCTTTCTTTCTTTCTTTCTTTCTTTCTTTCTTATTTCTATCTCTTTTCTCTTATCACCTTCCCCATGTGTACATGTGCTTATATGTTTCTTTTTGTGTGTCCTCCTAACACCCAAAAGTGAAATGGGCTGCCTCAGCAGATTTTTCAGCTGACTTGTTGGGTAGGTTGCAGTAAGATTCTTAATTCTTAATTCTGAGGTCCCATCTCAACTTTAAAATCCCTTGATTCTTTGATTCTGTGTTTTGTTCTTCTTTGTGTTTGTTGGACTAGATGACCTCTAGAAGTTTCTTCTAACTCTAATTCTTTAGTCTCCTTTTTCTTCCTCTTCATCTCCCCAAACTTCTCGTAATTGGCTATAATGTGGAATTGAAATCTACTTAATCTATCTTACTGGTAAAAATTTTTATATTACAAATGATTTGTTTAAAAATCAATAGAATTATATTTCTCTCAGAAAATTCTAAAGTCATTCAATATTTGGTTGTATCTAGTGATTTCTTGCCACAGATTAGTAGAATTCTCAGACTGGAAGGGTCCTCTGAGTCCAACACATACCTGGAAGGAATTCTCCTTTGTAATACAACTGACAAATGGTTACCAATCTTCTACTTAAAAGATATTCAGGAAGGAGGAACCCATCGCCTTCCAAGGCAATCCATTCTACTTTTGGATAGTTCAAATTGTTAGGACTAACATCAAATCATTTGCTTCTTTGTAGCTACCACCAGCCTCAGACAAACTGAGACCTGCGAAAGACCTTAGCTTAAAAGGGCCAAAGTCTCCCACCACATCCAGGGCCATCACCGGTCATCCATGTCTTACCACTAGAGTGCAATGACTCTGGAGGAGGAGAGAGTGGGGCTGATGACTTCCCACAGCTTTGCATCCACTTAAATCCAATTCCTTGCAAGTCAGAATATTGCCCTCCTGCTGCATTGGTCATCTTTGAGAAGGGAGGACAAACAACAACAGCTACCACCCATTACTGCTCCCAGTTCTGCCCTCCAAGGTCAAAGAGAACAAGTCTCATTCCTTTTCCAGGTGGCAGAACTTCACATACTCATAGAAAGCTGTCACCAAATCCCCCTACCAGCATTCTCTGCTCCTGGTGAAATCTCCACAGTTCTTTCAACTGATCCTCATATGAAATTGATGTAAGGATATTCACTATTTTATTTGCTCTCTTCTAGATCTTCTCTGGGGCAGCTAGGTGGTACAGTGGGTAGAGTGCCAGGCTTGTAGTCAGGAGGATTTGAGTTCAAATCTGACCTTAGACACTTACTAGCTATGTGACCCCGGACAAGTCACTTAACTTTGTTTGCCTCAGTTTCCTCATCTATAAAATGAGCTGGACAAAGAGATGGCAAACCACTCCAGCATCTTTGCCAAGAAAACCCCAATGGGGTCACAAAGAGTTGGACCTGACTGAAAACAACTGAACAACAGATGTTCTTTGGCTTATTAATGTTCTTCTTAAACTGTGGTTTTCAGACATGAACACAATGCTCTAGACTCAGTCTGACTAAGGCAAAGTGCAAAGGGACTATTACTATCTTATAACCAAAAGCCATGTATATGAGGATCAAATGAGATATCTGTAACATGCTTATCACAGTTCCTGGCACATTGTAGGCAATAATAAATGCTTGCTTCTACTCCCACCTCCTCCATTAGTGAAACCTAAGATCACGTCAGCACTTTTGTCTTTCCATCATGCAGCTAACTCATATTGAGCTGGTAGACCACTAAAACCTCCATATCTATTTTTTTGGCCAAATCATCGTCTATGTCTCAACCATCCTGTGCTTGTGAACCCAAGTATGACTTTGCATTTATCTTTGCTGAATTTTGTCTTATTAGATTTAGTCCAGCCAAGATCTTGTTGGATTCAGACCCAGGTATGTCAGTGTGGGCTTAGGGTGGGAGTAATTGAATTCAGTCAAAGGACTAGTCAGTACCATTTAGCAGTTGTTGCCTATCCTGTATTTTTAAAGAGGATCAATGATATCGTGGGTAACATTTTGACTTGCTTGTCAATTGGATTTCCTGTGTCATTTAAGTCCAGTGGCAGGACAAAAGCCAAGATGACTAGAGATGGCCCAGGATTCAATGGATGACCTTGGTATCTTTGATGCCTAACCATGCTCTAAGTTCTCCACACACCTGCTTTAGTCTTCTGCATGGCAGTGTTTCAACAATCTGGCTAGCAGCTGCTGTGGGAGCGTAAAGCCAACAAAAACCAGCTCACAGAACACTGCAAGTCCAGGTTCTTTTGATCTGCTTTACTAAGGAAAGCAACATTAAGGGGTTAACACGCTTACTTTAATCTAGCATACAAATATCATTCACTTAGTTCAGGGGAAAAAGCCAGCATGCTGAACTTCAGAGCAAATACAAACAAATTACAAACATCAACAGACAGACTTTGTCTGATCCAAATCCCAATTCATAGTTACCAGAGTTTAACAAAGTCCCAACATCTGGTTTACAAGCTGGAGGGCGCTTAGCTACAGCTGCCTGGAGTCTCCACATCAGTGTAGCACCAAGAGTGAGAGCCCTAAGCAAATAGTTCTGTCTTCTCTTTTTATACAGTTTCAGATGTCATCAAACATCATCTGAGGGACCAGAACTTAGGCTCCTTCAATTGGCTCTGGTGTTAGCACCTCCCTTCGTTGGCACCACCTGGAGCCCCACCTTAGTCACCAATTCACACCCACATAGGCTTAGCACCTAATAGATGGGGGTTTGGGCCTGGGGCTTAGCACCTAGTAAGACTCAATCAAAGACACTGAATTAGTCAAAGGAAACAAAGGCCAAACTCTTCAAGGTCATTTGTCGGAGCAAGTGCTAAGAGCTCATCCTGATTCCCAATACAGGCAGTTGGAATAAATTGTTCTTATCCACCCATTCTGCCAGGAAAAGTCTTCATATGCTTCCCTATAGACATTCCCTTAACTCATCGATGGGTTTGAGGCCTCTCTGCTACCCTCAACCTAGTTTGGCCCATCCACTGAGAAGGTTTGCCAGGGTGTGGCCTCTGGGCATGCTGCAGCTTCTTTTTAGTTACTAATCAGTTGTCAAGAAAGTAGTAGTTGTTGAATGAATTAAACTGTGTTTTCATTTTTGAAATGATTTGATTTAATTTAGGGACCATGGCCTCAGTATGGTAGGTAGTCTGTCAAGTAGCAGGCCCATTTTTGGTACAGAGATGTTAATTAGAATTTCTGCCACCCTTTAAAAATAATCTTAGACTTAAAAAAATTGGCCTCTCTCCTTGCAGTCACACATATAGTCAATCATACTTGAACCAAATCTTCACCTTTGCTTGTTCTCTAAAAATGTTAGTTTTCTTCTATACTTTTCAGTTATTCTCCAATTATTAACCACTTTTAAAATCAAGCTCAAACGTCACTTGCTCCAGAAAGTGTTTCTTGATTCCCTAAGTCAGAAGTAATCAGAACTCTTTTGAACTACTTTAATTCCATTTTGGCTTTTTCCTTCATATTATTGTCACATTTGTACCTCATTTCTTCTAGTTTGGAGCTCCATGACAGTGGGAACTATCTTACTTCATCTTTTTATCCACAGATCTTTGCACATGATATACAACAACAGCAACTAATATTTGTTAAATGGATGAATGCATTATTTAGAAGGAATCTTGATCCTGATTTGGCCATACTTTGAAAGGCAGGCATATTTATTTCTATGGCATTGAACTGGGAATAAATACTTTAAACTCACAAACCCACTGAATTTTGATCTATTTTGTTTTTGTTGTGTTGGGGAAGGGAATAATTAGGGCACTACCACTATAAAATGGCATTGTCTCAGACTCATCCTTCATGGCAAGCAAATCATCATTATCACAAACATTCCTTTACCCTGATTCTGCTTCATGTGGATTGCTTTTGGCTTTGACCTGTTTCTTAGTCCACATTTTTCCTGCCTACTCTCTGTATGGTATATCAAGATAATAGATTTAGACCTTGTAAATCAACTAATCCAACCTTTTCATTTTGAATATGAAGAAGGTAAAGTTCAAAAGGGCTAAATGTATTTGCCCAAGGCCAGAGAAGTAGCAGAGCTAGGTTTCAAACACTTATCCGTTGGCTCCAAATACAGTGATCTTTCTATGGTTCCTGGTATCCCACTGGTTGACGAATTTATGACTTTTAACTTTGTGCTGTGCTCAAGCGATGTCAGCCTTCTCTTGTTCTGGCCTTTGTAATTTACTCCCTAGTCCTTAGAGCACTCTGGTCTTCTCCTGGTCTTCAGGGGACCCTGGGACATAATGAACTTGAATGAACGGAAACTCAACATCATGAGAGAAGCAAACTTCTTTATTAGTTCAAAATTAGATGTCTCTGGAGTAAAATAAATGTAAATACACATGACTGTTATTTTCAAGGATGTAAAGCAGTAGAAGTATCTCCATTTAAGATAAGCAAACATTGAAGAAGATTTCACATTCTTGCCAGGATACTGCATGGTAATATTTAAATCTACAAGATTCAAATCTCTTGCTAATTGATGTTGTCTTCCTTCTGCATGTGATGCTTTCCACTTGTCAGTGTCTTGTCCATCTTTCACTACCCAACTTAGTCCTCACCTTTTTCATGGAGTGTCATTCACCATTTACCCTCTCCTTTCTGTTCTCTCTTTCCTTTGATCTCCTCTACCACTTGCTAGCAATAGTATTATTTTGGCACCATGCATGGTCTCATATATGTAATTTAAGTATTTCATGTATGTATATCTTATTTTCATCATTAGATTGTAAGCTCCTATTTTTTCGAGTAGGGTTTTTTCATCTGACGCTTGGTACTTAGCATAGAAGCTATGCAATCAAGGGATGGCACTCAATATAAACTTCCAGAATGAATAAATGAATGAAAAAATGAATGAATTAATATATTAAGGTATTATTCTGAATAAAGGTAATGCTAATCTCTCAAATACAATTTGTACAAAACCTCTATATGGTATGTAATCATGCTCTTAATGCTGTAGATAAGAAAGAGAAAGACAAATAAAAGGATAAAGATGAAAAGACTAATGACCAATAATAAAAAAGGAATTTAAATATTTTTGAATGTAAAGGACTGTTAAAAATCCTTTCACAGTAATTATTTTAATGTGACAAATTTTGTAATTATTTTAAGCCTCTATCTGTCTATTTTTATATAGAAGAGATGGTGTTTTGTACTAGATATTGCGCTATATTCTGAATGACATAGTAAATAATGTCAAATTGCAGAAATTCTCTTTTATTCCTAATTTCCATCATGCTATCTGAATTATTTTAAAGGTATCTCTAACCTTGTATGCCTTCTGTTCTTTTTAAAATGAATGATCTTTTCTTATTCCTTCAATTCAAGAAATGTCTTCTCAATATTTAACTTCTTGTACTTAGTTGAAATAGACTCTCTCTCTCTCTCTCTCTCTCTCTCTCTCTCTCTCTCTCTCTTCCTCCTCTCTCCCTATCTCTATCTGTCTATCTATCTATCTATCTATCTATCTATCTATCTATCTATCTATCCATCTGTCTATGGATTGGATGGACAGTATCTATAATTTCACTGGTATAGGGAGCTACTCAGTTAAGGAAACTCCTATCAAAAATCAATCCACATCATCTCTGCAACTGATAGTAACAGAGAATAGCCTAGTGCACTGAAAAGTTAGATAACTTGTTCAAGGTCATTCAGGCTGTATGTGTTAGAAGGGGACTTGAATACGTGTCTTCTGGGCTTTGAGGCTGACTCTTCTTCTACTATGCAATGTGGCATACCTGTATATTTATATATTTAAAATAGTCAGGCACAGGGGAAAAGCCTTTTAAAATTATTTGACATCATGTTAGATGACAGTGTCATCTAAACCAAAGGCTTGGTTTCGTTAGTATCTATTGTTCATATCTTTCTAAGTAATTACAACTTGACAAAGAATAAATAGTAATCATGCATCTGCAGTTCACAAGTGCACAATTAGAAAGGGAGCTGGAATGCTTTAGCTTATCTATAGGTTCTGTGGAAATCTGCCATCCTGGCAATCTAAATCCACTAATAAGCCCTAGAAAAAAAGTGAGGAAGGAGAAGGTTGGGAGAGAACTGGAAAGAATAGAACAAGATGCTCAGGCCCATCTCCATGTCAACATCGGTAGATGATTTTATTGTAAGGGTAAGTTTTGGAGGAATTTTAGGGAGAAAATTTATCTATTCAGAGCAATACTTTCAAATATGAATATCCTAAATTACATAGATAGATAAGATATCCTACTTTCTTCAAATAAGTTGGGTTCATTTTCCAAAACTCTGATAAAGTAAACAAAGAGTTTGTGTTAATAGTTCATTAAAATGAGATATTTTCTTTTTAAAATTACTTGGTCTATAATTGAAAATAGAATGCACTAAGGGTAAAATAAAAGCAAGATTTTTCCTCTTTAGAATAAATGAAATATAACACAGAAAGAGCAGTGAATCTTATTCTCAGTTCAATTCAGTTCCATTCAATGCAATAAACATTATGTGCCTATCCTATGCCAGGTGCCAGTCACGAAAGAATATATGTTATATAGTCCCTCTTCTCATGGAACTTACAATCTAATGGACAGGAAGGAAGGAAAGAAGGAAGGAAGGAAAAAAGGAAGGAAGGAAGGAAGGATAAATGTTTCCTTCAACTCCCTATGTTTTAAGGTTTTCTAGTTTATTAAAATGCATTTAATGGCCATTACAGCTTGGCTTCATTAGAAATGGCTCTGGGGAGGAAGGATGGGAAGAAGAAAGGAAAATAGGAAGGAAGGAAGGAAGAAAGGAAGGAAGGAAGGAAAGAAGGAAGGAAAGCACTTTATTAAGTGTCTACTACACATCAGGTACTGTGCTAAACTGTAATTATCGACTTATTTGATCTTTATAACAATCCAGGGACATAATTTCTATTATTATCTCAATTTTACAGATGAGTAAACTGAAGCAGACAACAGTTAACTGACTTGCCCCAAGATCATACAACAAGTAAATATCTGAGCCTGGGTTTGAACTCTAGGCCCAGAGCTCTATCTACTGTGCCACCTAGCTGCCCTCAGTTCAAATCCAGCCTTAGAACCTCACTTAGAACATCTGTCTGCCTCAGTTTCCTTATCTGTAAAATTGGGATAATTATAGAATCTACCTCCTAGGATTGTTGTGAGGATCAATTGAGATAATATTTGCAAAGCTCTAGAACAGTGCCTGACATCTTTTTGTTGTTCAGTCATGCCTGACTCTTTGTTGACCCCATTTAGGGTTTTCCTGACACAGATGATAGAGTGGCTTGCCATTTCCTCCTCTGGCTTATTTTACAGATGAGGAAACTAAGGCAAATAGGTTTAAGTGACTTGCCCAGGATCACACAGCTAGTAAGTATCTGAGGCTGGATTTGAACTTGGGAAGATGAGTCTTCCTGACTCTAGACCTGACTCTTTATCCACTGTACCACCTAAAGCCATTCCTGAATCACCATTTTTACTAATGTCTTTTTTGGTTTAGACTTGTGATTTCATTGGTGTAGGGGACTTTTGACTATGACTGTGTCCTTTCGTAGATTGGCAGTTGTCCTGAACCTTATAACCTAAGTTCTTTGGAGGCCATTGAGAAGTTACCTGATCACAGGGTCACACAGCCAGTCTTTGTCAGAAAGAGTATTAGAACCCAAATATTCTTGACCGAGGCCAGCTCTCTGTCCACTGTACCTTTTCTAAATTACTTTAATAAGCATTAATATGGTTAATTAACAAAAAAATAAACTTATCTTGCCAGATTCCATTATTCTTCCCATAAGAATTCCCTACTGTGACTGTTCTCAATGCCTTGCCCATTTTCTTCCCACTTGATATGGCTCTTCTACTCTGAAGGAATACTTTAGTCCCAGTAAGGAATTATTAGAATAGAAATCTGATTAAATGTTCTACCAAAGTATAAAGCTTGTTAGGACAACTGGGAACAATTGTACGGACAAATAAATCTATTTTCGAGGCAACTCCATCTCTCAAGGACAATGAGCATCTGATAAATGGACCCAGGCAGGGGTGTGCTGGTAAACATTTAACAACTGGCTCTTCCAAACAACTAAAAAAGTGACTAATGACACATTTTAAAATTTGATCTTCATTATTACCATTTTTGCATCACTTTCTTAAGTTTAGACTTTCAAGAAAATAATGTCAAGTCCTGATTTGCGGCATTTGTTAATTTTATAAATGTTCACATTGAACATTTAGTAGTTGGTTCTTCCAGCACACCCCATTGACCAGAATTAAATACATTCCTAAAGGGATGAGGAGCCTAGCACATAAAAGTCCATTTGCTAAGCAGTTAATTTGGTATGTCGACTCTGCCTTTGCAGAGTTTGTGAAACTGGGACAGGAAGGATTTGATATTTAACATAAAACGAATGTTAAGAATATGCCATATTCAGATACTTGTGGGCTTTGTAAGGAAAATAGTATCGCTTACATACTTATAGAGAAAATTCTGTTTAAATATAGTTGACATCTATTTATGGCTATTGTTCATAACAATGTAATAAATACTGACTCCCTAGTCTCACTAAGCAGCAGAATACAGATTTTTCCCTAAAAATCTTTGAAAATGAAAAGAATCCAATTGTGTTACCTAGTTGATGGATACAAAAGAAGGAAGAGAAGAGAAAAAAAAAAGTTTTGCACAGTTTGATACCACCCTTGGGAGAGGGGTGAAAAAAGAACAGTGAAATGCAAACACAGCCTTCTTTTCTCTATGACAAAACTTAATTACATTCATTTTCTTTCCAAATATTCCACCTTAATTTCCTCTTTGGGCAACATTTAATATCTGAGGCCTGTATACACACAGACAAAAAATATATCTGAACAATTGTGATTATGAGTGTTGTGTTAACAGCTACTGCTGTTCTATCAAAACTGTGAACAGAGAATGGGTATTAATTAATGGGAGACATTACTAGGCGGGAAAAGTTGAGAGAGTATTCAATACGTTGTCAAAACAGTAAGTGAATTCTATAGAAAGGGTGTTCACATATCTGACAAAAATCGATCCTGAAACTTTGCTTTTTCATTTTTTGCTTAGAAACAACCCTACCCAGACTCTCACTTACTAATCTTTCAACAGCTCAGAATAACAGTGTTTATGGCATGAAAATCAAATTTATTTTAGTACTAGTGAGATCAACAAAGGCATTGTGAATTGGGGCAGAAAAGAGAGATACAGGTACATAATTTGGCTGCCTACTAAAACCATCTCATTTTACTATGTTGGATCAAAGACCCCCAAAAATGAGTAAATAAGATTTGAAATAAATTAGGTCAAATACAAATTAGTTAAATACAAAGTATTTTAAGGAAATATTTCACCATATTAAGCATTTCTTAAAGTGGTACCTTTGGGTGCCACCCTCCATAAAATGTTTATTTGAAATCTCTGGAGGGAAAACATGAGGCCTACCGTCACATCCAACTATATGCACAATTTAGATCTCAGAAAATTATTTGCAAAGATCATTCAGTGTTCATTGAATAGTGCAAAGACTATTCTCTCCTAGGGCAAAATGAAGACTAAGGAAGGAAGTGTAGAAAGAGCATAAGATTTGGAGTTAGAGAACTCGGGTTCAAATCCTGGTTCTTCCATTTATTAGCACTATCATTGACTTTGGCAATTCACATAACCTTTCAGTCAGTCCATTAAGCATTTATTAGGCACCTACTGTGTGCCAAGCTCTGTGCTAAGCACTTTGGATTTTTTTAAAAAGTAAAAGACAGTTCCTACTCTCAAGGAGCTCACAGTCAAATGGGGGAGACAACATGAAAACAGCTATGTACAAACAAGATCTATACAGGATAAATTGGGAATAATTAGTAGAGGAAGTCATTAGCATTAAGGAGGATCAGGAAAGGTTTCTGGTAGAACATGGGATTTTAGCTGGGACTTGGTAAGAAGGACAAGTACTCTAGACATGGGGTACAGCCACGCCTGAATTAAGAGAAGGAGTGTCTTATTCGCAAGGAATAGCAATGAAGACCATGTCACTAGATGGTAGATTAGAAAGAAGTAAGGTGTAAGAAGACTAGAAAGGTAGGAGGAGGTCAAGTCATGAAGGGCTTTGAATGCCAAATGGAAGATTTTTATTTGATGACAGAGGTGACAGGGAGCCACTGGAATTTATTGAATTGGGATGGGTGGGTGAGATGGTCAGATATGTACTTTAGGAAGATTAGCTGAGAGGAGGATGGACTGGGGATGGACTTGGTGACCTTGGGCTCTAAATCTGTGATCTCATGATCCCATATTTCAATGAACAAAAAAGATTTTGGCTCAATATCAAGAAGCACAATTATTATTCCCTGAAAACAGAATGAAAAGCTGCTTTGTGAGACAGTGAGCTTCCTATTCACCAGTATTGTTTAAGCAGAAGTTGAATGACCATTTGTAAGGAACACTATGAAGGGGTTTCTGCTTTGGATGAGAGGCTGGATTAGATGAATTTCAAGTTCTCTCAAACTCTGAGTCCATGTTTTTTATGAATTTATGAAAATGTTTTGAAATAATAGCCCCCAAAAATGGAGAAAGGAGGAAGAGAAGGGGGAAGAAGAAGAGGAGGAAGAAGAAGAGGAGGAAGAAGAAGAAGAGGAGGAAGAATAGGAAAAGAAAACAAGGGGAAGAGAAGGAGAAGGAAGAGAAAGGAGAAAAGGAGGAGGAGGAAAAGGAAGAAGAGATGATGATATCTAGTTTTACCAAACTCCTTTCAAAAATATAAAGTGACATCACTAATACAGTTCGTTAATTCTATCTCTGGTGTATTTCAGTTACACACAATTACAGTAGTTTTTTTCTTCTGTAGGATCCAAGCCCAAGTAGAAAGTGAGGAGTAAGGGAACATATCTAAAACTGTCCCCACCCCCCTCTGTCGCAGAACCATCTGTTTATTCTTTGGCAGAAGGCATTGATTACCTTTGTGAGTATAACATCCTCTCTGGGATTCCATGTACAGCTCCTACTTACAAGATGAAAATAGTTTAATCTCTATACTCTTAAAGCAAATTCAAGTCAATTTGATTCAGTTAAACAAAATCGATTATATTGTGCACACTTATTACGGGCAAAGCATGTGTAAAACATAATTCAGTGCACTTGTGATCTCATCGATGTAGATACTGCCTCCAATGGTGCAAGCTGCAAGCCTTTCAAGACTTCTCATTCTTTGTGAAACTTTTCCATGCCTTCCTTCTTAACTTTTGTCATGGACCCCTTCTAAAAATATCGTTTGCAATAGGTCAGTGCCAGGCCTGGAGCCAGGAAATCTCACCTTCTTGAGTTCAAATTTGGCCTCAGTCACTTACTAGCTGTGTGACCCTGGGCAAGTCACTTCACTCTGTTTGCTATGGACCCGTTCTAAAATAATGTTTGCAATAGGGCAGTGCCAGGCCTGGAGCCAGGAAATCTCATTTTCTTGAGTTCGAATTTGGCCTCAGACACTTACTAGCTGTGTGACCCTGGGCAAGTCGCTTCACCCTGTTTGCCTCAGTTTCCTCATCTGTAAAATGAATTGGAAAAGGAAATGGCAAACCATTCCAGTATCTTTGCCAAGAAAACCCCAAATGAGGTCATGAAGAGTTGGATACAACTGAAACAACTGAACAACAGCAACAACAAATTATTAAAGTAAAATATATGTGATTACAAAGGAAGCCATTTATATTGAAATGCATTTATTAATTTTTTTAAGTTCACAGACCCCAGGTTAAGTGCCCCTGCTACAGACCTTGTAACATTGCATGGATACCATTAGAGGACAAAAAAATTGCCATCTGTCAGTCTTTCCTCACTCTCGTTACATGACCAATGTAACTTCCATTTTTGGTCATAAATCCATAATAATATCTTTATGCCACTTATCTTGCTATTATCTTACTATTGATGGCACTATGACTTGATCCAATTGGAATAGAAAACAATTTGAAACTATATTAGAAAACTCATGAAACTGTACATATCTTTTGACTCTCTGAAACTTACTGGGTCTCCCACAGGAAGATCAAAGACAGAGGGAAAAGGTCCTCCATATATACAAAAATATTTGTAGAAACACTTTTTTATACTTTCAAAAAAATCTGGAAAACAAGTAAGTGTTGGGGGAATTGAGGAATGCTGAACAAATTGTAGTATATGAATATAATTGAATATTATTGGGATATAAGAAATGAGAAGTAACAAATTCAGAGAAACTTTAGATTTTATGGACTTAGGCAGAGTGAAGTAAGCAAAACCCAGAGAACAATTTATATTGTTGTTCAGTAGTTTTTCAGTCATGTCCAAGTCTTTGTGACCCCATTCAGAGTTTTCTTGGCAAAGGTACTGAAGTGGTTTGCCATTTACTTCTCCAGTTAATTTTACAGATGAGGAAACTGAGGCAAGCAGGGTTAAGTGAGATGCCCAGGGTCACATAGGCAATAAATAAATTTCTGAGGCTAGATTTAAACTCAGGACAATGGGTCTTCCTGACTCCAGGCCTGGTGCTCTATCCACTGAGTCACCTATCCATGAACAATGATATATAAAAAAATGAAATTAAAGGATGCCAGAATACATCCAGACTTTTATAGATGGTAAAGTATAAAAAAGAAGTTAGAAGTTATTGATGTTTTTCAGATGACTTTTTCAATTGTAATAAGGTTTTTGGTGGTTTTTTTTTAAGCCCTTGATATTCTCCTGCCTTCCAAATATCTTGAGACTTGGTCCCTCCGCACCCTAACTGGGAATACAAATTAAAAAAATTAAATTGTCCCTGACCTAAAGGATCTTATTACTTACTGCAGAGAAATTTAGAAGCCCAATGAGTCTGTTTGCTATAAGAGTCTTGAGAGAATAGGGCAAAGGAAAGGTATGCCTTGATGGGAAGATAGGGAGAAGGAGGGAAAGCAAGCAGAAGACATGAAAAGGCCCAGAGCAAAGTGTGATGTCTGGGCATGTGGAATAGTGGGCAGAACCCCAGGCCTGGATTCACCCTGGATTTATTCAGGGGTGGGGAACCTGCAGCCTCAAGGCCTCACGTCACCCTCTAGGTCCTCAAGTATGATTTTGGGCTTGGGCCTCGCTTGAGGACCTAGAAGACCACATAGGGCCTCGAGGCCACAGGTTCCCTACCCCTGATTATAGTTTCATCTCTCTGGGCCACAGTTTCCTCATCTGTCATGTAAAGATAAATATTTACCTCTGAGGTCCATCATTTCTCAAATCTCTGCTCCCTTGGTCTCCCGGCCTATACTTCCATGAAGGTGGACATCTGATTTCACCAGACAAATGTCACCTCTCTGCTTACACTCTCCTTGTAGCTTTTGATGGATAAACTTAAGCATGTAAAATAAACAGCATATGAGATCTGCTATGTCATCTTCATACATCCTCGGTTAGCTGAGCGTGCCTGGTGGCTTTGCGTGATAGTAATCTGCCATTTAGTTGCAGCTGTTTACAACCAACTCAGCCAAATATGATGGCAGCCTGAAGGCTGTCAATTTCTACATCAGTGATCCCTAAGACATGCATTTCAGGCCATACCATAATTCTTCATTATTAAGAAGCCAATCCTTGAGTGACCTCTTGTGCAATGTGAGGAAATATAAAACCCATCAAAAAATAGGGAGCTGCTCAGAACTTCCTTCAAGTGGGATGGGGAATCTCCTTTGGTAGAAGAAGCACTGGAAAGTTAGAAACCTAAAAGAGACTAGGATCATCTACAATTAACTTAAGAAATGAATGGCAGTTGTAAGAGTATGTTTTGGGTCAAGGATACAGATTCCAATATCCTCAAAGGCAATTTTAGATTCGGGACCATCTGAGGACTCATTTCTCAGAAAACAAACTCAATACAAATATTTCCCCTCTCTGAATCTGTCCATGTAGCAGAATCCATGATGAACGCACAATATCTCTTGATGGAGTTTGCTAATTATACCGAATGATAGGGAGGATCTGAGATATAGACAATTGTTCACTATTTTAAGCTGACACCAGGAACTCATTTTCATCTATGTCCTATTCAGGGGATTGTTACGAAAATGCTGACCTACAGTATAAGGTTGCTGGGAGAAATAGCTAATAAAAATGATTCGAAGCACTTTGAGATATAAAGTGCTGTGTAAAGGCTAACTGATAATAATACTTAAGTCTCTAGAGGTGGGAGGCTAGTCATAAATATATGAAATTAGAACCATAGACTCACAAGTAGCACAGCAATTCTAAGCATTTGAGGCAAACTAGGTATTTTATCTTATTCAAATGATTGCTTTTTAAAATACACATACAGCTAGATTTTAAATGCATTGATGCTTGCTTTTCATATATAACACAAAAAGTGGATAGTAGATAAAACAAAGGATAAAATAACTCTGGGCATTTTCACTGGCTATCCCCCATGCCTAGAATTCTCTGTCTCCTGGCTTCCCTGGATTTCTTCAACTCATAGCTAAAACCCCACCTTCTACAGGAAGCCTTCTTAATCCCTCTTCATTTTAGTGACTTCACTCTGTTGGTTATTTCCAATTTATTCTCTCCATAGCTTGTGTATATACTTCTATGCATGTTATGTACCTCATTAGTTTGTGAGCTTTTTGAAAGCAAAGAATCTCTTTTGCCTTTCTTTGTATCCCCAGTGCTTAGCATCATGCCAGGCACTTAATAAATAATAGGCATTTAAATGTTTGGGCAGGAGGGTGGTGCAGTGGATAGAGCACCAGCCCTGGAGTGAGGAGGACCTGAGTTCAAATCCAACTTCAGACACTTATTGGCTGTGTGACCCCGGGTCAGTCACTTCACCCTGTTTGCTTCAGTTCCTCATCTATAAAACGAACTGGAGAAGGAAATGGCAAACCACTCCAGTGTCTCCACCAAGAAAACCTTAAATGAGGTCACAGAAAGTTGGACTAAAAGGACTCAACAGCAACTTGAATTTTTATTGACTGAGCATGGTTTAATCCTTTCAAGTGACCTTTATAAGGCCCTTAAAGATTTATGCAGACAACAGATTCACTCAGTGTATTGTTTTCCACCCACTGCTATTGTAAAAAGTTGTTCATTTTTTTATTTTCTAAAAGGACCAATGAAATTACAGGGTGATATCTTAAATTGCACATGAATTGGATTTAAGTGAGGCAGAGTCACACAAAGTCATCAACCTCACTCTCTCCCCTAGAGGCATGGAGGTCCAGTGGCAGGACAAAGTCAGGATGACTGTTAATGGTCCAGTAGTGGATGACCTTGGCATCTTTGATGTCTGACCAAGCTTGAAGTGCTCCCTAGAACCTGCTTTAGCCACCTGCATGACCATTTGAACAAACTGTTTTCATCTACTCATTCTGCTGGGGGAAATCTTCATGTGCTGGGGGTAAACATTCCTTTAACTCACTGATGGGTTTGAGGCCTCTCAATTACCCTCAACCTGATTTAGCCTGTCTGCAGAGACAGTTACATTGGGTTGTGGCTATCAGGTATGCTAAAGCTTCATGGAACCACAGGAGAGATTTGGGGGAAGGTTGGGACACCAAAGGTGGGTGAGCAGCCCTGAAAAAGGCTTAGCAAGCTCTCAAACCAGAGGTGCTAGTCCTTCCTGAGCACCCCATACACCCAGATGTAAAAAGTGGCAACATGGGGAAGAAGATCTTTAAAAACAAACATACTTTATGGAATCAAACTGTCATACTTTTTGGTTAACCCAAATAGGGATCGTACTTGGGCTTCAAAATACAACTGGAAAACCAAATGGAGAATGATACAGTGAGCTGGTTCTAGGGTGGTAATGGAGGGAGTAAAAGGAGTCTTCAATATATATCTAGCTATTATTTAGTAATTAATACAAAATCAATATATAGTTTTCTGGGATTCAGATCTCTAGATGAGACTAAATTACAGGGTGTCCTGAGTAGATATCTGAAAAGGATAAACCATTTTAGGAAATGTTTGCGAATAGGACTTAAGGTAGTTTTCATCAGAGAAAGTATAGGGACTTTTTATCTGGTTTATAAAAAGTTCCTCCAAGAATAAGCTAAGGTATGTGCATCCCCATTATCCTCATCACTAATGAATATTTTTTGTACTCTTTACCTCTGCTCAGCATTGGATCAGGGATCCAAGATATCATACCTGCTCATGGCTCCCAGAGTAATCAGTGAATCCATTTACTAACCATATCCCTCCCATTTTAGGGATCTCCATTCTTCCAGGTTTGTGAAGGAGATGGAAGGGACAAGTGGCCCAGCAACATTCTGGTCTCCAGAGACACTGATGGTGATATTGCTATTCCTTTCAGGTATAATTAGGCAATTTGCATTCTTGTCTGGAGATGATACCTGTACTATATCAACTCTGCCTATGTTGGGTACTATTCTAAATGGACAATTAGGTAACATGCTAAATGTGTGAACTCTATTGAGATCAGAGATCATGTCTTATCTTAACTGAATGATGGAATATAAAAGGCCAGGTTTTTATTCTAGACACAGAGTAAACAGAGAATTCCCAAAATTTTACATGGAACCTGAGCCTAGACCTACACAATTAAACAATAAAATCATATTAGTTCTTCTTTGAGATTGTACACTTAAAAATGCCCTACTAATCCTAAGGAAATAACACATTTTACTAAATCAGCTTTGAAATGTTAGGATTATAAACATAACAAAAATCCAGTCAAAACTGTTTGATGTGACCACAGAACTCCTTTTACCTTTCTAATCTTAATTCCTATTACTCTGTTCTCCATATCTATAATTCAGCCAAACTGGTCCACTGAATGTGCTGGTTACTGTCCAGCCATAATGGTCATGCTATTCTCTCTCACTGGAATATCCTCTTTTGCTGTCTCGGACTACTGATCTCCTACCCATCCTTAAAATCCCAAATAGAATTTGCCTAGGTTCAGAAAGTTGACTAGATTTCTCTATTGGTGATGGTTATAGCCTTCTGATGATAAATAGCACCCTAATGTACTTATCATATAATTTAATGTGTTGAAGTGTTTGTATCTTATCCCTTACTAGGCTGTGAGCTCTCGGGTAGGGACCAGCTCTCAGTTAAACTTTTGCGTTTACTTGTATGCTTATCACAATCCACTGTACACAGTAAATGCTTAATAGTATTTATTGAATGAATGGATGGAGTTAATGTTGAGGGATGCACAAAGCCTTCTGAAAACATGGACTGGGTTTCAATGAGGAGAATGTTCTAGTGAGAGAAGGGTGTTTAAAGTGGAAAAAGAGTCATGCAATGATGTGAGTTTGTTCTTAGACTTGGGATGCTCTAGAGACAATTGTATAGCTGGCTATATCACTGACTTTTCCCCTCCTTTTCTCAAATGATGTGTCCTGGCAAAGGTTATTCCCTTTCCTGCATCCCCTCCCTAGTTCCTTCTTTAAACAGGTTGTATTTCTAAAAGGCACTCAGGAACATGTTTTCAATCACATGTTTCCCAACCACTGCCATGTGGTTGACTTTGACTTTCATCTTTAAGGCCTACCTTACAGGTTGAATTTTAAATGTTGGCATAGCTGGATGAAAATTCCCAGAAACAAACAAACAAACAAAAACCTTTCATGCCACAACTTTGACATACTACTAGTTGTCAGATGAAGACAAGTATGGCTCCCAACTAAGAGTGCTTCAATATTTCAAGGGGAAGGAAGCAGAAAAATGGCACCTGGGGAGTTGTACTTTATGATTAAATTCCCACATCAGCTTATTTCATATCAGAGTTGGGAGGCAGGAAGGGGAAGACAGATACAATCTTCCTGACACATAGATGCATACATGCATGCTTCTATTTATGGTCACAAAATTGTAAAATCAAGAAAAGCCATGTGAGCTTCATGTAGCATCCTTAGGGAACCACCAGCAATAGGAGACATGTCGTGGATTGACTGGTATGGTGAAGCATGTAAGAAATAATGAGGTCATGACACATTCAAAGACAACTCACCAGTGTAAGTTTAAATTGATAAATTTATATGTTTATTTGCAATGGTTTTTTCTGGTTTGTTTATAAAGGAATCAGAGGGATCTTTAGCAGTTACAAAAAAAAGAAGAAACAAACAAACAAACAAACAAAAAAACCCACCCAGCCTTTCTCAATATAATGGCCCTATTTTAGTTAACATGTTGTCAGTCTTTAATGACTAGTGGTGTAACAGCTGGTTTTGATGTCATTTCTTTTGAGGCCACTAGATTACAAGCAGTTTATTGCATTCTTCTTCCCAGACTGCTCCCTGGATACAGCCTAAAGTCAAGAGGTTAAAGGTCTAAAGCCATAAGCTAAAGGATTTGTCATCATTTAACAGGTCACTTGTTGCTATGTACTATGCAAACTGGAAATTTTTAAGCAAGCCTTTCAGAATGATTTAATATGTACCATATTTTTGGATCTCAGTGGGGAAGGATTGAGCTTATCCAGTGGTGGGATGAAAAACCCAAGAGTAAATGTTTATGTATGTGTGCACATATATATTATATTTATGTATGTACATTATATATAATATGCAGGTGTGTGTTCGTATATGTATATCATTATATAGATACATATGCATATGTGCTTGAACGTAGGGTGATAGTATTACACTGTCTCAGTTTTCTGGAAAACATAAATACAGTTCTACTTTTAGCAATCTCTGTAAATCGCTCTCTGTAGAAGACACATTAAAGCGATAGTGTGGCTTTGAAGGCTCTCTAGGTAATACATCCAAATCTAAAGGCAAGAGGGGACAAAGAACGGGGTTAGACAACCCACAGAGGGCACCAAAGGTCACCAAGCCCTATTGTTTGCTCAGGGCTGATTTGTAGCTTTTCAGTCAATCAGAGTCTGACAGTCCAGCTATGTTGTACCAGCCAAGGGCTGTCTTTGTTCAGGGAAGGAATCATGCTTTGAAGACAGGGCTTGGCAAAACAGGAAGGCAGGAAACCCAGAATAGAATAGATGTCATCGAGGTGCTATTTGCCCCCCTTCCAAGCCTCACTGGTGGTGGCGGTGGTGGCAGTGGTGTGTGTGTGTGTGTGTGTGTGTGTGTGTGTGTGTGTGTGTGGTGTGTGTATGTGTGTGTACTCTCCAATCTTCACCCTCTATGCCTACCCTCCAATTCTGAAAGACACAGAACTACCTTTCTGCTATTTCAGACTCACTTGGTGTCACTGTACTGACTTGAGGCAGTTCTTCCATATTCTACCTTCAAAATACAAGCCAACTTCAATTTTCAGTTTCCAATGAAAGGCTGTAAATAGAAATTTGGAGAAGTTCCCAGATCATTTGGAGTCTTTTGAGCCCACTGCTCTTCTCTAGCATTACCATTCTGGACTTTACATCAAGATGGCGACATTATGGAGTTAGTTCAGTCACACCCCATTTCCTGTGTAGCTGTTGCCCTCTAGAGACTCTAACAAGAAAAAGAAAGCACATAAAATGAGTTAGATGGCCAGCTGCCAGGATGCATTATATTGTTGGTTTTTCCTTCACAAACTTTCCAATAGTATTTATTCTTTCGGCTTTCAACTCATTTTTTTATTCTTTTATCTTGTCCTTATCATTTCTGCAAATGTTTGAGTGAAAGGGAAAAAAACGAAAACAGATAAGTCCAAATAGTTTTCCAAACTGCAAACACATAAGTGCCGCTATCTGGACTATTCTGAATAATCTGTGCATGGTTCTCTGAGTTCTGAAGAAAAGGGAACATCTTGGGATTCTGGCATATTTGCTTTAAAGTTTCTGAGTCTTTGTTGACGTGGTGTTTGATTTGCAAGGTAGTTGGGTGAGTTTTCGGCTTCCAAATATTACCTATATAGAATATCAGCTTACATAGTTTTGGGGTTTGTATTCTGAAATAATTAGGAAGGTTTAAAAGAATTGGTTTATGAATTAGTAATATTGGAATGGATTTTTTCTCTATTTTCCCCAAGACATCTGGGACACAGGATATCATGATAGAAAAGATATCAGCAGAGATACCTTTGAATAGAGGTGGTCCATTAAGTAACAAAATTGAGAAATAACTGACAGATGAACAAGTGTTCCATTGGTTTTCTTGAAATGTCAAGAAATGTAGAAAAAGAACCCAAAGTATCTCATGGAGAATTTACAGTGGTCATGAACAAGTGTCACAGAGATTGAAAAACCATGGTTGATTTGGGACTCATACTGTTGGAACATCCAAACCAGTGATATCAGAGAACCATCAAAGTATCTAAGTATTTGGGACACAGTTGAAGTCTCATTCAATTAAAATAATATAACAAAATTATTTTTTTCTGTACTAAGGCATGAGTAAGTGCCATGATCATCTGTTAAAAATATTTTTTTCTTATGCAATAAGTAATCCTTTACAACAAAAGTTTTCTCTTAACTGGCTGCTAGGTGATGTAGTGGATAGAATGTTGGGCCTGGAGTCAGGAAGACCTGAGTTTAAATCCAGCCTCAGAAACTTCTGAAGTGTGTGACACTGAGGGAGTCACTTAACCTCTGTTTGCCTCAGCTTCCCCAATTGCCAAATGGGGATAACTATAATAGCACTTACTTCCATGGGTTGTTGTGATGATTGAATGAGAGAAAATGCTTAGTACAGTGACTGAAATATAATTGGTACTTAATAAATACTTGTTCCCTTCCCTTCCATTGTGACAGTTACCATCTATAATTAAAAAAAACGGTGATTTGGTTATGTATCATTTGCACTATATAAGTATGTATGGGAGGGGCTATGAAAGGGAAGAAGGTTTGAAGGGGCTAAGTAAAAAAAGAGCATCTTCACAGCACAGCAGCAAGTACCCTTTAAATCTGCTCACCCCTTCTTAATTTCAAATTTCCTATCTCAAAAATCCTCATTCAGTTCATCAGAAACTATACTTACAAATTAGCTCAAGAGCCTAGCACAGCAACATGTCAAAGATACCTAGGAGAAGAGTGAAGGTCATGGTGTTCACACAACACTCATTTTTTCCTCCTAACTCACTACAGCTCTAAAGACCTTGGCTTTAGTTAAGAATTCACTATGGAGGGACCAGGAGTGACTTCTACTTTCCACCGGCTGAGAATGTTATTTCTAGCAATGCATTCATAATGACATACGTGGAGTCCCCAAATTGCAATCTTACATAGTTTTTAAGCCTGGACCAAAGTTTTTAGAAAACCCTCAATATATACCTGTGTATGTATGTATGAATGAATGAATGAATTTGTTTATTACTAACCTTAATCACACTTAATCCCACTGTTCATCCATTTCTCATTCTCAAACCTTTGTCCTTGGAAAAAGCCCAGTCCACATCAGGTTCTAACCTTTAATCTTTTCCTTAGGGCTTTCTTTGAGAGGATGAATCTGAGAGGGGGTCAGTAGTGGAAAGAACACCGGCCATGGAACCAGGAAACTTGGATTCTCATCCCACATCTTCCATGGTCTGGCTGTGTGGCTAGACCTCCATTCCCTCCTTGGTAAAGTCAGGGTATTTGACTAGATGATTTCTAAGGTCTCCCATAGTTTCACCATCTTGTGCTTTTTTTCTAAAAAAAAAAGGAAACAAAGAAAACAAAAAGAAAACCATTATATAGTACTTCAATTCGAGGTGCTTGTAGGCACAAGCATTTTCACTGCTTCTGGGATAATTTACACGTAAAAAATTAGATTTGATTGTTTTCATTTCATTCCCTAATCTCACAGGGTTAGCTAGAGAAATATGAGATATATCTTGTCAACTAGATGTCCTTCCTTCAGAAGTTGGTTCCTCCATATCATGCCAAGCTCTGGAGCAGGTGGGGTTGGGGAGGGGTGAATGAATCTAGGGCTAGACTATTAATGAGATACTAGGTACAAATGAAATAATATTTTGTAAATTGCTTAACACAGTGCCTGGAGACTAATAAATGCTTGTTACTTTCCCTCATCCCTTCCCAAGCTCGTACCTTTCACCCCTTTTTGGGGCAGGACTAAGACTTTGTAGATGTGATTGAATCATTGTGGTAATTTCCATTGCTAAGGGTATTGGAATAAACATTGATTCACAGTAGAATAAGCCTCTTGACTTTCTCATCCTCTCCTGCCCCCAGAATTGGACAGGTGGCAATCATGGCCAATTTAACTGCCTTTCCAGTCCAACCATTGGCCCACCATGGAGCTTCTAATTTCTTCTTCCCTGCTCAGAAAAATGGGGGATCATTGCAAGTGATACTTTGCACTGCTTGACAAAGCTTCCCCCCCACCAAAATAGGCTAGGGCGAGAGTTACTGTATAAAACAGGTGCCTTTTCCTCTGCCTACAATTGAGATCATTGTCTCCAAGTCAGACAAGAGCAGTCCGCATTTGCAGTCCACAAATGAGAAGCTATAGTTCCCAAGTGACTATATAAATTCCCAAATCACCCATCCTTATAAAAAAAGGGCTGCTTACTTTGTTCTAGCAGGGCTTTGTGTGTCTCCCTCAGTGGGAACATGTCAGGGTTTCTATTCAAAGTCCTATTTTTGAGGGATTTGTTGAATTCCTCTGTAAGAATTTGTTTGGGGCTGTAAGAGACTGAGATCTCCCCCATGTTTAGAATGATATGAATGTAAAGGGTATTTACTAGCTATTTTGTTGCTTTTGCATTATTTATCTTAAAAGACATTCATTAAATAAAAAATTAAGCATTGTTCCAAAAAAAATTTATTTACATTTTACATAGAAAAATTATATTTATAGCAATTTTCACCTACCTTGAATTAAACTAAGTTACATCTGGTTAAATGTGTTTTCATGTGTATCTTATTTTGGGGGGTATTTATTTTCAAATTCTCACATAATCTCCCTCTTACCCCAGACTCAGACCTTCTCTTGTTTAGAAATCTGTATTTCATAATCATAGGTAATAAAATTGTTTGAAATACGCTGTGGCTTTTTCTTTCATTAAAAAAAACACAAACTAATAAGACTGTTTTTAAAGACAATATTAAGGTTTGACCAATCATAAACCAAAGATAAGGAACTCAAAAATATGATCTCATGTTCAAAGAGGTATGCTATTTTCCTCGCTATTGATGGACCACTAGGCCTTGGAACATATATTTAATTTCTTGGGTTCTTTTATTTTTAATTTTTTAAAATTTGTTTTACAAATGAGCATGATTTTCAATGTGCCTTCAATGTTTCTTTGCTCAATTGATGAAGAATACTATATATATTTTTAGCGTTAATCAGCCTTTTGTGGTTTTCTCTATTTCATCTGAATCAAAACGCATGACTCAGACCACCATCGGCAATGAATCAGCAGTAACTTCCTGTTTCCCTGACCAGTTCTGAATAGCTATGTACCAAGAAAAAGGGAGTGGTCCAAACTACCTCATACAGACCCTTATCCTGAATTTCAATGGGAGTAATAAAACTCTCTTTCCTTTTCCTTTCCTTTAAAATTTATTCCCTGAACACCATCATCTTTCATCATATTAGTGCCCATTGGAACCCTGGCAGGGTAGTTGTTGCTATGGCAAACATATCATATGAAGAATAACTCATAGATCACAAGCATCATAGATCCCAGAATGTTAGAGCAGGAGGGGACCTTAAAAATCACCTAATCTGTTTGATGTACAGGTGGGGAAACTGAAACCCAGACTGGTCAAATGATTTTCCTGAGGTCATGCAACTGTTGAATGAATTTTTCATACCTCAGGGAAGGATAGGATCAGGGGAAGAGGGAAAATCTTCAAGTGATGTTTACCCACTTAAATGAACTTCACAAAATTTTACCTGAATAGTGTTTATGATTCATTAATTCATTTCCATTTATTCAACAAACATTTATTGAGCTCCTACTCTGTGTTCAGGCCCCTGCAGAGTTTATAGTTTTTTGGAGTGACAAGGCAGAAACAGATAGCTAGTAAAATGGAAGGTAAGTGCATTAATAAGTACACAAGAGCATTAGAGAGTTTCTTGCTACCCAAGTACATAGATGGAGCTGAGGTCTCATCACTTTAGATGTTTCCTTGAGCAATGCATAGGATAAACCATCCATTCCTCCCAATATTCTGGCAGCCTTCCTTGCTTTCTCTTAATATCACAATGATATTAGGGTGAATCCCTAACTATCCATCCATCATCCCTTGCCCTCCCCAGCCCATCTTCTCTTCATAGCATACATTTTCCTTATGACTCCTGTTTTTATTAATGTTCATCATAGGTTATATGTTACAGGTTCTAGGTCCTAGCCTGTTCACACCTACTATGCATCTCTCCATTGTCCTACATGGGTTATTTTCAATTTTTTTGAGACTGTCATATTAAATATCTCGTTGCCATATGACAACAATACTAGAATGTTGGAATTTAAAAAAAAGATGGTTATGTGTTTCTGGGTGGAGTCTGTGGTCATTTGAGGACTTTTGAGATTTCCTGTGGTTAGAGAAGAAATGCTCTGTGAGGTCGAAGAAGATGGTTAATATTGACCAAGGGGATCAAGAAAAGATTAATGGAAGGTAGCATTTGAGCTGGCCTTTAAAGGAAGGCCAGAAGTGAAATAGGCAAAGAGGGGAAAGGGTGACATTCAGAGTCCAGAGATCGATTCATGAAAAGGCACTAAGGTATGAGAGCACATTGCATGATAAGGGCTGTGGGAAGCTAGTACAGAGCTGTCTAATTTGGTTGAAGCATAGAGTACATAGAAAGGAATAAAAGGAAGTGAAGGATAAGGGAAAGATAGCAGATTGTGAATACTGGACACAGAGGATTTTCACATAGAGGAAAGTGACATGATATGATGGTCACTTAAATTTGAAGATCTTTTCTATTCATAATAGGCCATGTGACCTGATTACATCACAGGTAGCCTAAGCCACATGTGGTGGGAGGAGCTTCCTGACAGGAAAAGGAAAGTGTGGCTTGGAGAGAGGTTAGAACTGAGGGAGAGAGCAGACCCAGGTGTGCTAGCTGTGCTGCGAGTATGTGAAGATGAATGGGAGAAGGGCAGAAGCTGGAGGCAAGAAGACTTGGCTTTAGTAGCATTTCTAATGATTTCCCATGTGTCAATATTTTCAGTTTGTTTTTAAATGTTAACTGTAGATTGAGTTAGAAGGAATATAAATCCACAGAGAGAATACATTGTTTAATAGTTTTTGGATATTGTGTCTCATATGGTATCGATAGCCCACATTTCATTTGATCATAGATTTAGGTCTAAAAGGGACCTTATGGGCCATTGAGTCACCCCTGAAACCCCTCCCTGCATTTGGATGAAAGAACTGAAGCAGAGAGAAATTAAATGACTTGTCCAGGGTTACTCAGCTAGGAAATATCTAAAGAAAGGATTTGAATCCAAGTTCTCCTGACTACACGTTGTCTTTCACTTCATACAGCATCACTCTTTAGCAGATAAAGGTTTACTAAGAGTCTTTCTTTCAACGCCCCTGGTAGGTAGTAAAAGTATTATCAGCATTTTATAGATGAAGAAATTAAGGCTTAGACAAAGTAAATGATCTGGTCATGGTAACAAAGGAGTCAGAGCCAGGACCTGAATTTACTTTCATCTCTAGGGGTGGGGAACCTGTGACCTTGAGGCCACCTGTGGCCCTCTAGGTATTCAAGGGTGGCCCTTTGACCAAATCCAAACTTCACAGAACAGTTTGAATTTGGTAAAAGGGATGCACTTGAAGATCTTGTTGCAACAAATCAGCTAGCTTCTGTTGTGGGGGCAAAAGACCAACACAAGCCCAACAACAAGAATGGTGCCAGCACAGATTCTTTTGATCTGCTTTACTAAGGAAAGTAATGTTAAGGGGTTGACAACTTAGTTTAATCCAAATATACATATAAACTCACTTAGTTCAGGAGGGAAAGCCAGCAGTCTGAACTTCAGAGAAAGTACAAAGAAATTACAAACATACACAATATGAACAGACCAGATCACAATTCATAGTTACCAAGAAACCATTAACATTTGGATTGACAAGACGGGGAGCTCTTAACAACAGCTGGCCCAGAGTCACGCACCACTCCTTCTGTGGCTCAGAGCCCCAAGCAAACAATTCAGTTCTCTCTTTTTAGACAGTCTTTAGACACCATCAAACGTCATCTGAGTGACCAGAACTTAGGCACATACTATTGGCTCTGGTCTTAGCAACTCCCCTTAGGACCCTGAGGGCTTCATGCCCACATTGGCTTAGCACCTAATAATTAGAGGTTTGGGCCTGGGGCTTTGCACCTTGTAAGGCTCAATCAAAGACAATTAATTTAGCATTCCAAAACAGTAAAAAGGTCCCACCTTAATTAATATTACAGACCTAGAAGGCCACATGTGGCCTCAAGGGTCCAGGTTCCCCACCCTTGATAACCTTAAGTCTCATTATACTATAGTCAGGGGAGCACTTCATGATGGTTAGCTATCTGGCTTTTGCTTTAAGTTTGGCAATGAGAGCCCAAAGCCTGCCAAGAGATAATACAATGCACTTCCAATAGCCCAGGTGAATAATATTCAAATAGCTCAATATTTTGAGAATAGAGATTAAATGGACAATTTAAGTACATAGATTTTCCAAAAACTGACTTTATCCATCAACCTTTAGCTTCAATTTTAACTTTCAACTTAAATTTTTTTTCAATTTTACAGACCCTCAAAACTTTAAACCAAAAATATAACATGTAACAAAGTGGTCTTATTTCAATTTCATTGGCTTTTCTAATCATGGAAACCCTGAAAAGTTGGGTATAAGGTTGAGGGGCTATAGAAACCACAAGGCAGGTAGGTGACACAGGTGACAGAGCACAGGACCTAGAGTTAGAAAGACTCAGATTCATGAGTTCAAATCCAACCTCAGATACTTACTAGTTGCATGATCCTGGGCAAGTCACTTAACCCTGTTTGCCTCAGTTCCTCATATGTAAAATGAGCTGGAGAAGGAAATGGCAAACCACTCCAGTGTCTCTGCCAAGAAAATCTCCAACGGGGTCACAAACAGTTGGACATGACTGAATAAGAACCATAAACCACAAACTGAATAATTATCCCAGCAAAAATGCTAGAAAAAGATCTTATAATCCTTCCTCCCCAAAAATAATCTATCAGACTTCAGTAGAAAGCACTATATAATTCTTCAGGTTTTAAATAATACACTTTTTTCCTGCTACAGTAGCAACCACTGAGGGTTCTAAAATGTCAGTTCTTTAGCTATTCAGAGCCAGGACCTGGGTGACAGCTGGGTAGTCATTACTTCTTGACAGAGGTGGCCAAAAATAGTCCTGATACAGAAATTTAGCTTAATTTCTGGTCCCTCTGTAGCACCTTATCTATTATCTGTCCAGGACAGTTGGAACTCTGGAGTCCTTCATGAGCACTCTATAACAGTTCCTAAAAGCAGTGTATATCTGTGACTTTTGAACAATCATTTTTGCAATGTTTAGCAAGAAAATAGATGTGCTGTGCCTTTCAAACCCGTACATTGGAAAGAAACATCTCATAATGAGATGGGGTAGCTTTATAAGGAAGTTTTGTTTGACCTATTCATGGAAAACAGAGGGAAGAGGTCAGATGATAAAGAAGAAGGAAAAAAAAAAAGGTTTTTTTTTTTACCTTCCCCTTGAAGTCATCATTTTTTTAAATTAAAAAAAAGTTTCAAAAATGTTGAACATTCACCTAATGCTTTTAAGTCTCCTTACAGATTTTGAGACAAAAGAGGCTTCTAAGAAGTTGACATGCTAACCAATACCAACAAGATACGTTTTCTGTTTTTCCCAATATTTGAGTTGTAAGGAAGTCTAGAAATATGCTTCTTGGGCCTCAAGATGAGAGTAATCATATATGTTTACCTAAGATAAGGGGAAAATAATGCTCAAATTCCAAGGCAGTATAATAATGGAAACTCATTTTATATAGCCCCAAATATATTTTTGTATGTGTAGCAAAAAGCTTTAAATATGATTTTTAAACTTTTTAAAGTTCCTGAGTTTATTTAAATATATTTTTAAATCCTATCACATGAAGAAATCACGACCGTTAGAATAAAGGGCTTGTTTCAATGAGGGTCTGTATATTTTGTCTCTTAGTTTCAGCTGCAACTCTATGATACTCTAAAAAGCTAAACTCAATAATAATGATAGGTGGGATTTATATAACACCTTAAGTTTTGCAAAGCAGTTTGCAAATACTATCTCTCATTTTATACTCACAATAATCCTGGGAGGCAGGTTCTATTATTATCCTCATTTTTCAGATGGGTAAGTTGTGGCAGATAGAAGTTAAGTGACCTTCCCAGGTTCACACAGCTAGTAAATGTCTAATGCTGATTCAAACTCAGGTCTTCCTGACTCCAGGTCCAGCACTCTCCCCATTTTGCTGCCCTGTAAGTGCTAGAGAAGGTTGAGGAGAAAAGGCATTCCAAAGAGAGTAGATAGAGCTCAGAACAGAGTAGTCTAATGATTTCCGTCCACTCTAGAAGAGTGTAAATTAACTTCAAGTCACTAGGTGCCATTTAGTACAATGAGCGATACTTGGCACCTGTGTTACTAAAAGGAAGTTTTTGATGTTGTTTTAAAGATAAGTTTCTATCTTGCCCAAGCTGAAAGTGCAGTAGCACTCAGGGTCCCACTCATGCTACTGACTGATGTGGAAGCTTTGATCTCCTGCTTCCAACCCTGGATGGTTCACCTATACTTAGGCAATCTGGTGGTACCCTAATTTGGGAGATTCACCATGTTTGGTTTTTTTATTAATTCTTTTTAGTTTTACCCAGCTACACATAAAGACAATTTTTAACATTTATTTAAAAATGTTTTGAGTTCCAAATTTTATTTCTCCTTCCTTCACATAACCCCTCCCTGAGTCAGTGAGCAACTTGATATAGGTTATACATGTTCAAATCATGTGAAATGTATTGCTATATTAGTTATGTTCCATTTACCATATTTAATACCAAACTTAGTGCATACATCTGTTTGGCTTAGCCCATTGTAGTTCATAACTCCTGATTTCAATTGATCCACTTGCCTTAGCCTTCCTGGGTGCAGAAATTACAGGAGTGTGCCACCATGCCCAGTGTGAACAGAAAGAGTCAAGACAACTTCTGAAGTCGTCTCATACCCAGTTGTACAATGGAGAATCTGCATCAGTAAAAATATATTTCAAAGACAAAAATTTTTATTTTAATGTGATAAATACTCACAAGATGGTTCCTTTTGCAAAAATGCCAGCTTTGGTGTTAGTATGTTTATGAAGATTTCTTTCAAAATTTAAATATTTTACTTTACCTCTTCTGTTTCCTTTATTTTTACAAGTCAGAAATATGAAGTTTTAACTCCTTTTCCCCATTTTCTTCCAGAGCATTATTCATATTTTGTCTTGTTCTCAGAATAACATCTCCTAAAATAAAACAGACCAAAGTATTTTGGATTTGCAATTCCCAAACCTGCAGAGTCCTGGGAATTGTGGATGTGGTAATGGACCAGAAATTAAAATCTGTACTAGAAAAAAATGCTGAAAACATAGGAACCTAGGAAGATAAATTGATAATATGTGTGAATTAGTTAGTTTAGGAGTGTGCTATAAAAGCTATCTTTAAAGTATCTGCCTTTCTTGTTTGATTAGGCAGTCTTACCAGGTAAGGAGTAGCTATAAAGAGCCAGGATTGTTCAAAATACACACATATTGCTGAACTTAAAACAAGTTGTAGTTTCCACTAGGGTTATCCCTTTCTTAGAGGTTTGTATGTTAGTAAAAATGAAAGAAATCACCTTCTTCTTAATTGGTGGAAACTCTTGGCTTGGTAGTGCAAAATTCATTACTGTTCAGATGTTTAATAAGTAAACGTCCTCTCAGCACTCCAAACGGCTTCTGTTCCCATTGAATACAATTTTCTTTTCAAACCATTGATGTGAAATGATTCTATTGACACTAGCTATTGAAGTAAAACCTTTGGTTTAAGGAAACCATGTCCAACGTTTATCTCAATTGGCTGAATTTAAAAAAATTTATTTATTCTTCATCTATTTTGTATGTGAGTAGAAAAACACAAAGTCAGATCAAACACATCCATAGAATAAAGCTATGGGGTTTAGACCAGTTCACAGGGTGTGGGGTGGGGCAGAGGATTCTGCTTTAGTTTGCAATGAAAGGCTCTGGTGTAGTTTCCCATACATAGGCATAGTTGTGAATATGCTTAGTCACTTTTTCAGGGTGCCTAACAATTGTGTTTCTGCCTTAATTTTCTAAGTCTTTGCTTTTGTCCACATAATTCCTGAATCTGTTTTCTCTCCTCTCCTTTCCTCTGCTCTCTTTTCTCTTCTCCTCTTTTTTTTAACCATCTTTAGTGGTTGGGTTAACTTTGAGACAAATGGCAGTGACTGGTCTTCCTTGATTTGTGGGTGTAGCAGCACCTCTTGGTCACTTGGGAAAGTATAAGAGGAAAGGAGCTCAGCTGTTAAATTGCTTGAACTGACCCAGTTTTTTATCTCAAGTCAAGTTATGATTCCAATAGGGCCAAGATACCTCAAATAGCCTTTCCGGGAGTTAGGGGCATCCTCTGTCATTTGAAGTCATTACAGATCACGCATCTACCTATTGGCCGTGCCAATCGGAGTCCATCATGTCCAGTGAATATAGCTTCTAGGATGGAGCAAGGAAATAGGCCACTAGCAGCACCTCTTTGTCCCTCCCATATGGATGGGACATGATTCCAAAGGATTAGCTAACAATTATATGCTCTGAACTGATCAATTCAGTCAATTTACTGTGCAAAGTAAATTGATCCTTCAGAACAAAGGGCTTTGTCAGCAGGGAGCTACCTGAGAAAGCAGCATGCCTGTGTAAACAGTTCTGTCCTTGCCCCAGTGTGGAGTGGCCCTGCGCCATATGGTGCCACTATGAACTTATTAGCTGACGGATTAACTGATCTCAGCATTTGGGATCCCCAGTTTCCAGCTGTGAGAATGATTGATGGGCTAACTACTGCTCCAGTCTTGGAAGTTATTTCCTCCATTTAACAGAGTCAAGAAGACAGAAAATTGCCCCCTTTGTAAATGCTAATCTCACCACTCCTTCGAACACCCAACATAGCAATTTATTCAAGGCAAAGTCTTAAAATTGGTATAGTGCACATCAAATGCATACTAATTAGCAATTTCTTTTGAAGGCTCCATCACTTATTAAGGGTCTCCTTTTCCATATGTTCATCATGCCCCACTTCACCCTTTAATTACAAAACAGCACTTTCTACTAATTGTGAGAAGGTATATTGTGCCCAGAATCTCTATTAAATGCTATACCTTCTAAGGCCTAATTTAGGGTCATGTGGAAGGCAGACAGATAAGCAGGCAAAAAAGCTCATAACTGTCATCAGCAATTTTAGGCATATATGGGCGTTGTTGGGAGGGGCATCTCGTTGAAGATGGCAACTACATTGGCATTACTATAACATTTGGCAGAAAAATAGGGTTTGCCCCATGTTAACAAATGGAATCTTTCCAATATGGAAGGAACCTACATTAATAAAAAAGGATGATGTAATGATATGATTTGCAATACACCATTTTGTAACCTGTGCATAAAAGGACACTACAGTTTCAATGAAGCTAATACTTTGTCATTGATTTATACTCCTGGTATCTTAAACTGATATCCTCTAGCTGTATTGAAGCAAAAGGAAATTTTCAAAAGACCCATGAGTAATAAATATTCCTTATCTTATCAATGTTCATGTTTCCTCTCTACCAAAGTTCAGTGCTTTTATGTCTTTATGACACCTAGGCAACTCTAACCTTGATTCCAGTTACATACTTGTCATTTATGGGCTATCATCATCAACAGCATTGCATAGGATGATGAAGATGTGGTCAGACCCTTCCTATGGTCCTTTATTGCTGCAGAATCTTGTAGATAATTTAGTGATGGTTTTTACTAGTTGTTTTTGATGACAGAAGGAAAGACTGCTGGAGGTCCACTGGCCATGTCTGCTGCTGAGTGTTACTGGAACCAAAGAATTCTGGGAGAAAGGAGACTCTTAAAATGTGAAATTCAGGACTAATCCATTTGGGGAATTATTCTGTTCTTCCACCATGTGTCTCCAACGTGGAAGGAACTTCCATTGATCAAGGGCAAACTTGGCTTCACCAGATAAACAGGGAAATGAGAGCCTGTGAATATCAGGAGCAAGATAGGTAGTAATTTACCTACAGTAATTCAGGTGACATCTGTCTTCAGTTATATTAGCTCTTAAGATCCAATTCACCTGGGATTTTTAGGCAATGGGACCATCCTGTTGCTAGAGGACATACACAAGGTGACTTTCAATGTATGTATATTTCATATAGACTCTACCTTTGCTCTTTGACAAATCACTGCAGATGTGTCCTATTTCTAAGTCTATTATTCTTCAGAGCCCTGTCCTTCATTTTTCTGGCTTGCCCAATATTCCTGCTCAGAGACTGCCCCGTTGAACTATTTCTCAGCACCTTGATCTGCTTCCCTATTGTCATTTCCAAGTTTTGGAATCACACTGTATAGTTAGTGCTTCTATATATTCGCATAAAGCCTTGCCCATTTTCTGTATTATTCTCACATTATATACATCAACACTTTTTATTTCATCAGTTTTTGGTATCAGTGTCACAGATATATGTAGGGAAAAAACTCACATGCTTATCTCTTTCTGAAAAAGAACATCCACCAATGGTCATTAATGGAAAGACAAGCATATTAGGTACACTGTTATATGTGGGTAGCTGTGAATTATTCCAACTACTATGGAAAATAACTTGGAATTAAACAAGCAAAGTGAATAAGTCAATTAATACCTGTTTATCCAGTAATCTTACTACAAGACATATGCTCCAAAAAGGGGAAGAGCAGAAAAAAATGGTCCAACATATGCTAAAATATTCATACCAGTATTATTTATAGTAGCCAAAATAGGAAACAAAGTGGGTGGGTGCTTATGATTTTGGGAATGCCAAACTGGTATACAATGGTAATGGGAAGTTATCATGAATAAAGAAATGACGAACATGAATGCAGAGAAACATGGAAAGATCTGTATGAATTGATGCACTATGAAATAAGCAAAGCCAGAAAAAAAACTACACAATGTCTACAATGATGGAAATTAAAAGAACACTAATAGGAAGATGAATTGTGAATAACGGTAATAACCAATCTTTGTCTGAGAGAACAGATAAAAGATATTTCTATCCTTTCAGCAGAGAAGCCCATGGGGGCAGAATGCTTCATATACTCTCAGGGGTGGTCATTTTATCAATTATTCTGCTAAATTGCTTTTCTTTGCAATAAGGGAGGGTTCAGTTGCTAGAGGGTACATAGGTTATCAAGAAATGACTGTCATACAAAAACCAAAGACATCCATGAAACTTTCCTTAGTCATTATAACTAAAAGGTTCATAGGAATTAGAGATGAAGAAGACTTGGAGATCTAGTCCAAACTCATACCTTTATGGATGAAGAAACTGAGATTCATAGAGGTTAGTTGACTTTCTTTAGATCACACAGGTGGTTGGGAACAGAGGTGAGATTCCAATCTTGATCCTCTGAATGCAAATCTAGGGACCCATCCACTAAATTAGGCATCTAGGTGGTGCCATAGTGCACAGAGCTCTGGGCCTGAAGTCAGGAAGACTCATCTTCCTGAGTTCAAATCTGCCCTCAGACACTATTGGCTGAGTGACCCTGGGCAAATCATTTGACCCTGGTTGCCTTAGTTTCTCGTCTATAAAATGAGCTGGAGTAGGAAATGGCAAACCACTCCAGTATCTTTGCCAAGAAAACTCCAAAAGGGGTCATAAATAGTAGGACACAACTGAAACTGTTGAATGACATCTACTAAACCATATTGTTGTGCACCCGAGAGAAGGCTGAAGGGGAACAAGGTAACTTTCTTCCAGCATTTGAAGGGCTCTTGTTTGGAAGAGGGATTAGAATTATTGTCTTTGGCTTCAGAGGGCAGAGCCAAGAGCAATGGTTGAAATTACGAAGAAGCAAATGTGAGTTTGCTGTTCAGGGAAAAAACACTACCCCCAAATCAGACCTGTTCAAAGGTGGAAAGAAGTACCCTGTGAACTGGTATAGTGGCTTTTCCTTCTATGAAGGTATTCAAGTAGAGGCTAGGCAATCTAAGTGCTCCATAGCCACTCATATAATGTTGAGAGATGCAGAGAGGGCGGAATTTATTGGAGTATGTAAACAAACGTTGGGCAGGTTGAGAAGGTGTGGATGAGCTAGATCTGTTCCTCTGGATGGAATGCCCACATTCACGAACTAATAATAATACCAGTAGCTAGCATTCATATAGCACTTTAGGGTTTAAACACTGCTTATTTATTATATTTTCTCATTTGATTCTCATAACAATCCTGTGAGGTAGATGTTATTGTTGTCCTATTTTACAGATGAGGAAACTGAGGCAGAAAAGGTTAAATGCTTTGTCCAATGTCACAAAGCTAATAAGTGTCTAAGATAGGATTTGAACTCAGTTCTTCCTGATTCCAGATCCAGCACTCTTACCCACTGTGACACCTAGCCTCCATTTGCAGAACCTTTGATATATTGAACCTGAATGAAGAGGGGAAGGATTAGAAGCAAAGTGACCCATTGGGAAATTATAATATTCCTGGGGAGAGTGGTTGAGAGCCTAGATTAAAGGATATGAGGTGACAAAGAACACAGCTGTGATTCATACTAGCTTTTTAAAAAAAGACATGCAGAACCTCGCAAACACTCCCTTTAACCACTATTAGAAAAATGTGGGCGGCTGCCCTCCTCCTCCCCTTCCCCTCAGCTTCCACTTCACAGAAGCGTTGGATATACAAGGAAATGCTATCTCTATATGGCAGAGAGACAGGGTCTGACTCAGGGAATAAAAGCAACTCTGGTCTTTGTATGTGATTGTTTGCTTTCTGTGTATCAATTTAGGGGGAAATTCAGAGAGAAGTCTTTCTCCAAGATCAGGATTGTGAAGCAAGCTCTAGCATTTGATAGATTTTGTAGGCAGTTCCCTTAGAGGTATTATGATAGCTGCAGGAATGGCCTGGACCTAAAACATCCATAGTCTGGAATAGCACAAGTGAAGGAGGCAGCAGCACACAAATCTGGACTCTGGAGAGTGGCGCCTGGGATATTGTTCCCTCATGGAGACAGTCATTAACTTAATGCCAATGCCATTTTGCAACAGTAGAGTAAGTATTGTATGAGACAGAATCAAAGCTGAAGAGGCATCCAATGCAGCAAACGTTGGGAGGGACCAAGGAGAGGGTCCTGGGATCACTTCCTTGTATTTAACTTTATTCCGTTAAGTTGGAGCTATTACCCAAGGGACAATGGCTATGTTCTTTAAGTTTTAAAAAATGCCATTATTCTTGCCTGTACAGGGTTGTAGAGACTACTAATGCATAGGCCAGGGATAGGTGGAAACCAATGGAATCCACCAGAGATTGTATATATACCCTTCAAACCAGTTGGGTGACTGAAGTCTTCCCTTCCCATCCCTTAAGACACGTCCATCCTAGAGTTCTGTCCAAAATTGCTTCTGGTTCTTTCCTCTGGGCCTAAACAGAACAATTTTAATCATTTCCCCACACAACAGCCTGAAACTATTTGAATACAACTATCCATATAGTCTTCTCCAGTTTTCCAGTTCCTTCAACTTATGTAATAGACTTAAGGCCCTCTGGACAATCTCTGGCTTATCAGTATCCTTAAACGAAGGTGCTGAGGCCTGAACATAATATGTCAGCTGAAGTCTGAGGAGCTCAAGATTACAGTGGGATTATCACCTCCTAATTCCTAGAGTCTGTGTCTGTCTTGAGCAAGTAAGTATTGCAAAGTATTGCAGTGGATGGAGTGCCACGCCTGGAGTCAGGAAGACATCTTACCGAGTTTAAATCTGGCCTCAGACATTTACTAATTGTGTGATCCTGGGTAAGTCACTTAACCCTGTTTGCCTCAGTTTCTTCATATATGAAATGAGTTGAAGAAGGAAGTGGTAGCAAACCACTCTAGTACCTTTGCCAAGAAAAACCCAAATAGAGTCGTGAAGAGTTAGACACCACTGAAAAACAACAACAAAGTCTCTCTCTTGAGCTGGTCGAGATTGCATGAACTTTTGGAGCTTCCACATGACATTGATGACAGTTCTTTGAGAAAATGGAACTGCACCATTCAACACTACCAATGCATCTGTACAGCATATTTTCTAAACCAAAATACAGGAAACATGGTCTGAAAAGGGATATTTCTTTTGCAAAGGAGCAAGGCAGCCCAAAAGCTCATGAAGCTTGGTCTCCTCATTAATGTGTATTTGATTGTCTTCAAATAGGGACATCCTAAAACAATGCATTATTGTTATAATGCATAATATAATATTGTTACAAATGTGCCATTTCCTTTGTCCAGACTGGTGATTTAATTACTTATGGAACTCCTTAGTGAGGAAACCCATTGATCTGCAATCTCTTAAATAGTGGACTGAGGCACAAAAAGGTTAAGTGACTTATTCAAGGTCACATAATAAGTGTCAAATTCAGGATTTAAACCCAGGTCTTCCTAATTCTCTGGCTGGCCCACTATCCACTATACTACACTGGCTCATGTAGTGAAATCATAGGTCTAAACCAAACATAACACAACATAACAAAACACACACACATACACACACATATATATATACATACACATATATAAATATACAACTTCATTATTCTAGATCAGCACTCAACACAGTGCCTGGCACATAGTAGGTGCCTACTAAGTGTTAATTGACTGATTCTAAGACTTGCTTGTTCCTATTTTGATTTTCTCTGTGTGCCTGGCTTACCCCTTCCATTCTTCTGGGTACTTAAATGGGGTTTATGTTGAGTATATTCCAGTGGGTTGAGAGAATGCCTACGTATCCACATGGTAACATCAAAGGGATTTATGCTAGTTTGTAGAGATTTATATTGCATTTGGCCATTTCTGTTCATTGAGTTTTTTCCTTTGAATGGGGGAAATCAGGTTCAATATCAATTTTTATTTCTTTTTTTTCTTGAAATGACCCCAAGTTTCACATGGAAACAAGTGCCTTTGTTTTTTAATACAACCTTCTACCATTTGTGCTCTGTGGAAACAAGACATAGAATATAACAGTGTCTGAAGAATTTGGAATGAGCATCACACAAAGGGCAATGCAGGGACTCACAGTAGGTGAGACAAAATGAGGCAGTAGGAGAAGGCTGCAAGCTGTAACCAAAGAAGAACTTTAAATAATAGGAGTAAAAAAAATATCATCAAGGAAACGCATGATAGGAATAGAAGATGGGATGGTCACACAGTGAGACAACAGGATGATAGGTGAACAGCCACTGATCCCCTTCAGACTTCTGGAGAAATCTATAAAGATCTCTAGCACCTTGGGTGGATCCCCACAGCAAACGTATAGGAGGCTATGGACAAGAGTCATACAGGATGGGTAGCCATAGGTGGATGGCAATCCACCCAACTGGAGGGGTGTTCCAAATGGAGGAGATCCCTGATTCATTTGCTTATTAGAGTATTGGAGTGTGTAAGTCATGGTGCTCAGTAGAAGGAGATCTCCTTAAACACAAGGAATGTTGTCATTTTCATCTTTGTAGCCTCAGAGCCCAGTGCACTTGTCATCAAGCAGACATTGAACGATGTTTGACTTGAATTGTTGACTATGTTAGAGAGTGTACACATGTCCACTCTATCTTGTCCTGACTGTCATGAATGCAGTCTGTGTCCTTCTGGAAAAAGAAACCTAGCTGGGCAGTCGCAAAACTACTCCTTGCAGATCCTGGATTCCTCAAAAAATTGCTCCATGTGCCAGTGGGTGATAGATTTAAATTACTACCATGAAGTATGGAAGGTATGTCTTTTCATCTTCACACTTTGTGTGTCTCTCTGCTTCAAGTATATTTCTTGTAAGCAACATATTGTAGGATTCTGGTATTTTATCTGCTCGAGTATCTGCTTCTTCTCCAATCTTGTGGTACCTCTTCTGTTTTCTCAATTTGCACTCAGTGTTCATCAGTTCTCTCTGGAGGTGGATGGCATTTTTTCATCATAAGTTCTTTGGAATTGTCTTGGATGACTGTATTGATCAGAGTAGGCAAGTCTTTTACATTTGACCATCATTACAACATTGCTGTTATTCTGCACAATGATTTATCTCCTGGTTCTTCTTGCTTTACGTTGTATCAGTTCATACAGGTCTTGTCAGGTTTTTCTGATCACTTCTTGTATTGCAGTAGCACTCTCTCACAATCATACGCCATAGCTTGTTCAGCCGTTCCCAGTTGATGAGCATTCCATTATTTCCAATTCTTTGCCATCACAAAAAGAGATGCTATGAATATTTTTTTACATATAGGTCTTTTCTTTTCTTTGATCTCTTTGTGGTATAGACCTAGTAGTGTTATTGCTAGATATGTAGTTTTATAGCATTTGGGGCATATTCAAGATTGTTCTCCAGAATTATTGGACCAGTTCATCACTCCATCAACAATTCATTAATGTACCTATTTTCCCTCATCCCCTCCAGCATGTCATTTCTGAAAGACTTGAGGTGGTACTTTAGAGTTTTTTAATTTGCCATTGTTTACCTTTTCATGCTTCTCTTGATTCTTGTGTTTGAAAGTCTAATTTTCTATTCAGCTCTGGTCTTTTCACTGAGAAAGCTTGAAAGTCTCCTATTTTATTGAAAGTCAATATTTTGTCTTGGAGCATGATACTCAGTTTTGCTGGGTAGGTGATTCTTGGTTTTAATCCTAGCTCCATTGACCTCCAGAATATCGTATTCCAAGCCCTTTGATTCCTTAATGTAGAAGCTGCTAGATCCTGTGTTATCCTGATTGTGTTTCCACAATACTCAAATTGTTTCTTTCTGGCTGCTTGCAATATTTTCTCCTCGATCTGGGAGCTCTGGAATTTGGTGACAATATTCCTAGGAGTTTTCTTTTTGGGATCTTTTTCAGGAGGTGATCAGTGTATTCTTTCCATTTCTATTTTACCCTCTGGCTTTAGAATATCAGGGCAGTTCTCCTTGACAATTTCTTTAAAGGTGATATCTAGGCTCTTTTTTTGATCATGGCTTTCAGGTAGTCCAATAATTTTTAAATTATCTCCCCATGGATCTATTTTCCAGGTCAGTGGTTTTTCCAATGATATTTCATATTGTCTTCCCTTTCTTCATTCCTTTGGTTATGTTTTATAATATCTTGATTTCTCATAAAATCACTAGCTTCTACTTGCTCCAATCTCATTTTTAAGGTAGTATTTTCTTCAGTGGTCTTTTGGATCTCCTTTTCCATTTGGCTAATTCTGCCTTTCAAGGCATTCTTCTCCTCATTGGCTTTTTGGAGCTCTTTTGCCATTTGAGTTAGTCTATTTTTTAAGGTGTTACTTTCTTCAGCATTTTTTGGGTGTCCTTATGCAAGTCATCGACTTGTTTTTCATGGTTTTCTTACATCACTCTCATTTCTCTTCCCAATTTTTCCTCTACTTCTCTACCTTTTTTTTTTTTCCAAATCCTTTTTGAACTCTTCCATGGCCTGAGACCAGTTCATGTTTTTCTTGGAGGCTTTTGATGTAGGCTCTCTGACTTTGTTGACTTCTTCTGGCTGTATGTTTTGGTCTTCATTGTCACTAAAGAAAGATTCCAAAGTCTGAGTCTGAATCTGAGTCTGTTTTCACTGCCTGGCCATGTTCCCAGCCAACTACTTGACCCTTGAGTTTTTCATGGGGGTATGACTGCTTGTAGAGTAGAGAGTACTTTGTCCCAAGCCCGAGGGGCTGTGCTGTTGTTTTCAGAGCTATTTTTACACAGCAAGCTCTGCCGCACCAGCACTCATCCTCCTCCAGGAACTACTAACCCAGACTGTGACTCAGATCTAAGCAGGCTCTGCACTCCCTCTCTGATCTGCCACTTAATTCTTCCCACCAGGTGGGCCTGGGGCACAAAGCAACTGCAGCTGTAGTTCTGTAGGCAACCTCTGAGCTGCACCATCTCAGCTGCCCCTGGGGTGGTGGCCGAGCCGTGAACTCCTTTCACTCTGTCCCAGCAGCTTTTCCCACTAACCTTTTCTGTTGTCTTTGGTGTTTGTAGGTTGAGAAGTCTAGTAACTGCCACAGCTCACTGAGTCAGGGTGCTACACCTGTTCTGCCTGACTCCTGGTCTGATTGGTCTGGGTATGGCCCATGCTGGGCTCTGCTCTGCTCTGCTCCCAGCTCTGTGGGATAGACCTTACCCAGAGACCCTCCAGGCTGTCCTGGGATGGAGCCCTGCTTCCATCTGCTATTTCATGGGTTCTGCAGTTCTAGAATTTGTTCAGAGCCATTTTTTATAGGTGTTTGGAGGGTCCTGGGTGATAGCTTTAGGGAAGTCCCTGCTTTCCAGCCACCATCTTGGCTTCGCCCCCTCAATCTTTATTTCTTTATCCCACACCAGCTAACAGTAGGGGAAATGTCTCACCTAGGGTAATACCCAGGGTAATATTTTTTTTTTTGCTTTTTGGCAGGGCAATCAGGGTTAAGTGACTTGCCCAAGGTCACACAGCTAGTACATGTGTCAAGTGTCTGAGGCCGGATTTGAACTCAGGTCCTCCTGACTCCAGAGCCGGTGCTCTACTCACTGTGCCACCTAGCTGCCCCATAGCCCAGGGTAATATTTGCTACAAATAAACCAATAATACACATGTGAAAAATAACAAGAATCATAAATAATTTGGGACCTAAAAATTTTTATAAAGCATTTTAATAAAACTGTGATTTTGGTGTTATTCCCATAATAGAAACAAGTGAAGAGTGGCAATGAGAAGCTAAGGTAACCAAGGTCAGAGTAGTGATGTGCTTTATTGATAAAGATAAGTCTTCTCTAATAAAGAGATAGAAGATTGCACAGACATTGCATAGCAGAGAGAACATTGGACTGGGAATCAGAAAATACCATTGGATTCCTGGTTTCCACAGATTTCTGGTTGTTGCTTTCCTAGCCTCCACAGCTCCAAACAGACAAGATGAATGCCATTTTCAAAAACCTAAGTTTTATGACCTCGGAGAAGACACTTCCACATCTGACAGAGAACTTAGGCTCCTTCATTGGATCCCTGGCCATCTGATTGGCTGGCCATTGACCTGGTTTTCCAGATCGAGACCGACCATAACACTTCCAGGACATCTTTGTGTCATTCTCCCCTCGTACTGTTCCACCAATTTTCCAATTTTAGTTCCGAGAATAGTAATAAAGTCAACACTATTTTTGGAAAGGAGGTATCCACCAGTTGCTCCATGACTATGATAACCATCCCTGTGACTTGCCTATCCAAAACACTCCTCCCATCTAACTCATCTCCCTATGTGTTATCTGCCTCTATTTAGAATGCAGGCTCCTGGAAGGGAAGGACTGTACTGTTTTCTAGTATTGGGATCTTCAGCACTTTGCACAATGCCTAGTACATTGAGCTTAATAAATGCTACTTCATTCATTTAATCCTTCATTTATTCTGGGTCTCAGTTTCTTCATTCATAAAATGAAGATGGTGAAAACCAAAAGAGCTCTAAAATCCCTTATATCTCTAACATTTTATGATTCATGTATGGAATTATGGCATATTCCCACCCTTTTTATAGTCTTGAGATTATAATAATTTATAAAATAACTTCATCTATTTGAATTAATTTTGAGTCATTTATGCCAGTACCTTGGATGTGCATGAGACTTTGCAATTTACAAAGTGCATTTTAGAAACATCTTTGGAACAGAATGAGTGCAAGCTCTATTGGAATAAATTCTCTACTTGGTGCTTTGGGGAATAGTTGATCAGTTAAAAATTTTTTGATGTTGGGGTAGCTGGGTTGTGCAGCGAGTGGAGCACCAGCCCTGCAGTCAGGAGGACCTGAGTTTGGGTCCAGCCTTAGACACTTGACATACTTGCTGGGTGTGTGACCTTGGACAAGTCACTTAACCCCAGTTGCCCTGCCTTTCCCCCTCCAAAAAAATTTTTTTTTGATGTTCAGACCTGTGCTTTCACTGGTATTGAGAACTACCAATAAGGAAACCACTGACAAAGTAGGAAGCATCTGCTCTGCAGCCTTGGGCACTGAATAGTTTAGGATTTGCCTAGAATGCTGCAGCTAGTATGTCAGCAGGAGGATTTGAAATTAGGTCTTGATGACTCCAAGGTCGATTGCCTACCTCATAGATGTTTCTACATCATAAAAGGGTAGAAATAGTGCCTTAATGCTTAAAGATTAATAATTTCATTTCATCTCCACAAGTAGATGTCCACAGGGAAGCCTAGCTGTCAATGGCAGTGACCATTTTAGAATTCAGATTCTGAACCACTACTACAAAGGTCATATGCCCCCTTCCTTATACATACATGTTAGTTGATGGATAGACATTGAGATGACCTGTACTTTGAAAGAAAAGAAGACTTAGATCCATTTTCATCTATATATTTAAAAGTGTTTTCTGACTAAAATTGGTGACACAACATAGTGAAATCAGATAACCATTAACTCCATTTCTTGGTCCCTGACTTTAATCAGTAAACTCATATACAACATTTTTAATTAGTAACTTTTACAGATGATTTTCTTCATTTTTTCCTTTTTTCAACTTCCTTTTCTTCTTTCAAATGTTTATTATCACAGTAACTCCTATCCAAATGAATGGTCCTACTTTTCATTCATTTGAATCAGAACTAGTGTTGAAACATTTAAGAAAAAACTTTCTTTTTTGGTTTTCCCTGAACTGGAGCTTTGAGGAAAAGCCTATGAAAATTGTATTATTTTTTGACATTTCAGAATTGTCTGAAAGGATTCAATTGATTCTTTAAAAAACTAATAATAATGGCAGTTGGACTAACAGTTCATATGCCAAGTTAAAGCTTGATCTAATTTGAAATGGCCTGAGATTTGAAACCTTAAAAAAAACACCAAAGCACTATTTATAATGGAAACTCAGACACAGTAGTCCATGATGGTAGCTCTATCATGGCAGCCAGGTGAGTGGTGATCCTGGAATAAAGAAATGTAATTAAATTGTCTATATGAAGAAGAGAGTTGACTAATCATTCATTGGGAACTTTCCAAGTTATCATTTCCCCCCCTATTAGTTCTCACCTTAATCATCTTTAGGTGTTTTATTTTCAGCTGTAGCATCGTGCTGATCAAACTCAGTTATTTCTTTTAATTACTAATGCTGTATAGATGTTGCATCTTTTCCAAGTTCCCTTACAACCCACTACCAAATCAATTTAGGCATCTCAAAAGCATTTCTAAAATACCAGATGCTCTGTCAGCTGTGCAGAACAATGTGCTAATAATTATATTTCTCTCTCTAACAGCAGATCAAAGCCCGAGAAGAGGTGACATACACCTAGGATATTCAAACTCTGGCTTGAAGGTCAATTGGATCTGTAGACATATGTTGCTGATTTTGTAACATGAAAGCCAGCTAAAAAGAACAGATCAGTGAAATATATATACTAAGAATTTTAATTTCAGCCCTAACCAAATGTTTACAGAATAGTTTGTAGAGGCTTGCAATTTCTTGTTATCATACTTATTAAAGCCTGGCAAACCTTTAATAACTGTTCTATCAACAACCGACCAGGGATTTTATTTTAGTCTTAAAATGCTTGAATTTTTGTACTTATTGAACAATTTTTAATTGGAAGTACCTGGACCTCTTCCTGATGGACTGCCTACATCACCTTACAGAAGTGAAGAATGCATTCTCAGCTTGAAATGGCAAGTAGTGGTTGGGGGGTGGGGGATAAAAGCCCTTTGTTTAAGGGCAGAAGGGGGCAGGAAGATTGGCAGCAGAGTACCCCCAAAGAAAACAAGTACATTTGAAGGGGGGGCTCTAAGCCATATAGGAAAACATTAACTATACTCAGTGCCATCTTGAGCTCATGCTATGTTTGCTTGATTTAACAACAAAACATTGGAACATGAATTCAAGAGACATTCAATAGTGGGGCAAACTCAGATAAACTGGAAAAGAGGCTCAAATTCATCCAATATCAGTGAATTCAAAAGAAACTTGGAGCTTTACTATTATGGAAAGACAAAGTAGGAAATCATGGAAAGAATAACATACCAAGAATTTATTCCTCCTCTAATCTGATCCTCAGACAATAGACAGTCCCTTGCCAAGTCTAGACTCAAAGATTTTCTGGGTTGCTAGAAACTGGCAGCAATGATGCTTTCCTGGCATAACCTTTGAGGGCATGGGGTTGCCGCCATACTGTGATGAAGAATTAAAAGAGGATTTTATTTCAGGACCATCACTAGAGTAATCTTCATCAGCCCAAGATCACCTCTATACCGTGATGTGGTATTGAAGTTGGACTTTGAAAAGGGCAAAACGATACATTATATGTAAGTCCTATCGTTAGCCAATCAATGAGAGTAAAAAAGGAAAGAAAGAAGAAAGAGAGGAAGAAAGAGAGAAAGAGAGAAAGAAAGAAAGAAACAAAGAAAGAAAGAAAGAAAGAGTTGTGTGTTGCACACCTGGCCGGTTCCTGCGGGGCAGCTCCTATTTCAACTCATAGAGGTTGTTGCTTGCCCTTTGTTTTTGAAGAGGGCCATGATATCAGGGAAGTGATACCTCTGTTTCTCTCTCTGTCTCTGTCTCTCTCTCTGTCTCTCTGTCTCTCTCTCTCTCTCTCTCTCTCTCTCTGTCTCTCTCTCTCTCTCTCTCTCCCTTTTTCTTTCCCTTCCCAGTCTACATAGAGTATCATACCCTTATCTCAGGGTGTTCTGCCTAAAGAAATGCAAATTTTGATAGTTGAAACCTTTTTTCTCTTAATGACCAGGACTTACATCACTCCTGCTCTCATTGATTGTTTCCCTTTTGGCCAGAAAACCTGTGAGTCTTCCCCTTCCAGATTGATTTTTTTTAGGCTAGGTAAAGAGGCCTTTCTCTGCTTTATTTCTTTTCTACTCTTAATCACCGAGTGGGCGTTGCCTCAATAATCAAACTGAGACCTGTTAAACACTTTAGCTTAAAAATGTTAAGGTCTCCCACTGCATCCAGAGCCATCTCCAGTCCTCCTGATCTATATCTTGCCACTAGACCCAGATAGTTCCAGAGGAGAAAGTGAGGCTGAAGACTTCAGGCAGCCTTCCCTCACGTAAATCTAATTCACTTGCATGTCATGGCATCACCTCCCTGAAGTCCTCAGAGAAGGAAGGACGAACAGCAACACCAACAACAAAAGAGAGGAGTAAAATAACAATGTAGCCTTGCATTTAATTAGCACTGTATATCTAGAATTATGGATCTGGAGCAAGCAGTGGTGGGATTCAGCCAGTTCGCACCAGTTGGGTAGAACTGGTACCTAATTTTAGGTTGAATTCAAAGAACCACTTGTCAGCAGGAGTGGGTCCTGCACCTGCTATGTCAGTGGCGGCGCCTCAGCTCTGTTCTGTGGAGAACTGGTTGTTAATTTATTTGAATCCCACCTCTGAGCAAAGGGACACCTCCAGGTCTATCTATTCCAATGCCATTGTTTTAGAGATGAGGAGGAAGAAACTAAAGTCCAAAGACGTTGAGTAATTTGTCCGTAGTCAGCAACAGAGGCAAGATTTGAACCCAAGTTTTCTGACTATAAATCCAGTTTCTTTTCTAATACAACACATTGCTTTTTAAAGAGTCCTTATCCTCATAACAACCCTGAAAATCATGTGGAAGATATTACTCTTGATCATTTTATGACTGTAGAAATGAAGACAAATAGGCATTAAGTGATTTTTTTTCTACAATCACACAGCTCATTAATTAAAGACTGAGCTACACCTGTAATCTGAATTGATTCAATTCAATTCCACAAACTCTGAAGTACATACTATGTGCTAGGTATTTAGGATATAACGACAAAAGATGAAATAGTACTGGCCTCTTCAAAGAGGTTACATTGTCCTGAGGTGGGGAGGGGAAAAGGATAGGGCTTAAACACAGACAAATAAGGACAAAGTATATGCAAAAATGATGGAAAGTAATTTCAAGACTGACAGAGAAAAGAAACAACTGTGCTTAGGTGAGATCAGGAAAGCTTTTCAAGTTTTGTGTGTTTGTATTTTTTGGCCATACTGTGCATTAAATTCACTACAGGGACAGGCATACTCAGCTAATTTGCTGATTTACAAAGACTGTAGTTATTTGATGGATAACTAGGTTATTGACTCTTTGAAAGCAGGACTCATGTCTCATTCCGTTGCATATTAATAATGATTAAAATGATCATTATTTATATTTGTGTCATGCTATAATGTTTACAATTTATATATGGTATCCATGTCTACACAGTGTTGGGCATATACTTACTGCTTGATAGAGCCTTTTTATCTTTAATTTGAATAGTCCTGTATATTGTTACATGCATATATATATATCAGTGAGTGTGTATACACTTATGCAGGAATTTTTTTTTCTTTTTCTCTCCTCAGTTCCTCATGTTGCTCTGAAGTGAGCTTTTGGAGTAGAAAACAATGTATCCATTTGAGTTCAGAAGCACACATTTCATATAGACATGGATGCAGAGGTGATCACTCAAAGGAAGAAGTAACTTTGAGAAAAGCAGACTCCAGGAATCCAGCTGAGCATTCTGGCCAGCAGAGATGCTCCACCCAAGTAGAGAGCTATATAAGAACTCTATGGAGAAAGGACTTCCAGAACCTTTAGCACCAGAAGCTATGAGTGGCTTTTATCATATGTAGATCCTACACATGTGTTTCACTATAACTATAGTCTAATTCTGAGTCCATTCTTCCTATGGATGCCGTGTATTTACGTATCTCTCAGCTTTGTGGAAGAGGGGAGCTATTTTGTGACTACTGTTCATATTGTACCAGCTGAATAAATACTTTAGTTTAGAGTTAATTGGGACCTCCTGCCTGGTTGTTAGTTCAAAGAAAAACAGTGGGGGCTCGTTAGATATAGTGTTAAGAATGCAAACCCTCAGGGTTAACCAGAACTCAGGGTAGCAGTCACCCTCTAGGGACCCAATAGTGTAAGAGCAGTCAGTCAACAAGCACTTACTAAACACTTACTACAATAGCTAAGAGGTACAGCAGAGAGAACCCTGGACTTGGAGTCAGAAAGATCGACACTTTCATTCAACTCTGACAATTACTTGCTGTGTGACTCTTGGCAAATCATTTAACCTCTGTCTCTGTTGGGTTTTATTTTCATTGTAAAAGGGAAATAATAATACACCAACCTCCCAGGGTTGTTGTGAGGATTAAACAAGATGATATTTGTGAATTACTTAGCATAGTGCCTGACGCAATGTAGGTGCTTAATAAATGTGTATTTCTTTCTACCTATTATGTGTCAGGCACTGTGCTAAGCTCTGAGAATACAAAGGAAGGTGAAAGATAGTCTGTGCTCTCAGGGGCTTATTTGATATGATGATAAAGCAGTCCTAATAATAATGACACTAGTAATAACTAACATTTATATAGCTCTTACTGTTTGCCAGATACTGTGCCAAGAGACTCACAAGTATTATCTCATTGGATCTTCATGACATTCTTGAGAGGTAGGTACTATTAGTATCCCCAGAGGGTAAATGAATAAGGCCATCTGTTGTTATATGACTCAAATAATCTTGAATAAATCTGATATATGGTTGAGAGGCACCTTGTTGGAATGGAGACTTTTAGGTGGCATTTTAGTGAGCTAAATAAAATCCTTTAAAAATAATCAACCAATAATAAGCAGAGTGGGCTCTTGTGTCCTCTGCATCTTTCAGTTAATCATGTGATGGTAAAGAAGTGATCTACCATGGAAAATCACTTAGGAAAGCCTGCTTCTTACTAATTCTCTATTGAGGATACCTTTGATGCGTATACACATATAAGTAAGTGTTGATATTTTCTTGGCTGCTGTTTTTAGAATTAAAAAAGTCTGAGACTTTTTTCCTTGTCTTTTTTCCTCCATATCTTCCTGTCCCTCTGATATTTTGCGTATTGGTTCCTCAATTCCTTAATAAATGTATGGCATCCAGCATGAATTTCCTTTATTTACTCTTGATCTAATCCAAATAATTTTCCCATGTTTGTTTTTTCCAGTACCATCCTACAACATCTATAAGCACATCTGGAATTCTGATGTAAAATTCTAAGTGTTTTTACTACTCATGACAGCAAAAAAGGTTTATTATAAAGTTTTTTCCTGTCTTCTCTATTTTTTCTTCTGTTTGTTGTATACTTTCCATTTTTATCCTCTGTAGGAATGCTTTAAATACCTTTATTTTATTGAATATCTGTCTGTTTTCATTGATGATCAAGCTCAAATTTGCATGGTATGACACTTTGGATTGCATCTTGAGCACTTTTGCTCTTTGGAACACGTTATTCCATTCTTTTTTTTCAGCTTCTGTGGATAGAGAGTGGTCTTGTATTCTTTGACCTCATTTTCACTTCAATTTGAAGGTCTGTTCATTTGCAGAATTTGTTGTTTTTCAATGGAATTGCTAAATTGAAACACTTGACTTTTCAGCATAATTTTTTTTCTGCATCTGTGGAATCTTTCAACTGGTACCTTATTTTCCATGTTCAGAACTTCTGAGAAGTTTTTTATGTTATTTCTTGATGATGGTGTTTGTGATTTTTTAAATTCTTGAGTTCTTCTGTGAGACCTATCATCCTTGAGTTGTCCCTGTGCATCCTATCTTCAAGGTCAATGTGTTTTGCTTGTTATATTATTGCTTTTTGCTTCTCATCTTCCAGATTGTCCTTTCCTTCTATATATTTTCATTCTCAATTAGTTTTTCTTTCTGTGGTTTCTTTGGTGATATTTGCCAATGTGGATTCAAGTTTTCCTATTCTGACAATTATTTCTGTTGTCCAGGCCGTAATGCCTGTTTTCATGCTTCTTATTTCTCTTTTTAACCATTCCGACACATCCTGTTGTAGTCCCATCTCTTTAGAATCTGTGCAGTTTGATTCTATTCTCTTTCTTTGCAAGAGAGTTTGAATTAATTTAGATGATCTGGAGGCCATATTCCCTACTGTTATTAACATCTTCCCTGTTGTTTATCTGCATGTGCTTAAGGTTTTAAAATGAATTTTTTTCTGCCTTTTTCTCTCCTGCTGCTCAAGGAGCTGGCTATCACCATGAATAACACCATGAGCATCAAAAGGAGGAAGTTCATGACAAACAGACTTCTTACATGTAAACAGACAGTCATAGATGTCCATCCTGGGAAGGTCACAGAGTCTAAGACTGACAATCAAGAAAAACTGGTCAAGATGACAAGACAACTCCATATGTCATTTTTGTCTTTGGCTTTGGAACCCATTTTGCTGGTGGCAAAACAACAGGCTTTGGCATGATTTATGATTTTCTCAATTATGCAGAAAAAGGAACCAAAGCACAGACTTTCAAGGCATGACCTGTATGAGAAGAAAAAGATATCAAGGAATGAGTGAAAGGAACCCAAGAGCAGAATGAAGAAAGTCAGGGATACGGCAAAGGTAAATGTTGGTGTTGACAAAAAGAAAGATGATATTTATCTGTGAAGTTAGTGTGGATGTTTTAGCAGAGCATAAATAAACTATGCAAAAATTTTAAAAAGATAAAGTGAATTTTCTTCCTCCTGGGATCTATGGCTATTTCAGTCTCCCCTCCTACCCCCCAGCCCAAACTGTCTCCCTAGCACTGAATTTTTGACATCTTGTCCTTTCTTTGATGGCAGTTTTCCTGGAGGCTGGACCTCAGAGCTATCTCAGGCTACTCCTACCCCTAGGGAATTCACTTTTCATTGGCTTTATTCTTTGCCCCTGTGACTTCTGGGTGGGAACAAATTGGCTTCATCTGGATGATTTTCCTTCAGGACTGGTGGAGTCTCACATAAATACTGATGCCCTGCCTCAGTTCCCTCTGTTCATTAGCAGCTGCATTGGCTACACACTATAGGTGTGAAGGGTAGGGGTTGCAAAGTGGGGCAAGGAATCAGCTGGTAGAGATTGAAGCACCAGTAAGAGAATTGCTGAGTGGATCCCCAAGCACAAACTTGGGATTGTGCTGCCCTGTCAGAGTATGAGGGCTGGTGGGAAAGGAGTGTTGAGCTAGTATGTTGTGGATTAGGGATTAGCCTTCTCTGCCATTGGTTCACTGGTTGTTACCTCATTAGGGTTTGTGGTGTCTGAGACAGTGAAGACAGCTGTAATTGCTTTACATCTTGCACATAATAATTATTTTGGAGAGGTTTGAGAGGTCGTGAACATCAGAGAAAATGTCTCATCTGCCATCTTTTCGGTCACATGACCCCATTTTTATTCTCAAATGTCCTTAGGATAACTTTGCTTAATTGAGTCTCTTGCTTATCTTTCTTCAAATCTGTTTCACCCGCTACTATTTCTATTTCATGAAGTCATGCTGCTCATAATCTTCTATCATCTCCCTCCATAAAACTTTTCCAAATAAGTTTATATTCTAATTGTTTGGAAAGTAGGTTGTTTTTGCTGCATAAGGCTGTTGTTAGGCGCTTTTGGCATCTTATCATGACAATTAATTTATATCAGTTAAACTTCTGTATAAAATTGTCTGTCTCCTTTCTTCTATATAGATCCCATTTTCATCATCAATAATTTGTTTGAATTGATCCATTTAAATAGTTTGATTTGTATACCATACTGTTTCTTCATTTTTACTATTTACTCTGAGCACATTTTGATCATTTCTCTAGTAAATCAGCGGGAAGTATGTCTGCACCAGAACAATTTATTAAAGAATGACTCTCATATCAGTGGTGAGTTATTTCTTCTTTGTCAAAATGGGATCAGTTTCACTTATGTGATATTATTTGGTGTTTTATATATCTGATGCCCAGAAACTTTTGAAGAAAGCATGAAATAATAGAAACATGAGGATTCTGTATAGATTACTAGCCTGGCCTATCTGATTCTTTTTCCTGACTAATAATTTCACATATATTTCTCACCAACCTCACCTAATCCTACTTTTGTACTAGGGTCACAGAGTATTAAAATGTATGTTTATTTAATTTGGAGGATATGAATACTTTCTTTACAGAACTTTTCTATTTTTTCTTTTCCCCTTGTAGCAGTTATTGGTGCATAACCTACAATTGTATTCATAGTGGTCTTTTTGCAGATACTTAATCATGAGCACTGCAACGCTAAATGACCAAATGTCCCACAAAATCATGTTTCTTGTTGCCCTTGGGTGCGTGATTAAAACAACTCCACCACCTCCTTTATTTGCTTCTCTAAGGAGAAGCTGTGAGACATCCATCAATTTAGCTGCAATTTCCATCTTTCTTTTCTGGTTTCATTTATAGCAAGAATGTCAAGAATGGTATGATTCAGTTCCTCCAGGAAAACGGCCACTCGCTGCTCATTGGACAAGGATCTCACATTTAAGGAATCAAGAGTTAGATTATAGTTTATGGATGATCTAAAAACTATGTCATTCTTAGCACCTTCTGTTCCCTTTTCTCTCACTTTTTCACTTTCACTGAAGAGGACTGAGGGCCATTTTGTATTTTTCTTTGGTTCACGGATTTTTTTGGCCAAAGAATGTACCACACTAATGGCCAGCCTGCTGAGGATGAGTCTTTTTGTACTTACCTAGGCAGGTGCTCAAAGGCAGACTTGGCCTCTTTCCCGGACTACACTCAAAGCCTTTCCAGCATGGTAGGAACTGCCAGACCTTTCTTTCCACTAACTTAGCTTTCAAGAATTTGGGTTGCTCACATGCACAATGAAGTATCTGAGGAAGATTCTATGGAGGCCTTGATTTTATATACACACATATACCTATATGTACACACATATGCATATATGTATCTATGTTTATATATATATATATATATATATATATATATATATATTTGTAGTTCAGTCGTTTCAGTCGTGTCCAACTCTTCATGACCCCATTTAGGATTTTCATGGCAAAGATAATGGAGTGGTTTACCATTTCCTTCTCTTACTCATTTTACAGATGAAAAATACTGAGGCAAACAGGATTAAGTGACTTGCCCAGGGTCACACAGCTAGTGAGTGTCTTAAACCAGATTTGCACTCAGGTCTTCCTGACTTGAAGCCTGGTGCTCTATCCACTGTACCAACTAGCTGCCATAGATAGATAGTTAGAGAGATAGAGATAGAGTCAGAGATAGAGACAGAGACAGTGATACTTAGAGAAAGATATATTTAAATGCCACAGAAATTGTTTAATTGGGTTGGGCTGGAGTTGTTAGTTACCCACAAAATTTTATTCTTGTTTTATCTTTCCTTCAAATGTTGTATTGATTTTAATATTTGGTCTTCATCAATGGTCTGACTACATTTTTAGCCTTATTTCACATTGTTCTACTTCTTTCTTTTTAGCTTCCAGCCAAACTGGATTCCTTGATCTTTCCATATTTCTTGATATACTTCCCCTCTTCTCCATTCATTTGCCACCATGACATTTATGTTTGTACTGCAGTCCATCCACATGTCTGCCTGTTGAGATCCTGCATGCTGACAGCTGCTTTGGAAACAGTTCTCAGGTAATCAGTTATTTCCTCCATATTATGATAAATAAAAGGTGACACCATGTACAGATAAAGAGCTATGAGCCATTTTTCCATTTAGCTATAACATCTTCATGTCTTCTGACCCAGATGTTATAGTTTGGGGAGGAAAGAATTCTTGATGGAAAAACATTGGGCTGAATCTAATCAGGTGAAATTGAATAGGGATAAATATCAAGTTTATTGGTCTGGACCTTCAACAGTCATGCTTTGGTTTGAAAATCACCTTTAAGGGAGAAGTATAACAAGATCGAAAAAAAAATCTGTGAGTTTTAGTGGATTGCAAGCTCACTAATAGTCAGTGGTACATGGCAGCCAAAAAAAGTACTTGAATTGTAAAAGGAAAGGAATCTTGTCCAGAATGAGGTTACTAATAGGCCCACTGTTCTTGTCCCACGTCAGATCATATCTGGAAACTAGCATTCAGTTCTGGTAGTTATGTTTAAGAATAGGAGTGATATCTGATGACCAGAGAACTCCAGATCAAACTATACAAAGATTTTTGGAAGGGCCTGGGGATGATTCACCTGTGTAATGGCAAGCAAAGTGGGACTTATTGCTGTTTTTTTTCTTTTGGAGTACTTCTCAACACTAAGGCACTCAAGTGCCTTTGATTGAATCAAAAGTCTTTGATGACCTGCTTAAGTCACAAGAAAGCCCAAGTCACATGAATTTGAGTCACATGGTTGTGACACCCTCTGACCCTGAAGAAGTAGATATATACTCTGAGGTTAGCATTTTGCTTTGGGGCTCACTCATTGGAAGAGTGTTCATGTTATTTGGCCAGATGAGACTCTGGATAGCCATTAAGGGGCCCCCTGGCTTTGAAAACCCAGATGTTGGTGCTTCTCTCTTTGGTAACTATGTGTGTATTGCTATGGACAGTTAGAAGCCTTGTCTGCTGATTTGTGTTATTTGCTCTGTTTATATAATTTCTGCTTGTAATTTCTGTTTGTGTTTTCTCTGAAGTTTAGGGTGCTGACTTTTCCCCCTGAACTAAGTGAATGATATATGTATGTTTAATTAAAATGAGATTGTAAATCCCTTTAAGTTGCTTTCCTTCAGAAAAGCAGATCGAAGAACCTGTGATAGTAGCTCTCCTGTGTCCCGGTGTTGTTGGTCTTTTACCTCCATAGCAGCTGCTAGCAACATTGTTGTTACAACCTGGAGAAAAGCAGACTAGACACAGGAGCCACAGGTTCCCCAACCCCGGGCCACTATAGTATAGTGGTAGGTAGGTATAATAACTAGTATTTAAGTATTTGGGTTTGGGTTTCATCTGTTTGGTCTTGGGAGAAAGAGCAATGGGGAGAAAAAAAAGAAAGAAAGATTTAGGCTCAACATAAGGAAAAACTTCCTAAGGATTAGAGCTATTCAAAAGTGGAATGGTCTGCTTTGGGAGGCAGTTTATTTTCTTTCCTTAGCAATTTTCAGGCAAAGGATGATTGGGCATGTGGTGGAATTGGTGTCAGCAATATTCTTAGTTAGGTAAAGGTGGGACTTGATGACTTCTAATCTGAGCTTCTGTAATTCTGGTTTCCTTTATAGAGAATGAGCCATATAGATGCACTCCAGTTCTTATGGTAGGATATCAACTATTAATCATTTCACAAAGATCTCACATATACAATACCAACAGTTAAATATTACAAACATTTTGTATGACAATATATTAAAAAAAGAAGCATGATTCTTAGAACACTATTTTGCCATGATCACACATGCTTCTTATTGCTGCCAAAATTGCTGTCTCTGTACAGTCAGGTCAGCTTGTTGGAACAAAAATAATAATCAATACTAAATTAGAAAGAGTAAAAATTATAAGAAAGAATGGAATGCAATGAAAATCTAACCTCTTTAAATGATCTATCAATGCTCCTCTTCTCAAAAAGAGGCAGTTAGGAGTGTGATAGAGCATTTGGCCTGGAGTCAGGGAGACTCAAGTTCAAAACTGGCCTCAGATACTTACTAGCTGTGTGACTCTGGGCAAATGATGTAACCTCTATTTGCCTCAGTTTCCTCAATTGTAAAATGAGAATTATAATATCACCTATTATTATATAGTACCTCACATGACTGTTGTGAGCATCACATGAGATATTTGTAAAGCACTTTGCATAGTGTCTAGCACATAGTAGGCACTTAATAAATGCTTATTCTCTTCCCTATTACAAATGAAAGTTAATGATGGTATGCAGGAATTCTTTTATTTAGACAAGTATCTAACTTTTTAACATCTTATTCATTCATTCATTCATTCATTTTAAACATTCTTTCTTTTTAAATTTTGAGTTCCAAATCATTGCCCCCCTCTCCTTCCTGCTCCCCCAACCCCACCCACTGAGAAGGCAAGCAACATATCACTTATACATGTGAAATCATGCAAAACGTATTTTCATATTAACCATATTTCCAAAAAAAGAGAAAAATAATGTGAGAAAATTATACTTCACTTGCAACCGAGTTCATCAGTTCTCTCTCTGGAGGGAAATAGCATTTTTTCAACATGAATCCTTTGGAACTGTCTTGGATCATTGTATTGATCAGAATAGCCAAGTCTTTCCTGGTTGATCATCATTATAACAGTGCTGTTATTGTGCACAATGATATCTTGGTTCTTTTCATTTCACTTTGCATCAGTTCATATACATTTTGCCATTTTTTTTCTGAAACCACTACCACCCCCTTTTGTTATATTTTATTGCACAATAATACTCCATCACAATCGTATGACACAATTTGTTCAGCCATTCTCCAATTGATGGGCAGCCCCTCATTTTCCAATTCTTTGCCACCACAAAAAAATTACTATAAATAATTTTCTACATATAGGTTCTCTTCTTTTTTCTTTAATCTCTTTGAGATACTATATCATTAAGGCAGAATTCACGACTTCAAAGATAACCATGAATATGCCTGAATGGTTCAGAATCGCAGGATATAAGGAATTCTCTAAGTAGAAGGCAGAGGAGTTAAAGCATTTATTGAAACTCAAAAGTAGCAGACCCATGGACCAGTATCCCCAATTCAACATCCTGGCAAGAACCTTCCAAAACCAGTATGCCCATCTCACAACAGTGACCTGGAGGCCACAGAAAAACATTATGGCAGCAAGCCAAGCCATACTGGTGCTTCCCCCCTGCCCCCAATGCCAGGGCCCTCCAGCAAGAAGACCACTCACTGGCCTCAAGCCCCTGCTCAGTACTCTCTGGTCTCCACAAGGGTCAGTCCTGCTTTTTTGTGGCACCTGCCGCTTCCGCCGCAATCTCCAAGCTGTGTTCCAGCTAGCTGACTGCTTCCTCTCTCCTTCAGCTCTTAACTGCTCTCACCAACTACCTTACCAACTGCCTCTTAGCTCTGCTTCAACCATTCAGCAAGCTCCTCCCACCACAGGCTTCATGTCATCACGTGGACCAGAACTCAGGTGCCTACCGTTGGCTCCAGTCTTAGCCACTCCCCCCAGGACCCTGAGAGCCCTGCCCCTGAAGTCCACTCAAATGGGCGGGGAAGATCTTCCCATTCACTGATTGCCTTTACAGATACAGACCTAGTAGTGGTATTACTGGGTTGAAAAGGGTATGCACATGGGGCAGCTAGGTGGTGCAGTGAGTAAAGCACTGGCCCTGGAGTCAGGAGGACCTGAGTTCAAATCTGGCCTCAGACACTTGATGCACTTTCTAGCTGTGTGACCTTGGGCAAGTCACTTAACCCCAATTTCCTGCCTTCCCCCTGCAAAAAGGAAAAAAAAAGTGTTTTATAGCCCTTTGGGCATAGTTCCAAATTGTTTTTCAGAATGGTTGGACCAGTTCACTACTCTAGCAACTGTTGGTTAGCGTACGTATTTTTCCCTCATCCCCCCTGGCATTTGTCATTTCTAATAGGTATGAGTAGTATCTTGGAGGTGTTTATGTTTACATTTTGCTAATTTATAATGATTTAGAGCATTTTTATATGACTATTGTTAGCTTTGATTTCTTCTTCTGAAAACTGCCTGTTTATATCCTTGGACCATTTATCAATTGGGGAATGGCTCTTATTTTTTTATAAATTTGACTCAATTCTATACTCAGTACATATTTGAGAAATGAGGCCTTCATCAAAGAAATTTGCTGTAAAATTTTTGATATTACTTCATTGTTTATAGTATGTAGCATGAATTTTCCTGATTATCTCTTTTAATTGGATCTATTTTTGCTTTTGCTTTGCCTGAGATCAGGATTGCTACCCCTGCCTTTTACACTTCAGCTGAAGCACTTTAGATTCTGTACTAACCCTTTGCATTAATTCTGTGTCTTTCTGTTTCAAGTGTGTCTCTTGTAGACAATACATTGTTGGATTCTGGTTTCTAATCCATTTTGCTGTCCACTTCTGTTTTATGAGTAAGCTCATCTCATTCACATTCAGAGTTAAGATTCCTAACTGTGTATTTCCCTCCCTCTCATTTTCTTCTGTTTCTTCCTCTTTTTAATCTTGTCTCTCCTCAAAAGTTTATTTTGCTTTTAATCACTGCCTCTCTTAATCTACCCTCCCTTCTGCCCACCCAGCCCCTTCTCTTATCCCCTTCCCCTTCAATTTCCCTCTTGGGTAAGTTGCATTTCTATATGCAACTGAATGTGTATATATGTGTGTGTGTGTATGTATGTATGCATGCATGTATGTATCTATATCTATATTCTTCCCTCTTTGGACCAATTCCAATGAAGTGAGATTAAAGCTTTGCCTGTCCTTCCATACCATTTGAGGAGCATGTTTATCAGAGAATGATTGACTGATATTGGTTTAAAACACAGCAGCAATAAAGAATAATCGAAGCATAATGGGCAGCTTTTTACCTCTTTTATGCGTGGACCAAAAAAATCATTAGGGTACCTGTGCATACAAATCTATGAGTAAGAGCTTCTGTATAGAAGAGTCAACAGGATGACTTAAGTAATTACTGAGCCAAAGTGGAAACTTTGGTAGCTAGGTAATAGGGTAGTACTATGTAAAATATCACAGAGGTAAAGGACATCCCTAAATGGTGGCAGTGGTGGTGAACAGATGGTAGTGATTGGTAGCTAAGATAAGCAGTGGGTGGCAGATCAAAGGGAGTGTCAACTTCAGAAGGAGGAGGGCACAAGACCAGCCTCAGAATCTTCAATAGTAGCATGGCAGGAAGGTACTTTACCAGTTGAGTTTGAGGTTAATATGTTATGGAACCCCTTGAATGGAGGGGAGAACAGTACTCATGGGAGGGTGGATCATATAGTGGCTTGGATAAAATAATGGTTATTTGGAAGGCCATGTAAGTACACATGTATGCTGTATAGGATAACTTACAAGGCTGACTACAAGCTAGAACAATGTTATTGTTTTTTGTGCCAAAGGGAGCAGTGCATGTAAACTTCACATGTGGCAAGAACTGATCAAACCTGACCAAAGATGAAATATGTTGGCTAATCCAATGGCATAGCCTCCTGGGAGGCCAAAATATGGTTCAGCTCCTTCTCTGTTCTTTACATGCCTTTTATTAAAAGTGTATTTTGTCAAGGCTTGGCAGCACTGATTACTTACAGGGGTCTGGTGTCTGAGAGACATAAACCAGATCCTGTGTTACTTCAGAAGATGTGAATAGAGCCTAAGTGAGTCATTGAGATGTTGATAGAAATGATGATGATGATGATGATAGAGGAGGCTTCAAGGTTGAACCCAGTCTATGTTAGTCTCCATATCTTGAGCCACAGATTTCAGAAAGTGATTTCTTTGTTCTCAGTTTACAAAGCTGCCCCCCTTTCTTCTTCTTTAGTGCATAGTTCTCTTGGCCTCTTCTCATACTCAAACAATTCTAAAAAATAAAATTCTTGACTTGAGCTGCGATTAAAATATGTACTATAATAGACTTGTAAAGGTCCTTAAAGACTAAATTTCCAACCATTTAATTTTACAAATGAGGAAACTGAGGTCCAGAGAGTGACCTGCCCACAATTACATAGTTAAAAAGACATAACTAGGTAGAGGGGACTGGTATTTTGCCACAGGGCACTGACATTAAAAATGCCAACTTAAATTCTGCTCTTTCAATGATACAGAAACAAATAATCTTAGCATCTTGTTAGGCATAACTACTCAAAATAAGAAGCTCTCAAACATGAGGATATTATATTATTATTAAAGGTACAGGAACAGTATATATATGTCAGGGTTAGAAGTGAGAATAGCAGTCTACTATTCCCATACCTCCCCACCAGTGACTGCATCCCCCCTAGCTCCTATTCTATCTTCTTACTAGCCAAGTCCAATCCATATTCCCTCTCCCAGTGGCAGTTATCTGAGTAACAGCCTTGCAGTATTTTGGGATCTCTGTGTGTATACCACAAAGTGCTATCTTGGAGTCTCTTCCTTTCCACCTGTGAATTTGTCACAAAAAGTTCAATTGAAGACATGTTTCATGCTGTTTCCTCCCAGTGCATTTTGAGATGCTTGTCCCAGGTTTAAAAACTGCTATTTACAGCTCTGCATAACTAGTGAATGGCACAGCTGAGACCAACGCCCAGGTGTTTTGACTCTAATTTCAATGTCCTTTTATTACTACACTATGTTCCCTCTCACATCATCTCTGTCTCTCTCTGTCTCTCTTTCACACACACACACATACACACACACAGTATACATATGTACCATTAGAAAAAAGCAAGATTTTAATATCTGTTATTCAATCCATCAACCAGCATTAATCAGTCAGTCAAATGTTGTATGTGATAGACAGTGGCATTAAAAGTGCCTTCTTTGTGTTAGGTATAGTACTAGGCACTAGAAATAGAAATTAAAAAAGTGAGACAGGCCTTGCCCTGAAGGAGATTGCATTCTGAAAGGGAGTGGGGTGGGAAGCAAGGAGGATCCTCTCATGGCATATCTGAAGTACTGGTGAATAATGGTAAACATCGCTCGTGTTGATGAACTTGGTATTTTGTAACTACTTATTTCCCTGGTTGTCTAAATCTATGGTCATCATATGGATCCTGATCAGTGCTGTAGATTTAAGCAGTCATTATTTCATGTCATCCTGAGTATTTTAACCAACCTCAAGAGGAATTCAAAATGATTTATATTATTTTAATTGATTGTATTGTATCTTTGCCAGTAACACTTCATAGCTCCATTCCTATCATTATGTATTCTTTTTTATCATACCAATCCATTTGTTATTAATCAATTAATATATTTCAGGCACTGTTCTAGGTGCTGGGGTACAAAGACAAAAATGAAATACTCCTTGCCCTTGAATAATTTACATTCTTTTGGAGGAAATGACACATACCACATATAAGTACATGTCAAAAATATACAAGATAAGTTACTTTGAATCTAGAAGTCTGTAAACTTCCTGGAGTCACCTCAACATTTGGGTAGCTGTCTAAACCAAGGAAAAAAAGGAAGGAAGGAAGAAGAAAGGAAGGAAGGGAGGAGAGAGGGAGGAAGGAGGGAGAGGAAGGAATGGAGGAAGAAGAAGGAGGGAAGAAGAAAGGAGAGAGAGGGAAAGAAGGAGGAAGAAAGGAAGGGGTGAAGGAAGAAGAGAGAAAGAGGAAGGAGATGGAAGGAGGAAGGAAAGAAAAAAGAAAGGAAAGAGGGAAAGAAGGAGAGGAAGGGTGGAAGAGAAGGAGGAAAGAAGGGAGAAAGGGAGGAAAGAAGGTAAAAAAGAAAAGAAGGAGAGAGAGGGAAGGAGGAAAATAGGAGATAAAGGAAGGGAGAAGGGAAAAAGGAAGGAGGATGAAAGGAGGGAGGGAGAAAACAAGGAAAGTAGGAAAGAAGGTGGGAGGGAGGGAGGAAGGAAGGAAAGATGGAGAGGAGGAAGAAAGTAAGGAAAAATGAATGGAAGGAAGGAAGAAAGGAAAGAAGGAAGGGAGAGAGAGAAGGAGGGAGGAGGGAGGAGGAGGGAGAAAAAAGTGAGAAGGGGAGAAAAGGAGGAAGGAAACATATACTAAGGGCTTACTGTGTGGCAGGAAGTATGCTAACCACTTTACAAATATTATCTCATTTGATGCTCCCAACAACCCTAGAAGACAGGTGCTATTATGACCAAGTGATCACCAAAGTTTGGTGCCAACATGGGCATCAAAATCATGCTATGATTATGTTTCAACAATCCAGCTAGCAGCTTCTGTGGGGGTGTAAGATCCACCCACAGCCAGCACTCAGAAAGCTGCCAACAGCACAGGTTCTTTTGATCTGCTTAACTAAGGAAAGCAAGGTGAAGGGGTTGACAAGCTCATTTTAATTCAGCATACAAATATCATTCACTTAGTTCAGGGGAAAAAGCCAGCACCCTGAACTGCAGAGCAAATTACAAAGTACAAACATCAACAGACAGACCCAATACAGATTCATAGTTACCAACATCTAGGTTCAGACCAGGAGCTCAGAACAAGGGCTGGCCCAGAGTCACATGTGCCACCACTGCTGTGAGTAAGAGAGCTCCCAGGAAGACAGCCAACCCCTGGTTTTTATATCTTTTTCAACATCAGGGGTGAGTCACACATGCGATTCACCCACATGACCTAAAATCGTCACAAAGAGGTGACTTAAACTCACGTGGTCTAAGAGCCTCTGCTGTCCCAGACATGTAAACTAGGCCCTCCCTGGAGTTAGCCCCACCTTGGGCCCCACCTTAGTTGCCAATCCACACCCACTAAGGTTTTACACCTAATAGGGGTTTGGGCCTGGGGCTTAGCACCTAGTAAGGATTACTCAAAGAAAACAAAGGCCATTTTGCTTACCAACACAGATTATTGGTGATTTGGAGCATTTTTTAATATTGCTATAGAATTTAGAGGTTTCTTCCCTTGAGAATTGTCCAGTCACATCCTTAGACAATATCTTTATTGGGGAATGGATCTTATTCTTATATATTTGCATTAGTTCCTTATATATCATGGAAATGAGATGGAAATGAAGCCATTTCACAGAAATTTGCTCCAATTTTTTCCCCTAGGGAAATTTGCCCCCTTTTAATCTGAGCTATATTGGATTTGTTGGTGCAAAACTTTTTAATTTTTTGTAATTAAAATTGTCCAATTTATCTTCTGTTTCCAAGAAGTTCTTAGTTATCTGCTTCCATGATGCAGGATTGGGAGCTAAGCCGAATTTTGGTCTCACAGGAGGTTACACTGGATCAGAGGTAGCAGCAACTATATTTTAGTTTTAGTCAGGCTTTTGCCACAGTTTTTGCCACAACTACTTTTGTGACCCCTCCCCACCTTGGCACAAAAACATTAACACTGCTCTGGCTTATGATCAGCCTTGTAAGTTATCCTGTATAGCACCCATATATACTTACATGACTTTTCAAGTTACCACTATCATATCCACCTATATAGCCCTGTAAGATAGGGGCCTTACATAGTGAAAGCCCTGACAAAAATTCAGGAATATAATGAGCAAATGGAAGTATCACTATCTCTGTCCACATGCTATTTAAAAGATGTTTTTGTCTTTATTTGAATTGTCCCAAATTGCAGGGTGTGTGTGTGTGTGTGTGTGTGTGTATGTATGTCTATACATACACACACACGCATGTCAGTAAGAAGAGGAGTAGAGGATAATTGGCTAGTTATCTTACAGTTAAATTACATATCTTATCAAGCTCTAGAGATGACTTAACATTCATTTTGCCATAATTTCCTTTTCTTACCCCCTTTCTCTCTATGCCCCAATGCAGGTGCTTGTATTAGAATCATGAGATTTTAGTTGGAAGGGACCTTGAGGGTCATTTAATACATCGCTTTCCTAGAGGATAACCATCCACCAGCCTTTATAAACCTTAAAGTAATACAAAAGTGTGTATCATTACTACTTATAATAAAGTTGGTATCTCAGCATATTGGTTTGAGGGTGGACATCTAAAGCTGACTGATTCTTTGAGTTTTGTGGGGACCATATAAGTGATCTAATTCCTGGGAGGGAGACAGAGAATAACAGCCATTATTAGAAGGTAGACGATAACCATTCCCTCCCTAACTGGTCCAGGATTAATCCTTCTTTGTCCGTTGCTCTTTGATTCAAATGTTAATGAGAAGGGGAGTAAGTCAGCATTCCCTGACTTTATCTTCTGAATCTTTTCTCCAAGATTGTCAGTTCTTTAATTTTTTTTCTATTACTTTGGTAACTTTTTACAACATTAAATACAATATTGGTCTTAAGTGGAGGAACAATCAGCATTGCTGATTAGCATGCAGCAGCAATTCCGGATCTCCTTTTAATGAAGTCACAAGTTCTGGTCATGCCATGGTGAATCTTTGTTGGCCACTGAAGCTATTAGCTATTTTCAGATAGCTGACCAAGGTGCTGAAAATGCACAAGCAATAGTAATGAAGGGGGAGAGGGAGAAATGTATAGCTAATTAATTAGATCCATTAGAGACATATTTTAGCTTATTCTCGGTAAGATGAAAATTTAAAAACCAATCAATTCAACGAAATCTGGTGCTATGTCATTTAATACCATGCTTGAGATAATCCGGGAGTCTGTTCACAGGGGCAAGTGATTCAGCAGAATTCTTTTAATTCTCTCTTTGCAAGGACAATAATTTTTAAAAAAAATGCCAAGATCAAATAGCCATTTCACCACACCACTTAGCAAAGATTCCTTTGCAGGAAGATATATTGAAATTTAATTTTACTAAAACCAAATGGGGATACATATTTTCTTAGACTGAATGCTATAGGCTCACTTTCTATGAGCCAACCATTGTAATAAGCACTGTGGAAACCCTCAGGGAGCTTGTATTTGAATGAAGAAGACAATACACATAGGATAGTGATAGGCAGGAAAGGTAGCCATGGTCTTTAAAGTCATAAAGATGTTGAGCAGAAAACTAGTGAGGACAGTTAACTGATCCATTCTTTAATGATATTGTACATTTGCTTACAGTTCTCAAAGAAAGAAATGAAAATCTCAGGGATGAGCAGTGTCATTGGCATGAAGAGGTGGCAGCATGGTCCAAGCAGTGAATGAAATAACTAATCAGTCAACAAACCTACATTCCTACTATGTGCCAGGCACTGTACTAAGCAGTGGAAATAACAAAGAAATCCCTTTTCTCAAGAACTTTACAGTCTAATGGCAAGGGGGAGGAGGGAGGGGGAAGGAGTGGGGAGGGACAACAAGCAGACAATTACATGCAAGATAATATATTCATACATATATACATATGTGTTATATATCATACACACATATGCATATACACACCATAAATTGTAGATAATCAATAGAGAGAAGGCACTAGAATTAAGGAGAAATCAGAAAGTCTTTCTGTAGAAGGTAGGGTTCTAACTGAGTCTTAAAGTCACAGTGGATAGAGTGCTGGGCCTTGTATCAAGAAGACCACACACTAGCTGTGTGAACCTGTGCGAGTCACTTAACCCTGTTAGCCTCAGTGTTCTCCTCTGTAATATGATCTAGAGAAGAAAATGGCAAATCACTCTAGTATCTTTGCCAAGAAAACCCCAAATGGAGTTATGAAGAATTGGACACAACTGAAAATGACGGAACAACATAAACAATAACAGCAACAGCAACAAAGAAAGCCAGACAAACCAGGTGGAGATGAGGAGAGAGAAAATTCCAAACATGGAGGACAGACAGAGAAAGAGCTGAGTCAGTAGATGGAGTTTCTTGTTCAAGGAACAACAAAAAAGTCAGTGTACTCTGGATAACAGAAAACATGGAGGGGGCTGGGGATGGAGAAAGGTGTAAGAACACTGAATTGGTGAGGGAGGGTGAAGGTAGGTTATGAAGGGCTTTGAACATCAAACAGAGGACTTTATATTTGATAGGGAGGTGATAGAGAGTCACTAGAGTTTATTTAGTAAAGCAGTCACATGGTCAGACCTGCACTTTAGGAAAATCACTTTGGCAGCTAAGTGGTGGATGAACTGGAGTGAGGAGAGACTTGTGGCATAGAGGGCGACCAGCAGGCTATTGCAATAGTCCAGGCAATGCTTTAAAAATCTTCATGCATTTTTGGGGGAAAAAAGCAGATTTGAATGGGAAGGAGATGTGATGTCAGAAATCCATGTTGAGATGTTCTTTGTGACTTTTGCACACAGAAGAACGCACGTTATTTGTTTTCCTAAAGTGAAAGGTAAAAATAAGCTCATGATGAGCCCTTCGTGTGTCAAGGTTTTAAAAATAACTTTCCAGTGAAGCTGTTTCAGTGAGTGCTGTGGTTGGGTGCAGTATTATAGCCTTTTTCCATTATGCATTCGTTAACTTGCTGAACTACATTAGGACACACAGTGAGAAAGAACATTGCCCTCCCCCATCCCTGGGAATATAGCCAGCCAGCCCTCCACTGGTTCAGCCATCTGGATCCCAATACTCTGAAAGCTAAAAGCAGGGTGGTGTAGATAAGGGGGCACTCTTGAATCTGGCTCAGATCCCACCTCTGTATATGACCCAGGGCAAGTCATTGAACTTCTATTGTCTTATCTGTAAAATAGGAATGATGATAGCACCTACATCATAAAGCTATTGTGAAGAACAAATGAGATAATTTATATAATTGCTTTGCAAATCTTAAAGCACTTTATGAGCCATTATTAATAATGCTAAGAATATGGTACATACCAGCCATGATCTTTCCTTCTCCACCATAGTTCCTGACCCAACCATTCCATTGTTTCCCTTCTCTAGCTAAAAATTGTGAAAGGTGAATGAGGAACCTCACTAGATCATCATAGCACATTAAGGATGGCCTTGTGACATAATTGCTCATCTACAGACTAGTGGCTTTACTGAGGAGCTAAGAGATTATGAAGATGTTCCCCATTCTGAATTTGGCATATTGGAAACTTTGTCAGCAAATAAAAGATTTTTAGGAAATTAAGGGTTTAAGTTCTTTATGAAACAGTATATGGGAGGATACTGTCTTTTCTTCCAGTTGTCTACCCTTAAGAGATGAGACAAGAGTCTCAGAGCAACATTTTTAGATCAGAGCCTAATTTGTCAAATCTAGGACCAGCGAACATCAGCAAAGTAAGAATTTCCCCAGCTTAGGCTAACCTTCAAGTTCTTTTCCACTACTCTAAGACACATCATTAGATGAGAATTCAGGCTAGCAGAACCCTTAGTCTCTCAGGAGCAGAGAGACAGAACATTTCCTCTGTGCTGATTTTAAATAGATTGACATTGAAAGAGTCACTCAAGCTCACATGCCAGACTAGTTCAAAAAGGGATCCCAGACATTGAAAAAATGGAATTCCCTAGGCTGCATAGTTCTGCGCATTGTCCCAGCTGTGAAATCACGTTCTGCTCTGCAAGTGTGACAAATGCAGCCAGATTAGATGACCAGTATGAAAGGTGTCTCTAATCCTGGTCCTTATAGGTTTAGGATAAGGGCATTCAGAAGGGGTAACATCTGATGAAAATATATCATAGCAATGAAGCTATTTTTCCCTCTGGCATCTGCCTATCCCTTGCCCTCAACGTCTTTCATGGCTGGCATACTGTTCCATTGACATTAATTGTGTGGCTGGGTTGAATAAAGGGGTCAGTTTATTTTTTGTAGGCAATTCTGTATACCAAAGCCTTGGGGTGATCCTAGGCATTAGTTCCTCATTTTAGTTGAAGTAATCTCATTGAACAAGCAGAAGTAGACATGCCATTCAGGGCTTTAAATAGCTGAGTTCTAGGTGCTGTAGTTTGGTCTAATGGAATGCTTTATAGAGAAGAACCCTTCAGGAGAGTCCTGTTCTTTCCTCTCCCTTCCCTTCCTCCCAGTGGACATGGCATCTGTGACCTGCCCAGGAAGAGAAATCCCATCCAGTAGTTTGAGTTCATTAGTTAGAGGGATCTGGAGGAAAAACTCAGGGAGCAGACATACTTGTTCCATATGAGCAGATCTGAGAACAGGACTCCTGATTACAGTCATGTAGTGAAACCTGCCTAAGCAACCAACCCAACAGAGACTGTACACACAAGGGGAGTTGGATGCTTGTGGACCCTAAAAAGAAACAATAAACCTCCATGTTCTGGTGTTTTTAAACTCAATTTTCTAGAAGATTATAACCAACCGAACATTTGTTAAGTGCCTACTATATGCCAATCACTGTGCTAAGCACTGGGGATACAAAAAGAGGCAAGATATTTCCAGCCCTTAAACAGTTTACAATCTAATAGTAACTATGGTCTAATTTACTGATTGCCTAAGTCTTGTCAATGTATGTTGTGAATCTTTTCTGTCATTGAGTTTTTCTTTCATGTGTTGGGAAAAAAATACCTATCCTATATCCGATTCATTTTATTTTGAATGCCTTTCTATTCTCCTTTGCTGAGATCCTAAACCTGAGCCAGAGCCATGAGTATTTCTTTGAAGTGCTGTTTTGTTGTTGTGGTTCATCCTTCATTCTTGAAGAGTACCATGACATCAGGGAAATGATGACATGACTTGCAGTTGACTTTGATTTGAGTGAGGGAGGGCTGTGCAAGCTCACTAGCCTCACTTTCTCCTCCAGAGTCATCTGGGTCCAGTGACCTGATATTCACCAGGATGACTAGAGATGGCCCAGGACACATTGCAAGAACCTGGCCCTTTTAGGCTAAGGTCTTTTCAGGTTCTCACATTGAGTGAGGTAATGGCCATTCAGTAAATAGGACTCTTTAAGAAGATAATCAAGGGATGGCCCCATTAATCAAAACTAAAAAAAAAAAAATCCAACTGGGAAGGGAAGACCCTCAGCATTCCTGGCCAAAAGAGAAACAGTTACTATTTAGTGGTGTAGGCACCAAGGGGAAAACACAGTAGCCTAACTCCACTCATTAAAGGGCAGGCTTCCTCACGGTAGGTTTTAGGTCCTCTTGGTTTCCTAGATATGATGACTGAGAAGTTCGAGAGACATAATTTTGGGTAATTAGTCATTTTATTAATTATTGCTAGTGAATAATTAATAAAAGGATGGTTATTTGGCCATGTCTTATAAACTAAGGACCCCTCCTGGAGGCCTCTTGACACTAATGTACCCTTAGAAAAGTGGGTGTTCCTGATGGGTGGCAATCAACTCTTATTGGTTTACAATTAATGAGAGAATGAATATTATTATGAGAGGTAGACATATTGTAATGTTGGGCCAGTGTCCTTACTTTGATTATGTCACTTTTAATCCCAGACCACCCCCAGTCCAGGCAATCTAGTTAAAAGACTTAACTCCCGCCTAAGCCTAAATTAGAACATTATGGGCCAGAATTGACCCAGATTAGATCCTTCTTATTCTATAATCAGAACTAAGCTTCCTCAGTTGGGTGGGGTCTGAACAAGATTGAGGAGAATGTTAAATCCAATCTCATTATCAGCCCTATTCTTCGGAGGCTGATTTGACTTAATAGAGAATGAGGAAATAGAAAGGTAAAAAGTCTTTGTTCTCCTCAATATTAACAATTGGTTATTTAATAATCATTTCCCTCATAGAGGATGATATTTCAACTTCTTTTATCCTATTCACATTAAGAATGAAACATCTTTCCCTGTCTATGCAGCTGAAGTCATAAGGGAGATGGTGGCTTGTCAGATGTAACCACTGTTATGTATAGTCTAAGTGTTGCCTCCTACATGAATCCTCTCTTGATCCTTCCAGGTATTAACACTTTCTCCTTCTTGAAACTTTGTCTATATTTTCTATTGACTGACATTTCTTACTTAGCCTTAATCACTGAATGGCATTGCCTCAGTCAAAGTGAGAACTCAGAGAGACCTTAGCTTAAAAAAGCCAAGGTCTCCCAGTTCATTGGGGCCGTTTCCAGTTGTCCTACTCTATATCTTGCCACTGGACCCTGATGGAGGACAAAGTGAGGCTGGTGACTTTGCACAGCCCTCCCTCACTCAAATCCAATTCATGTGCAAGCCTCGCCATCACCTTTTTGATGTCTTGGTCCTCTTTGAGAATGAAGTACAAACAACTTTTGATAGAATATAAACTCCTTGAGATTAGAGACTGCTTCATTTTTGTTTTTGTTTTCTCTAGTACCTAAAAAGGCAGCGTGGTGGAGTGGATAGGGAGCTGGTCTTATAAACCAGGAATTGCTGGGATACATCCTGGCAGTGTGATTTAGGGCAAGTCACCTAACCTTTCAGTGTTCCAGAAAACTCTTTGTGATTCTATCCGACAGAAGGTACTGACCTACATTAGCAGAGTTTCCTTTATTAAGTGAATCACAGGTCTTGTCTCTATCCTTATCGTATCTTCAGCAGTTAGTACTGTGCCTGGTATACAGTAGGTACTCAATCAATACCATTACACTGAATTGCTTTTTCTATCCTTTCAAATTCAGAAAAGTCTTTTTTTTTTTTGGTTCATTCAGATAGTATCCTAAAAAACTTTCTGCAGTGGCTTAGATATTTCTATTTTGTTTGTTTGCTTGGTTTTTTTTTGTTTGGTATTTTATTTTTCCCCAGTTACATGTAAAAACAATTTTTAACATTCATTTTTAAAATTTTGAGTTCCAAATTACCTCCCTTCCTCCCCATGTTGGCCCTCCTCATTGAAAAGGCAAGCAATTTAACATAGGTTATACCTGTGTAGTCATGCAAAATGTTTCCATAGTAGTTATGTTGTGAAAGAATACATAAACCAAAAAAAATGTTAAACAAAACCTCAATAAAAATAAAGAAAGCAAAAAAAGTATGCTTCAATCTGTATCCAGACACCATCAATTCTCTCTCTGGGCATGGATAGCATTTTTCATCACAAATCCTTCAGAGTTGTCTTGCATCATTGTAGGTGGCTTAGGTATTTCAAGCCTTGTGTTTGTGTTTTGTTTTGTTTTGTTTCTTTCCAATTTAATTTCATTAAAACATTTTGCTGCCCCAAAGAAAGAGGATATAGGGAAGTGGACTAGATATTTTGTCAGGCTCCATTTTCATAGATGAATGGACAGGGAAGAGTAACAAATCTGGTTTTCTCTCCTTGTGTGTGTATGTCTTTGTCTCATTGTCTTTGTGTCTCTCTGTGTCTATATTCATCTTTGTCTCTCTTTTTCTGTCTCTTTCTGTCTCTGTGTCTGTCTGTCTTTCTCATTTTTACATGAATTAACTATATACATATTACAACATCTGCCTTAGATTTAAAAAAGAATCTGGCCGCTACAACTATCTGTTTTTTTCTCCTGCAACTATCTTAACAGCACTGAGTGCATTGTTAAGTAGATGGCTAAAGAGAGGACCTCAAGAGCCATTGGATAGTTAATTAAAGGGAGATGAGCCTTGTCAACATGATTGCAGGAGGAAGACACACTGACTATCTGGTACTCTACAGGTCAAAGGCTTTTTATTACCTCTACTGCTTGATTACATACAAAACCTCCGTGATTTGGCCCTGGCTTTGGTTCCTCTCCCTGTCTGCGCATGCACGGAAATCCTTTTATGCGGAAGTTATTTGACAACACTTGATGTTTATTGTTTACTTGTCATTCTGGGAAACCACATGCAGACTGGTTACCCTTAATGACAGTTTTTATTCTTTTTTTTTTTTAGTTTAACATTTCTTATTTAGCTTTTGTTTAGGGTTTAACAACTCCTTTCATGTATTGGAACAGCAGACAGTTTTACAGTACACTGTAAGACAAACACACTTCATTACCTTTCCTTCTACAGAGAAACCCTTTGTGTGATCTGCCAAGGAGCCCTCAATGCTGATGCATGGAAAATGGAGGCAAGAAGATAGGAGTCATCCAAAAGCCCATGTGTGTCTCTCTGCTGGTAATTATATGAGACAGCTTTTAGCTAGTAAAGGTAGGGGAGAAGAGACTGGTCTCTTCGGCATTTATAAACCCCTTCTGTAGGGCCCCATTTCTAAAACTATCAGGTCCAAGAATAAATGTGGGAGGGGACATGGTCATAGGTATCATTGAGTTGCCTCGAATGTTGCTTTCCCCCATACAGATACAGTTACCTGTACAACATTATGCCATGTGCAGAGAGATTTGGGTACCGACCTCAGCCCTCCCTCTTTCTATGAAGAGACAGGATTAGTAGGTAAGGCAAAGGCTATACTTCAGGCTTAGGGGACCACTAATTCTTGTGACAAATAAGAACAACCAGATGGCTAGGTACTATCCTTTGCAGTCACCATTCATCTTTTTCCTCCCTCACACCTTCTCATTGCTCTCTGGGCCATTTCCAGTCGTTCTGATGAACATCTGGCCACTGGACCCAGATGGCTCCAGAGGAGAAAATGAGTGAGGCTGGTGAGCTTGCACAGCCCTCCCTCCCTCAAATCAAAGTCAACTGCAAGCCATGTCATCATCTTCCTGATGTCATGGTCCTCTTTGAGAATGAAGGACAAACACAACCCTCATGCCACACTTCCAACCACTTGCTGAACCCTGTCAGGCCTACTCATGTAATATCTCTCACTTTCAGCTCCTTTTTTCTGCTCCTACCACAGCCGTTCTAGAGTATTATAATATCCTTCTAACCATTTGCCTTGTCTCTAGTCTATCCTCTCCTTCCTTCCATTGCCCTATCTTGGTTGTGTAATTACTTCCCTGAGCAAATTGCTTCTCTATTAAAAAAATCAGTAATTCCCTCTTCCTCAATGAATAAAGTATAAAATACTTTTTTAAAAAAATTTTTGCAGGGCGGAAGGCAGGGCAATTGGGGTTAAGTGACTTGTCCAATGTCACACAGCTACTGAATGTGTCAAGTGTCTGAGGCTAGATTTGAACTCAGGTCCTCCTGACTCCAGTGCCAGTGCTCTACCCACTGTGCCACCTAGCTGCCCCTGAAGTATAAGACCCTGATCTGATATTCAAGATATTCTAAAATCTGGCTACGACCTATGTTTTCACCCTAATCTCATAATCTCTCCTTTACATTTTTCATATTGCCGCCATCCTTCCAGTCAAAGACACTGAGGCCCAAGGATCTGAACTGATTTGTTAATGGATGCATAGGCAGTGAGTAGATTAAAGGTGGGATTTGAACTTCGCCCATCTGACTTTAGAGCCATTGTTTTCATCAACTTTGATATCTGTAAACTTATATAAAATAGATAATCTGCTTCCTATAACTATCTGGCTCTTTGTGACCCCATGGACCATAGAACGCCAATACTGTCCATGGGGTTTCTTGGCAAAGATATTGGGGTGCTTTGCTATTTCCTTCTCCAGTGGATTAAGGCAGACAGAAGTTAAGTGACTTGCCTAAGGTCACACAGCTAGTAAGTGACCGAGGCCAAATTTGAACTTAGGTCTTCTTCGCCCCAAAGCCGACACTCTGTCCACTGAACTGCCTAGCTGCCTCTCATACACATATTATATAATACATATTACCATTATACGTATTGTATAATCATGTGTATGCTACTTCACACCATACCAGATCTTTGAAAAATAGATGATTTGGGAGTTAGCCATCTTATGATAGATACATTTAACTTGGGGAAACTCTACTTTAAAAATATTTATACATTTCTCATTGATTTCCTATCAGGAGGTTAAAAAAAAGAAATTAAAAAACCCTGTAATAACAGTTGAAAATCAGATGTTAAACAAAATAAGGATAAATTTGGAGAAATAAAGTACATACCCACTTTGCCCCCTTTGAATTTCTTTTTCCCATCAGTCAGCAGTCCGTGGCAAGCATCTCTCTTTAACAGCAGGAGGTTAAGTTCAATCATTTCCCATAATACTGCTTGGTAACAATGATATGAAATAAGTTATCTATATCTTACAATTTTACTCTAATCTACACTGATAGAAATAGTATAAACAGTGCTGATTGTTTTGAGCCTAGAAGAATAAGAAATAAATTCTTCTACACTCACATAATCTCATCAGGAAGACTAGACTGTCCCCTTTCCAAGCCTGTGCTACATGAAGTCGTTAAGAAGCATGGGCATTATTTGGGAATTTGCTTTAATAGCTTTAAGTGCACAAAGATTTATGGGAAATCTCTTATAATGGAAAACTTTGTGTGGCCACTTTATTATCATAATACTTTGGACTGCATATAAAGAGTGCAAAACATTTTAAACAAACAAAAATACTTCCTAGATACTAGTACTTGGTAGTTATTCACTACAGGATATTGTGATGAATATTAATTTAATAATTAACAATTACTGATGATACACTGTAAAATATTATTTCTTTTGAAAAAAGTTTGCTTTTAAAATGCAGAATAAATAGCTGATCTACTATAATAGCTTCCACTTTGAATCATTCTTGAAAATTTAATGGAATATCAGCTGCATAGAGATCATGCCATCATACCTTCCACATTGAAAAAGTGCACAGTGGAGACCACCATAGTTGCACTGAGTAGTTTGAGAGTCTTGGCGGACACTTCATGTAGGCTATAGGATATGAATCTCTAAGTTTAATGAACTTCAAAGTGTGCATACAGATTCCGTAACTGTATCATCAAGATACCATGCTCATAAATGAGGCATTCTAGTAGCCAAGAGTTCTAATAATACCATGTGAGTTAAGAACTATGGAGAAGTGATAACTGTCAACCTCCTTCCCTTCTTCCCCATCCAAGGTCTTTTTTCATGAAGCAAAGCATTTTAGGCCATATCTTCAAACTCAAAAAAGTTTGAAACAATAAATAAACAATTTTTCTATCCCAGGACAAATAGAATCTTGACAACTGTAATTTAGAAAAATGCTCTTGGATTTTTGGAACTAAGTTAAAAGTTCAGAGTAGCCTTGGTAAATATTTCCTCACAATAAGAGCAAACCTTTTATTGATGTTTACTATAACAAATGTCATATGACACCTTGGACCTACTGAAGTGCCAAACCCCGTCTATCTACCTGACTCCAGCCTAGGCTTCAAATGTCATCCAACTAACCATCCATGCTCAGGAACCTTGCCACTTCTCCTACTTCCTCCTTTCCTCTTGGCCTGCCTAATCTTTTGTCCTGGAAACAGTAATTGCTTGATCAACCAATCAATCAATATTTATTAAACACCTACTATGTGCTTGGTCCTTTGCTAAGTTAATCAATATTACTACTGCTTTTGGGAAGGATGAGATAATTGTCATTTATGGTTCCATTCACCATCCAGTGATTCCCCAGGCCAAAATTTCTTTTCCTGGCCACCACTACCCTGTTTGTGTTGCCTCATTCTATAAGACTGTATGCTCCTTGAGGGCAGAAACTGTCTCATTTTTGCATTCAGGTCCCCCATACATAGCACAGTACCTGGCAATAGGCTCTTGCTAAATGTTTTTTTCATTCATTTACATTCTTGTTACTCAGGTTGACCTGCAGATAGAAAGGTGCAAATACCTGGAAGCAAAAGAAACGGGATGTCCTAACAAAGAGGACCAGGGAACTTAGTGTTTTTCATTTAGCATTTTGAAATGGAAGACAGCACATGGAGAAATATTGATGTAGGAGCTGAAGGCTGTACTTTAAAAGAAATAGATGTCCTAAGCACTGCAATTAAGTTGGGGAGAGGGGGCAGGATAATTAAGTTTCATTGTCTTCTACCTCCCTGAATTAGATGAATTCTTAGGTTCTGAGCATACCAGTATAGATGCTGGAGGCTCGTGCCTGGAGGAAGTCCCTTTGGGAAAAAGGTAACCAAGCCAATTATTCTCGAGGTGCTTTGACATACCTTGTAACCCATTTCTTATTTTAGAAACCCTTAACATTATTAATTTACCTAAATACCAAGGGAAGCAGATGCTCAGAGATTTGCTAATTACCAAAAGAGTTATATCTAAAACTGGAAACCCCAGGTGGTCCCACCTCAATTCTGAATAGCACATGAGGACTCTCACTTCCGTTCATTTCAATTATCAAGCTGATATAGAAGAGGCTGAAATTTGTTGGTCACTTTTTTTTTCAGACTTTTTGCTTCTTGCTCCTTAGGAAGTATGAGACCCAGATTCAAAATGAGAGGACCAAGAGGAATATGACAGAGTTTTAAGCAATATGGGATTGTTTAGTTTTATAGATTATGTTTTCTCTTAATTGAGTTTTTAGATCAATACTGAAGATTAGAGTTTTAAGTTTGTTCTTAGGCCTCTATTTCTTCTTTCCTTTCCTCCCTCAAATTAAAGACCAAAAAATGGGTGGGGGGTAGAAATCAGTGTACTAGGAGCATATGTATAACCATTTTCCAAATTTCATGACCTTTAGTGATTTCAAACTCCAAATCACATCAAAATAATGTAACAAGATCAAACCATTTTCCAACAACTTAAAAAAATTCTGTGGAAATAGAGATTTTATTCTGCCAGTATTGGTAAGTCTCAAGCATCCAGAAATGTCAGAGTACTCAAAAGAACTCAAAATCTTTAGGGCCTTTAAAACTAATATTCTTTTAGGGACACAGCCATATTTACTGAAATGTATAACATATAAAATAAAGTTCTTTGCTTTGTCTCACACCCTGAGGTGTGATAAATTCTCTCTGCTGCAGAGTAAGCCAGGCTGCCAGTGTCTCAGAGGATTTGGTTCAGTACCAGAATGTCACCTGCCTGCTAGTATTCACTCTTTTAGCCTTTTGAATGGCCATTGATTAGTTGTGCATCATGTAACCTTCTCTGCCATCATTAATACCTTTTAAACTAATGTCTCCAATAATTATCTTGTTAATTTAAAGGGAAATGCCCAATTTAAAAAGAGGCCAGAAGGATAATTTATAGTTGATGTGTTACTCAAGGGGAAGTCAACAGAGTGATTACAAAGTAGATGAGGGTGGACAATTTTTCTCCAAACTAACACATAAAAGGATTTTTTACTCTTGGGAACTGAACTCTGTATTATAAGGACATAGGATTAGTCATAGTGGATTGGCCAAATTAGCCCTAGCATTCTTCCTCCTGCAGGGTTCAGTGCTACGTGCTTCATAGGAAAAGAGGAAAACCTCAGGATACACTCTGATGGTATTTGAGCAGTGATCTGGTTGAAAAGAGAGGCATCTGGAATTTATTTTTTTTTTTTTTTACAGATGGAAAGTTTATGCCCCAAACCATAAAATATTCATGTATTGCTTCACCTAATGTTCAATTTGCATAGCTACAGATATTTGAGCAAAGAAGTCATCCAGCCTTCTATAACACTCAGTTAAAGGAATTAACTCCTTATCTTTGTCCCTCCCTTACTCTTAGGAGACATTTTAATGGGACATCTTTCTCTTTCCATTACTTGGCCTCAAATCACTGAATGCCATAAAGCAAATCCCTTTGAGAGTGATGCCTCCCTCATTCCACCTTCTAGTGAAGCTTATCTAGCCCTGGTAGGGGGAAATCTACTTTGGTGTCCAATGTCTCTTAGATTTTGGACCCGTACCCAACTCGTGCTCAATTTGGATGACTCTGGGGTTTTCACTGTGGTTCCAGAGTCACTCAATAGTGTTGGCTGCTATGCACCATCAAAATCAAAATCAAATTCAATGAACATTTATTAAATATCTACTATGTACAAAGCTCTGTGCTTAGGGCTGGGGGATATACAAAGTTTATTATTAAGGAATTTGTTGTTCATTCAGGCACAATACCGGTAGCTAGAATAAACAATGTTACTCATAATTAGTTATGTAGGGCTTAGGGAGGAAGATTATTTATGATAAGGATAAGGCAAGGTTTCTTAGAGGAGGTTGCTTTTGAGTCAAAGTTTAAAGGATGGGGATGAGTTAACAGGTGAAGAAAGAAGGGATGCTATCCTAAGCAAATGCCTGAGAAAAGACAGAGAGGTAAGAATGGTCTTCATGGCCAAGGGCAGAGAGGTGTCCAGTTAGTCTGGAATATAGGTTTGTGTAGGAGAATGGTATAAATAGGACTGGAAAGTTTGTCTGACATCAAGTGGCAGAAGGTGTTGAATTCCAAGGAAAGATATTTGAATTTTTCTTAATCTGAGGACCATATTGTTCATTGGACAAACCCTAAAATCTGAAATAGTCTTAGAAAGAAATTTATTAGGTCATTTGGTAGAGGAGAGCAAGCAGGAGAGGAGGCATGGCCCATTCTCCCTAGGCTCTGGGGAGTTTTTGTTATATAGAATTTAGACAAGGATACCCACACATGAACCACATGTATTCAGTTAAGCAATTTTGTGGGAAGGCAACTTGAAAGCAAGGAAGATTGAGGTGGATATGAGTAAATGTAAACATTCAATAAAATTTAGGCAAACCCAAAATCCAAGGGGATCCAAAACACTAGCTTTGGTGGACTCAGAACAAGACCTAAGAATGTTTTGGGTAGATCCAGGACCTCAGAGAACCCAAAATTCCTTGTTGCCCTCTCCCGAATTCCTGGAGAGTTGCTGAGTCAGTCAGGGCAATATTCTGGGTTCAAACAATCGCTAGTAACAAAGTTAAATTTAAACATTATAACAATTAATAAGTTTTCTTAACAATACAATAATTTCCACACAACTACATGGGAAATAACCCCAAACTTTGAATGTCCTTGGGTTCAGGTATAGTACCTGGATTCACAAGCCTAGCTTTTTGACTGAGTTCACTTGAGGAAGTTTGTGAGAGCATTCACTCCCTAATATTTTCCTTAATATGGCACTTTTGTGCGGAAATCAGGCAAGGAATTATAGAATTTTTTGTGCCATGGGTTGTCATGGTGGAGAAGGGGAGGGAATTTGGCATGAAAAGAAAAAGTCCTGCATAGAGACTAAAAGAACATGACACAGAAGAAGAAAAAAAGGAAGGTGAATCTCTGACTGAAGATTTGGAATTAAAGAAAATATCTTTATTTTCCTAAAGAGAAGGTAGTTGTTCTTCCCTAAGAGAAAGCATCTCTGGAATGTCCTTCTGTCTTGGGGTCCCAAGGTCTAGCTTAGTGACTGCCTCTCCTCTGCTACATTTTCATGAGAGCCAGCCATGCTTCACTTCTTTCTGCTCCTTTTTTTAGATAGAAAGTTTATGCCCCAAACCAGAAAATATTCAGATTGCTTCACCTAATGTTTAATTTGCATACTTACAGATATTTGAGCAAGGAAGCCATCCAGCCCTCTATAACACTCTCCTCTATAGTCTCATCAATTACTTTTTTCCTATATGAGAGATTATGCCCTGGAGTTTTTAACTGTTTCTTCTCTGCCCTAGGGTCCTGCTTTACTGATTGATGAGTGTGTCTCCCTAACCATGAATTCAGAGAAGTTCTAGTTTCTCCGCATTCTCCTTTTCCTCTCTGCTCCCTGCTCCCTTCAGTTGTGGAACCATGACTCATCAACAAATCCACTCTGTGGTTGTTCCTGCATAGGATGTGTCAATATACTCCCCTATGTACAAGACTGAGAAAAAAATCAAGTTCTCACTAAGTGCTGGAGATACAATAGAAAACTCAGGTAGTACCTGCTCTCAAGAAGTTCACATTAAAATTGGAGAAGACAGTACATAAAAGTTGACTCATGTTCATGTTTAGTTCACAGTAGATGGAAAGGCAAGGTAGTACTTAGATTCTGGAAGGGAGAATAACAGGACAGATGGTGAAAGTTGGTCTTCTTGTATGGCATCCTATTAGTGGGCAAATGTAGGGGAAGATCCTTGGTTCCCCATTGTGACCTCTGGTGATGGTGACTGGTCTCAGCCTTGAATCATATGTCCAAGAACCTCCACAGTTCATAGAATACTGTCTCTCCATACTTGTTCTATAATTGCACACACTCTTCTGACTGATGGGGAGAGTATTATTTTTTGGGAAGAGTATTATTTTTACTGTTATAAGGTACCATGGGAGGCAGGCCAGTATCGTCTGGGAGGCAGGCCTCTGTAGGAGATAACATAAAAGACAAAACTAGACAACTAACAGAAACTAACAGAAAAAAAGTCCATGACAAAAGACCCAGATGAACTGGAAGTATCATGGGCCTTTGCCTGCTGAGTTTGCCCTTTTGCCTCCTACAACTCAGGCTTGTCTAGGTAGAATGCTGGGAACATGAATTTTCTGGGTCCTCTTTCAAGGATTTCTAGCCTCTCCAGGAGATTCCCATGGGGATTTAAAACAAACTGGAACCTAGAAAAGGGCATCAAGATGTGTCAAAGCATCAGATGTGTCAAACACAAGGCCTTATGTGCCCAGAACTGGATCAAAAATATAATAAGACATAGATAACTCAAACTAAGTCAATAGACAGCTTTGGGGATCCTGATATATTGGATTAGCTGCCCTCATTTCTATTTGAGTTTGACAACGCTGTAATGGCTAGAATGCTGGACTTGGAACCAGGAAGTTGTTGTTGTGGTTGTTGTTAAGTCGTTTCAGTTTATCCAGCTCTTCACAATTGCATTTGGGGTTTTCTTGGCAAAGGTCCTGGAGTGGTTTGTCATTTCCTTCTCTAACTCAGTTTACAGGTGAGGAAACTGAGGCAAACAGGGTTAAATGACTTGCCTGGGTCACACAGCTAGTAAGTGTCTGAGGCCAGATTCGAACTCAAGTATTCCTGACTCCAGGCCTGTCTCTCTAGCCACTGTACCACCCAGCTGCAGGAAGACCAGTGTTTAAATCCCATCTGAGTTTAGCCATATATCTTTTTGTCGCTGTTATTGTTGTTCATTCATTAAAGTCATGTCCGAGCCTTCATGACCCCATCTGGGGTTTTCTTGGCAGTGATACTGGAGTGATTTGCCATTTCCTTCTCCAGCTTATTTTACAGATAAGGAAACTGAGGCAAACAGGGTTAAGTGAATTACCCAGAGTCACACATCTAGGAAGTATATAAGGCCAGAATTAAACTCAGGAAAAGGAGTCTTCCTGACTTCAGGCCTGGCACTGTATCTACTACACCACCTACCTGAGGAATAATAACACTTATATTACCTAAATCTTCCCTGGGTCTCAGTTTCTCTCATCTGTAAAATGAGGGGGTTAGACTTGATGACATAGGAAGACCCTTCCAACTTTAAACCTAGGAGCTTATGAGAATCTCTTACAGGAACCTGGAATCCTCTGGCCTACAGAGATTGTCCTGTTTCCCTTGTACTCTCCCAAGGAAGGAGTCCTTGGTCAAAGTAAGGGGATTTCTATAGAGTTATGTTATGGGCATGATCCCTATTACCCAGGATTCTCCAGGGCTGACCTTCCTCACAGAGCAGATAGTCTCCTATGTGGTAGGATTTGAGTAGTGCTGAACAAGCTGCGACTTGCCCCAAAATATCTCACACACTACTTACCATGATGTTTGAAATTAAAGATTCATTCCTTTGGGCCTTGAAGACTCATTCATTTTCAAAAGGCCCCTATTAAAATGTCAATACCCTTAGGAACAGTAACTTCTTAAGTTATTATCAACTAACACCTTAGTGTTCATGAAGTGACTCAATCTGTCCTTCAGCCCTGTGGAAATGGGACATGGGATAAATGTCTGGGTGGAGGAGAACAGCAGCCTTGTACAAAAGGCACAAAAATGAGACATGGGATGTTGCCAAAGAGAGTTTATTTCCTGTTTCAAAAGTAGTATGGTATGGGGGGAAGAGTGCAAGACTTAGAGTGAGGAGACCTGGGTTTTCATCCTAGCTTTGCCATTTACTTGATTTATAGTGCTAAGCAAGTGTCTTTGAGCCTTAGTTTTTTAAACTATGAAATGGGAATAATAACACTTATATTACCCACCTTGTAAAGTTGTGAAGAAAGCATTTTTTTTTTGAATGCACCACTAATTTAGGTTTGATGACACAATTATGCCTAGGCATGCTCCATACTTTCTTGAGAAATTTACATAGCTATCCTTCATTTTATGCAATAGTCATGTTACAGAAATAATATAATAAAGAGTATTTTGGGTTTTTTTGTAAATTGAATAACTTTTTTAAAAAGCACCAAAGAAGCCCATGATTTAAAAGACATTTATGCCTGGAAAACAATTTGGAATTATAATTAGAAAGCATCTAAAATGTTGATTCTCTTTGACCCAAAGATCCCACCGTGAGGCATGTATCACATATGTATCTTTGATCCAAGGAGGTCAAGGACAGAAACATCCCATGTACACCAGTAAAAATTTTAATATCAAAGAACTGGAACTAAAATAGATACATGCCCATAGATTAGACAGTAGATGAACAAATTGTGGTACATGATCATAATTGAGTACTGCTATACCATAACCAGCATTAGCTATAAAGAATAAGAAAGATGGGAAGACTTATATGAACTGTTGCAAAATGAAATAAGCAGTTCTAGGTTAAAAATATACATGATAACTACGCTAATGTAAATGGAAATAACAACAAACAGTGAAATCTAAATGCCACACAATTCTGTTAACCAAGTTTGGCCTTGAAGAGGTAGAAGAACCATACTTCCATCTCTTGTTTGTACAGATGAGGAACCGTGAGTGAGCTAGGTTGTTGTTTAGTTTAGTTTTGCTGAACTTTTGTTTTTCTTTTTTATTCTTTGTTATAAGGGATGACTCTATGGTGAGACAGAGAGAACGATACTCTGGGAAATGAGGGTGATATAACAATAAAAACTATTAATACAAGGATGTACTATGTGTATTAATAAAAGGGTATACTATAAACTATTTTATGAAGTGAAGAATCACTTCCTTAGTTAAAGTATTTTTTCAAATTGGCTCTTTTGCAAGTTGGGTTTTATCAATGAGGTACATTTTGACAGTGATGACCAGAAAACTGATGCCACTGAGAAAGAAGGATGTTGGTCAAAGGTTCTGTATTCTGAGTGAGATACAGGTGTCATCATTTAACAGGTGAGTTGAACCACCACTACCATAACTATTGCCTTTCACACTTTGACAGAGATAGTCCAGAAGAGAAAGCCAGAGAAGCCTGAGAAGAACATCCTCTCCCACTCTCTTCCACCTGTCCTACTTCCAGCCTTTCTCAGCCCCTGCTGCCATTATAGAAGGGAGAAAACATTCTGAGGAAGAGACCCAGGAAATGCTTCTGTAAGTGATAAAGCCCCTATCTTCTCAAATGCCATAGTTATTGCAGACTTAGAAAATAAATTTTATCCTCCAAAGTCTTTATGGAAACTCTCAAATGGTTCAACATCAGAAATGGTTTTGGTTTTATCAACGGAAATGAAGATGAAGGGGAAGCATCACCATTTGCCATGTCCTTGCACCCTAAGGACTATGGGGGTTTTCTGACTTGCACCTGAAACTTCCTCTGTTTGCTTTCTCCCCCATTAAAAAGTGAGTTCCTTCGAGAACTCGTCAATCTGTTCTGGAGACCAATTTGGAACTATGCTCACAAGGCTATAAAACTACACATATCCTTTGATCTGCATCCCAAAGAGACAAAAGGAAAAGGACCTACATGTATGAAAAGTATTTCTAGCAGCAATTTTTGTGATGACAAAGAATTAGAAATTGAAGTGATACCTGTCAATTGGGGAATGGCTGAGCAAGTTGTGATATGTGATTGTGAGGAAATACTATTGTGCTGAAAGAAATGATAAATGGAGTGGTTTCAGAAAATCCTAGGTGGACTTATGCAAACTGATACAAAGTGAAGTGAGCAGAACAAGGAGAACATTGTGCATTGTAATAGCAACATTGTAATGATGAACAACTGTGAAAAAGTTAACTACTCTGATTGATACAATGATTCATGACAATTCCAAAGGACTCATGATGAAAAATGCTATTCACCTCCAGAAAGAGAGAGAACTCATGAACTGAGTGCATATTGAAGCATGTTTTTTTTCACTTTCTATTATTATTATTATTTTTGCAACATGGCTAATATGGAAATTTTTTGTGACTTTATATGTACAATTAATTGATATATTGCTTGCCTTCTCAATCAGTGGAGGAAGGGCATGAGGGAGGGAGGGAATTTGTAACTCAAAATTTAAAAATGAATGATTTAAAAAAAGGTGAGCTCTTGAGAACAGAGACTGTCTTGCTTTTCTCTTATATACCCAGAACTTAACATAGTGCCTTTGCATCTAGTAAGAACTTAATAAACACTTTTTCATTCATTCATTTAATCAATTCCAAGCAAGTCAAGTGGAAAGTCAATCATTTGCCATACCTGGCAAATATGATACTTTTATAAATCTGAATAATTCAGCTTAAAAAAGGGTGAGGCAGAAGGGGAGAGGCTGCTTTTCCCTGCCGCAAGTATTTATTTTTTTTCTATTGCCCTGATAATTTCCTGAATTCTCTGCTTTTCTAAATATATTTATTAAGAAATTGACATGCTAGAAAAGCCATGTTTCTGCATGCCCTCTGCTGATTTAGACATACACTGTGATTAAACCAAAAGGATGGAATTTCCGGCATTTGTATCAAGCTCAACATGACAGGCACTTTTGAAAAAGCAAAGCAAAACAAACAAACAAACAAAACCCCTTATAACATCAAACAACAACAAACACGTTTATTAGAAATAAACAAAGTTTGAAAAAAAAAACCCCAGAAGATAAGCAATTTTCCACTGGGGCCAGAGGTGGAACTGAAAACCTACTTCAGCCTAGTTTTATGGTAAAGTGCTCTTGATAACTTGTTAGCTATTAACTGTGGAGCTTCTGATCTCATGCTCTTGAGCTCATTAAATCCAAGTGCTGCCTGTTAAATTAAGAAATATGATTCAAGAGATGTCCTGAGGGGAGTGGTACAAGTTTAAATTCTGCACTACCAAGCAAAGATTTCAGAAAGGGACCTTCTGACTTTTGTTATTTTCAAAATAAAAAAAGATGTACAGTGACAAGGGACTCCGTCTTTTCATTTTGGCCTTTATCTTCTAAATTTCAGGAAACTCGTTTGCTGCTTGAGAAATAGTGTTCACATCTATTTTGTTCTTTAAAAAAATTGTGGAGTGTGTACTATGTGTCCAAAGTTGTTGTTGTTTGTCCTTTGTTCTCCAAGAGGACCAATGATATCAGAAGGGTGATGTCTTGACTTGCAAATGAATTGGATTTAAGTGGGTCCACATCAGCCTTACTCTCTCTTCTAGGGTCATCTGACATAGACATAGTTCAGGATGACTGAAGATGATCCTAGATGCAGTGGAAAACCTTGGCCTTTTTAAGCTAAGTTTGTCTGAGGCAACACCCATTCAGTGATTTAAAGCTAGGTAAAGAATGAGGCAAAAGATGGCCTAGTTTACCTACTCAAAAAAAAAAAAAAACAAATGGGGAGGGGAAGATCCCCAGAGTTTCTAGTCAGAATAGAAACAAATGCTATTTACATTCACTTTGAGCCATCAAAACCAAAACAGTCACCAAGTGGGGTTTGGGCAAGGACCTATAATTGGCCTATCAGTGAGAGATAGAGTGATTTTGGATTTAAGGTGTGATCAAGTAAGTCCATTTGAATCACAATGGGCTTTATCAAAGCCTGGTTTTGTGTTAGAAGTACAATTCCAAGAGATTGAGATACAAAGAAGTTTAAGATGCCATCCCATAATCATTTGGATTATGACTAATATTTAGATAATGTTTTAAGATTCACAAAATGGTTTCACCCCAACAAATCTTTGAGCTAGGCAGTGTAAGTTTTGTTATCTCTATTATACACATGAGAAAACTTAGATTAAGAAAGTTTAAATGATGTGTTCATAATTACACAGGTGTCACTATTAGAGACATGATTTGAATTCAGATCTCTTTCTGCTCTCTTTCTAACATTGCTGTTACTCATGATTTCTTTGGAGGTTGATAGTTTTGTGATCTCAAAAGCAATAAGGATGGTATGATTCAGTGCAAGGCAATAGAGATTATGCTGGATCTCAAGTCAAATATTGGCTCTGACATTCACTACTTGTATGACATTGACCAAGTTACCAAACCACTCAGCTTCAGTTCCTCATCTCTAAAATGAAGGAATTGAACAAGATGGATTCTGATGCCCCTTCTAGTTCTCCATCTATGACTACATTATCATCTTTGTCAGATCTGCCTTGCAGGTTGCAAGCCATTTATCAGTCAACAAGCATTTATTAAGTGCCTACATGTTCAGGGAGGACTAGCACCTCTGGTGGGCTTGCCAAGCCCTTTTCAGGGCTGGTCATCCAACTTTAGTTTCCACCTGTCACTCAAGTCTGTGCCTCCAAGAAATTGTAGCATGTGCAGTGGCCATATTCTAGTACATCCCTCTCAGAAGACATGCTAAACAGTTTGAAAGTAACCAACAGGCTATAGGTGAGTGAAGGAGATATCTACTCTAAGCACGTGAAAACTTTTCCTGGTGGAATGGGCAGATGAGAACAATTTGTTCCAATGGCTATGAAAGTAGCTGAAACAGGTGCTGTGGTGTGCTTCAAGTTTGCTCAGACATCAAAGACACCAAGGTCATCCACTTCATACTGTGCCATTGCCAGTCATATGGACTTTTGTTTTGCCAGTGGATTTCAATGACTCTGGAAGAGAGTAAGGCTCACAATGTTGTGCAACTTTGCCATACTTAAATGCAATTCATCATTGAGACATTACCCATCACCAGATGTCACTGGTCCTCTTTCAGAATGAAGGACAAGCAGCACAACAATGACATAGTGATAGGCACTGAGGATAAAAGGAATAAATGGAAGATAAAAGGAATGAAGTGATCCCTACTCAAAAGGAACTTATAAAAAGATATTGGGGAGGGGGGAATAGGCAGGAATATGAATAAAATATACCTCTGAGGTATCTTTCCATACTCTAATTGGTGTTCTAGAATCAGCTGTTGGCCATGTCTGCACTGGGAGCCAAGGACAGGATGCATGCAGAGTTATGACTCTGAAAGGAGCCTAGCAAATTGTGTTTGTGTGTATGCATGTGTGTGTGTGTGTGTGTGTGTGTGTGTGTGTAAATACCCTTATTGCTTAAGGTTGACTGACTGAATTTATTACCAAATGATAATCTTGAGGAGAAGATCATCACCAGCAGCTTATTAGCTATATACTTAAAAGATACCTGAAGCCCCTCAGGGGCACCTCCTAGAGCCCTGAGGGAACATAGTAGCCTCCCTTTGGGTATTCAGCCTAGCTATGAGAGTAGAGTAGGATATTTCCTTCTGGGTTTTCCAGATTTTTGGCAGAAAAAGACTTTATAAACTTCATTTTGGATTTTTCTTCAGAAAGGTTGGTTAAGGGGAGGGCATCTTTATCTTGGTCATTGCCTCCAAGTAGTGCAGAGTGAAACCATAGTGGAGACTGCTTATAGAAAACTGTGGGGCTCACAAGCAAACCTGGAAGCCTGAAGATCTTAGGTAAGAGTAAAGATGGAGCAGACCAGATCTGATTTTAAAGTGGTAAGAAGAGTGTGCACTAGACCAGAGCTGCTGTGACATCAAAGAAAAACAATTCTAGGGCCTCTCTCTCCTTCTGTTCCCTCATTGCTCTCTGAGGCAAGGTCTAGAAAGTTCTAAAAGTTGTCTCAACCTTTTCCTTTTTTCAATGCTTCTTCAAGCTAAGAGGATATGAGTGTGTATGGAGGGTTGCATGGAAGTGAAGGTTGATAGATTTAGTAGATCTTCATCACCCCTCAGTGGTACCTTTAGTATATTGAGGGTATTGAAATAGTAGTCTTAGAAGACCTAGCTTAGATGAGCTGGGTGTTTTAAGACCTCTTTCCAGAATAATTATAACTATGTTATTTGGGCAAAAGTGAAGGAAGTAAAGACTAAGTGCCATAATGTTACTGCAGTAGTGGAAGTAAAGGAGATTCTGAAATCTTCTTTAGTGAACATTCCAAGGGATACAATTAATCTTTACACAAATTCAGGTTGTTTATGCCCTCCACTAAGTGTTAATGATGAATATCTCATCATGGGCTATGAAGATGAAGAACGCTCTAGGTTGCTCTTGGTGGAAGGTTTGATAGCTGAGAAATAGAAGAATCATCTTGGTAAAAAAGTTAAGCAATGGGATCTGAAGCTCCGTCACATTGGGTTAAGCAAAACTGAATGTGGTCAAAGTGATTCCACACAGAAGTCTGGCAGGAACAATAACCAGTGGCAAGCACGTGACTAAATGTGAAACGAGAAACATGAAAACCAGTGGACTCCTTAGACTTGCATTGTTGGAGCAGCAAAGGAAAAATTGCACTATTGAATGTTATACTCGATTGTTTACTACAAAATCAAATTTTAACTGATGTTAGTCTTATTTTCTCTTCTGTTTTTTTTTGTCTGGGTACAAAATGTTAAAATATATATATATATATAAGTGTTTATATATATATATATATATATATATATATATATATATATATTCTAACAGTTCTAACAGAACCTGTTAATGTTACTCTGCATTATAGTTTTCCCAGCTTTTTTTTCCCCAAATAGTTAGTCCATACCTCAATATATTGGATCCTTGGATTTGTCAAATTCTTTTATGTTATATCCATTTGCTTTTATGTACTGTATACCCAATCTATTCTATTAATTGATGTTTTCTGGCCAGTACCAAATAGTTTTGACAATTACTGCTTTGTAGTAGACTTGATACCTAATACTAATAGGGCTTCTTGGTTCTTGCTATTTTTTGCCCTTATTATTTCCCTTGAGATTCCGGACTTTTACCCCCTCCAAATGAATTAAAATTTTTAATAGCTTTACAAAATAATCCTTTGTTAATTCTATTGGTATGGCACTGAATAAGTAAATAATGTTCAGAAACACTGTTAGTTTTATAATATTGTCATGACAAAGCCATTAGTAATTCACCTGTCTCAAATTATTTAGTTCTGTCTTTATTTCTGTAATGCAAGGTTTCTTAACATTTTTTGTGTCATGAACTTCTTTGGCTGTTTGGTGAAGCCTATGAATCTCTTCTCAGAATAATATTTTAAATACATTAAATGAAATATGTAGAATTATAAAGGAAACCAATTATATTGAAATACAGTTGTCAGAAATACTTTTACCATGCAAGTTGTTGTACCTCCTGAACTCTATCAGGATTTAAGAATCCATACTGTAAAAAGAGTTGTTGTGGTTTTCTTGGGGGTAGTTGTATCCACATTTCTTTTGTATACCTTGGAGAAAAAGTCCAAAATATTTTATACATTCCTTAGGCATTGTGAATGGAATCTCTCTATCTGTTTTTCCTGGGTTTTGCTGGTAACATGTAGAAAATCTGATGATTTATATGGGTTTATTTTACACATTTCCTCTTTCCTGGAATTAATAATTGTTTCAACTGTGCATGCGTGCATGTGTGTGTGTGTGTGTGTGTGTGTGTGTGTGTGTGCGTGTGTTAGTTAAGTTTCTAGGGTCCTTTAAGTAGGCTGTCACATCTTCACAAAAGAAGTAATTTTATTTCTTTTCTGTCAACTTTTATTCCCTGTAGTAGATTTGAAGATCTTTCCCACCCATTAATAGCTATATGACCTGCTTACACCACAGGAAGCCTAGGTCATATGTGGTAGGAAGAGCTTCCTGACAGGAAAAGGAAGTTATGTCACAGGAAATGAGAGAGAGAGAGAGAGAGAGAGAGAGAGAGAGAGAGAGAGAGAGAGAGAGAGAACATGGTTATAGCTGCTAATGGCTGCTAGTGACCCTCGTGATAGTTAGAATTGAACAGACTATGAAGATAGCTGTACTGTGAGTTTGTTTTTGGGAAGACCCTAGCAGGGGTCAGAGAGGTTTGGGGATGGCAAGGCTTCATGTTGTGATATTGTTTATTGAATGTTTTACTACTATGATAAATTGGATAAATGGATTGTGGGATATGGTTCTCTGGTGTCTGAATAGATGGTTTACTTCTTCTACCTTCTATGTGGAAAATCTCGTATACTTTGTGATACAGAACCACGTAAGCATTTTGACAATTATCATCTACATTGTTATTATTGCCTTATTGATACATTACCTCAGTTTCTTTTTTCTTGTCTTATTGCAATAGTATTTCTAGCACTACATCAAATAATATTGATAATGGATACCCTTGCTTTATCCATGAACTTACTGGAAAGACTTCTAGTTTGTCTTCACTACATCTATTATTATCTCTTGGTTTTAGATAGATACTATTTACTATACTAAGGAATACTCCATTTATTCTTGTAGATTTAAATTTGTTTTTTTTTTTGTGTGTGTTTTGCTTCAACTTTTTTACTATATTTTTATTATTTATTTAATATTTTTAGCTTTCAACATTGATTTCCACAAGATGTTAAGTTATCAATTTTCTCTCCATTTCTACCCTGCTCCCCCCACTCCAAGATGGCATATATTTTCATTGCCCCTTTCCCTAGTCTGTCCTCCCTTCTGTCACCCCACACCCCCCCATCCCCTTTCCCCTTACTTTCTTGTAGGGCATGACAGATTTCTATACCCCATTGCCTGTGTATCTTATTTCCCAGTTGCATGTAAAAAGAACTTTTTTATTTGAACATTTGTTTTTAGAACTTTGAGTTCCAAATTGTCTCCCTTCTTCCCTCCCCACCCACACTCCTTGAGAAGGCAAAAAATTCAACAAAGGCCACACGTATCATTATGCAAAGCACTTTCATATTAGTCACGTTGTGAAAGACTAACTATATTTCCCTCCAACCTATCCTGTCCCCCTTTATTCAGTTTTCTCCATTGACCCTGTCCCTTTTCAAAAGTGTTTCCTGTTTATTACCTCCTCCCCCAATCTGCCCTCCATTCTATTATCCCTGCTCTCTTATCCCCTTACCCCCTATTTTCCTGTGGGGTAAGGTACCCAGCTGAGTGTGTATGCTATTCCCTCCTTAAGTCAAATCTGATGAGAGCAAGATTCACTTGTTCCCTTTCACCTGCCCCCTCTTCCCTTCCAATAGAACTGCTTTTTCTTGCCACTTTTATGTGAGATAATTTACCCCATTCTATCTCTCCCTTTCTCCTTTTCCCAATATATTCCTCTCTCATCCCTTAATTTAATTTAATTTTTTTTAGATATCATCCCTTCATATTCAACTCACCCTGTGCCCTCTGTCTGTATATATATATGTATATTCCCATCATCTGCCCTGATACTGAGAAAGATTTCACGAGTTACAAATATCATCTTTCCATGTAGGAATGTAAACAAAATGGTTCAACTTTAGTAAGTCCCTTATGATTTCTTTTTCCTGTTTCCCTTTTCATGATTCTCTTGATTCTTGTATTTGAAAGTCAAGTTTTCTATTCAACTCTGGACTTTTCACTGAGAAAGTTTGAAAGTCCTCTATTTTATTGAAAATCCATATTTTGCCTGGGAGCATGATACTCAGTTTTGCTGGGTAGGTGATTCTAGGTTTTAATCCTAGCTCCATTGACCCCCAGAATATTGTATTCCAAGCCCTTTGATCCCTTAATGTGGAAGCTGCTAGATCTGTTTTACCCTGATTGTGTCTCCACAATACTCAAATTGTTTCTTTTTGACTGCTTGCAATATTTTCTCCTTGATCTGGGAACTCTGGAATTTGGCTACAATATTCCTAGGAGTTTTCTTTTTGGGATCTTTTTCAAGAGGCAATCAGTGGATTCTTCCAATTTCTTCTTTTTTTTTGGCTCTAGAATATCAGGACAGTTTTCCTTGATAATTTCTTAAAGATGATGTCTAGGCTTTTTTTTTGATCATGGCTTTCAGGTAGTCCAATAATTTTTAAATTATCTCTCCTGGATCTACTCTCCAGGTCAGTGGGTTTCCCAATGAGATATTTGACATTGTCTTCCACTTTTTCATTCCTTTGGTTCTGTTTCATAATTTCTTGATTTCTCATAAAGCCACTAGCTTCCACTTTCTCCAGTCTAATTTTTAAGGTGGTATTTTCTTCAGTGGTCTTTTGGATCTCCTTTTTCCATTTGGCCAATTCTGCCTTTTAAGGCATTCTTCTTCTCATTGGCTTTTTGGAGCTCTTTTGCCATTTGAGTTAGTCTATTTTTAAGGTGTTATTTTTTTCAGTATTTTTTTGGGTCTCCTTTAGCAAGTCATTGACTTGTTTTTCATTATTTTCTTGTATCATTCTCATTTCTCTTCCCTATTTTTCCTCTACTTCTCTTACTTGATTTTCCAAGTCCTTTTTGATCTCTTCCATTGCCTAAGACTCATTCATATTTTTCTTGGAGGCTTTTGATGTAGACTCTTTGACTTTGTTGACTTCTTCTGGCTGTATGTTTTGATATTCTTTGTCATTGAGAAAAGATTTTATAGTCCGAGTCTGAGTCTTTTTTTTCACTCCCTGCTCATGTTCCCAGACAACTACTTGACCCTTGAGCTTTCTGTCAAGGTATGACTGCCTTCAGAGTGGAGAATATTTTGTCCCAAGTTTTAGGGGCCTTGCACTGCTGTTTTCAGTGCTACTTCTATTCCAGTCACTGCAGGCTCTGCCACACCATTACTCCTCTTCCCTCAAGAACTACCAATCAGGACCATGACCCAGATCTAAACAGGGCAAAACAAGAGAACCCTGCCTCTGCTCCAGCAAAGCACTCCCTCTCTGATCCGCTGCTTGATTCCTCCCACCGGGGGGCCTGGGGCTGGAAGCAGCCACTGCTGGAGCTCTGGAAGCAGTCTCAGGAACTTTCTGCTGCTTCCACCATGCCATCTCCACCACCCCCAGGGCTGGGGCTAGACTGCACACTTCTGTCACACAGATCTAGCAGTTTTCCCACTAACCTGCTCCGTTGTCTTTGGCATTTGTGTGTTGAGCAGTTTGGTAACTGCTACAGCTCAGTGATTCATGGCCCTAAGGCCTGCTGTGTTTGACTCCTGGTCTGGCCAGTTCTGGCACAGCCCATGCTGGGCAGTGCTCTGCTCCCATCATGGTGCAATAGACCCTTCCCAGAGAACATCCAGGCCATCTTGGGGTGGAGACTTGTTTCCCTCTGTTATTTTGTGAGTTCTGTAGCTCTAGAATTTGTTCAGAGCCATTTTTTACAGGTGTTTGGAAGGATTTGGGGTAGGGCTTAAGCAAGTCCCTGTTTTCTAGCCACCATGTCAGTTCCACCCCCCTGTAGCTTTAAATTTTTTTCCCCTTAAGCACAAATGAGCGTTTATCAAAATCCTTTTCTGAATCTGTTGATTTAATCATGTGACTTTTATTGTATTTCTTTTATATCTTCCATTCTATTTATAATTTTCCTAATATTGAACCAAACCTTTATTCCTATTATAAATCCCTTATGGTGAAAGTATACAATCTTTTTTTATATGTTACTATATCCTCTTTTATAATTTTTGGGTAAATATTCATTAGGGATATTGGTGTATACTTTTCTTTGTTTCATTCTCCTTTGTTTTAGGTATCAAGACCACATTTGTATCATAGGAAGAATGTGTCAGGATTCCTCCTTTTTCCATTTTAGTAAAGAGTGCACATAATATTAGAATTATTTTTTTCTTTGAGTGTTTGATAGAATTTCCTTTTGAATCCATGTAGTTTTGGTTTTACATTTCATTTGGAAGTTCATTGACTATTAAAATTTCTGTTTCCAAGGATTAATTATTTAAATTCTCTATTTCTTGTTCTGTTAACCTGAGTTTATATTTTTATAAATATTCATTTATTTCATTTAGGTTTCCTGCTTTCTTGGCATGCAGTTGGGGAAAATTAATTTCTAATAATTTATTTTATTCCTTCATTTATTGTTAATTGCCCTTTTCATTTTGGATATTAATTATTTTGGTTTATTATTACCTCTTTTTAACTAAATTAACTAATTTTTTTTGCTACATTTTACACTTTTAGTATGTTTTTTCATAATTTCCTTTGATAAAATCATTTATTGATTCTAAGATTTGTTCTTTAACTTGAGTTCGTTTTTAAAATTAATTTATTTATTTTTAGTTTTCAGCATTCATTTCCACAAGATTTTGAGTTCCAAATTTTCTCCCCATTTCTACCTTTCCCCCACCCCAAGATGGCATGGATTTTGATTACTTCTTCCCCCAGTCTACCCTCCCTTCTACCACCCTTCTATCACCTTCTATCACCCCCTCCTCATCTCCTTCCCCCTTCTTTTTTGTAGGGCATGATAGATTTCTATACCTCATTGCCTGTGTATCTTATTTCCCAGTTGCATGTAAAAACAATTTTTAACATTTGTTTTTAAAACTTTGAGTTCCAGATTCTCCCCCTTCTTCCCTCCCCACCCACCCTCCCTGAGAAGTCAAGCAATTCAATATAGGTTATACATGTGTAGCTATGCAAAACATTTCCATAATAGTCATATTGTGGAAGACTAACTGTATTTTCCTCCATCCTATTCTGCCCCCCATTTATTCTGTTTTCTCCTTTGACCCTGTCCCTTTTCAAAAGTGTTTATTTCTGACTACCCCCTCCCACACTCTGGCCTTCTTCTAACATCCCCCCCTTATCCCCTTCCCTCCTACTTTCCTGTAGGGTAAGATACCCAAATGAATGCACATGTTATTCCCTTCTTAAGCCACATCTGATGAGAATAAGGTTGACTCATTCCTCTTCACCTGCCCCCTCTTTCCCTCCATTGTAACACCTTTTTCTTGCCTCTTATGTGACATAATTTACCCTATTCTGTCTCTCTCTCTCTTTCTCCTTCTCCCAATATATTCCTCTCTAACCCCTTAATTTTATTTTTCAGATATGATCCCTTCATATTCAACTCACCCTGTGTCCTCTGCATATATATACATGTATATATATATATACATATACATATATATATACATATACATATAGATATATGAGTGCACACACACATTATATATTCCCTTCAATTACCCTAATACTGAGAAAGGTCTCATGAGTTAGATATCATCTTTCCAAGTAGGAATGTAAACAGTTCGACTTTAATAAGTTCCTTATGATTTCTCTTTCCTGTTTACCTTTTCATGCTTCTCTTGATTCTTGTATTTGAAGTCAAATTTTCTGTTCAGCTCAGGTCTTTTCATCAAGAATGCTTGAAAGTCCTCTGTTTCATTGATATTCGTTTTTCCCCCTGAAGTATTATACTCAGTTTTTAAATTTTTAAAATTTTTTATTATATTCAGTTTTGCTGGGTCAGTGATTCTTGGCTTTAATCCTAGCCCCTTTGATCTCCAGAATATCATATTCCAAGCCCTTTGATCCCTTAATGTAGAAGCTGCTAGCTCTTGTGTTATCCTGATTGTGTTTCCACAATACTCAAATTGTTTCTTTCTGGCTTCTTGCAATATTTTTTTCCTGACCTGGGAACTCTGGAATTTGGCTACAATATTCCTAGGAGTTTTCCTTTTGGGATCTTTTTCAGGAGGTGATCTGTGGATTCTTTCAATTTCTATTTTACCCTCTAGTTCTAGAATATCAAGGCAGTTTTCCTTGATAATTTCTTGAAAGATGATGTCTAGGCTCTTTTTTTGATCATGGCTTTCAAGTAATCCAATAATTTTTAAATTATTGCTACTGGATCTATTTTCCAAGTCAGTGATTTTTCTAATGAGATATTTCACATTGTATTCCATTTTTCATTCTTTTGGTTCTGTTTTATAATCTCTTGATTATCAAGTGGTAGATCACTGTTCCTAACTATTATGATTTTACTATATATTTCTCCCTATAAATCAATTAACAGACATTCCAATTATGTGATACAGCAAATTCCACCCTTTTCTTTCCCAACTATATTCGTTTTCTCCTTGTTTTTTCTTAAGAGCATCTTATTTAACTCTTTCTATGACCCTTGAAGACATTAGAGTTCTAAAAAGACATTTTGTTTTCCCTTGATTTGAATGCTGCCACTTCGTCATCATACAGTTCCACCCAATTATTCAAATATATTTATTTTTCTATATTTCCCTTCACTGTTGTATTGACAACTCAAAATACCTATACAGCTCTAGTCTGGTCTGAGAATACTTCTATTTCACTGAAGATCCATTTTTCTTCTAATGTTTTAACCCTATTTTTGCCAGGAAAGTTATTCTTAGTTAATATCTTTTGTCTATTGTAATATTATATTTCAAGCTTTTTTTTTCTTTATCGTGGTAGCTACCAAGTCTTGCACAATAATCTGGGTGCAGCTGGCTCACCCTTGGTCTAGCTTCTTGATCATAGATGCACAGTTGCAGCCTTCAGGTTTATCTAGCTGGTCCGTGATATGACCACCAGAAACTTCCCATGTGCTACATTCCCAGACTTTCTGATTGGACCCCTTAGTAATGAAGAACTTGTGAATATTTGGTAAAAATAAGAAAGCCCAGAAGAGAAGGATTAGGGGAAAAGATAATGTGTTCATATCTGCGTATGTTGAATTTGAGATGTCTCTGGGAAATCCAGTTTGAAATGTCTTATTTGCGATTAGTGATGCAGAAATAGAGTTCAGGGAGAAATGGGGCCTGGATGGAGTCACCTTCATAGAGATGAAGTTAAATCCATTGTAGTAGATAAGGTTACCAAGAGAGAAAGTAAAGGGGGAAGAGGGCCTTGTATAGAATCTTGGGCAATACTTAGGAATTTTGTGGATGATGAACCAGTAAAGGAGATTAAAAAGGCATGGTCAGACAGGCAGGTCAGGAACCAGGAATGAATGTCACATAAACCCATGGATGAGAGAGCATCCAGAAAGAGAGAGTTGTCAACATTGTCAAATACAGCATTTAGGTCAAGAAGGAATAGGATTGAAAAAAACCCCATCAGATTTAGCAATTAAGACATCAGTGGCATCATGGAAAATTTATGCAGAACAAGCTTACAAACCTACTACTGCCCTTTATATTTTTTTTATTATTTTCTTAGTAGTCATATCATACTGAAGGAGATGTTAAACTGGCCATGATTTTAAGGGTTCCAGACCTTCATAGTTGCTTTAACTTCAAATAGGGCCTGGCACATAGTAAGCACTTAAAAATGCTTGCTGCCTGCCTATATCTAATCAATGGCCAAGTCCTGCAGATTCTACCTTCATGATATCTCTAATATACTGTCCAAACCTCTTTCTCTTCTGTCAATATCACCACCCTGGTCCAGACTCCTACCAACTCATGCTCAGATTATTGAAATACCTTCTAGTTGGTTTCCCTTCAACAAGTCTTCTCCTGTCCAACTTATATTCAGTTGTCAAATTGATCTTTCTAAAGTGAAAGTGTGACTACTTTGTTGTTCTTCAGTTGTTTTGCAGTCACATCCAACTCTTTGTGACCTCATTTAGGTTTTCTTGGCAAAGATGCTTGAGTGGTTTACCATTTCATTCTCCAGCTTTTTACAGATGAAAAATTGAGGCAAAAAGGGTTAAGTGACTTGACCAGGGTCACACAGGTAGTTAGTGAGTCCATATTTGAACCCAGGACTCCAGGCCAGGCACTCTATCCACTGTACCATCTAGCTGCCCCAGTGACCATATTACCCCCATTCAATAACCTCCACTGACTGAAATAGGATCAAATAGAAAGCCTTCTGTTTGGCTTTTAAAGCCCTTCAGAACCTCATCTCTTCCTACCTTTCTAAGCTTCTTACTCCTTCTCCATGTATTCTGTGATCAAGTGGCATTGGCTTTCGCAAGCTATTCCTTGCACAAGACACCCCTCTCGGAATTCCATACATTTGCCCTGGATTTTCCCCATGCCTGGAATGCTCTCCCTCCTCATCTCTGCCTCCTGACTTCCATGAGTTCCTTCAGGTCCCAGATAAAATCGTGCATTCTTTAAGACTCTTTCCCAGTCAGCTTTAATTCTAGTAGTCCTTTCACTGATTAGCTTCAGTTTATCCTATATATATTTTGTTCACGAGTAGTTGTTTGCATGTTCTCTCCCCCTTTAAACAGTGAGTTCTTTGAGAACAAGGACTGTTTTTTTTAAATTTGTTTTTGCCCTTTGTATCCTCTGTATCTAGCACAGTGCCTGACACAGAATAGGCACTTTACAAATGCGGTTGACTATTGTCTTATCTTGCCTTAATGATCTCAAAGCACACAAAAGTCTTAATGCACCTCATCCTGGCTACCACCCACTTACTTTTCATGTACTAGGAGAGGAAGAGATCTTGTTCTGTTTTTGTTGTTTGTTGTTCACTTGTACCTAACTTATGAGTGATTCATGATGTCTTCATATTTTTTAAGTCCTTTGCCCATTTTTGTGAAGGTTTAGATAAAACCAGATGATACAATTCATAAGTCCAGATACTCATGATCTTTAATATTTATCAATATGCTAAAAGTGAGTGAATGAATGTGGGTACCACTGTGAACACCTCCGCATTGGCAGTCTTCTACTCTTTCCTCAGGATACCTTGTATACTACATGTGAGAGGTGATCATCTGACATAGAGACTGAATTAAGCACCAGTGTCAGTTCATACATGAAAATATCAGTAAAGTTTAATTTATTTTCTGTTTTCAGATAAAATAGGTATAATTAAAACTTCTAGTATCTGCTTCCTGAACTCCAATGGATCATCATGTGTCCCATGGCTCACCACACCAGATTTTGGAGACTAGTAATGTAAAGATGTCAACATTGGGTTTATTTTTGTTTCAACTATTAAAAACATAATTGGTTTAGTAGATCAAAATAGTATTTTAAATTTTTTCCTTTTTCTGCATGTAAAAATAAAAACAACTACATAAGTTATTGTATGTCATAATAAACAAGTGATATACACAATAAGTGTCAAGGAATGGAATGGAGAAAGAGAAAAGTAGGATTTGATAGAGCTAAGGAAGCTTTCACAGAGGAAGTAGAATTTAGGCCGGATCTTGAATACCAACAACAGCAAACATTTACATAGCACTTTAAGGTTTCCAAAGTACCTTACGTATCGTCTTATTTTACCATCATTCAACTCTGAGAGATAGATGCTATTATTATCCTCATCTTCTAGATGAGGATACTGAGGCAGACAGAAATGATTTGCCCGTAGTAATATAGCTAATACATGTCTGAGATTGGATTTGAGCTCACATTTTCCTGACTGCAAGTCCCCTGCACTTTGTAGATGTGCAAGGAAGGATGGAACTGAGATGAGATAGGCAGAGATGTGAATGAAAGGAATTCCAGGAAGAAAGAAGATGGCACATAAAAATGTAGAAGTAGAAACATGTTAAAATCACAACAGTAATGATAGTAAAATTATAAAAATATGTTTTATTTGGAAAACATCAAATTGGCTGGAATTTCATTGGGAAATACTCATAAAGAATAAGGGGAAATAAGCTTAGTAAGGTTGGTAGGGTCCACGTCATGGACAGACTTGAATGCTGCTATTTTTTTTAAATCCTGGGCTTTATTCTATAGGCAATAGAAAGTTATCAAAGGTGTGTGTGTGTGTGTGTGTGTGTGTGTGTGTGTTTTAAGCAGGGCAGTGTTATCTTTATTTTGCATTGGTTCTAATGCTTATTGATATTATGTCCTTTGGAAAATTACTTTGGACCTCAAGTTCCTCATCTTTAAAGTGAGAGGCTTGGATGATCTAAAATGCCAGGTCTCTTCTAGCTCGAAATTTGTATTCCTATAATCCTAAAACTAATCTATTAGTGCTACATAGGATAGATGAAGAAATGGAATGACAAAGCATGGAGAGGCATTAGGAACCTTTTGCACTAGCTTGGGAGAGTAGCAGTGAAGGCTTGAAAAAAACAGAACCCACAAGGAAGAGATTAATAGTTGTCCAGATCTGGAGATCTCCATAACTGCTTGAGACCAAGATTTATTCTGCAAGGAAATTTTCCCTGGAATTTGAACACTTGTATCCAATGTTACTTGGTGGATTTGAAGTTGAAGCTGTTTAATTGTCATAATCTAGAGCCAGATTTGTTGCCACCACAGTTGAAGATAAGTGTATTTAATTTTTTTTAAAAATGATTTTATTTTTGGTAATGAAGTGGGAGCAGATTATTACAGGTTGTTCCTTGCTACAGAACAGGAGGAACAGGGAGAGAAATCACTGCTGTCTGATGAGGCAAAAATAACTTTTATTAATGTGTGCATAGCATTTGAGTGAAAACTAGAGTCCTCCATATCCATCCCAGTCATTAGACAGGAGCTTAGGATTGAGAAGTGACGGCAAGGGGGAAAAATGTGGTCTCACTCTAGAATTCAGCAACACCAATAATGATGACAATTAGAGATAGTTCCTAGGAAGACTGATCAATTATGTTCAGGTTGTAATGTTCACAGCCAGAATCATCCATGAGTTCTTGAACACCACAGTTATTATGTAGCACAGGGGGTCTGGTAGGAAAACGAGGACACTGAATGTCATAAAGGGATACACCCTAATATAGCTCTTACAAAAGAGTAGGAAAATGTAGCTCTGTATGATCCTGGCTTGTACCACTGTGTCAAATGATTAACCTTGGAAAATATCCTAAAATTCAGAGATAGCATTAAATAAAAATACAAACCTAAGTAGAAATTTTAAAAGAAAGTTGCTTTCTTAATATATAACATGTAGTTGACCAGTGAGACAAAGAATCCTAATATGCACATTGAGTGTAATGGAATGACTATTGAAAGAGTTCAGATGAGTCGGCTTCAAGTCTTGACTCTGATACTATATGTGTAGCCCTGGACAAGTCTTTTAATTTTGATGAATCAGAGTGGCACAGTAGCTAGAGTACTGACCTGATATCTAGAAGACCTGAGTTCAAATCCAACCTCAGACACCTATTATCCATCTATGTGATCCTGGGCAGATCACTTAACCTTCACCCTCAGTTTCTCATTTGTAAAATGAGAATAGTAATAGCACCCACCTTTTAGGGTTGTTGTGAGAATAAAATGGGATAATATTTTTAAAGCATTTTGCAAACCTTATAGTTTTATATGTATATGTATATATGTATATACATATATATAGTTAGAGTTAGAGTTGTAGTTACAGTTTTCAAACCTCATATATAAATGCTAGCTATATTGTTATCATTGTTATAATTATTAGCTCCTCATCTGTAAATAAAGTGGAAGGAATACTACTTGGAGAACCTACCTCACAGGACTATAGTGAAGATCCTGTAGAATAATGGTTGTAAAAATGGATGCAAAAACTTTCTAGCCCATAGCCCAATAACTCATCTGTAGGTTCTAGCAGAAGCGCCTCTAAGAAGTCACTACTAGATGGAGGTAGAACTATGCAGCTCTACCAGAGTACAGCAATTTATACTTTCAAAGTTCAAAATCATCAATAAGAAATGCCCCGATATAAGACCAAAGGCTCCCTTTAAAAGAGCTCAGAGGAACACATCATTCCCCTTGTCTTTAACTATAAAGTTTTTCAAGGTTTCATAGGCTGCTGGATCAGACATTAAAGAAGCTTCAGTTTAAACTTTTCCTTAAAACATCTTTTCTCTCCAAATGATAATACCTTGTCAGTTAATGAGATAGGTGATTATCGGGCCTCACCATTTTTTCAACTGAGTATGCCTCCTTCCATTATTCCAAGGAACCTAACAGGATGTCTGTCCAATGCATGCCTTTCTGATTCTAAAGGGAGGAATTTAAACACTGAATAATATAATTCCAAATTTCTTCTGGGCCCCAAAGCTCTTTCTCATCTCTCTCCCATCTTCCTCGCCCCTTCTCCAAAAGAGCTATATTCCCCAAATTTAAAATGACAAGTTGTAGGGTAGAGTTGCCACTTTTTTAGCATGTTGGCTAAAGCCCCTAAGAGAGCTCCCTGCTCATAGTCTTGAGGAGACTAACTGGGTAGGCCCTGCTAGCTCTGGCACACCACCGGTAGCTCCTTTGATTACAGTTTCTTGGAGAGACAGGGGATGGCCTAGTTCAATGCTGGAGACTCTGCTACTCAGGTTGGGGATGGGGAAGACAAGAGTAATGAAGAGAATTTTCCTTTGGCCTAGCCCTAGACATCCAAAATGCACATGCAAATTGCATCATAACCATATTTAGTGGTGAGAAGCCTCCCCCCACCAAATAAAATGACCAAGCAGGTTAAAAAACAGAATATATAGATAGAACTTAAAAATATAGAAAATATTACATAGAAATGTAAAATACATGTCCTGGCCCACTAGAAGCATATACTCCTTAGCAACCAAATGAATCACCATGCGTTTATAAAGCACCCGTCATTGCTTATGAATGTTTTGTGATTTGTATTTTTGTTAATTTAAAATGTTTTACAAAATGTTAGAAAAGTTTGCAAAGTAGTATTTTATAGTTCCTCCAAGTTTATGACAAATATTGCACATATTATTTCACATAATCCTCACAACAGATAGAGGGTAGATAGATAGGTCAATTATCACTGTCACCATGCTATAAATAAGGAAAGCAAAGCTCACACAGTAAGTGACCAAGCCAGGACTCAAACCTACATCTTCCAACTCCAAATCCAGGAGGGGCAGGTTATCTGGAAGATGCAAGCTTGAGTTAATTTTTGAATAAATGGAAGGAGATGACTCACAGCTTCTCCAGCAGTAAGGAATGATACAGGGAAAGAAGTGACAACAGTAACAAAGATTTCCAAAAAGAAGAACTCAAAAGATGGGTGGTGGAGTACAAGGTCTAACCTTTAACTTCAACCATGAATGGTCTGGGAGACAGTTTTGAAAGTCAATGTGGGTCCTTTTTTAATGTGATTTTTATGACAATGACTAAGCCTGGAGGGATTTTTATAGGTCACATAAAAATATGAAGCTAATTTCAAGGTTCCTGCTCTCTGTATTGGGTTGGGTTTCATTTCTGTATCATATGTCCAGTTAAAAAAAGATTGGTCCTGCAAAATATGAGTAGGATGCAGGGCAGTGGCTTTCCAAAGAGACAGAGATCCATGCTTTTTGAGCTTTGTTTTGATGTGATGTTCATTGCTTGGAGACCCAAATTGCTAGACCAAATGAGAAGAGCATTGTGAGGACCTGTCCACCAACAATCAAGGGGCCTCACATTATTATTAGCATGTAGGGTAAACAGTTTATACATTGAGGGTATCGCCAATCCCCTTCTCATCTTCCTTACCTTGTCATTACTAGCATCTGGTTCCATTCTTTCTATGGAAGAATAAAGGTTGGGAAAGGTCAGCGTAAACCTTGGAACCATGAATTCCTTTTCTGCTTTCATTGCAAAAAAGAAATCACAGGAATTCACAGGCCAGGTGAAGAGAGTCTCATGACTCATCGCTTTGTATCTAAATCAGACTCTGGGGGGCTAATGGGCTCCTGTAAATCCTAGAAATCTACCTTCAATACCTACCTACCTCCCCCTGACCTCCTGTTTAGGTGGCTATATACAAGCACTCAGGTTTCAGGACCAAAGTCTTTTCCTATTATAATTCAGAAATACTAAGGTCCCCAAATGAGTCTGAGATTTAGGCTATTCAGCAAAATTTTTATTTGAGAAGCACATCCCTGCTAGCTCCAGCGATTACAGTTGCTATTCATATGAATGTTGGCAACATTTTATTGTGGGGGTCAATTATGGTCATTTACCATGATGACATAATAACAACTGCAAAAATGTGAAAGCTAAAGTAGGGTTATTATTACTGTTTGTAAAGTCTGTGTCCCAGATGTTCCTGCCAGGGGAGAGAAAAGCTGGAGAGCAGAGATAGCTGACGGTAGTGCTAACCATTCAAATCACCAGTGGATTGAGCAATTTACAAGACGAGGGATCGAACAAGAGGCAAAGCTGGCGTCTGGGTTTCCAGGCTTCCTCACCTTGAACGGCAACCTGCACTCCCTGACACTCAGCAGAGACATCCTCCCCACCCCGTCACCCTCTACCACTACCTTTCAACCATTGGCACTGCTCCCTAACCCCAGACCAAGAAAAAAAAGAAAAGAAATACAAGCAATGGTCATACCCAGAGAGAGGACCCAACAGCCAATGTCACTCTCTGATATATAGCCTAGGAGGAATTTATTTCCAACTAGTAGAGGATTGGGGGGCTCATAAAACTGTATAGCTTCAACCCAATGAAATAAGGTTAGTAAAATACATAAACTCTGATACAGCCCATGAAGTATGCCTCCAGTCACCTGCAATTCACGAATGGCACTGTGATAGATATTCCAGATGCCTGCCTGTTCCCTGACAGCTGTGACCAGTGTATGCCTTTAAGCAACTTTCCCCCTTACTCATTTCCCACCCTTGTTCTCTCCCCCCCCTCCCACACACACTTCTGTGTTGGTCAGTGCCACATGTGAAAATGTAGCATCGAGCTTCCTTGATAGCAGAACTCAAAGCTTAGAAGCAATGCTTCTCCTATCAGCAGACCCCTCGAATGATAACAACTCCTATGACAAGCACCAGCATGAGACAAAAGCACACACTTGTAGAACGAAAAATACAGCAGCAGCTGAATAGTTGAAAAGGTAATAAAAAAATGCCCAGCTCTGATAATGACTGTTCCCTCCCGTTCCGCTATCAGCATCACAGGAAAAACTACAGAAGGCAGAAAGACACTTCCAATTTTTTTTTTGTACTTGGTACTTCAGTCAATGTGATGTTAAAGAAGGTCCGATCATTAAGATTGTTGTTATTCGTTAAGTAAAGAGATATACTTGAATTGTTACCTTAGTACCATTGCTCAAAGCCTCTGGAATAGCTTTGAAAAAGTGGACAAAAAATCCATAGCTAGAGTTTACAACCAGGATTGTAAAAGAACTTTCCCTCTACTTGCTCCATGTTAAACATGGTAATAATAGTGTTAACACCTTGTATTTGTGAGGTGGCTGTCTTCTGAGGAACTCAAAGTGCTCACAAACAGTAGAGCTTTCATCCTCAAAAACATCTTTTTGAGAGAGGTGGGGGAACTATTATTATCCTTGTTCTCATCAGGCCAGTAATATGTTGTTTGTGTTAAAGAGCTGCCTTCTGAGGTGCCAACCTGGTATGGTGGCAGTTGGGGGGATAGTGAGCCTGAGTAAGAGGAAAATCTGTGTATCTTTTTTAGGAACCAGAACTTAGTGAATATTCAAGTTCAATTTAACAAACAGTTATTTAGGACCTACTATGTGCAAGGCAATGCACATGGGTAGAGATGCAAAAAGAAAGTTATCAAGGAGGTTGCCATCTGTAGGTCCCACACATGTAGCAAGGGAGTTGTCATTGTATGGCTCATATAGACATCTTTAGCTTCTTCTTCCCACTATCCTTCTCCAGGGGAAACTTTAATTCCTTTCAGGAAAGGAAGCAGGAGGTTGGGGTCAGGAACTTGGCCACTCTGTTCTCTTCAGAGAGAAGGGTTTCTGGGTTACAATTATATCTATCTACTCCCTCAAGTATTATTATTATTAGTGTAGAGAATGTTGTTTTCAGGTTCAAACTAAACTTTTGATTGCTATTCATTAATGAGAAAAAGAAGACTCAGATTTTATATTTAAGGCATGACTTTCTACCCACAAATGGCAGTTCTGCAATGAACACATGCAGCAGGGAACGAAGAAGACAATAGCAAAACAGAATTCAGAGAAAATATACATAGGATGAAATGTACCAGGAAATACAGAGTGAAGGAGCTCTCCCATTGGGAGCAAGACAACTCAACTCAACCAAGAGACAATCCCAGATCTCACCCAGGGGACATTCCCCTAAATCTCTAAAGTAGCAATTTGGGGCAGGCACCTGATGGAGACTGCCAGCTTTTCTCATGTTGGCTTCTTCCTAGAATCTTATTCTTCTTTCAGCAACCGTAAGAGGGGTTGGCATCATACATCTCCCCTCTTAAAGTGGAAGCCAGAAGTGCTCAAAGCAACTGCAAAAGCAAAACAGATTGCAGAACCTGAAAAACTCGAGAACTTGAAGAGACCAAACCTCCATTCTAGCTCTCCCTAACACCACCCTGGCCCTCACTCAAGCTCTGGCCATTGATCTCCACCAATGAGGAGGAAATACCATACCAATCATCAAGGTACAAGCCAGACTCTTCCATCACTTTCCAGGAAATTCCTAATCCTGCAAGATGGCTTCAGGCCAGGGATGCTCATTTCAGAAGTACCTGCAGCCCCTCCCTCTGATTGGATGGCTGCTCCCAGAACCTCTGTGTAAGAAGGATGGCTAGGTCAGGCATCTCTTCATTTCTCACCAGCTGTATCTAGGCTCCTTCTCATCCTTCCTATGCTGCATATCATCTTTCCTACTCCCTTCCCTCTCTGTTCAGTCTTACTTTTATATGTTGTATGTATTGGACTTGGGCTGCATAGGAATAAGACACATGCAAAAATACATAGTATGCAAGATATAATGTAATAAGGGCAGAAGAGAGCTCTAGACAAAGTGCTATAAGAAAGGGGAGGTTGGATGTTGGAGAGGAAGGGAACACTCAGAGAAACGTTTCATGTGTTCCAGTGGTATATGCTGGGTATGGATTGTGATGGATTTATGTGAGGGAGGGAGAAAAAGAGGGAGGAAGCCAGCCAGGGTTATTGCTCTTCTTGAGAGTCAAAAAGACACAAACTATTTGAATCCATCTCAGTTCTAAGGTTAGGCACCTTCATAACACAGCAAGCCCTCAGGAAACTTGTTAAACTAATTCTGAGATAAACCGTGGTTCTCAGCAACATGTAGAGGTGAACTGCTTCCAAGAAGCTGACCAAGCGATCTCTCCTGATGGCACATGATTTGGCAGAGTTCACAAGGGCAACAGGCCTGCTGCTGCTCATTCCTGCCATAGAGAAAAAAACCTCATAGCGCCAGTGACCCCACAGATACCCCATCTCCTTATACTCCATTGAGTGGTGCAACCCAGCTGTTGGAGAAATTTTGGGTAAAGTTTAAGATAGTTGCTCTGGAAAAGTCATATCACTTGAAAGTTTCTCTCCTCCCTCATTCTGGTAAGCAGAATACTCTCTATTATTTAGTCAACAAGCATTTATTAAGAGTTTCCAATGTGTCAGGCGCTTTGCTAAGAATTGGGGATACAAATACAAGCAGAAAAAATATTCCCTGTTTTTAAGAAGTTTCCATTCTGACAAGGGAAGACAATATATAAAAGGAAAACTGAACAGAGGCAAGGGGGTGGGGAAGAGGTAAAGCAGCATAGGAAGAATGAGGAGGAGCCTGGATACAGTTGGTGAGAACTGAAGAGATGCCTGACCTGGCCATCCTTCTTACACAGAGGTTCTGGGAGCAGCCATCCAATCAGAGGGAGGGGTTGCAGGGGCTGCAGCTACTTCTGAAATGAGCATCCCTGGTCTGAAGCCATCTTGCAGGATTAGGACTTTTCTGGAACATGATGGAGGAGTCTGGGTTGCACCTTGATGAAAAATGAAGTGAATTTATTTACCCATGGACAGTCAGGGTAAAATGGACAGGGCATTTCTGATGGTAGAATGATAGTGCAGGAAATGTACAGAATTTTCATAGTTCTCTTAAGTCACCATAACTCCACTAACATACCCAGACACTAGGATGTAGCATAAGCTCTCCTGAGCCCCGCCTTCCCCCTTGCATTTAAAATTTTAATAACTAGACCCTAAAATAGATACAGATGAGATAAGCAGATGATCTAGTGTGCCCTGTTTCTAAAATAGCAGAAGTGTTTCTCAGTATTGCTTCTATCTAAAATCTGAAACCCCTCAGCATGAAAAGAGTGGTATTTCCAAAGAGAAAATGGCTTAATTAGTAACATGAAGAGTTAGTGAAGTAATTTCACACACAGGTTCATATTTGACAAAACTATACCTGCAGCATGAACAAAATCATATTTAAAGGGAGTTGCCACCACTGAAGAGAATATCCTTGTCCTCTAAAGAGTATGTACTAGGGATGTATGTGACCACTGAGAGGAAGAGATTCAAAGGGTCTCTCTGCAGAGCGGAGACAAACAGAACAAAGGCAGTCCTCAGTGCAGCAATCCTCCTTGCTAAAAGAGAACTCAGTATTCCAGAGCATGACCTTTCTTATATGGGAACTAGAATCCATGCCTGATATATCGCCATTCTCCTATGTTTGTACAATATTTCCAAGGCTATGCTTATAAACTCAGTATTATCTAGATACACAGTGTCATCCCGTCGGAATATTGCTAGAATTTCATGATAAGGAAACATGCAATAAAAAAATTTCCACCAAAGCATCCATCTTATGATCAAAGAATATTTATGAAGAATTCCAAGGGTGCCACAGTTTAAGGAAGTGATGGGGGCAAAATGTACTCAAATGAAAAGAACACTGGATTTTGCTGTTGCAAGGGATAGTTATGCCTTCACACACACGCACACACAAACACACACACACACACACACACACACACACACACACACACACACACGTCTCTACCATTAGCTTATCTTTCCCTCTGGTTATCACCATGGCTGTGCTGCTGATGGGATAAACTCTGCTTCTCCCTTTATGCCACCAGCGAGGCCTTGCTAGGGGGCATTTCCTCTAGACTAAACTCCTTAGCCTAGTACTCAAGAAACATTCCCCCTTCTCCAATATGGCTATTATTTTTCCGGCCTTATCTACCCTTCATGAATCCCTCCATTCTAGTCAATCTGGTTTATTCATTATCCCCCAAATCTATCATGTGAAATCCTGCCTCACCTCTTTGTTCATAAAAGTTCCTCAACCTGGAATGTCTCCTCACCTTGTCTCTGAATGTTTATCTTCCCTCTGAGTGCCCAGGTCTATCTTATCTCCTTCAAGAAAATTTCCTTAGTTGGTCCAGCCCCTCAGGAGTTATTTTCTCAAATAAATTCATTAAGCATTTATTAAATTCATAGTTATCTACTAGGCATTGTGCTAGGTGCCAGGTTTTTTTTTAAGACAAAGATAAAAATGGAACAATCACTGCCCTCAAGAAACTTTTATACTCTTGGAGTTATGGGGAATGTTGGGAGATAGACACTCTCTCTACACAGTTAAGTAAATACAAGAAGGGGAAAAAGTAACAACTGGGTGGAATATGAAAGCCCTTTTGTAAGAGGGATCACTTGAGCTGAATCTAGAAGGGGGCTGAAGATCTCATGAGACTGAGGTAAGAAGGGAGAATGTACTCCCCCTTCTGAATATCTGTAGCACTCTTGCTTCTAACACTTATTGGACCCTCAGCCTATGCTACCTGGATCTCCTCAAGGGGTAGGACTGTTTTATTTTTTGTAACCCCAATGGATACTGTGTATGTGTTCAATGTTAATGAACAATATTTGCAATAGAATAAAAGAAAATAAAATTATTAAATCATGTGCTACGTTTTCTCAATGAAAGAGGAATAAAGATGATTGGGTCTGGGTATTAGCTTGCATCTGCTTCTACTGAGGTCATCAATTCATTTATTTTCTATTCAATACTTGCTAGATGCAATGTTCTATTGCTGAAGTCTTTCTCTGGAAGCTGGGACTTCAATGGTGGGAAAAAAAACAAAGTAAGGATTTTAGAAGACATGAAGAATAAGTGAAGCGCCAAACTTTTTTTAACAGTTATTTAAAAGTGGGAGCAGGAAAAGGAAGGGTTGATGGCAAGGGTGGCAAAAAATACAAAATCAGTACATCAAGAATTTCAATTTTGTTCATTTGAGCAACCTCCACCAAAACCAGAACACAACTTTTCTACAATTCTGGAGAAAAGTCAAGCACCTTCCTTTTGGTCATGAAGCACATATGTGTCAGAGATAACCTCTGAACCCAGTTCTTGACTTTGGGTCCAGTACTCTCTCCACTACATCACACTGTCTCTCAAATAGATATGTAGACAGCATAAAATACAGTTTTTAAAAAAGTCCAGCAAGGTTTTCAACGGATAGAAGCAAAGATCATGGTTGAAAATTTGCTAATGGATATCAATAGATACAGAAGGATTTTCAGTATGACAGTGTTATCAGTGAATTTAGAGGGGAAGTTAACTCTGGGGGAGGCATTTGGGATGAGATAAAGGAAAGAAGAAAATAGGTGAAACAACATGTTAGGAAAATGTGGGTGTCTGAAAACAACAAGAGATTTGGTAATCTAACTAGCGCATGATGGTATGCAATGAATGCATATTGAGTGAATGAGTGAGTGAATGAATAAATGAATGAATTTTTAAGAAGCAGTTTGAAGCAACATGGCGAAGAGGGAAATGGCAAGCTTTAGTAGATGAAACTAATATGCACATACTGCATGGAGCCGGAGGTATTAGAATCTCAGTAGTACTAGTCCCCGGCATAACCAAAGGCCCCCAGTGACATATTATTTATGTTTTTGTTGAACGAATGATAGATGTCAACATATGCTGAGTTCTGTGCAAGGCGTCAAATGAGTCTCTTTCCCTGGCTGGTGAGTTCATGGTATAACTTAAAGGGGCTACCTTTTTACTTTTTAGCCGAATGTGTATCTGTGGATCATCAAGCATTTTCATATCCCAAAGGCCATGGATACACGGCACATTTATATTCAGCTTCTGATATTTATATATTGTAATGCACTGGGATCCATATTACTTTCAGTAACACCATCAAGTTCTAAAGGCCAAAGTACATAGAATTCTGAATAAGTTCATCTTTTTTTTCTTCTCTCCTAAAGAAATGAATAGGAAATGGAGGTTTATTCTTAAGAATCCAGAGGCAAGAGACAATGGAATTTGGTTTCCTCGGTCACTGCTTATACTGACCATTTTATATTACAAAACATTCTAGTACTTACTTATTCGTTTTGCATAACCTACTTTTTCTCTAATCAATAAAAATTGAAAAACGGATTAGAAGTAATGAATTTCTTTCTCTACTCTTTTTTAACATAGCATTTTTTCTTAACACTATTTTATTTTTTTCAATTACATGTAAGATAGTTTTCAACATTCAATTTCGTAAGATTTTGAGCTCCAAATTATTCTCCCTCCCTGCCCTTCCTGCTCCCCTCCCCAAGGCAGCAAGCAATATGATATGTTCTACATGTATAATCATGTTAAACATATTTCCACATTAGTCATTAATATAGCATTTTGGAATTGGAAGTCAGTCAGTAAGTCAGTCAATAAGCTTTTTATTAAGCATCTACTGAGTGCCAGGCACTGTAAGAAAGACCCTTCTTTCAAAGAGCTCACTCCTTCAATGGGGAGAAAATATATAAACAACTATTTACAAACAAGTTATATGTAGGATGAAATGGGGTTTGTCTCAGAAGGAAGACACTGGTATTAAGGGGGAGGATTAGGAAAAGTCTTTTGTAGAAGGTGAGGTTGTACCTGGGACTTAACAGAAGCCAGACAATTCAGGAGGCAGAGATGAAGAGGAAGAGAACCCCAGGCCTGGACATTAGCCAGTAAGAATGCATAGCTTGGAGATGGAATGTCTTGTGGGAGGGACAGCAAAGAGGCTGGTGTCTCTAGGTCAGAGGCTACATAAGGGTGAATGAGGTGTAAGAAAAAAAAGTGTCTGTGTGTGTGTGTGTGTGCGCGCGTGCGCGTGTGCACACACAGGTTATGAAGGGCTTTGACTGCCAAATAGGCTTTTATATTTGATTCTGGAGATAATAGGGAGCCATGAGAGTTTATTGAGTGACATGGTCAGAACTATACTTTAGAAAGTTCACTTTGAGAGCTAAGTAGAGGATAGACTGGAGTAGGGAGAAATTTGGGGCAGAGAGACCAATCAATGACAAACTACAACAGTGCAAGCGTGAAGTGATGAAGATCCTGGTGGCAGTGTCAGAGAGGCCTAAATCTGTTAAGTGACCCAGTCAGGGTTGCAGTAGCAGAGCCAAGCCCAGACTCTGGGTCTTCTGACTGTCAGCCCAGTGCTCTAGGCAGCTTCTTCTGTCTCACATCTATTACTAGTCTCGCCTACTACAAGGAAGCATGCTCAAAGCTTCATTACTACTTTCTGGCTGACTGCACAGGTGTGACATTGTACTGCTACCAAACCCAAGGGCTGTCCTGCTTCTTTACTTGTGTTGCTGCTAAGGTTGATTTCCATGTTTTGCAAAAGCCTACTTGCTAAGGGTCACTGTACTCAGGTGCTGCTGGGATGAAGGACATCATTGCTGTCTAGGCTCTAATGCCGTAGGATTTTTATCCTTCCAATACGTTGACTCTCATCCTCTTCCCAAAACTGCAGACACCTATTGTGGAATTAGAACTTATTCTCCTAATATAAGGAGATCATAGAATCACATATTTGGAGCTGAAAGGGAACTTTGAAGTCATCAAGTCCAATCCCTTCCTTTTATAAATGAGGAAATTGAATCCCAGAGAGGTTAAGTGACTCACCCAGGGTCACACAGCTAGCAAATTACAGAAGTAGGATTTGAATCTAGATCTTTCTAACTCAAAGTCCAGCACTCTATCCACCAGTAGTTCCAATTTTTTTTAGTCTCTGGACCCCCTTACATTCTTTCCGCCCTTCCACCGTTCTTCATTTCTACTTGTTTTGCATTGTCCTGTACTTATCACAGTTTCTGTTGAAGAGCTTTTTTGTTTGTTTTTAAGTATTTGGGAGGGGTTTTCTTTCCATCTCCCCTCCTAGTTCTCTGCACCCACCTGTCCCAGAACAGATCATTTTGTGTCCTGTGACTTTAGGAGAGGGTTTTTTTTTTTGGTTTTTGTTTGTTTGTTTATTATTGAGGACCCTCACCCAAGATCTTTTCCTTATAAGGATTTTATCTATTGATATTTACCCCATTCAAAATCAAAATGTTAGTATTATTATGAAGATAATTTTGACCTCTTGGATCCCCTAAAAGAATTTCAGCAAATCCTGTGGATCCCCAGACCATGCTTTAAGAACTTTTACACTCCACCATGCTATCTCCTCATTTTCCATTTGACTTAGTTCATAGATTTTGGTAAAGTTTGAGTTATTATCAGTTAATTTGATGTGAAAGCAATACAACTAAAATTTATTACCACTAAGCAGAGGCCCACATAGCAAGGTGTATTTGGTACATGGCATTCTATTAGAAATTCCACTTTCTGTGTTCAATGGTAGAGGCCTAGAACACTAGTGGTTTCTTTGTTCAGTGGTAGGTGCCTAGAAGACTTTCCTTCATCCACCAACAGTGGGTTATAGAAAAGTTCCAGCCAAGTCAAAATACTATAAACTTATTAAGTTATATTGTCTAATTGTACAAAGGACAAATTAAAAAAATAATTACTCCAATTACATGCACAACGTTATTAGACTATTAAAAAATTCAATTTAGAAAAAAAAAGTGTTTTCCAACAGCTTTATGTTGGTGCATCTTCATTGTTAAAGAGATAGAAAATAAAGTCTAACCTTAGTAGTAAGGAATCTGTGTTCTTCATATAGTGAGGTAACACTACTGAATCAGTGTCAGTAAGGCTTAGACTTTGTCATTTTCTGATTGGTTTTCTAGTGGTGGTAATGGGTTGGCTCTCATGGATCTCTTCTATTGCCAGTAACATAGACTTATAAGATGACTAGTCTGGGTCAGTGGGTAAGTACAATGTTTGGTCATGGAGCACAGCAAAGGTAAGTGCAATAAATACACGACGTATCTAGTTCATATAAAACTTTAGGTTGTCTTCTTGACTAACTATAATGATAAGTAATAAATAAAAGAAGAACCAATGGTGAAAAGATGAAGATTTCCTCCATGGAGGATGTCCAAAAAGATAAGCTATATTCTCTATACACAGTTGTAAAAGAGGAACTCCAAAAGTGTTTTGAGAAGCAGACAACTTCATTGGAGTGAATGTCTGTGTACATTCTAGAGCACTACTTTGAGGGGGACAATATTCATTTGGGTGTGTGTGTGTTGTCCCTCAGCTTGTTAGTGCCTTCCCTCTGAGATGACCTCCATTACACTGAGTTTATCTTTCATGCACAGAATTATTTTCATGTTATCTGTGAGCTTCTTGAAGGCAGGAACCATATTTTTGCCTTTCTTTGTATAATAATCACGTAGCACAGTACCTGACACATTATAAGTGACACAGATGACTTTGATGTCATTTCTACTGTCCTAAAACCAATTTAACTAATTGATCAGAAATTAAAATAATAAGAGTTAAATAATAGGTCACGCTGTAAATGGCTGTAATATTTGTATAGTATATCCTGGGTTTCTTAAACTGTAGGTTGTGACCCACAGTTTAAGAAGTGCTGAAGAGTTCAAGAGTGGAAAAAATTTAAGAAGCCCAGTGACCCTAGGTTCTTTGCCAATGTGGCAGAAGACTTGGTAACTCCTGCCTACTAACCCAGAAGGACTCTTAATTTGGGCCTAGGAACAAGTTCTCAGTCTATCATCTGAACCAGCGTGGCTCAGTTTGGATAAAGTTATCAACAGGCCAGGTTGGCCACAGGACTGATGAATTTTTCAGCTGCAGTAACTCTTGACTGCTTCCCACTTAGTTGCTGAGAGGTTGTAATCTGTGTTGGCAGCAGTAGTACACAGATCTAAAGCAATCACAGATCTTGGAAATATATATGCCATGTCAAAAGTAGTAATGTAATTCCCTTGAAGGATGGAGGATTCATTCATTTATTCACCAAAGATTTATTAAGCATCTACTATTTTTAGACACTGAAGATACAGAGATAGAGATGACATAGACCCTGCTGTAAAGGAGTTTACAATCCAAAGCTGGTGCAGGAGATTGGGTAGAGGGGCACACTAATAATTATGATGCAAGGAAGAATGACAGAAGTAGAAAGGAGAGGTCTAGACAAAGTGCCTTATTAAATTTAGGGAGGAAGGTGTCATTTTCACTTGGGGAGGCAGAGGATTGAAGACTTGATAGAAGAGGTGGCAACTAAGTTGAACTTTGAAGAAAGTCAGGAAGGAACACCAAATAATAGAAATAGGGGACAGGGAGTCCATTCTAGACATGGAGATGGGATGTGCTAAGGCATAGAGATTGGAGAATGCAGGACAAGAAAAGGAGGCAGAAAGTCATCCAGCTTGGTTAGACTATGGATGGGAACAATGTGATAGAAAGGTAGGAAGATAGATTGGAAACAGAGAAGATGGGACTAGAATAGCAGAATCAGGAATTTCAACTTTGTATGATGGGCATTAGGGAGCTACTGTACATTTTTGAGTGGAGGAGTGATGTGATCAAAGTGGTTAATTAGGAAGATTACTTTGGCAGTGGGGAGAAGAGAATACAGGGGAGAAGGGATTGAATAAAGGCAGGAAGACCAGTCAGGAGAGCTCACGGGACAGTACACATACCATGCACCAATATTTCTGCCTCTAACAACTTCCTAGAGCCTGAAAATTGCTGGCTGCTAACTATTTACTACATAAATGATGACTTTATCTGTGACAGTTATATAGACACATGGAGGAGGCCAATGTATTCTCATATTCCTAATGGAGTTGTAATATCCCTAACTTTCTTCCAGCCTTCTGATTCTATGATTTCTAGTCCCCCCAGATTTGATGTTAGAATAGTAATGATTGCTCCCAACACAGTTTTTAGAACTGGGAAAGAAAACAGACAAAAACATGAAACTTGGGAAAAAAAACCACATAAACCCAATATAGAAATATCTCCCACATCACTACAAAAGTATAGTTTTCTTGTGAAGATTCACATGGGATTCTCTATAGCCAGTACGGCCAAAGAATATGACTAAGTGAACAAGTTCTGCCATTGACCTGATATGTGAAACATGTAAACACTCTGGGTTTTGATTACTCTCTCAATCAAAAAAAAGGAAAGCATAGGACTTTGACTTAAAACAGTATTAGGATCCACAGAAGAGAAACAGAGCCATTATTAGACAAAGGCTTAAAAAATTATCTCATTTATTCAGCAAGGCTGAATCATGACTGAGTTTCAGAAATTGTTCTCAATGATAACATGTGAAACTGTAAGAATCTCTCCCAGTCCTCAGTCTATTTCATCATGAATCTATCCCTTGCCACAAATGTGTTGTACACAAGAACTGAAATAAAATTAACATGCACACAACAAATTTCTGCAATATCCCATTCGGTTCAATTGAATAAGGATTTATTAAGTACTTATTGTGAGAAAGACATTTGAAAAAAAGATAAAAACAAAAAGACAAAAACAAAACATCCCCTGCCCTTGAGGAGCTCGCATTCTATTAGGAGGATAAAACAAACACATAGATTAAAAACACAAAGAATATACAAAAGAATCCAAATTAATGAAGAGCATAGATATATAGATATGTATAGATAATTGTAAAAAATATCATATGCTCATACCACACCAAAATATTAACCTTTTGAGAATCTACACACAAGCAAGTAAATGAAAAGCCCAGAACTAAAAAAATGTTGAGGACCATTTTAAAAAATGAATTTTGTTGGTTTATTTTGTTTTTATATCACCTAAATTTTCCAGTATATCCCTTTGTCCTCCCCCTCCCACAGAATCATCACCTATAACAAGGAGTAAAAAAAGAGAAAAGTCCAGAAAAAACCTACCAACACTTCAAAAAAGTTTGCCCTCATATGCAGTATTCCACATCTGTAGTCCCCCTCCAACTTCTCTATTCTTTATTTTGTTTTGTTTTGTTTTGTTTTTTTTTGAAGGAGAAGGTAGGGCAGTTGGGGTTAAGTGACTTGCCCAAGGTCACACAGCTAGTAAGTATGTCAAGTGTCTGAGGCTAGATTTGAACTCAGGTCCTCCTGACTCCAGGGGTGGTGCTCCACTCACTGTGCCACCTGGCTGCCCCATTTGTATTCCTTATTTTTATAGCATAGGAATTATATTCATATAATTTCTTATCTATATATAACTTATCAATCAAATATAATTAATCCATCCCACAATCAATTTTTTCATGAAAAATCTTTTCAATTTCATGTAATCACATTATTTTATCTTTTATGATCTCTTTTCTCCCCTATTTAATTAAGAGTTCGTTGTTGGGGGATTGTTTTTTAATTTAGAAAAAAAGGAAAAGAAGAATAACTAGCACAAAAGTATATGGTAAATATTTAACAAGTGACTCTCTGGGGAAAACATACACACACTACACTTTTAAGTTCAGTCTGCAGTATTAACATTTTCTCCATTACTTTCCTAAGTCTGGACAATCAACAAAACAATAAACTGAGCCCTAATTTGTAGCATTTGCCAATTTCCAAGGTGCAAATGTCCTCACAGAAAATTTAACATTCAGCATTAAGTTCAAGCTGCCCCCCAGCACACCCCTGAACTGGTGGCATTGAAATACGTAAGGTGAAGAGTGGCATTGAAATATGTGGGTTATGTCAATGCAAGTTTTGTGGGTTCAATATTATGGTGCAACACTATTTTGAAAGATTGTGTTGTCCTTCCTTCAACTCTACAACATCACCATGTGTTGTTTTGCCCATGATTATTTCTACCTGTTTTATGGGAATCATTTACAATTAAGGAGACAATGAGGCATGAAATGAAACATTTCTATGTCAGTCAGTCAATTAGCATTTATAAGTGTCTACTACATACCAAGTGCCAGGGATACAGAGAAAGGCAAAAGACAATCCTTGCTCTCAAATAGCTCCCAGTCTAATGTATTGTTCCTTATTCAGCTCTACAACGTCAGATAAGGTGCTTATTTTTATCGTCCTTTTTAAAGAGTTCATAAACCATTGCAGGACTTTATTTGTAAACAATTGGATCATTTGCGGAATCCAGATTACTTTTCCTCTTTCTTTATTACCACGTCTTAAAACTTAATATGTCCAAAATGGTGACTTTGCACAGCCTTCCCTCACTTAAATCATTTGCAAGTCATGGCATCACGGTCCTCTTCGAAAATGAAAGACAACCCACACCTTCCTGTTACTATAACGGACAACACCAAACTGCCTGTCTTTCAGTCTTACACCCTAGGAGTCGTCTTGGATTCCTCTCACCCTCATCTTCAAACTGTTGCCAAGGCTTATTGATTTTATCTGTGCAACATATCTTGACTATTCCCCTTTTCTCCTCTCACTCTGCCACAACTCTAGTTCTCATCACTCCACACCTGGATTATTGCAATAGTCTGTGGGTGAATCTGCCATCCTTGAGTTTCTCCCCATTCCAATCCAACCCCCGTTTGGTCACTAAAGTGATTTTCCTGAAACACAAGTCTGATCACGTTACCGTCCCCCCACCCCCCATTCAATAAACTCCAATGGTTCTTCCTATTGGCTCCAGGATCAAATACAAAATGCTTCACTTGGCATTCAAAGCCCTTCATTACCTACTCTCTCCTATCTTTCCAGTCTTCTTCCCCCTTACTCCCTGACACACACAATTTTATCCCATGACACAGGTCTCTTGACTGTTTCATGAACAAGACACTCCATCTCTTGGCTCTGGACACATTCTCTGGCTGTCCTCCATGACTGCAAATGCTGTTCCTTCTCTACTCTGACTACTGAACTACTATCTTTCTTTAAGTTCCAACTAAAATTCCACCTCCCTGGAAGCTTTCCTTCTCCCCTCTTAATTTCAGCGTTTTGCCTCTGCTAATGACTTCCAATCTATCATGTATATGGTTTGCTTTGTATATATTTGTTTGTATGTTGTCTCTCCCATTGGATTGTAAGTTCGTTGAGGGCAGGGGCTGTCTTTTTTGAATCTCTAGCCCTCAGCATAGTGCCTGGCATGTTGCAGGCACTTAGTTAATGTTTCTTAATTCATTGATAGAAGAGGCAGCATGGCATTGTATGTAGACAGCTGTCCTTCAATCCAGGAAGATTTGGGTTAAGTCTTCTTTTACATACTGACTATCATCTTGGACAAGTCACTTATCCTCTCATTGTTCTGGGGAGGTCTCTAAGACTATAAATTACAGAGAAGGTGCTGACCTGCATTGGTAGAAGGAGTTTTCTCCTCTGGGAAATCCTTAATTTTGCTGGGTAGTTGATCCTTGGTTGTAGTCCCAGTTCCTTTGCCCTTCGGAATATCATATTCCAATTTCTCCTGTCTTTTAATGTGGAGGCTGAAAGATCCTGCTTGATCCTGATTGTAGTTCCATGATATTTGAATTGTTTCTTTTTGGCTGCTTACAGTATTTTCTTCTTGACTTTGTAATTCTGAAATTTGGCTATAATATTTCTTGGTGTTTTCAGTTTGGGATCTCTTTTAGGGGGTGATTGGTGAATTCTTTCAATGACTATTTTGCCCTCTGGTTCTAGGATCTCTGGGCAGTTATCTTTGATAATTTCTTCGAAGATACTGTCAAGGCTCTTTTGTTCATCGTGGATTTCCGGTAGCCCAATAACTCTTAAATTGTCTCTCCTGGATCTATTTTCCAGGTCAGTTGTTTTCCTAATCAGATATTTCACATTTTTTTCCTATATTTTCATTCTTTACATTTAGTTTTACTACTTCTTGATGCCTCATAGAGTCATTAGCTTCCACTTGCTCAACTCTAATTTTTAATGAGTTACTGTCTTCATTTTGCTTTTGAGTCTCCTTTTCCAATTGGTTGATTTTACCTCTCAGGGTGTCATTTTCTCTATTTAGATTCTGAATCTCCATAGCCATTTCACCAGTCTTATTCTTTAGGGACTTGATTTCATCAGTGGATTTTTTTTTCCATTTTTTCCATTTTTTTCCATATTTTCTTTTACCTCCCTAATCTGGTTTTTAAAATCCTCCTTTAACTCTTCCAGTAATGCTTTTTGGGCTTGAGACCAGTTCACACTACCTTTTGAGGTATCAGATGTGGGAATAGTGTCATTGCTATCCTCTTCCAAATTGGTATTTTGATCATGCCTGTCAAAAGAGTCAACAATCCTCTGTTTTTTTTTGTGTTCTTCATGTTGGTTAGCCTTCTCCTGGCTTTACAATAAATTTCTGCTTTTGGGGCTCAGGGCTCTCTGTCCCAGCTTTCTTATTCTGGGGATTGTGAGTCTAGTTTTGGCTTTGTGAATTATAGCCTTCAGTTTCCCAAGGTGTGGGGGAGGGGGTCTGGCCACCCAAAATCTCTTCTTCCCCTGGGGTCGCTCTCCAGCACTGTTGCTCTTCAGCAATGGTCTCAGCTGTTTGTTGTTTGAGCTGATGTCTGGTACTTCCCCCGGGGGAGCAAGAGCACGTCTGGGCTCCTGGTGTTGACCCCTGCTGGCTCTGCCCCTCTGGGACTCAGGTACTCCCAGTACTTGACCACTGAAGCCCCAGTTCTGTCTCCTCTATTCCAGCATTTTTTTTCCCCAAGGAATTCTCTGGGTGTGGAGGGGAGGGATTAGAGCCGTTTACCTGGCCATTATGTCTCCCAGAAGTTCAAGAAGCTATGTTTCATACCTTTGGGCTGCAAGCCTCAGGAGTTGATTTTTCACAGCTGGTGGCATTGAGCTGCCTCTCCTCGCTTCCACAGACTACCGTCCTGTGTTGGGAGGCCGGGGGATCTCTGCTGGTTTTGGGAGCCCAGCTTTCTCCCAACCTGTCTCTCATGTGGGTTTCCCAGCTGGGCCGCTTCCGCTTGGGTGCAATCTGTAGCAGCTCCACATGCCAAGCGCCCTCTAAGCCTACAGATTCATTCCTTTGGCCTGTCAGACTCTCCTGGCTGGGAAATTTGCCCCACTTAGACTGCTCGTGGTTTCTAACTCTCTCAAATCTGCTCAAATTCACTTTTTTATCAGAATCTAACAGAACTTGTGAGAGAGCTCCGGTAAGATGCTGTTTTCATGTGGCCATCTTGGCTCCGCCCCCAGGAAATCCTTATAATGATAAAATCATGGAAACAGTCTCTGTCTTAATTATCTATTTTGTAAATTTGCTTTGGAAATATGCACTAGTTCTAATGTAAGCAGACGTAAATATTCATATGGAACAGTGGTTTCTATTAGAATATGATGGTAATAAGTGTTTCTGCGGGTCAGAATTTAAGAAAAGACAAATAACTTTTGGCTACATAGAAAGTCAAAGAAAACCAGCATGGTATAATAGATAGAGAGCCAGCTCCTGAGTCAGCAAAATGGGAGTTGAAGTCTTGCTTCTGACCCATCCTGGGTATATAACCCTGGGCATTCCATTTAATCTCTCAATATTCCCCAGGCAACTTTCTGACTTTATGTTCCTTACTGAGAACTCATCAATAAAATAGTAAATCTAGTTTAAAAAAATGATAGTCACTATTGGCTATTATAGGGATGTTAAGACAGTACTATTAAGAGATCAATACTGCGCCACCCTTCTCCCAGATAGGAATAGTCATTGGAATACTTTTGGTGTGCAGTTTGACAAGTTTTTGACTAAAATCTAACATATTCCATTTACAGAGAATACTGGCAATAACAGAACAACCCTGGTCTTTGGCACAAAGGAGACACCTAGATGCCTCATGGTGTGCACACACACACACACACACACACACACACACACGCACGCACGACAAGTGCTTAAAGCTTGGAGGGTAATGAATTCATGAAGTTGGTATCATCTTTTGGTGTGAAATGTGGCTGTTCAAGATGACTCATTAGTACCAGTTCTAAGTGTAAAGCAAAATTAAGAGTAAGCTCTTCCAGTGGACCCCAAGTTAATAAAAGCACAGGTACCTGAAAAGATGAGAGCCCAAAATGATTTAAGTGAAAGAGAGAACCTTGGAAACTCCCAGTCCCTGTCACCTCAGAAGTACATCACCAACAGTGACAGTTTCATTTCTCCATACTTTCTACAGCCATGAGACCAGACAGAAAACTGGTATTATCTACCATCATTAGATTGCACTGAACCATATTTTCCCCATTCCCATGTTACATTAAACACTTTTTCTTTAAGTTCACTGGGCTCCATCCCAAACCACATGCATACAATTTGACAAAATGTCTCACTATGAAGAGATAGTTCAGATTTCTCACTGCTTTATAATGGAATTTGCAAATGGTAATGGAAGGTGTTTTTTTAAATGTTGTATTTTTCCCCCACACCCAAAGATAAGCCTAGTATGTGAAAACTACTGGCCAGGATGACCTAAAAAATCTGCACAGCTTCTGAATTTTTAATCTCAAGGAAGTCATGTCTTGCCGCCATAGAAAGTGAAGCTTCCAGATTCCATTTGTAAACAAAAGTGGACCCTATATTTGTCAATCTATATGGCACTCATATTGGTTATCTGACATAAGAAGCACTTAGTTTAATTTAACCATCATTTATCAAGTGCTTAGTATGTTCCAGGCATGCGAATGAAATGAGGTATGTTCCCTATTCTCAAGAAGCTTACAGTTTGGTAGGTTGGATGGGGCATGTGCACAAATAACCATAATATGATAGGAGGGGCCAAGTAGAATCTACAAGTCCTAAGAAGTTTGGTGTCATGGAAAGAGTGTGATGTATGGGATAGCAACTTGATGGGACTTAGAGGAAGTTGGAGGATGGAGGTTTTTTTTTTTTAGCTTTTATGAAGGCATATTTCCTGAGACGGTTTGGCAAGAACATAATTTCAAACCATTCCACACTCTCCCATCTATCACCTCAATCCCATAGGAAGAGGGCTCAGAATTAAGGCAGTTGCTGCAAACATTGACCCACCAAGTCCACGTCCAAATGTAGCATTACCGATGGATGGAGTTTTTCAGATAACAGTGTCTTAGTTGCCAGCTCCAATTCATTGTTGTGCTGGGACCTGCAGGTTGCTGTTCAGGGCTTTGCTCATACTTTTACTGAATCTGTTCCTCTAACCTTTCGAATCTCACAAGGTTGGATCGTAGTCTATTCCATCTCTAATACTCCATCTATGAACAGGAAAGAATAGACACAGAGAAACAGAAAACAGCTATGTGATGTGCACAGTCACATATCAGCAGCCTGGGGAGCGAAATCAAGGCCAAAGATCTTTGTGCCCACCCAGAGGCTTCCAGCAGTTCTCACTTGAATGAAACCAGGAAATAGAGGGAGAGGAAGGATTTCAGTAGTTAGAGACATGGCAAGTGCCCGTTCCAAGAATGGATGATGGTGGGCACAAATGCACAGAAGTGGAAGAGGGCAAACCATAACTAATGACACACATACATATATATGTATATGTGTGTATACATATCATTTAAATGTGTGTATATAATGAATCTCTCTCTCTCTCTCTCTCTCTCTCTCTCTCTCTCTCTCTCTCTCTCTCTCTCTTTCTGTCTCTGTCTCTGTCTCTCTCTTTCTCCATCTTTCAGGTGGAGGGCTTTCAATAGATGGAGAGAGTCCATTCCAAATCACAACTGGGAAGACACACACATAGGCATTTATGTGTGTATATGCATATTCATACAGGTGTATAAAGATAAGTATAGGTGCACATATGCACACAGTATATATACACATATAAATGTATATATACCTACACATATATACATGCATGCACACATGTACATATATATGCCTATATATGAGTATGCCATCCCAGTTGTCATTTAGAATGGATTCTTTCCATATCTTTATTGAAATCCTTCTACCCTCTCTGTTTCCTGGATACACACACACACATAGCATGCATACACACATATAGACATATGTGTATGTATATTTATAACTATATTTGTGCATTGCATGTATATACAGATATTTTTATATACATCTATATATTCATGTATATTCTCTCTAATACTCCACCTAAGAGCATATACATATATATACATATACATATGCAATGTATATGTGTATATACACATTTACACATATATGCATGTATGTGTATATTTATATATCTGAAGCTGTGTCTTTTGGTCACTATTATGATGGCCAATGGAAAACTGAGATAGTTATTGAAACATTTATTTAAAATCTTTCAATTTAAGATGAGATTTAAATTTCTGGCTGGTGCAATACTACTAGCTAGTGGAAGTAATTCTAGGCCAGGAATCAGAAAGACCCAGGTTCAAGTCCTGCTTCAGACACGTGCTAGTTGTCAGATCACCTAGCCCCTTATACCCCATGCTAAGCATCTAAGTTACACAGAAAGTACTCATCTATACTGATGGCAAGAGATTTCCATACTGATGAAATCACATGTCTAGGCACTAATAATAACACCAACACATTAATAGATCACTTTAATATATAAAATGCCTTCCTCTCTACACCTCTATAAGGAAAAGCTTTACTATCTTTGTCTTCTAGAGTGGTTAACAGAAGCATATCAAAGTTAAGGTTTGTACCCTAGTTTCCATAGCTTCTAATGTTGGACCTGGAACCTGAATTTAGGTCTTTTGTCCCAACCTTCTTTCATGCCTGCCTTTCTTATTTGACTGTCACAGATCTAGAACAAGGAGCCTACTTAATTAGAATAAAGAACCCAGGGCAAATTGGAAGTGTTCCAGAACCTTCTCCACATAATCATTTGTTAAAGAGGAAATCAAGTTATGAGATCTTATTGAAACTGTAATGCAAAGAGATAAGTGGGGCTGTTTAGGTGAGATTGTAATAGCTGGGTCTTTGCTGGAGTCAAATGAGGGCCTTGTAACTGGACAGTGCATGTTGGAGGAGGGATAAATGGGTGAGGGAGATATTTCACCTTTTGTGTTTTCCCTAGGGGTATTGGAAGGCTTTAATCATCAGGCACAGATACAGGGGAGAGGTCACAGAAGGTTAATGAGTCAAACCTTTGAGAGAGAAACTGAGAAAGTCACACTATGAGGAGGGCACAGGACAGTCAAGTTTAACAAACCAAGGAAGAAAAGGGCAGGAAGCATGTCCAGGTGAACTACTGGGAAGAAGAAGAGTAGAAGGAGAGAAAGTGGAAAGAGCAAGAGAACCTGGTTCTAGGTCCACCTCTGCCACCAATGACCATGTGACCTTGTGAAAGACAAGTGAGCTGGACTAAATTAATATTTATAGTCTCTTACAGCTGATAATAGGATATGAGTCTTTGTGGCATAGTCAGTCCTTGGTTGCCTTTTGTTGGACCTGAGCAGGGTCTTGTGGGTCCACTTGATACTATCTCCTAATACTTACAGGGAATTATTTTGTCAGGATCCTAATACTTATAAAATTTCTTCTGTCTGAAATTCTAGACAGGGTAATTAGCCAAAGCAGGGGAGCCAACCTAGGTCATGGCAGCCCTTGAAATGTGATGGTGTCATAGATGGAGAATTAGAAATAGGCTAGGACAGTGGTACATTTCAGGCAACAAATGGATGATCCAAATTTGCTTTTAAATAAAATAATGGATCCAATTCTCCTTCTAGTTCCATGCTTACTATGTGAGAATTAGTAGCTTTCTCCTGGGGAGCCAGGAAGAACGACATCAGCATTTCAACTACATGCTCAATAGGACCATGGATTCTCTTTGGAAAAGATGTGCCAAGACGCAAAAAAAAAGAAAAGTGGCACAGGGGGCAGAGCGCTGGATTTGGCATCAGGAAGACCTGAGTTCAAATCTGGCCTCAGAAACTTGATCATGTGACCCTGAGTAAGTCATTTAAATTCTCTGAGCCTCAGTTTCCTGTAAAATGAGAGAGTTGGAGTCAATGACTGTTAAGGTCCTTTCTAGCTCCAAATTTATGATCTTATGGCCTAAAGATATTTTCTAGAAGTGTTCAATTCTAGAGCAGGTAGCAGAGAAGTCATTCTAGGAATACTTGGGGGAAAAAAAGAGCAGGATATACATCTTAAACTATAAGTCCTTTGAGAAATGTCCAGCCTTAGAAAGAAGGGAAAGATGACAGATGATGACACATTGGCACTAGAGGAGAGGGGTTATGATTTAACGCTTCCCTTTTTCAATAGTTCACCATGGTTTGCTGCTTCTTCTTCTTCTTCTTCTTCTTCTTCTTCTTCTTCTTCTTCTTCTTCTTCTGCTTCTTCTTCTTCTTCTTCTTCTTCTTCCTTGGTTTGAAGAACTCCAGACTGTCCTCACAGAGTGACTCTCTCAGTGAATTTGGAAATTGTTTCAAATGTAAAAGAGTTGGTTTCATCTCTGTCTCCTAGACTTGTCTAGCATCTGAAACACAATACACTAAAAATGTGAGCATAGAAAAGGCTTTTTGCCATTAATTAACTAATTTATTTTTAGTTTTCAACATTCACTTCCACAAGATTTTGAGTTCCAACTTACCACCCCCATCTTTCCCCTCCTCCTACCCCAAGACAGTGTGCATTCTGATTACCCCTTCCCCCATTCTGTCCTCCCTTCTATCACCGACCCCCTTCTCTTATCCTCTTCCCTTCTATTTTCCTATAGGGCCAGGGTGTCCAAAATATGGCCCACAGGCCCACATGGGGCCGGCCTGTGGGTTTTAATTTTCACAAGCGAAAAAATAAAATAACAATTTGCATGGAATACGTATTAAATTTTTAATTCCATCACTAATAAATGATCTTGTTGGGGTTAATTTTCTTTGGTGTTTTTAAGCAGTATTACGGAGGGAACATATTGTACAAATTTTCTGTCGATCTGTGGGATGCGTTTCGCCTGTACAATACAGATTAGTCAGTATGAGCCTACCTTTATATTGTTGTGTTATCGCTTTGTTTTTGTGTTTGTGTTTGTTTTTGCACTTCATGCCTTTGCCTGTCATGTTGATGACATGTGTTCCCCTATTTTCTATTAGTGTGCTGTATTTTTATTCTGGTTGCAGCCCTCAAATAATTATTTTATTTTAATGTGGCTCTAAGATAACTTAAGGTTGAACAGCCCTGCTGTAGGGCAAGACAAATTTCTATACTCCATTGATTATATATCTTATTTTCCAGTTGCATGTAAAAACACTTTTTAATATTTGTTTTTAAAACTTTGAGTTCCACATTCTCTCCCTTCCTCCCTCCCCACCCACCCTCATTGAGAAGGCAGGTGATTCAATATAGGTTATATATGTGTAGCCATGCACAACACTTCCATAACAGTCATGTTGTGAAAGACTAACTATATTCCCTCTATCCCTGCACTCCCCACTTATTCTATTCTCTCCTTTGACCCTGTCCCTCCTCAAAAGTGTTTGCCTCTGATTACCCCCTCCCTCCTTCCATTTGCTCTCCCTTCTGTCATCCTCCTTTATTTTCTTCCCCCACACTTTCCTGTAGAGTAAGACAGATTTTCATACCCAATTGAGGGTGTATGTTATTCCTTCCTTAAGCCAAATCCAATGACAGTAAGGTTCATTCATTCCCTCTCACCTCCCCCTCTTCCCCTCCATTGTAAAAGCTTTTTCTTGCCTCTTTTATGTGAGATAATTTAGAAAAGGCTTTTAATGATGTTGGCATTTATATAGCTCTTGGTGATTTAGAAAATAGTATTTTACACACTTTATCTCATTTGATCCTACTAACAAACTTGTGACTTAGGTAGGATAGGTATTTTTGGTCCCATTTGGTCCCATAAAGGAACTGAGGTTCAGAGAATAGAAGTGACTTGCCTGTTGTTAAACTATTTTTCATTTGTTTTTGTTGTTGTTTTATTTGTTTTGGGGAGGCAATGGGGTTAAGTGATTTGCCCAGGATCACAGAGCTAGTAAGTTTCTGAGGCTGGATTTACCTCAGTTCCTCCTGACTTTCCAGGGTGATACTCTATTACTGCACCACCTAGCTGCCCCATAACTGTTAATAAGGGTCAAATATGAAATATGAACCCAGATTTTCCTTACCACACTCCAGCAATCTATTTACCACTTTCACTCAGGCAAGGAACTGCTATGAGTATAGTTATGGTGGTGTTGATGTTCCAAAGAAAAGAGACTATTTTCCTAGTTTTCTTAGAGACCATATTAACATAGCAGAGAAAGGGGATTTCCCCCCCTTCTTCTTCCTAGCCCTGAGCAAGCAATTGGGGCACAGAGAGAAGACATTTAAAACTTTCAACAGAGTTAGGATTAGCCTGGTTCTATTCCCCCTTCCTCTGTCATCACCCTTTCCTATACAATTTTTTGTATGAGGTAGAAACCTACAGAGTTGCTGAATTCAAATTGTTGCTGCATTTTCCCCTTTATCAAACAGTTCACTAGACTCCTGAAGAAAGGAAAGATTTCTCCTTTAGATATTAATGTTTTAATGGATCATTCATTCTCATGAGTCTGCTTTAAAAAAAATAACCCCTAGCAAAAGACACTTTAACAGAAAGCTCTTTCCCATGCGAGTACCATGGGTGTGCCTTACACACTGTCATTAGTCACTGGATTTAAAGTCAGAAGACTTGGGTGCATCTAACCTTGGCTCTGCTATTCACTCCCTGTGCAACTTTAGAAAAGTTACTTTGCCTCTATGATTCTCATCTCCCTCCTTTTAAAAAGAAGGGATGGGATATTGTTTCCATGTTCCTTTGATTGTTCGCATACACTAGAGAGGAGTGAGACACTCTTTTTTCTGATTCTAGGAATAGCACCTGTTCACTCTCCTCCTCCCAACTTGGAAAGTCCCTAATCTTTCCTTCAATTAGAAATCTGATTACCAAATGTTATATTCTGGCTAATTGTTTTCTTTTAATTAATTGGTCTTATTTGACTTTTTAATACATAGAAATCTGTTTCAATCTATGCATAGTCTTTGGAACAACTGGGGGTCCATTGACCCTTTTATTATTCCTGTTTTGCTAATAAATCATATAGTTTGGATTGTTTCCTCAGTTATTCCAGCACAGATCTGGGATTCTCTCTTGGTTGAATTCTGTTGCTTTCTCCTAATGGAAGAACTCCTTCACTTTGTATTGTCAGCATATATTCTCATACATATACTTTCTCTAATGTCTGTTTTGCTATTGATTTGAATAAATAGGATTTCTTTGTTATGAATAAAAATAAATAAAATGAAGGGGTTGAATCAAATTACTTTTAAGGTCCATTTCAGGTCTAAACATGAAAGGATTTTATAGCTAGAAAGAATCTTAGAGCTCATGTGGCTCTATTCTCTCATTTTACAGATAATGAAATAAAGGTCTGAAAAGGTGACTTGCCCAAGGTAGCCAGGTAACAGAAGTGAGACTTTAACTAAACTCCTGACAACCAACCTCTCTCCACCATATTATGCTGCTTCCTAAAAAGCATGCATAAATAGAAATATAATAAATAAAACATACTAGGAGATGTTATTTTCTTATTGGAACATGTAATGAGTATTTTGTAAAAAAAAGATCCTTTTTGTAATGCAGATAGTAATGTAATTTATTATAATGCTTTACATTTCAATTTCTATACAGTACGTTTTCTTAAAGCAAGATGCTTACAAATCGATAATATATGTCAGTGTATTTCTCTCTCTCTCTCTCTCTCTCTCTCTCTCTTTCTCTCTCTCTCTCTCTCTTTCTCTCTCCTTTGCTTCCATGATAGTAATAGCCAAACTCTGGAATTGACTCACACCTGAGTGGTGTCTAATGGCTGCTAAATTACTGAGAATTTAGAAAATTAGAAGTTTTCTATTAACAAATGTAAATGGAAGTAATTTGGAATTAGAACCACAATGGAAAATAGGCAGGAGAGAATAATGGGGAAGTGGGTTGAGTTTAACTCCAGGAGTCATACAGTGCATTATGTTCCTGAAGTTGACTCCCAGGAGGGGTTCTGCTCAAAAAGCTTCTTTACAATATTGTGAGACCTGAAGTGAATCTTTTCTTGAGATGCCTTAAAGCTCAAACATCACCTTTAACTAGAATTCTAGCTCCTTGTCTTGCTTCTCATTCCCTGGCAGTGAGCCATAAACCATCATCTACTCTGGGAGTAACAGTATATTAAGTCATATGCTCATAGGTCTAGGGCTGGAGGGGACCCCAGAGGTCATCTAGTTAGCCATATCCTTTTAAAGATGAGGAAGTTGAGGCACAGGATGGATAAGTGGCTTGCCCCAGGTCACAAGTAGTTGGCACCAGAGGCATGTAGCAGGGAGGACCCAGTTTTCTCAGTTCCTTGCTCAGGAATTCAATTCTTTCCTAACTATATGAAGGGTTAAGCCTGCAGAATCCTAGTTGAACTGAATGTAGTAATCTCTGAAGGCATATTTAAGAACATTGGGTTTCTATTATCAGACTCTATCAGGTCACACTTCCATCTTAAATTGTGTTAGGTAATGACCCAGGAACAGAATCAGGAAAACCCTCTGATCAGTCTAAGATGACAGGTAAAAACATAATTTAAAAGAAGATAAGATCACAGGTAAAAACATATCTGACAGTGAGATTGTCCACAGAGAAATTTTTATGAGACAGCTAGGTTATCTTTATTTCCTTATGATTGTACCAAAATGTGTATCTATGGGGAGTGATTTCATCAATAAACAGCCACTCCCAGAAGAAATTGTTGCACCCTGAGAGGGTGGGGATCATGCTATACATATAGGGCTCTGTGAGAATTCAATTAACATTAATTGATAATGATCTGACAAATACACATTCTCCATGGTGACATCACATCACATGGTTATTCTATATTCAAAAAAATTCCCATACAAATAGAAAAGGATCAACTTTAAAGGTAGTTGAAATTCCCTAACAATTTCTTTGGTAACCCTAAGAAAAGAATGGAGTTTCTCTGTAACTCTAAGATCCAAAAGCTTGCCAAAAATCACTAAGATGTTCAGGAAAAGTACTTAGGTATCATGGTACTCAAAGGATCCAAAGCTCTGTGCCATATGCTTAGTACTCTCAATAATAGATTTCATGGTTGTTTTATTGACAATAATATTGCTAAGAATTACAATTTATTGAGACACTGGATTCTTTTTAAAAAAACAGATGTATGCAACTATGCTCTGATCTAGACAAATAAAGAATAGGATTAGTTTTATTACCTCCCCCCCCAAAACTAAACTACGTAATTAAGGAAAATAATAATAATTTTTTTTTCTGGTGGATTAAGGTATCACACAGGCACATGCCCGACTTTTTTGGTGTCATGGTGGCAATGGTGGAGTGTGTGTGTGTGTGTGTGTGTGTGTGTGTGTGTGTGTGTGTAGATTGTGAAAAAAAATATTTTTCCTGAAATAAAAGTTAAACAGTAATTGCACTACCTATAAGAACAGAAATCACATTCATTTTTGAAATGACTATCATTTTGATAGGAGTGATGTAGCATAATTTTTCCACACCATTTACCTAGCCCTTCTCGTTATTCAATTATTTAGCAGTGACGAGTCAAACAGCATTTTGTTTACTAGGGTTAGAATTTTTGAAGTGAAAAGCTATTTTCATCATGCTGAATAAAAATTTTAAGTGTATTTACCAAGACTAATTGATTACATTTATAGTGGATGATAGCTATTCCTTATAGACTATAGACTTCAATTGAAAATAGATAGATTGGTTTGTCACATAGCCAAAAATACATAGTTGATATATCTTAGTTAATAAAGACAAAGTTAATATGTGGAACTAAGTGATTGTCTAGAGAGAAAGGGAGAAAAAGCAGTTTTAAACTATAAAATGATTTGAAAAGATCATGTTTCCACTAAGGTTTAGCTGAACAAGGTCAATGCCCACTTCATGTTGATTCACACACCTTTTAAAGGCCCAATATTTGTCGAAGGCTTATTTAGAATGTTCAATAAAGTCAAAGTTTTCCTCCCACAGATGTTTGTGGTTAGTGATCAAATACTAGTGTCTAATTTAAGACAATCACAGAGATCAAGTGGCATCTTATGAGCAAATGCATTTTTCCATGAGGAAGTTTTAACCATGTACCTCAAACACATTTGATATCAAGTCTATTGAGAAATCATCTTTTTAAAGCAGGACGGATTTAACAGTAGCTTCCTCACAGGTTTATGTGTTTAATTAGCTGCCTGAACAGGGGGAACAGTAAGAGCTGAAAGCTGAGGAGTACTTGTAAGAGAAAATAATGTGAAAGCATGGTACAGAACTGAGGGTGTCAAGCACTATTAATAACAAAAAATGACGAAGAGAATTCACTGTAACACTTCTTTTTTAAAGAGAAACTCACTTTCATAATTCACCTGGTTATTCTAAATTGCAGATTCCACAAACTACACACTCACTTGGTAATAAAGATTCCCCAATTTCAGACAGACTAGCCGAGTCCAGGTCAGTCTAGGTCAATTGAAAAAGAGGAATGAGAACATGATCCTGTGGGTGGTAGATGAAGCCCAATTTAATATATTTTAACTCTAGCTAGCTACCATTTTATATTTTTAATAACCAATGGAAGCCCAGAAAATAGCTTCTATATGTCATATACTTTGCTGTCTCCCAAATATTACATGTTCCCTTTTTCCTTTAGTAAATCCATCTTATGCCTTGGAAATTGTCCACATGTAAAATGAAAAGATTTTGTTCAGTATTATATACAGTAAATATGCACATATAGAACTTAGACACATTTTGAATATACTATTTTTACTTGAGGGGAAAATATGATTTTTACTTACACATAACAGTTTCCGGAAAAGAATCATTTATGTGAAGGCTTATTTAGGAATGTATTTGTAATGCTCTAAGTTTAGAATCATTGCATTTCACATGATGCTTATGGATGATGATAGAGCGAGTTTTGCAAATGCAGAATCTCTTCAGATTTCAGAAAGTTCCTAACTTTTGAGTCTATTTAAGCCATGTGGGGTTTTTATTTTTCTCCAGAGCTAGTAAAGAAAGAGGTGGGGGAAATGGGAAATAGAAGAGCAACGAGAATCTTTTTATTTCAAGAAAAGGGAAAAAAGCTTTGAAAAGATTATCGGAAGGATCCTAGGGATTCTTGGATATCAAATAGCTTACTAAACAGCATTTTGATGAGTAAAATGCAAATGATTCAAAAACATGCAAATCCAAACATGTCTGGTTTTAAAATTAAGGGGAAAGTGCAGGAAAAGCACATTCTAGATTTTATAGAATTAAATTCATTTGGAAAATGGGGTGCACTATTATTGGCTAAACCCCATGTTATTACAGATGAATTACTAATAGCAGGCATTTACATAGTATTTTAAAGGTTTGTAAAGTTTTTTGAAGCTATCATCTCATTTTATCCTTACAACAACTCTGGGAAGTAGTTGTTATTATTAACAGCATTTTAAAGATGAAGAAACTGAGGCAGACATAGATTAAATGATATAACTGGGACTACATAGTAGTATTTGAACTCAGATCTTTCTGACTCCAGGTCTAGTTCTACCCATTGCACCACCTAACCACTGTCTCTCTGACAATTTCTTGGAATGGTAAGTGTGTCTTCTCTATAGCACATCTCATGTTTTCAGTAGGCATATGCTGGGGATTAATCATGTTGAACTGTCCTATGTATGTGGATTGGAATGAACCTTAGGCTCCTAATGAAGTTAACCTGAATGAGAGCAGGGTAGTTTTAGAACTCTGGGGTTTTCTTGGGGTTTTTTGTTTGTTTTGTTTTGAATTTATTTGGGACTTTATGTGTCACAGTGGAAAATGAACTGAATTTAGAGTCACAGGACCTGAGTTTGAAACTCAGTTATGTTCTTAAGCACTTGAATAACTTAGATATATCACATCACTTAAACTTCTGGGCCTCAAATTTCTCTACTTGTAAAATGAAGGGGTTGGTCTAGATGATTTCTACATTCTCTTACAGTTATAAATCTGTGGCATCTTATAATTTCCTATGTTAGTCTTTTGGGACATACTTGTACAGTTATCCCTTCCACATGGTGGGGGATAGGGCATGATGCCCCTGCAATCTGGAAAATCCATGTAAAATTTTTTGGCCCTCCCTTTGTACCAGAGAAGGCTGAATTATTATGGTATTAAAAGATAAAAATATGTTGTTTTATATAATACTATACACATATTTTATGCATTTCTGAGTTTCTAAACTTTTTCTGTGTTGTCTGTTGACCTTCATGTGTCCTGTGTGGCTTTCGCAAAACTCCTAAAATTCTCATTTAATTTCTTACAGTGACTGGTAATATATTGAGACTGCAATGGGGAAAGTTATGATGTGTAAGAGATAACTGTGCTTCTAGAAAGTGGAAGGTAGAAGCAAGGTTGAAGAAAGGTGGAAGAAAGATTGAACCTGTGGAGCAGGAGTGCATTGGACCAGAATATAATACCTAGGGTTCACTCTGGTAAACATTCAGAAAAGCCATTTGGACTCACTTGTACATCCAGAAATACAGAAGCTTCACAGACAGACAAGAACATGACTGAGGGAACCTTGCTAGCTATACTGATTGGTATTTCAGTGTAGAATGTGATAAGCTAGTTGTGGATTTTTTTGGGGGGGGGTGGTGGTGGTGGTACTTGTTTCAATATTGTGTCTATTTCATAAGTTACTTGTAAATACAAGTATACATAGGTACTTACAAGCACTGCTCCTCTATGGCTCTGGGTAAAAACCTGAATCATCTGGCAATGTGCTAAGCTCTACACATTTAGCTAATTGGGTCCTTGGACAACATATCGGTCTGACACTGGGCGCATACTCTGTCTTTCCAGCTTAGTAACACCTGCCAACTTTTTCACTCTGTTGGCAGAATCGTTGAGTATTAAGGCTTGCCACCACATCACAAAGAGTTGGACATTAGGAGAGAGATTGCCTTTTACTGGTAGAGAGAATGCCCACTCCAATTATATCATGGATCCAACAAAGTATTGACTTGTAAGAAAAATTAGAAGACATTTTGCTGACATTCAATGGGAAACCAAATTGCTGGGCTAGGCAGAGCAGTGGCTAATACCAAAATAGAATGAAGATCAACTTATGCTTAACTGTCTTTCCTTGGTTAGCCACCGTTTGTGTTTTTCTGGACTGCTCATTTGGTTAATTTTAGCTTTGGTGACTTTCCCTTAGTTTTTTGAGTTGGAATTATCTTTGAAATTTATAAAAATTTATTCCTACATGGGAGGCCAGATTTTTTGTATTCTAAGTTTGGTTCATGAATTCTTTTAGAACTATAAAATGCTTTATTAGATGCAACAGAAATATAATTAATGAAGTGAAGAAAGATTTCGATCATAGAACATTAGAGCAAGAAAGGACTTCAAAGATTAGCCGGTTCTAAGGCTTCACTTTCCCGATAAGGGAAACTGAGACACAGAAAGAGAAATGATTGTGTCAAGGTCACACACCTATTTCAGACACACAACTGGCAGAATACTCAAGGTATTCTTTTTCCCATTCTAATGTTCCTTTTACTGTACCATAGCTGACAACCCAATGGGAGGGTTCACTTTAATTCTATTTTGCTTCTCCCACCCCACTTCTGAATGTGTGAAAAACCCTTGAGAGAAGTCTTCTGATCTGGATTGCCCTCTTTTCCTATAGTACTCTTTTCAATCCCTCTTCTTTTCTCTCTCTCCATCTAACTCCAAAATGGCAGGATGCAAGTGGGTTATGGTGAATTAGAGTATATCAGAATTTGATCTTGAGTTCTCAAATGCTGTGCAAGCAGACCACAAACTGAGCATGGGCCTGCAGACTATTGTACAAGGAGCAACCCGAGTTAGAGGCTTATCACTAGAAAGTGGGCTATTTGGTGATGGTTTTATTTTTTTTCTAACAGGTGCTGATTTTTGAAGCAGTAAGGTAGTACAATAGATAGAGGTCTGAACCTGGAGTCGGGAAGACCTGAGTTCAAATCCTGCCTCAGATATTTCTTAGCTGTGTGACCTTGTTTTGACAAGTTACTTAACCACTGTCAAGGCTCAGTTTCCTTATCTGTAAAATGGGGATATTTTACACCTTTCATCTCCCAGGCTTGTTGTGAATATAAAATGAGATAATATTTCTAAAACATTTTATAAATTTTAAAGTGGTATATAAGTGCTAGCTATTATTTTTTTCAAATATGTTAACTTCCAAAGACCTTTTAAAGGCAGAGAAGAGTTTTGATTTTTGTTGATGGAAGGAATAATCAAACTGGTTAAATCACACACTTTTGAAACATTGAAGTAAGTATTCAAGAGAGGCCAAAAGATAAATAAATCAGAATTTAAATTTCAGAATGATAAGTGAAACTGACCAAAGGTCAGGGTTGTATAAGGGATACAGAAGGAAGGAGGAGAAGCATCCCCCCAAAACACCAACATGAATTTGACATACCTAGTTTACTTCCTATGGTGAGCCACATAGTCTATATTTCTTCTCCATTCTCTATTTCATTATTGAATTCTAAGTATTCTTGGTAAAGTATCTAATCTGACTGATTTTTCATAAAAAATAAATCATGTCTTAACTTCATTATTTTACAATATAACTGTTTAATAGAGCACATTGTGTAAATATGGGGGAAATACATGAATTTTGCTATACTTGTTTTGTATCACCACAAACAATAAAGAAAATTCATTTAATGCCATTTAGCATCTGTATATTAATATCCTTCACCTTGCTTCATGATAATTAACTTTAGATTCTTCAAAATAATCTATTTAGTAGGCATTATTTTGTGCATTTTACCAATTTTTAAACCAAGATCATTGAAAAAATGCTAGGTCTACACTAGCAAAGTAAAACAGAAAACTGAATCGATTATCAAGATGATTAAAATTGAAAATTCTTTCTTTTACCCAGTTTTATATATTTTTCTTTTAAAATATTATTATATCTTTTCATAACCCATATCTCAACATATCTTCCCCATCCAGGTAACATCCTTTATAACAATGAATAACAACAACAAAAATAACAAATCCACAAAAAATAACCAATGTGTGATTGGATTTAGACAGTATGTAGTACTGCACACTCATAGTTTCCAACTGCTGCAAAGAAGGGCAGGAAGTACATTTTCTCATCACTTCTTTGTGGCCAAACTTAGTCATTATAATCATGAAGCATTGTTTTTATTTTGTATTGTTCTTTCCATTTTATTTTATTCCATAGTCATTGTCTATATAATTTTCTTGGTTCTGCTTAGTTCATTTTGCATCTGTTCATATAAGTCTTCCCATATTTTTCTGTATTGTCAAATTTCTCTTTTATTACAGTGTAGTAATATTCTATTATAATCAGTCTGTATAATTTGTTTAGCCTTACCCGGTATATGGTCATCTACTTTGTTTACTACAAAAAGCTCTACTTCAAATATTTTGGTGTATATAGGATCTCCTTTCCTTTGATTTCCTTTAAGTATATCCCTAGGAGTCTGAACTCCACATGAAGGGCTAAGGATGTACTAGCCACTTTGTTAGCAAAATGTTTCCAGAATTTTATAAACACATACATGCAGATGTGTGTATACATACTCCCCCAGATGCTGCATATATGTATATACACACATATAAATATACCCCTATATACACACATACACACATATGTATAAATATACCTCTTTTATACACATACACATACACATACACAATTTTATACACACACACACGTGTGTGTGTGTGTGTATGTGTGTGCGCGCATTCAAACAAAATCATGATGGGCAGCTTAAATTCTCCAATTAATTGCATTCTTCACTCTAAAAAAATGTCATTCTGATTGCAGGAGAGTTTAAAACTGAAAATACCTTTAAGCAATTGATGTCTTAAAGTTAAAGCACTTAGAAGTTATAGTGAATAAAGCTCTGGGCCTGCAGCCAGGAAGACTCAAATTCAAATCTGGCCTCAGATACTGAGTGACTGTAGGCAAGTCACTCTGCTTGCCTCACTTAACACAACTGTAAAATAGGAAATATAATAGCACCTAACTCCCAGAATTGTTGTGAGGATCAATTGAGATATTTGTAAAATACTTAGTGGTTGACACACAGTGGTTTTTTAATAAATGATTCCTTTCTTCCTTCCTGAGAAAATCCTATAACATAGTATAACATGTGTTGTGTAGAACACGCATATGTGCCCTGACTGCTTCTGATTAACCACATGTTACTTAGCACTTAGATTTTTGGGGGAAGCCATGTGGTGGCTCAGAGTTGAAAGGATATATTGCCTTTTTATGAAGGGGAAAATGAGTCCTCCAATGGTCCTCTCCTGCTATATGACACTGGGAGGTGAGGATGGACAGGGTGGAAGCTGTGTCAGTTGAAAAAAAGAGAAATAGCTTCTGGCTTACTCTCTTTGATTGACTTTCCATGTAGGATCATGTATGTCTAAATCTTCCACTCTGAGTGGTGGGGAAGGCATGGGAAATGGGATGACCATTTTCCCCACTGGAATCATGTGGATCAGTCTCAAATAGACAAGCTCAAATTTGAGACCCTGGTTGCACTTTCCACTTTGTGTTTTTTTTATTGTGTAGATGAGTAATTGTCAGCCTCAAGCTGTATGTTTGCAGTTAACTTTCTGAGATCCAGAAGTCCATCAGATCAATGGTGTAGAGCTGACCAGAGATGTTTTCTCCCAACTGAACACTGGTAGAAGGGGAGTTAGTTGTTTGGATAGTACAGAAACAAGGTGAAATGTGGCCAGATCTATTTAGGGGTCCCTCAAACTGCTTTTTTGATGTTTTAATTATCATTTTCCTATACTTATAAATTACATTACAGAATCTTATTTTAACTCATTTTGTCAAATGAGATGCTTTGAGTTTTTTCTGTCTTTCGATATTTCTTGGATGTATAGGAAATAAATACCCTATATAAAACATATATTGAGTAACTTTTCATTCCTTGTCTTTTGAGGAGAACCAGATGTTAAACAAAACCTAAATTTTGAATAATTTGTCCCTGGGGCTCTGGAGTAAGAGGAAGGGGGAAGGAAGAGTGTGAAAGTTCATTAGAGGTTAAATTTGTCCAGAGTTGAACATGGCCCAGACAACAGCCCCATGTACAAAGCAGATGAATATCTTGGGGAGAAGGACTTGATGCAGTATCCCAGGTTCTTGTGCCCAGAAGTGGTTCTCAATGCCGGAATAACATGGCATCTGATTTAGTGATTAGTGAACGCATCTAAAAGAGAAGACATTGTGTATAATTTGTAAGCATTAAAAAAATCACACCTCAAATAGCCTTTTTCAACAACTAAATTTTGCAAAACTTTGTTGTAATGAGTTCAAACGCCTGTGTTTTAAAACTCCATTCTACACATAGTTAAGGATGAACTAATAAACTGTTCCAGGCTATGGTTACTAACAAAGTGATTTTCAACAAAGGCTTTTGGACAGAAATTAAATACTAAAGACTAGAAGTGTGGGTGTAAATGCCAACAAGTATGAGATTTAAATATATATTATCACTTGCAATATCACACACATTTTCTTCTCTTCATAAAACAGACTAGAGAGTAGAATGCATAGCTGTGCCCCCTTTCCCCTCTTATTTGTGTCCTTTAAAAAACAGCAAAAGATCTTTGTTTCCTAACGTATAATGCAAAAATGCAGTGGTATATGATTTTCCTAAGGGAGTATGTTTTCTTTTCTTAAGGCACAGCATGATCTTCAAGTCTTACTTTCTCTTAACATCATATGTTGGTAGATCAGCAATTCAGCTGAAGGAATCTTTTTTTTGTCTTGGGGTTTTGTTTGTTTTTTGAGGAAAAAGTGAATTGGCTAGCAAGTACACTAATGAACAGATGACTCCAAAAAAATTGGTTAACATTAGGAAATTTCTGTGGTGAAGCTGCTGCCAGCTGGTGCCCCTTGGAGTGTAGGTGCCAAAAACATTACAGTGGGGAATGGGGTATCCTTTTAAATAAGTAAGAGGATATTATAAACCAAAGAAATTAATTGTCCAATGTGTAAATCAATAAAAATCAATTACCTGAGATTTGAAACAAATAGACATTGGCTTCTCAGCTTTTTCCTTCAACAAAAGCTTTTGTTTAAGTCCATTTAAACTTTAAACTTCATTTAAATATAACGAATTGAGTGAGTATAATTTTGGTTATTTTACTATTGACACTTTTGACAGCTCTCCATTTGGGGAAAGATGCATTATATAAAGTTAGTGTGGACTAGCCGTGTATTTGCCTAGAAGAAACAGTAACAAATAAAATGCCAAGTCGAGAGGAGTCATGGATACATAGGATGTGACATCAACTATGTTTTTTTTTAATTATTGTTATTGTTTCAGGTGTGTATATCTTTTTATGTTAAAAATAAAAGAAAAATTCTCCTGAAAGTTTTGTTTAAACATGAGCTTGTAGTAAGAAATCTAATATTTGTGGTTTTTTGACTCAAGTCCAGAATTAGGCCAAATGCAAATTTTTTGGGAAAAAAATTTTAAAAGTTAGGTGTGTGTGTGTGTGTGTGTGTGTGTGTGTGTGTGTGTGTGTATGTGTGTGTTGAAATGGGAACCATTCATCATACAACAAAAGAAAAACCTAAATGACGTAGTTGTCTTTATTTTTAACCAGAAATGATTGTGCCCATCATTTTTGTTGTTAGCAATTATACATAGAAAAAAAATGACTTTGTATTGATGATTTCAATGCATGCTAGCTGATGGTTGTGCTATTTATTCTGTCAAGAAACAGGTCTTTCTACAAGGTACCTCTTTTATTTCCCTCTTACTTACCCTAGAAGTAAACCAGAACTGAAAGCATAGTCCTATATTATGCAATGGTAAATACTCACCCAGAAAAGCACCAATCAAATGGAAAAAACCCAAACTCTCGAATGTCCACATACTTACAATTATTATTAGTAACATGATGAATAACTGTCACATAAAAACATCCATTTTATGTCTTGTTTAAAAAGAAAAACCCCCCAAAATCCAAAAGCAAATGGGCATTTTAGTACATCTATCTTATTAGTTGGGGAATGGAAAGAGAGAGACAGAGTCAGAGACAGAATCAGACACAGACACAGAGAGTCAAAGAGCTAGATACAGACAGAGAGGGAGGGAGAGGAGGGTGAAAGAACAGAGACAGGGAAAGAGGAAGAGGAAGGGAGGAAATTATGTGAGCAGCAGTACTTTCAACCTTATTTCTATCCTGTTTAGAAACAATGTCATGATATGCACTCTCATCTACTGCTAAGCCCCAGAAGATCTGTCCCAGGAAATTCCAGTGTTGGAATCATAAGTAAAGCAATATATTGGTACTGGCTACGGTTCCTCTGGAAAAGGCTAACTTTTATTGTAAAGGGAAAGTCAACATATTCCGATTTCTGAACACAATTCCATTTTCCCTTCAGAGTTAGTTCTTACAGAAGCAGTAGTAGCAGAAGCTCTGTAATTGTGAGAAAAAGAAAGACAAGAAACCTTTTGGTTGACAGGTTTCCTAGCTGATCTGACTACTGACTACAGTCACTCCTACCCTGATAGTCCTTCCTATTATTTCTGAACTTCACTCTGGAGAAAGAGGTAGTTTTTTCTAAGGTTGTAGGTCAATGAACAATATTCATCAGAAACTGTTTGTCTCCCAGGAAAAGAAGGAGGAGGAAGAGGAGGAGGAGAACAACAAGAAAAAGAACAAGAACAGGAAAGCAGATGAAGAACAAAGAATTAAATTTCTTTCCTTGAGGAGTTTACAGTCTTCTATTAGGAAAAGAGGAAAATTAGAGGCCCCCCTCTACTTTAAAAAATGTTCAAGAACTAGTCACTAAAGGCCTAAGGTTCTGGTCTTACAAAAAAAAATTAGGTGGTACATAATATAAGGTTGCACATGCCATAATTCTGAGGCCTAGATACAAAAGAAAACATTTTATTCCAGAAAAATCTGAATTCAGGGATTCTTAGCAGTTGTTGTGGTCTTCTAAAATCATGGAAACCACCCTCAGCAGCAGACAAAGTGAGTAAGCAGGACAGCTTCAATCAGAACAAGATTTTCTAAAGCAGTTACTAAGTTCAAAGCACAATGATAAAGCTGAGACAAAGAAAGGCAACGGCAGTCTCTGCCATCACAGAACAATCATTCTAATGGGTGAGAGAACATACAAATGCATGTGTAACTACAGAATAGATGGAAGATGATCTTGGAAGGTAAGGTACCTGGGGGGGAACAGGAAAGGTCACCTGCTAAGGGTTGACATGTGAGATAAAACCTGAAAGAAGCCAAGGATTCTAAAAGGCAGATGTGAGAAAAAAAGGAAGGAAGAAAACAAGCATTTATTAAGTGCCTACTATGTGCTAAACACATTACAAATATTATCTCATTTGATCGTCACTACAATCCTGGGAGGGGCAGCTAGGTGCCACAGCAGCTAGTATACAGGCCCTGCAGTCAGGAGGATCTGAGTTCAAATTTGACCTCTGTCATGTACTAGCTGTGACCCTAGGGAAGTCACTTAACCCTGTTGGCCTTAGTTCCTCATCTGTAAGATAAGTTTGAGAAGGAAATGGCAAAGCACTCCAATATATTTGCCAAGAAAACGCCAAATGAGGTTTCGGTGAGACAGACACATTGAGTTCACTCAAAAACCACCTCGGGACATAAGTGCTATTACTACCCTCAGGGAGGCAGAAGTTAAGTGACTTAGTCAGGATCACATAGCTAGTAAGTGTCTGTGGTCACATCTGAACTCAGATCTTTCTGACAACTGTCCCAGTGTTCTGTCCACTGGGCCATCTAGTTCCTCTCCCTATAAGGGAAAGCATTGCAAAGGTATGAGATGGGAAATGGAATATTGTATGAAAGGAACAGCAAGTAGTTCAGTGTGGCCAATTCATAGCATGGAGGGAAACACGGTAAAAAGAAAACTGGAGGAGTAGAGAGGAGCCAGGTGATGTAGGACTTTAAAAGCCAAACAGAAGACTTTCTATTTGATTCTAGGGGTAACAGGGAGCCATTGGAGTTTATTGAGCAGGGGATTGAGGATTGCTTGACATAATCAGACCTGCATTTTAGGAAAATCACTTGAGCAGCTGAGTGGGGGATGTTTTGGATTTACACCTCAACAAGTTGTATCTGAATGCAAAGCTACAAGATGGTGAGTTGGGCCTATATATAATTCCCTCCAAAAAGCAGGAATAGTTGTGTGTGTGTGTGGGGGGGGAAGGCTGAAGTACTGGGAGTTGGCCTAGACCGGGGACAGTCTAATAGGGAGTTCACTGACAGCTCTGTCATGAACTAGTTCATTTTGGGTGAATCATTCCATCTTACTAAGTCTCAGTTTCTTTATCTGTAATATATGGAGGTTGGATTAGATAATCTCCAAGTTTCTTTCCTGCTTTCACATTCTATAAAACTGTTTTTCAAAAAATGCTCTTAGGGAATTGTCCTAAACTCTCTATTTTCACAATAATTCCAGTGTAACCAAGAAACTCCAGCTTTCAGCCTCTCTGTGGCCTGCCTCCCACTTGTCAACAATTAGCTGACATACCCTCCATTTCAGTCCTGAAGGAAAACAGCTCTCTCTTGCTTCCCTTTGGCCTCCTGAATAAATGATCAGCTTCCTTTGTTCTAACTTATATATTTGATTGAAACCTGTAAATTGCAGCTACCAGGAACAGTTTTTATATTTGACTTTGTTCAATGATTAAAATGTACACTTCCAGTATATCTTTTCCCCAGACAAAAAGAGAAATAAACCAACCTAAAGGCTTGTTTGATTTTCCACCATCAAAATTACAGGAAAAAGCAACAAAAAGGAATTGCTGCTTAAAAAACAGAATCGGATAAAAACTACTTTCTATTGACTAAGCCAGAGGTACCAAACATGCCATCCATGGGCTACATGCGGCCCACAATGCTCCCAAATGTGACCCAAATGAGATTAAAATGTAATTGGCAAATGTTTAACAAAATCAATAAAAATACAATAAAACATAGATAATATAAATATGTAATTTTCTAACAGGTGGCCTTCAGGGATCCTTATGTATGGCTTAGTGGCTTCTTTTTCTATTTGAGTTTTATACCACTGGATTAAATGAACAAAACAAAATTCCACTGAATGACTTTGTGGTAAAATAGTGATCACATTAATCACATGAGAAGGAAATCAGACGTCAACATGTAAATGCAACGAAAAGTTCTTCCATTTAAAGAATAGTAACAGAATGAAAATGTGTATGAAAATCTTATGTACTCTTCTTAAAACAATGCCCTGCTTCTTGAATGAATAGTCTATAACCACACACATCAGTCTGGGAGCAATGAAGTTACTGAGTGTTTGACATAAAGCTTTAAGAAAGGTGCCATGCACTGTGGATTTCACTTGATATCACTGGCAGAATTTCTTGGAAAAAAACACAACAACAAAAAAACACGGAAATACCAAGGAAGGTGGAGTGGCAACAACTCCTGGAGATTAGAAAATTGTATGTAGGCTAAAACCACAAAGAACACTGTTGCTGAATTAGGACAGATGATCCATTCCTCTCTTCTTCCCTTCCTCTCTCCCTTTTCTCCTTCCTTCTTTCTCCCTTTCTTTCTCTTTGTACTTCTTCCTTCTTTCTTTTCTTACTTCCTTCTTTCCTTTCTTCCTTCCTCATTTGTGGAGCACATACTCTTACTGTACACTAGGTAATTTTGGCATATTAAGATGAATTATGGGTAGTATTTGATAGATAATTATAATGCAAAATAAAAGTGTGATGATAAAGGTATAAAGTATTGTGAGAAATAGCTTAAAGCTAAGAGTACCATGGAAACTTTAGTGGAAGAAAAGATATTTCAGCTGACCTTTGAACTCAGTAGTCAAGCAAAGAGATGAAGAGATGGACATTTCCAGCACAAGTATTTAAACAAAATCACCAGGGCAGGAAAGGACAGGGTACATTTGTAGAATAGTGAGCTTGGTTGGAATGTAGGATTTCTGAAGGGGAATAATGTGAGATAAGGCTAAGAACTGGTTAGTCATATTAAAGATTTTTTTACTATCTGGCAGGCAATGGGAAGCTATTATATGCTTTTGAACAGGGAAATGACATGATCAGGATGTATTGCATTAGGAAAGATTGGAGGAAGGAGTATAGTTCAAGAGACACATAATGAATAACTGAACTAGAATGGAGGAAGTGAGAAATAACACAGAGGAAGGAGATGTTGCCAAAGTAGATTTCACAGGCCTTTGTGACTTTGGAGATATGACTCTGAGGGTAACTGGGAGAATGAATGATGGTGCCATTAATAGAATAAGAAAGTCAAGATGAGAAACAGGTTTGGAGAAGGATCAGGTTTTATAGGCAAAATGGAGTAGAGATTCCACTAGACATGGAATCAGGGAGATCTGGGTTTAAATTACACTTCAGACATTTATTAACTATTTCTTAACCTCTCTGTGACTCAATTCCCTCACTTGTTCCATGGATGGGGGGGCAGTCCTTAGACTCAAAGGGCTCTAAGGTTCCTTATAGCTCCAAATCTTTGTTTCTATGAAGATGATGAGTTTGCTGGAAATCTTTTCTGTTGGAATAAGCATACATAACCCTTGTTCCTCAGACTGATAACACTACCAGCAGCTTATAAATATGCTTCTCTTCAGTTTCCAAGTAGGTAAGAAAGATATTTCACTCTGGCAGTGGGTACTAGAAAACAATGAGGAAAATTAAAGGATTTGAAAAAATGCATATTATAGAAAAATATATTTTCATAATATTTGAGAATTGAACTATTAGATAAAGTTGGATATTCAGTTCTTAAGCCACAATATAGTCTTATTGTACAGTGAAGAATTTTACATAATTGAAAATGCTATTCAATTTTCATAAGTAAATATTCATAAAATGTGGCTGTTGTTATTATAAGACTTGTGAATATTACCTGTAGGTTTTCTTTAGATTTAGATTATTTTAGGATTCTGATCCAGGTTATGGAATATGTACTTTTCCCAAAACCTTCACATATGTGTATATATATACATATATATATGTATATATACATATATGTATATATACACAATATCAGCATATATGTGTGTGTATGAACGTGTGTGTATATATATATACATATATATAGCTGTATGCTGCATGTATGTTTTGAATGACTCATGTTCTTATATAAACTTTGCTTAATTCTTAGCACCTAATGCAATGCTCTGCACCCAGTAGGTGTTTAATAGGTGTTTGATGAATTGTTGAATTAAAATGAATTTAAACAGTGTGGGTGACTGTGACTGATCATAATATATTTAATCTCTTCTGGGTTGCCATGGTCAAAATGTCCATCATCTTGCGGTGAAACTTCTGGTGATTGAATACTTATTATTCAATTATTATTCAATGAATACTTATTAAGTGCATACTATGCACCAAGCACTCTTCTACGTATTGGGGATATAAGTATGAAGAACCAATCTCTACTCCCAAAGGGAGTCTTCATTCGAATGGGGGAGAGAATAGTTACCAAAAAAATATGTAGCAAAAATATAAAATGATGAACCTCTCTGCATTTAAGCAAATTCCTGAGAAGAAACACATAATAGGATGCAGGACTTGTCCTGTAAGCCTTGCCATTTTGAAGGGACCCTTGGAAGCTTGCACTTCACTGTTCAAACATAAATGCGTGTGTGCAGAGAGATGCTTTTGATACTTAAAAACAAACAACCACATAATAACGCACTGGACCTGCTCTACACCGGAACACCAATTTAGACATTCCATTCAATGGCTAAGTTATCCATGCCCAACCATCCTGTGCAATTTTTATCTATTTTCTCCAAGTTTGTGTCTTTTAGGATATCTTTTCCAGGGTGCCAAAGGTTATTTTTTAAAGGTCAGAATTTATTTAAATTAAAAGTGAAATTCTATTCATGCTAGTCTCTACTCAGTGCTATTTTGAAGGCAGAGGAAACCATAATCCCATATTAAGACTTTCCTTTATTTTTATCAATAGCCATTCAAGGCTATACTCAAGAGCCCCAACCATTCTGGAGCTGTCTATCTTAAGTCTATTAACAGTGGTGGGGAACCTCGGCCTCAAGGCCATGTGTGGCCCTCTAGGTCCTCAAGTGCGGCCCTTTGACTAAATCCAAACTTCATAGAACAAATCCCCTTAATAAAAGGATTTGTTTTGCAAAACTTAGACTCAGTCAAAATGATGTACCCAAGGACCTAGAATGGCCTCGAGGCTGAGGTTCCCCATCCCTCATCTATAAGAACACCTTAAAGTTTTATGTGATATTAAAATATACAGGAAGTTTAGCTTTTGGAAAACATTTGTTAAGTACCTATCGTTTACAGAACACTGTAGTAGGTATGTGTCAGAGGACAGAGAGAGAGAGAAGGTAGTCCAGTTTGGCTAGAGTGTAGAGTTCACAGATGGGAGTAAAACAAGTTAAAGTCTGGAAAGGCATTGTTCTATCATGCTGTGGAAAGCCTTGAATGACAGACAAAGGAGTGTGAATATTCTTTCATATGTAAAAGGGAGCCACTAAAGATTTTTGAGGAGAGGGGTGATGACAACAGATCTAGGCATAAGAAGTTAATGAGGTTGTCTTCTTCTACCTTTTTTCTCAAAGCTGGAAGCCAGAAGCACGTGAAGTGACTAGAAGCTCAAAGAGGAGTGAAGCTTGAGGGGTTTTGAAGACAACTCAAGAAGGCTGAAGCTCTCCTGTTCTCACCACCTCTGCTCCACCCCTCACCTAGGCCAAAGGCATTTATCTCCACCAAATAGGAGAGAGTCCTATACCAATCAATAGGCTTTGGGAAATGGTTTATGACCAAAACTGATTTCAAGAAGAGCTGTGAGGAGGCAACTATTATCATCTGGCCTGATGGGTATGAGAGTTTCTGCTAGAAAAGTAGCAAGTAGGCATAGAGAAGAGAGAGCACATTGAAGAGATGCCATAGAGATTGAATCAACAAGTCTTGCTAATTGCTTGGATTGAGAGGTGAGGAGGAAGGGAGAGTCAAAGATGGTCAGAAGGTTACAAACATGGGAGGCTGTGTGAATGGTAGTGCCTCAGATGAATAGTACAGTGAGACAGAGTAGTGGTTAAAATGCACTCAGTTTGGGGTATGTGGAGTTTTAGATACCGATGTTCTATGTCCAAAGGGAAGGGCCTTATAGACAGTTGGAAATGTTTGCCAGGCACTCAGAAGGGAAGTCAGGGTGAAACCATCAATTTGGGAGTCATCTGTGCAAAAGTGAAAGCTAATACAAATAGCTGACATTTATATATAGGTGCCAGTGCTAGGTGCTTACTGTGCTAAGTGCATTACGACTATTTTTTCATTTGATCCTCACAACAACCCTGGGTGGTAGGTGCTATTATTATTCCATTTTATAGTTAAAGAAACTGAGGCAAAAAGGGGTTAAGTGGCTTGCCCGGGGTCACACATCAAATAAATATCTAAAGTTGGATTTGGACTCAGGTCTTCCTGATTGTAATCTATCTCTGCTGTGCTACCTGGCTGCCCCTGTTGAAGCCATATTGAAGCCATAGGTTAAATAAAATCACCAATGGGAAATACTCTCAGGGAAGAAAGAAAAAGGATTAGGACAGCCCCTTAGGGAGCAACCACATTAAGTTTCTAGAGGAGGATAAATCTCTGGAGAAGGAAACAGAAAAAGAACAGTCAGAAAGATAGAGGGAGAACCGGGCACTTGGAATACATGGTAATGCCAAATGAAAGTAACAATGTTAAGGAGGATGAACATTGAAAAAAAGATCATTGGACATTATGATTAATATATCACTGGTCATTTCAGAGAGGTTTATATGATTGCAAAGAAATGCGCTTCATTTTTAAGTCCAAGAACTACATCCAAAAAAGCCTCGTCCCCTTCAGAATAGTCATGTTGGGAGCACATACACTACTTTCAGAGGATGAGGCACATTATTTTGGACATCCTGAGGGTTGAAACTTTGACTTTTGAGGGTGGGTTTGAAATTTCAAAATAGTCAAAAAAATTGTGAAGCTAAGTAAGAAGAGGAGGGATCAAGTTGTGTAACAGTGTTAAAGGTGTGACTATGAAAGAGAGTTGCCAATGGGTTTGGAAACTCTCTGAAATCAGCTCTGAAAGAGAAATTCCCAAAATGAGTCAATTGGCAAAGGTAGTTTTGGAAGCAGTGTGTAGCCCTCGGATGTGACAACTCTACTGTTTACTAACTATTTAATTAGGGCAGCCAGGTGGTGCAAAGCACCCAGCCTGGAGTCAGGAAGGCTCATCTTCTTGAATTCAAATCTGGCCTCAGACACTAGTTGTGTGACTCTGGGCAAATCACTTAACCCTGTTCACCTCAGTTTCCTCATCTAGAAAATGAGTTGGAGAAGGAAATGGAAAACCAATTCAGTATTTTTGCCAAGAAAACCTCAAATGGGGTCACAAAGGATTGTACGTGACTGAAAAACAGCCGAATGACAAAAAAACCTATTTAATTGGGTGTGTGCCTTCTGGTATGTTGTTTTTTAAAAAATCAATTTTATTGCTTTATAATCATACCTGATAATATTCCATGAGGCATGGGGAAACATAGTTAGCTTACTTCATTCTTATGTCATGAAGATAATTTCCAAAATTCTGTCTGCTTCTGTAGATGATGCTAAATGTGACCTGAACTTTTACCAGTGATTTTCCCCCTAAGATTTTTTTTTCTAATTTCATACCTCTCCCTCTTAATTTCCCTGGTTTCCTTCAAGACTCAGCTCAAATCCCATCTTCTGCAACAGGCCTCTCCTGGTCTCTGCTAGTGACCACCACTTCCCTCTCTCATATAACGTTTCATTATGTGTGTATGTATATGTATACATATATATATATATACACATATGTATATTTACACATACATCTATATCTATCTATCTATCTATCTATCTATCTATCTATCTATCTATCTATCTATCTCTTGTTTGTACCTCATCATTTACATGTTGCCTTCCCTATTATCATGGCAGCTCTTTGAGGGCTGGGACTGATTTTGCCTTTCTTTGTATTTTCAGTTCTTAGCATAGTGCCAGGTACATAGTTAGCACTTAGTAAGTACTTGTTGACTTATTAACCACGTCTCAGTTTTGTCTTCACATAGTGAGAAGAGTAACGTCAAGTAAACCAACATTCTTAACTCTTCAGGCAAGGCCTCTCAGTTGGCTCTGTCAACGCCTGTATAAAGTCAACTTTGAATCACTCTAAGATCCAAACAAGTATTGATTACTGTTGTGCTTTTATTCATTCATTCGTTCACTCATTAATTTATCTATCTATATTAATTAATTAATTTTGTTTTTATAGTTATGAACCTTGGAAGCAGATTAATTCAGTCATTTTGGTGTTTTACACACACACACAAACACACACAGGCAAATATACACTCATATGCACACGCACATGTACATGCACAATATAAAAGAGCACCAATGATAAAATAAAATTTCCTTTAAAAAGAATATTTGAAGCATAATTACCTTAAAGTCTCCTGTTTTGGGAACTTAGTTTATCTTTCAAAAACCCTTAAATCCTCAGAAATATAAAATATTAATATAAACTGATCATGAAGAAGAAAACTAAAATTTTCTTTTGTCACAAGCAACAACAGCATTGCATTTCATGTTTACCCCTTTCTCAAATAAGCACTATAAGCAATGGGATGTTTAAATACCCTTTACCTCCCAAGGCATATTATCACTACAAATGGAAGTATCTCCAAGTATTCATTCATTAATTGAGCAAATATTTATTGAGGGTCTACTATGGTCAAGGCACTGTACAAAATGTTGTAGGCATACTGAAGCAAATAAGATAAATTTATTTGTGTCTGAAAATAGAGACTCACTATCTAACTAGTATCTCAATCAAAATATCGTGCATTCCATTTTGCTAAGTCCATCTTAAAATATAAACTACCACAACTTAAATGAAAATTAGCTATGCCAAAAAAGGACAGTATAACTTCCATTAGTAGAAAAAAATAAATCATTAATTGACTTTTTGGGATAGTCATTAATGTCTTTTGGGATAGTTTCAGCGTAGGTATTTGATTTCAAAAATTGATTCGAATTGTTACTATGTTAGCTATAAGGTCAAGCATATGAGACAGAATGTGTGAAGCAAGATAATCCTAAATTGCAAAGGGGAATAGGGTTGTACATTTGTCTAATATGATTGTTATATAAAATCTTACAAGACAGATATTAAAGGCCTTTTGAAATATGAGAAAACTTATGCTTTGTATTTTGACTTAAAGTTCCTCTTGCAAAAGTATGAATGTACTCACATGGACGAAAGAGTAAATGTTACATATGTCTTTTCTGTGACCTACACATTCTGAAATAATTAAGTGACATGTATAACACATAACTATGTTATGTTTCTAATACCAACTCTTGAAATGGTTTTGTAGCATACTTTAAAATCTTGAGTATTATATGGGTAATTGTGTTAGTAAATGCTTTTTTATGGAATTAGATATACTAAAACTGGTGCATGATTGTGGTAATGTTACACACTTTTAAAATATTCAAATCCCTCAAAATTATCTATATGAGAAAATGTTAAAAACAGTTTCTATGAAAAATAGTTGAAAAAATTATTTCTATAAAAATAGTTGCGGGTTGTTTTTTTAAAATGTGATAATTAAAAATTTCTATTTAATACTTTAATAAGACCATTCTTATCCCTAAATACAATAAAGGGAATAAAAGAAACTGGATTATGATATACATATTTTTGTATTTGTATTTGCATACTTACTACTAATTTTCTTCATTGATTAAAGCTAAAAGTGATATCTGCCATTTAGTCAGGGCATCAATTTATTTTTAATTGGTATGCTTTTTAAAAAATTCCTGGAAAAGTTAGAGATAAGAATTCTTAATATTTGTTCATGCAAAGCAGAAAGTGTCCAGCATGGATATCACAGTAGAATGGTCAGGTGTCTGCTACTTTAGCAGTTTTTCCAAGATAGAGAATATTCTGAGTTTGTCAAGGAGTAGATACAAGGAATATATGTGTGTGTGTGTGTGTGTGTGTGTGTGTGTGTGTGTGTGTAAACATATATATATATATATTTTTTTTAAGAAGGAAACACAAGTCTGTATAGAACTGAGAGTAAAAGCATCAAGTAACACTTTCACTTGAAAAAATCAAAAGAAATAAAAATACAATTAGCAACAGATTTCACTCAATTAATTATTCATCCCAAGTAGCCTGTGAAACTTTAAGGCATTTTAATTGGCATTTTGTATTTATAAGAATGTATGTAAGACACTGAGTATTGAAAAGTAACTACTATCTCTACCAAAAAAAGCTTTAATTTTTTTAATCTTTGATATAAGTGGGTTATATAACAATTAGATACACTGATTAAAGGGTATGAGATTAAAGTTTACATTGTTAACCATCTAAATATAAATATATCACAGTACTGGTAATATAGACACATAAGCAGAAAACAAGACAAATAAATAATGTTCAGTGACAGATACTTGATCATTTTAAGGGAATCTATTACTGAATGATAGTGCAGGTTTACAAAAACAGGGCAGCCAACATTCCAAATGTTGCACAACATATTCCAAATAGGAAACACTCAATAGTGTGATTTTAAAGTAAAAATATTTCTCAAACACTACTGAAAAATAATTTACTTAGATTTTTCTTAAGGAAAATGGGCATAAGTATTTGGTTGAAATAGAATTATTTTATATGCTTTTTTCTCGTTCTAAAACACTATTTAAAAAGTCAAATATCTTTGATACTTATCATATTTTCCTTCAGTTTGCAGTTGTATTGCAAAGAGGTTAGATTTTAACTGTCAAACAAATACTACTGTATCCACCCTGCTGTTGTCTATTTTTAAAGCACATGTTAATTTCTGATGCCTTGTTTTTAAGCACCTCAAGGGTGTCTTTAGTGAGCAACAATATAAAAAAAGTTAGCTAGAAGAAGTTGACATTAAAATTTCAGGTTCAATGCAATGCTTATTACTAGAGGATGCATCAAACACCATTGCCAGCTGCATTTATCCTACTCCCACAAATAAAGCTATTATTATTGAAGTGCAAATTACTCATCTTCGATATCAAACTAATAACAGCATTAATACTGCCATCACGAATACCTGGGTATTACTTTCTTTAACCAAGATTAATTTAAGCAAGATTAGCAGTTATTGAAATTTAACTCTCAATTATATTTTTCTTGTAACCGTTATGTCCAACACAAAGTGAATTGGTTTCTCAACCAAATTATTTTTTTCTTTTCTTTTTCAGACTAAAGTCCTTGATCAAGGATCCACCTATGGAGGGAAACAAATGTGGTCGCCTGTAACCAGCAGTCAAGAAAAAGGGGAATGAAATGAGATGAAAAGTAATAAAGGAAAACAAATTACACAGAATCAGGCCTGGCTGTTAGTCCAAGGAGGAGAAACTAAGTTTTAGGTTAACACAATTGGTTTTTCTTAAGAAAAAATTTGGTGTTTTTGTAAAGGTGGGAATTGGGGAATATTTTTCTCTCTCCTGCCTGAAATCCACTCAGTTTATAAAGAAGAAAAAAAATGAAAAGAAGAAAAGTTGACAGTTAATTAACACACAGTCTTTATTACAGAAATCTCCTCTAAAGCAGGCATATTCAAGTAATACTGAGGTGATTGTCATAAAGGGGTTGTTTACTGTGGGGTTCACAGATGGCTGACATGACAGCCAAGAAACAAAAACAGCCTGATATCAAAGATAACCTTAAAACATGGCTAAGTTTTCAACTTGGATTCTAGTAACTACCTCTTTTCAACTTTCTTAATTTGTTATGTCCAAGCAGTATATTTTAATGCAGTCTTGTCATGAAGTCAGTGACAGTTGGGATAATTATCCAGAATTGCCCCCCCCATAATAATAATATAGAATCCTAACTTTAAGTGTAATGTTGTCTGTATGTTACTCTGCTACATTTTAAAAGATGAATTGCTAGACAACTACAATCCATTCTTGATTGACAAAGCTGCTAGAATTGTATGACTTTCTTGGATAATGGTTTAAACAAAAGTAAATAGTAAAAAAAAATACCAACCTCCTCCCTTTGCTCCCCCCCCCCAAAGGATTGGAAAGCTTAGCTGTGTTTAGTGCCCACTGATGAAAGCACTGTTCTCTGATTCATGCTGCTATTGTTGGTTTTCGTTTAGCTCCCTCTCAATCAATATCTAACAGGGCATGATTTAATAAGGTTTTATAATCTCCAAAAATGGGGGGAGGGAGGTTGTGGTATTGTCATTCATCAAAGGGGGCCTTTCAGGTTTCTTTGCTTTCACCTGCTGGGACCCATTTGGTCTCTTTCAAAGAGAATGCAATGACAAAATGAATGAGAAACGCTAGAATAAGAGTCCCTTATTCTACCCAATAGTATAATCAATGGGTACTTGTAATCCCTATTGTACCTCACAGAGGTAGTTGTAAGACAATTAAATCTCGTTTCTCAGGCAAATGATTTTGGTAGTTAACCTGAAACAGCCAACAATATTGAAGAGAATGAATGCATTTGAAGCAGTGATGTAATGGGATACTGCCTGGCCAGAAAAGTAAATGCATATGTGTGTGTGAGTGTGTGCGGGAGGGTACATATATTAGACTACAGTACTCATGAACTATTATCACTGAAGTATCACATGGGAAAGCAGCAGAGATTTTAAATTATTTTCAAAAGAGGAAGCAGAATAAATAATTTTACATGTCCTTTTAATTTGTATTTTAAATGAATATAAAGAGATTCTTATTATTTGCAGCATTATAAATTCTAAATTGTAACTTAATAAACAGCAAACATTTACATAGTTAACATCAGTTTGATATGACAACCAATTTAGGTTTAATTTCATTTGCATCAGCTAAATTCAATTTCTAGTCTTTTCCCTCCTTAGTGGTCTGTTTGCATGTCAAAAGAAGAGACATGCATTTATTTTAGTCTTTATTATTTGTTGTCCATCTTCAGCTGTGTGGACTTCATTGCCCCTATAAAGTATTATTATTTATCATGTGAACTTAGGTGTTTCCCATTTTTGAAAAGGGCAAACTATATGACCACTAAGTGATTTACAAAGAAAAGAATTGTGAAAATATCACACTATAATTAAAGAATACTACTCATAGATACAAATGTGTTTGCCATGTACTGATAATGTACTAAATACAAAATAAATAAAGTAAAATAATTGACAGACCCAAATCTGTGTTATCTGGTTGTTGCAAGAAAAACATCAGAAGGCTCCTTTCAACATGATTAAAACATACTGTTTTGTCTAATTTCTTCATGCACGATTTAGAAATTTTTAAATGGTCAAATTCTTTTGAATATATTAATTTTAGTTCCCAAATTTCCAACTCCTGATTTAGGGGAAAAATTTTTTTAAAAAAACTTCTAGTTTTGTTCCTGAGATAAAGACTCATTCATGTCCATGTCCATGTCCAGGTATTATAACACAGTGCCTTCAACTCTGGTGGTCCATATAACCGTCTCCCTTTATGGACACCCCCACACCCAATTAGAGAGTTCTTAAAGGGAAGATGACTACCAAAAGAATAAACCCAGAACACATATAGACATATATATCTACACACGAAAACAAGACACACACATGAATATGCACATTTACTCATGTGCAGATGTAATAATCAGATACTGTAATACAATGTACATGTACAAGTGCATGCATATAAATTTATATATAAATAGATTATAATTATCCATTCACAGACATCTCTTTCAGTTACCCTAATAGTTAACTACTATAAAGAAGTAAGCTTTGAGGGGATTGGGGTATGAGGGGATAGAAAGATTTTGTTATATGACAGTCAAGGAAGAATGGTGGGTATAAAAACCTGCCTATTCCTATATGTATATTTTAAAACTCCTTTTTTTAACTATACTAAGACCACAGAGGAATAAAAAAATCTTCTGGAATGATAAGCTGACCTGAATAAAATGTTGAATTCTCCCATAATGTTGTGTTCAGCCAAAAGGAAAAAAAAACACCTGACTTCTCTGGGTACTACCAAGTGATTCTAGCTAATTGGGGTAACTCAAGCCAATGGCTATCTGAAAGACTCCAGGTCAGGTGTTTTATTGCTGGGATAGTATTCAAAAACGGTTGTCAGGGGTGAACGAAGAATTATGTCAAGAGCAGTAAGCATTACTGCCACTAAAGAGAGAGGAGAGGGAAAACATTGGGAAGAAAAAAACATGTTGTTTCATAAATGAGCTAGGGGAGGAGGACAGGACAATAACGTGGCCTTCAGCTATTGGTTTGTTGGATTTCTATTCCCATGATCTACATCTGTTTTGGGTAGAAGTAGTTTGACTTTTTATATTATGCCAAGTAAAAATGTAGCTAGAAAAAAAATGTGAATTCTGAGTTTTCCCTAATGCCATTTTCTTGTTTGTACACTAAATCTTAGAATTGTGACTCAGTGTGCAAGGATGAGCTCTGCCTTCTCTGGTCAAATCATGCGTCACTATTAAATGTGAAACATGAAAGGGGTATCAAAAGTCAAAATTGTGCAAGGAAAATGTTGTTGTTTGTATTGACAAAGATACAGAGTGTGGCCTTGTGATTAAAGGATTAAGTTAGGTTCCATGGTACTGAGTTCCAAACTTATTTAGTGACAAGCAAGTCATTTCATTTTACATCGTATTCTTCGAAAATGATGAAAGTTCTCCACCTATTCATTCAATGAAAACTTAGGAAATGCCTACTATGTTCCAGTCACTCTCCTAAGTGCTAGTGGCTCATCATTAAGTAATGTGGGATTGAGAATCAGTGAAATAGGACTAGAAATGAACCTTGATTCTTTAAGGCCTATGTAACTTCAAATGAATAGATAATATTGGTGGGGTTTTTTTGTTAACCTTTGCATAATGTTTTTGTACTTCATTCAAATTTACTGTTGTCTCAGTCTTTCTTTTTGGTCCCTGGCACTACATCTATGTTTCAAAATATTAGATCTCAAAAGAAAATGAGCATTAGAGCCACATTTTATTTCTTGCTACCTGAGTTCTGCTTTAGGAATTGGATACGTACTGTTTCACATAAGCTCCTTGTCGATGGCATTTTAATGAACTGTAATATAGAAAATAGCCTAGGATGGGATGTTGGCTTTTCATTGCTATTGCCAACGCCAGGTGCAAATGGTCTTTCAGAAGGATTAGCAACACATGTCCCTTTTATTTCAGTTTTGGTTAGGGTTTTTTTTTTTGTGTGTGTGTGCATGCGTGTGATTTTTTTTGTCAACCCAATCTATCCTTTGAAGGGATCAGTAGTATATGCCCCCATATAGAATTTCCTGCTCAGATTCCTGGATTTCAAATTTATGCCTGGGATAGATTTGATTTCCCTAGTTCATGTCAGCAACAACTTAGATGCTTTTCAAATAGTCCACTTAATAGAGAAGCAGAGAAGAGGCAAAGAGACACAATTCTCATGTTGTCATTAAATAAGAAGGCTCCAACATCATTCTCCTTCAAAGGGGACTTTCTTTGGTGGTTATTGCTTAGGGTTCAGTAGAAATGGAAACATATTCTTCTAACTCAGGCTTGGTTCAAAACTAAAGAACCTGCCAAGCCTCTGATTGGAGCCCAGGGAAATGGCGACTGTAGTTATGAGTTTTCACTTTGGGTTTGGTTGTGAAACTAGGCTTTGTTACACACTAAATGGCCTAAGGCAATGTGCTAGGTAGATGGTACTTGGCAAAAACACATGGAAAAATGGGATCAAAAGATGGATAAGGGAGTTCATTGCTTATTGATTTCCTGGAATGTATTAAAGTGATTGCTGATGTTTCTATGAAATTATGAGAAAAATGACATCAATAGAAACCTCGTAAGACCAGTGCAATAAGAACTCCACTTTCCCTCACCCCCTCAGCATTGCCTGTTCTAGTATTTTCTTCTTTATCTTACATGTTAAGGAGGTTTGTCTCTGTGCTTTAGGCACCCTATGATGCTGCAATGAAATGAAGTCCATGTGGTCTACCTGTTATCTCTAGCCTAAGAACATTTTAAAATCTCATTTTCTTTCATTGTTTGTTTCATCTCAAGATATTGATTAGGATAAAAACATACTTTTTGTTTATAGGACCCCGATTCCAAAGCAACAAAGCATAAAAAAATTCTCAGTTCTTTTATGAAAGAACATGTTTTCATTACATATTTTGGAATTCTTAAAGTGCTTAAAAAGCAAATTCCTTTTCAGTGTGTGTTTTCTTTCTTTTAAGGAAGTGTTTGGACTTTGTAGGGTGCACACAATGAATTCTAACCAATATATAGCATGAAATGAAAAATCCCTGATGAAGGGAAACATGGAGTCCAGTGCTATGTAATCACTGCTCTGCTATTTAATATTAATATTTAATACGGTCACAGTGACAGATTTGATATTCAATTTAAATGTGGCCAGAAAGCCAACCACCCTCAGAAGACCAAATAAAAAACCCCAAAAACAAAACAAAAGAAAAAATGCCTCCAAAACTTTCCTTACCTTCTAAATGTAAAGAGAAAAAAACACAACCAACAATTCATTTTTATATTAGATTATACGTATCACTGAACATTTGACACATAAGAATGAAATGCTTTATGATTAATTTGAAAATCTACTTAAAATAACTTACTGTCCTAACATAATTTGGTATTTTAAACTTGTATACATGATGTAACATTAGCTATCATATTACCCATCCTGTTTTCCTGTCATGATTTTCCATAGACTCTTATTCCAGAATTTACTAAGTGCTCCAGATATAGAATTTTACAGGAAACATAATGAAGTATTAAATATTCATTTCTCCCTGACCCTCCCACATCCTTACAACAAAGCGTCACTGGTCCCCACAGTTTTATGAGGAAAGTGTGTATAGTCTTTTTTTCATAAGTGAGGTGAACTTTCAGATAAAAGAACTTTCAGAACTATTTTCAAATCATTGCTCTGCAATCATGACAGAAGAAAATGTACCTCTCACAATAACAGCAATGCCAATGATGACAACAAATACAACAAACTGTTAACCTTTTGACGAGAGTTTGAACAGAACACAGTGGATCTTTTCCATGGTAAATATACTTGCTTAGTTATTCTGCATTTGGGCATAACCCAGATGGCTTCTCATAATCACTTCACATTGCACTATTTCCTTGTGTTGTACGTGCAGATGCCAAGAAAAGCTTGGTTGCCAATACCAATCAGCTAAAACAACTTCTCTTGAAATTTGATCAGATGAATATGTAGAATTAACCACTGCAATATCACAATATCCCATGTGGTCTTGAATGACCTTCCTTATGTTTAAATACATAACTTGTAATTGTAATTTATCTGTACTCTTCTAGGAAAATTAGTGAAGAGGTATACACACAGAATTTCTTTTGCTACTTGGCTATTTCTTCTTGCATCAGTCTTTTTAGCACTCTATAGTAATTTGTTTTGTTTTTTAGATAGCATTTAGTGATTATATCCCAAACAGATTCTTCACATTGCACAATATGGTACAATCCAATTACAACATAGCTTATTATTACTTAGATTAACTTATTTATATGATTGGTCAAATTATTCACATGTACTGGTGCACAGGTAATCACAGCTTGATGGAACACTATTTCTCAGTACTGGATGTCTCATTGTATTTAACCATATTCCAAGTTTTCTAACTTATTTAACTAACTCAATGTCCTTAAAAAAAAGGCCATCAATTTTCCCAAGTCCATTGTGGTAAACAAGAGTACACTGAAATTTTGGGGGTATGTACCACATCATATTTTATGGGAGGGAAACTCCATTCACGAATGGAAAAATATTTAAATAGAATTGCATTTTTAAATCTTTCAGATTAGATCAGCCTATAAGATAGCATTTCAAAAACTGCAAAATCTCTTATAGAGGGAATTCCAAAAATCTTAGCGCAGTTTTAAGCTATTATAGCTACATATAAACATAGCTATATCAGTAGTATAAACTTCAGTTTGCCAATGTGTAACATCTCTTTTGAGCACATGTAAATTTGCTGTAAGGGATTTAAAAGGAGTGTCTCAAAAATATACCCCAAATACAACAGATTTGTCATTCACGCACTGCTGAGCATAGAGACCTAATTTTACATTTTATTTTAAATTAAGGCATTTGTCAAAGATCAACATCACTTTTAAATGGATAGTTAGCAAAGAAATTATTTTGGTAGGAAATGATAACAATAGGGGGAGTGGGATAATTTTTTGTTGGGGTTGCATGACTCAGTATAAAGTATCTGAATATATTGGAAAAGCATCAATGATAGTTTGAGTTTAAATGTACTTCTGTCTCATAAGGATTGAAGGGCAGATTAAGTCAGGTAGAAACACTTAAAAAGAAAAATATAGCATTTGGAGAGCGAGTTATAGGCCTATTTCCTTTGGCATCATTGTGAAATAATATTAAAGAAAACCCAACTCCCATTCAGTTAGCAATATAAAATTCAGCTCTTTGTATTATAGTTCTTAATTACCACCCCTATACTATCAGGGGAAGAAAGACAAAGAGAATTTTTGATGACAAAAATCAAGGAACATTAGAGAAGTCTGGCTGAGAACATGTGAACTTTATCTGCAGTTGTTTGGGCATAAAATAATGCTGAAGGGACTCTTATTTCAAAGAAACACCCTATTAAATAAGGCCAGCCAACAAATAGCACAGTATCTCCCAAAGTGCCCAAAGGTAAATTTCTCAGGAAAAACTGGTAAATATTGAAAAGATCTTTTATTATTCCAAATTCAATCCCACTTTTCCATGGAGAGAAAAAAAAAATCTCTTTTGTGTCCTGAAAAGAGTCATGCGATAGAAAGATCTTTTTGAAAGTGCATCGTACATCACTAAACACTGAGCCAACAGCATAAAAAGAATGAATCCAGCGCTGTCTCCCAAGGCAGTGGGCAGAGCTGTCCCAGGATGGTGCATTCATGCCATCTAGTGGGCTGTCTCGAAAATCTCCTCTGGTGAGCGGCTACGGAAATCAATTTCTTGCATTTATATCTACCTGCTAGGCCAAGGAAGGGATGGGGTAGAACTGGCATAGAAAATTAGCTAATGTGGCAAAAAAGTACTTTTGCAGAAGTAATCTAGATATTTGAAATCAGTAAGTTTGAGGGGTTTCGGTGGCGAGGGAAGTATAGTGTCTGGATAATAATTTCTTTTCTCATTTTACTTGGGGCAGGGGGGTGTGACTCAGCAGATAGAGTGCCGGGTCTGGAGTCAGAAGACTTGGGTTCAAATCCAGCCTCAGACACTTACTAGCTGTGTGACCCTGGGCAAGTCACTTAACCTTGTTTGCCTCAATTTCCTCATCTGTAAAATGAGCTGGAGAGGGAAATGGCAAAACCACTCCAGTATCTTTGTCCATGAACCCAAATAGGTTCATGAAAAGTCAAATATGAATGAAACGACTGAGCAACAAATGGTTGTTTGGGAAGGTACAGGTAAGAAACCTGCTACACTCCTTTGCCAGTTTTTTTCTGTCTCTGTTATGATTTCTCAGATCTTCAAATGCCTTAATTTCCCCAAGCCTACATCTCTATCTGGCAGAGGGTTTTATGAGGACTCAATGGTCAAGGTAGTGAGGGATAAAGAGAAGGGGCCACTCATCAGCCCCTTCTGGGTGCCCTGGCTGGCTGGACTGTCAGGAAATTCCTTATTCACAAAGCTCAGGAATGCTTTCCTGTAAAGCTGCATTTCCTGGCTATCTGCAAACTGTCATAAACAGAATACTTCCAAAGTCATTTCTGTTTCTCTCTGAAGTACAGCTTTACCTTTTCTTGGGGGTTGGGTGAGGGGTATGGCTCAGAGGGGGGAGAATGTCATTAAAATGGTATTACCCACTTGTTTCAGAAGCACGAAGGATATGCTGGAACTTTCCTTAATAATTTAGTCTTTGATTGGTGTTAGGGCAATGGAACTACAATCGCATCACTTTAGCCCCTATCCAGTTTTTCTTTCATTACTAGTATAGGAATTTCCCCTTTTGACCCTACTGCTGCTCAACATTTAATACCACTTTCAAGCCCCATGCAGTAACAAATCGTCATCCTGTGCCAGGAACACAGGATTGTTTCTGATCGTGAAACAGAAGGTCAAACTTTAAAATGTTTTGGTTCTGCCCTGGTTTCTATGCCTTTTCCCAATTTCATAAAAGCCATTCTTTTAATGTGGGGATCATTCATTTTTATAATTAGAGGCATAGAAGACAGAACCCTAATTCTTGGAACTCTCCCAAAAGGAATTATTGTTGGAAAAGATGCACATTTTATTTCCTTGGGATCAGCTGGGCAAATTTAACTTTTTGTTCACCTGACTTAAAATGGGAAACTAAATTTATGGATAATTTCCCTCATTTTAGGCATATCACTTACATACACGGTTCCAGAATTCATTTTCAAAGGGTCTTTTTAAAAATTTGTTTTGTAAATTAGTAGGAATTTAAATCATGTTAATTGGGCTTCTACCTGTAAAATGTAAAATGTAAAATGTCTTTGGCTCAATTGTGTTCACTTTGAGATGTCCTGGTTTAATATACAAACTGATCAAATATTTAGTAGTGAAGCCAAATACCTGCTTTTCATGGCTGAAAAAGACAGGAGCAGCAACATTTCTCCCCTTTTCTATTTACATTAACTGTATTTGGGGGTGCAAATTTGCTTCAAAGAGTCTCTCAACTATCAGGAGAGATTTGTAGTCTCAAATACTGAAGCTTTTTAATCAAATTGTTATTGTTGCAAGTGATGCTTTTATGCCCTAAATTGAATATATATGTGCATACACATACATATGTATTCGCAAAAATTGAAATTATTATATTAATTTAACTTGAGAAGATTTTTTTTAAAGTTTGGTCACTCTAGATGATTTACTTAGCTGAATTGCCAATATTAAAAATATTCTTACCTTTTACATGTTTCTATAATTACTAAACTTCAATTCAACTTCAATTAACTCCCCCTCCTCACTGTATTTAAACAGCTACTTACAAAATTCTGGAGAATTGTAGAGCTAATCTTTCCTTGACATCTGCACTAATTTAAAGTATAAATATTGCAAATAGGTAGATTTATGATAATTCTAGTTAACAAAAATATTAATCCTATTCTACCTTAAGAGCTATAGTTATTTTCCTTAATACTCAATCTCTCCCAAACCCCATACATAGACCACAGTGTTTGAAAATATAAATATCATTTTTGGTATTAATAATAATTTCACATTTCTGAATGTTTCCTGTGTATGTCCATGGAGATTCAGAGAAACATGTAATTATATATACATATATATATATATGTACATACATATGTAATTTGAATATTTAATTTCTAATTTCCATGTTCTGCAGTATATGATGGGAGAAGCTTGGGAAAACTTTGCTTAGAAGAAATAAGATTTTTCTTCTTTTGGGAAAAGTTACTGACTTTTTTTCTAAGAGTAATTTTAGCTATAAAGCAAGGAACAATGCTTTAATAGAAATCAATATAGTCTTCCCCCTCCTCACTTTTTAGCTTTATACATTGAGGAAATACTTCTTTTTGAAAAATGCATTTGAGATATTGGGAGACCCAAAACTGAAGTTAAAAAGTTGAAATAGACATGCAAAATCACAGAGATGTAAAAGTCTTTGCATGTGATTTTAGATAAAACTTAAAATATTGATTGATTCAGAAATTGAAACTATAAATTATGTGTATAAAAACTAAGATAAATATACGGTATGAAAATGCCCGTAGAGGTTCACATGGGTCATTTTTCTCATATTGTATTACAATATGTCTTAGTATAAACTTTAAAAAATAGTAATAAATCAAAGTATGAGTTTTAAAAACAATGCCAGTTTAAACAAAGATAAGGTTCCTATACTTAAAATTTTCCCCCTTGCCACATATAATAATTTGTTTCACTAGTTACATGCCTAAATTTATAGAGAAGAAAAATCTTTCCACATGAAGATTAAATTTTTGTTTCTTTCCTTTTACCTAGGTGTATTTGAACCCTTAGTTTCTACATATCTAGTGTTAAATCATCTAAATATCTTGAAAGAACCAGATACCTGATTGAATTTTTCAGTTTTTATTCCTATATTTGGCATTATGTAGCTAGAACCTTAGAGTAACAATGAGATGGAATTTTGGGATGTGATATGGCATGTCCATATTTTTCTGAGATGATAAGCTTCAATTTTCTAATAATATGCATCTTGTGTTACTCAATGGACTCCTTTTCCCCTTTCATGCATGAGGGTGTGTAAGCACTGAGTTCTGGTGTTCTTCTCCCTAGCCACAGTTGTGTGTATAGCACAGGCTGCAGAAGAGGAGAAAGCCTTACTTCAGAGCAGTGTATAATCTTTATCAGAGCTGTTAAAACATGGGGTACAGCACCTCTGAATCCTGTGCCTATGCACACCGAAAAGGAACAGAGCAAGGCTGTATATTCCAATTATTCTCTGCTTCCTCCAAAGTATAAGGAGAATTTTGCTCATTGTTTCTATCTTCCAATGCCAATGATAATTCTTATTTCCAAATTAATAGAATCTACCCCCTCAAAACCTATTAAGTATAAATTGAAATTATTAAAATACATGTATCACTAGTATTTATTTTGAATAAAATATGAACTTAAGATATTAGAATTTAGAAATTAACAATAGAAAGCAGAACACTTTAGAATTAACATATGCATGATAATTACTGAGAAATAAATTTTATTTTCTTTTGGAGTCAAGACTTTTTAGTTTGACCCATTACATATATCTGGTTCTAATATGTATGTGTGAGGGCATGTAGTCATACATAGGCTATTACGTGAACATTTGAGCTTATGAACTGTACTTCTGTTTATAATTCTATTCTCAAAATAGCGTGTTTAAGAAAAATTTCTGTCTTCATTATGCCATGTAGTATGAAAGTTCAGCTCAGGTATATTAGAATTTCACAAGCATTACTTTTTCTAGGAGGGATCCAGACCATAAAATGTTAGTGCACAAATGCTTTTAACCAAAGCCAAAGAGTTTAAGCATTTAGAATTGAGAATAGAGTTGTAAATAGAAACACAGTTAATCTACTACTTTTTAATCCTCATAGTCATTTTTTTTGTTATATTCCGTAGAAAGCCCTAATTCTATTTAGCCTATCACTTCATCTTCTGACTCAAAAAACTAAACCATCAACATCTCTTACTGAAAAGTGATGATTTTTCCCTCTCCCTAAGTGCCCCTTCCTGTAGTGGTAAAACTTTACACAAAGTTGATATTAAAATGTGATCATTATTTTTTCCTTTTTTGCTTCCACCATTCTCTGCTCATTCCTCCAACACAAGGCATGGCACACACACACACACACACACACACACACACACACACACACACACCTGTGATGCCAGGAAAAATACAACTCCTCAACTGTGCCACTTAGAATTTCTGGCTCTTCTAAAGATTTAGTTCAAATGTCACTTCCTACACATAGCCTTTACTAATTTCCTTAGTCACTAGAGCTCCCTCCCTCCCCCAAACTCAGTAAAATTACTTTGTCGTCACTTTGTATGTATCTGTGGAAATGGTCTTTCCCATTGAATAACGCACACTCCACGAAGTCAGAGATTGAATTTTTGTCTTTGTATCTCTTATGCTTATGTAGACTTGCACAGAGTAGATGTTTAATAAAAACTTGTTAAATTGAACTGAAGTGGGGAGGGAGTTAGGAGAACCTGTTTGAGTCCTAGATATTCTATTTATAGCTATGTAGCCTTTAACAATTGATATAATCTCTCTGATATTTAGTTTCCTCATTTTAAAAAATGAGAATACATGGCTGTGTGAAATGCATATTCTTCATTGGTTGCTAAATTAAAGTAAACCGAGGACATATAAAAAAAATGAGAATACTACTTAGACTTCCAACCCGTTTGGAGCATCAGATGAAAAAAGGTATATAAAGCACTTCATATAAAACTATACAAATATCTCGCATCATTATTATATGCTTTATATAACATATGTACATAGCACCTCGAATATGTTTTTTGAATATTCATAAAAATATTTTTTGGAATGCCGCCTAAATGTTTCCATGTAGATTCAAAGAAACAATAAATTGCTCTGCTGTACTCAAGAAAACCTGTATTTAAATCCTTCGTCTGACACTTGGTAGCTGTCTAACCCTGGGCAAAAGAAAGGGAAAGAAGTAAGCATTTATATTACCCCTCTTATGTGCCAGGCAGTGTGCTAAGTGCTTTCATTTGATCCTTACTGTATCTCTTCGAGATAGGTGCTGAGAAAATAGAGAGGTTAGGTGACTTGTCCAAGGTCACATAGCTAGTAAGTGTCTGATGCCAGAATTGAACTCAGGACTTCCTGACTCCAGGTCCAATGCTCTATCCACTGTGCCATCAGCTGTCTTACAGTTATTTAACTTCTTTGAGTCTCAGTTTACTCATCTGTAAAAGAAAGATAATAATATTTGTAGTATCTATCTGACAGGGTTTAAGGCTCAACTGTGATCATGTATGTAAAGTGTTTTTAACCCTAAATGCTTATATGAATGCCAGGTACTATCATGAGCTCCTTTAGAAAGAACTCATGTTTTCTTCTCCTTTAAATGGTTATAGTGCCCTATAGAGTAGCTACTCAATAAATGTTGACTGGACAAAGCAACCCTAGATAAAAGTTGTCCACGAGATAGTGCATTAACTATTTGACAAACAGTCATAGTTTTGATAGGTCATATGATCTAATCTCCTGCCTTAGGATGGGGTTACAGGTATTATATATCATATAGGTATTGCATATCATGTTTTATATATAATATAGGTGCATATTATTTCATATATACATATATATATTATAACATGAAACTGTTAAGCAAAGCTGGTCAAATCTAATTTCAGCAGAAAAAAGCTTTATGTTCTTTATATTGTTACCATCTCTAGGTACAGTGAAACACTGAATAGTAATGTTTCCTTTAACTGGACCATGGTATGTTGATGAATATGCAACATACAACATAACGTAAAAGTTTGCTTAAGGTCAAAATAGATTATTTTCTTATTCACTCCCTTTGGAACTTTTAGATAGCCTCATGTTACTACCTAAATGTTTCTTCTAACACTAAATACATTGTAAGACCTGTTAATCAGTGGTTGAATCTTGGAATTTTTTATATTTCTTTTATTTACCAAATCTGTAACTCTGTCATGGATTAATATGATAGAGCTTAGAGTTGGAAAGGACCTTATTTATTATTTAATGTAACTTCTTTCTTCCCAGCCCTAACATCACTTCATTGATAAGAAAACTAAAGCCCAGAATGCCAAGGTGACTTGACCAAAGTCACTCAGACGGCATGAAGCAGAGCCCAAACCTGCCCCTATGTCCTCTGACTCTAGATACAACATGTTTTTTTAGTTTTGCATAAAATCACATTAGCTGTATTCTGTGTCTTTCATGGCATATCCTGTGTCTAAGAAAATAGCTGATTGTGCATCAAAAACACAAATCAAATAAGTGAAGAGGAACCATTTCTTTCCAGGTCTTATTTTTATACAATTCTATTCCTCCTCTCTCATGACCAGTTATGTAAACTGTAGTCAAAATTCTCTGTCTCTAAAGGTCTTAGTTATCTTAATGAATTCCAATGGCCCAACCATCTCTAAAATTCTACACCTGTGATTTGGAGATCAAAGTGTGTTTTAGCATTGTGAGTAATTTCAGTATGTTATCTGCTGACTGACAAGATATTTCCAAAACTAGCTACTTTCAAACACTGAGTACCAAATAACTTTTTTTCGAAAGCTAAAAATATATCATAAAAGCATAAAATATATCAATATCTATATTATCTATCTATTTGGTGGGGGTGGGGTGGGAAATAGTAAACATATGATTTCAGCAGTACAGGGGACTTCTGGTAAGGAAACTCCCTTCACCAGTACAAATTGGTAACTCCTTTGGAACTTAGGGTATTGATTGAGCATTTTGTTCTAAGTTCTACATCTAGTATGAGTCAGAGGTAAGACTGAAACTTAAATCATCCTGACTTCAAGGCTGGCCCCCTATTCCCTTCCTTCCTCCTTCCTTCCTTCCTTCCTTCCTTCCTTCCTTCTCCCTCCCTCTCTCTCTCTTTTTCTTTCTCTCTTTCTTTCTTTTACTCTTTCTTTCTCTCTCTTTTTCTTTCTTTCTCTTTCTTTCTTTCTTTCTTTCTTTCTTTCTTTCTTTCTGTCTTCCTTCCTTCCTTCTCCCTCCCTCTCCCTCTCTTTTTCTTTCTCTCTCTCTCATTCTTTCTCTTTCTCTCTTCCTCTCTTCCTTCCTTCCTTTCTTTCTCTCCCTCTCCCTCACTCTCCTTCCTTCCTTCCTTTCTTTCTTTCTTTCTTTCTTTCTTTCTTTCTTTCTTTCTTTCTTTCTTATCATGGTTAAGTGACTTGCCCAGCCAGGGTAATGCAACTAGTAAGTGTCAGAGGCTGGATTTGCTCTCAAGACTTCCCGACTCTAGGGCCAGTGCTCTTTCTACTGTGCTACCTAGCTGCCACTCTGTTTCACTATCATATACAGAACAGATTGAACAAATTATGTGAAATAAAACATAATGCTCATATAACATTTTCCAAAATAATGAGAAAAGAAAATGGCTAATAAACATGCTCATTTGGCTTATAAGAATAATACATTCTATTTAGGAACATGATTTCATAAACAGTTTCATCATACAGTTCCAATCCTATTCATACATACTTTGGTTTAAAAAAAGTGTTTTGAGAAAAAGTGATTATTTTCATCTAGCAATGCTGCAACAACCGGGTACAAGTTACTAGAGAAGAATCTATTCTGTTAAGAGCTTGTACGTGGATGGGCAGGTAAACAGGGCCAGACTACCTCACAGGACCTTCCCAGCCAGTGTCGAGGAAATAATGTAACCCCTGGAAAATGGCTGTTATTCTGACAACCACGTAATTTACCTGACCTCTTTTGTGGAAAAAAATTCACTCTAGGAATGAAGGTAGTTGCTCTGGTGAATAGAGTGCTAGACCTAGAGTCAGGAAGAACTGAGTTCAAATCGAGCCTCTGACATTTTCTTAGCTTTGTGACCTTAAGCACATCATTTAAGCATTGTCTGCCTCAATCTCTTCATCTATAAAGTGGGAAAATAATAGTGTATAATAGCAAATATGAATTCATATAATGCTTCCTCAAAACATTACATAAATACTTGCTTTTATTATGAGGGAAAAATTCTTCACTAACAAGATGTATTTCTTCTGAAATAGCTGTCTTTACTACCTAAAACAAGTTCTCTTTGAAGAAAAAATAGGCCCTATAATCACATAAAATTTTCAGTTCATTCAGAATCTACCATTTCTCAGATGGGAATGAGGGTATTCATGTATACTTTGAGTAATTTCCTCTTTGATGGCTTCCTTCATCCCTGAGTGATAGGCATTTACGTAGATTGATACTTATTTAATAAGATAAACCTGGATACATTAGATAATAAAATATGCTAGACTGACACAGCAGAAAGACACCCTTTTTTCAGTAACCCATGGGTAGGAGATAAACCGACATTCTGTCTGTGTATATGAGGTGCTTTTTAACTTGCATAATCAAAGGTTAGGGAAGTAAACTAGTTATAGTATTGGTTTTAAAACAGGATATTCCCTAGAAGTTCAGGATCATTTACTGGATATTTACTGAATAGCTGCTATGTAATATAGTATAGCAGAGGTGATGGAAAGATATAAAAATCCCAAGATTCAACCATTGACTGATATGTATTTACAACCTATTTCATGTGACAGGAAATATTTAAGTAGCGTATGGGGTATTCAGGGAGGACTGGCACTTCTGGTGTGAGGGCTTGCTGAGATTTTTGCAAGGTCGTTAATCCACCTTTGGTGTCTACCTAGTACTCAACTCTCATCTGTGGTTCCAAGAAGCTGCAGCATGGATAGTAGCCATATCCCAGTAAACGATCCTGGCAGACAGGCTAAATCAGCTTAAGGGTAACTGATGGGCCCCAAACCCATCAGTGACTTAGAGGGGTGCCTTCCCCAAGCACATGAAGACTTCGCATGGTGGAATGAGGGAATGAGAACAATTTGTTCTGAAGGCCATGAAGGCAGCTGAAACAGATGCTGTGGAGAGCTTAGAGCTTGGTCAAACACTGAACATGCTAAAATCATCCACTGCATCTGGGGCCATCTCTGCTCATTCTGACTTTGTCTTGCCACTTGCCACATTCAATGACTTTGGAAGAAAGAGTGAGGCTAATGATTTTGTGCAACTCTGCCACACTTAAATCTAATTCATGTACAAGTCAAGATATCACCCTGTGATGTCACTGGTCCTCTCTGAAAATGAACAACAACACAAGGCTGTCTACAAGGTAAGTAAGAAAATTACTGCTGCTACAGTAGTATAATGGTGTACAAATTATTTGGGACAATCATTTAGTGACAACAATGGGCATAGCATGTGCTTTTGCTGACCCTAGGCTGACTTAGAATTCTGAACTTGACTAGAAAAAACTAGATTGCATCAGTTTCCCTAACTTTCAATATGTTCTTTGTCATGTGAGTGCTGGATTTTGTGCTATACAGAAGTGTTTCCTTGCTCTCTTTTTTTCTGCGTTTCTTATTCTGTGGTCCTTAAGAATCACTGTTGTTTGCTCTTTGTTTTTGAAGAGGACCAATGATGTCATGGATTCATGTCTTGACTTGCATGTGAACTGGATTTAAGTGAGGTAGAGTTGCACAACATCATCAGTCTCACTCTACCTTCCAGTCATTGAAATCCAGTGGCAAGACAAAAGTCAGAATGACCAGAGACGGCCCTGGATGCAGTGGATGATCTTGGCATCTTCAATGTCTGACCAACTTCTAAGCTCTCCACAGCACCTACTTCAGTTGCCTTCATGACCTTTGGAACAAGTTGTTCTCATTCTCCCATTCCAACATGAGAAGTCTGCACATCCTTGGGCAAGGCACCCCTCTAACTCACTGATGGGTTTGAAGCCCAGCAGGTTAAGGCCTGATTTAGCCCATCTGCCAAGACTGGAATATGGCCACTACCCATGCTACAGCTTCTTGGAGCCACAGGTGAGAGCTGAGTGCCAGGTAGACACCAAAGGTGCCTGAGTAGCCCAAGAAAGGGCTAGGTAAGCCATCATATCAGAGGTGCTATTCTTTCCTGAACACCCCCTACATTCCTTAAGAATAATTATTATTTCAAGGACATGTGCAAATTCTTTAGAAAAGTATACTTCAATGACTGTTAAATACATTGTGGCCATTGTTGGTGCAGGAAAGTTAAGCATTTCAAGGATTATTCAAACTCACAAGGAAATAGGAGCAATCACACCATGGCAATGGAAAGTAACGTCAAAAATGAAAAATAAAGCCAAGAACTGACAAACAACCTAATTACTCCTCAGAGGCACCTGGCAGTTAGAAAGGCTATTTTTTTATTCCTCAACAGTGTCGGATAAGCTTCTTGAAATTTCAAGAACAACAGTTGAAAACAGCAGCTAACTACTGCTATGAAGAAAAAAAAAAAACACTTTTCGTGGGCAGAACAATACAAAAACTGGAGTACTGACAATTGGAAAAAGGTAATTCACCATGAAACTCAATTTTTCACTCAAGACTCTAGCAAAATGGTGAGATCCAGTATGTTTATTGACTAAAACATTTACATTCTCCCATATCTTTTGTGGAATTTATTTTTAAAATCTCTATTGGGTCTGAAAATTTTGTCACTGTTGGAGGAATGATGAATTCTAATTGATATATTGATACACTGAGAAGCAGAATTGTTACAGAATTACAGAAATTTCAAAGTAGTGTGATACTGTAACATGACCTTATTCAATGCCACATATCATGAAAGGTTAAATAATTTATCTAAGATATGAAATAAACTTGCTTCAGTGGCCTAATTTTAACCCCATTGAAAAACTATGGGTTAGGGAGCAGAGCCAAGATGGCGGCTAGAAAGCAGGGACTTGCGTGAGCTCCCTGTCAGGTCTCTCCAAAAACCTATAAAAATGGCTCTGAACAAATTCTAGAACTGCAGAACTGACAAAATAGCAGAGGGAAGCAGGGATCCAGCCCAGGACAGCCTGAATGGTTGCTGGATGAGGTCTATCCCACACAGAGGGGAGGGGAGGGAAGCCTGGAGGGGAGCGGAGCACAGGGTGGCGGCAGGACCAACCAGACCAGGAGCCAGGTGAAACAGGCCCTAGCGCCCTGAATCAGTGAGCTGTGGCAGTTACCAGACCTCTCAACCCACGAACACCAAAGACAACAGAGAAGGTTAGTGGGAAAAGCTGCTGGGACAGAGTGAAAAGAGTTTGCAGTTCGGCCACCGCCCCAGGGGTGGGGGTGGGGGTGGAGGGGGTGTGTGTGTTGGTAACCAAAAATGGGCTCCTTAGCACTTAGTCAATAAGTGCCCTTGAATAGTTTGACTTTTTCCCCTGAACTAACTGAATGCTGTTTGTATGTTGGATTGGAGTAAGCTTGTCGGCCCCTTCACCTTGCTTCCCTTGCTTAAGCTGATCGAAAGAACCTGTGCTTTCCTGGTCAACCCCTTCACTTTGCTTAAGCAGATCGAAAGAATCTGTGCTTTCCCCAGCGTACCTTACACCCCCGCTGAAGTCGGATGGTTAAAAACAGCTTCCGTTGGAGCCAGAGGCTGCTACAGCCACAGCCACACCCACAGCCGAAGCCGAAGCAGGAGCTGCCAGTAGCAGAGCTGAACAAGGACTTGAGGCCAGTGCGTAATCTTTTTACCATAGAGGGGAAGCATGTATATGGTTTTGCTTTACACCATCATGCTTCTCTGTGGCCTCCTGGTTACTCTTGTGAGGCGGACTTATTGGGCCTGGAAGCTTTTGATCAATATATCAAAATGGGGATGCTGGTTCATGGGTTGGTTATTGTGGAGCCTAAATATATGCTTTGATTCTTCTGCCTCTTATCCTGAGAATTTCTTATATCCGGCGGTTCTGAACTTTTCAGACATATATATGAACCTCTTTGAAATTATAAACTCTGCCCTCCTAATACAGGGTGGTGCAGCTACAGAACTACAGCTGCAGTTGCTTCCAGCCTCAGGCCCACCTGGTGGGAGGAATTAAGTGCCGGATCAGAGCTGGAATGCACAGCCTGCTTAAGATTTTCATCAGGTCCGGGTTGGGAGTTCTTGGGGAAGGAGGAGTGCTGGTGTGGCAGAGCTGGCTGTATAGAAATAGCTCCGAAATCAACGGCGCATCCCCTCAAGCTTGGAGGAAAGTACTCTTTACAAGCAGTCATACCCTGGCTGGGAACATGGCCAGGCAGTGAAAATGCACTCAGATTCAATCTCAGACTTAGGAATATTTCTTTGGTGACAAAGAAAACCAAAACATACAGCCAGAACAAGTCAACAAAGTCAAAGAGCCTACATCAAAAGCCTCCAAGAAAAACATGAACTGGTCTAAGGCCATTTAAGCGTTCAAAAAGGATTTGGAAAAGCAAGTTAGAGAAGTAGACGAAAAATTGGGACGAGAAATGAGAATGATGTGAGAAAACCATGAAAAACAAGTCAATGAATTGCTAAAGGAGACCCAAAAAAATACTGAGAAAAATATTGAAAAAAACAACAACTTAAAAAATAGACTAACTCAAATGGCAAAAGAGCTCCAAAAAGCCAATGAGGAGAAGAATGCCTTGAAAGGCAGAATTAGCCAAATGGAAAAGGAGGTCCAAAAGACCACTGAAGAAAATACTACCTTAAAAATTAGATTGGAGCAAGTGGAAGCTAGTGACTTTAGGAGAAATCAAGATATTATTAAACAGAAACAAAGGAATGAAAAAGTGGAAGAAAATGTGAAATATCTCACTGGAAAAACCACTGACCTGGAAAATAGATCCAGGAGAGAGAATTTAAAAACTATTGGACTACCTGAAAGCCATGATCAAAAAAAGAGCCTAGATATCATCTTTCAAGAAATTATCAAGAAGAACTTCTCTGATATTCTAGAGCCACAGGGCAAAATAGAAATTGAAAGAATCCACAGATCACCTCCTCAAAAAGATCCCCAAAAGAAAACTCCTAGGAATATTGTTGCCAAATTCGAGAGTTCCCAGGTCAAGTAGAAAATACTGCAAGCAGCCAGAAAGAAACAATTTGAGTATTGTGGAAAAACAATCAGGATAACACAGGATCTAGCAGCTTCCACATTAAGGGACCGAAGGGCTTGGAATACAATATTCTGGAGGTCAATGGAGCTAGGATCAAAACCAAGAATCACCTACCCAGCAAAACTGAGTATCATGCTCCAAGACAAAATATGGATTTTCAACAAAATAGAGGACTTTCAAGCTTTCTCAGTGAAAAGACCAGAGCTGAATAGAAAATTTGACTTTCAAACAGAAGAATCCAGAGAAGCATGAAAAGGTAAACAAGAAAGAGAAATCATAAGGGACTTACTAAAGTTGAACTGTTTTGTTTACATTCCTACATGGAAAGATGATGTGTATGATTCATGAGACCTCAGTATCATAGTAGCTGAAAGGAATATGTGTTTATATATATATATATATATATATATATATATATGTATGTATTGTATATATGTATATGTGTGTGTGTGTCTATGTATGTATATATGTAGGGGTATATGTATATATGTGTATACACACACACACACACACACCACACACACACACACACATATATATATATATATAGACAGAGGGCACAGGGTGAGTTGAATATGAAGGGATGATATCTAAAAAAAAAATCAAATTAAGGGATAAGAGAGGAATATATTGAGAGAGGGAGAAAGGGAGAGATAGAATGGGGTAAATTAGCATAAAAGTAGCAAGAAAAAGTGGTTCTATAGGAAGGGAAGAGGGGGCAGGTGAGGAAGAATGAGTAAATCTCACTCTCATTGGATTTGACCTGAGGAGGGAATACCATACACACTCAATTGGGTATCTTACCCACAGGAAAGAAGGAGGAAGAAGATAAAAAAGGGGGGACAATAGAAGGGAGGGCAGACATGGGGAGGAGGTAATCAAAAACACTTTCGAAAAGGGACAGGGTCAAGAGAGAAAATCCAATGAAGGGGGATAGGTTAGGAATATGCAAACATAGTTAATCTTTCACAACATGAGTATTGTGGAAGGGTTTTACATAATGATACGCATGTAGCCTATGTTGAATTGCTTGCCTTCTTAGGGAGGGTGGGCGGGGAGGAAAGAGGGGAGAGAATTTGGAACTCAAAGTTTTAAACAGATGTTCAAAAACAAAAAAAATGTTTTTGCATGCAACTAGGAAATAAGATACACAGGCAATGGGGCGTAGAAATTTATCATGCCCTGCAAGAGAAGAAGGGAAAGGGGGATGTGAGGGGAGTGGGGTGTCAGAAGGGAGGGCTGAGTGGGGAATGGGGCAACCAGAATATATGCCATCTTGGAGTGGGGAGGAGGGTAAAAATGGGGAGAAAATTTGTAATTCAAACTCTTGTGAAAATCAATGCTGAAAACGAAATATATTAAATAAATTAAATTATATTTACATAATTAAAAAAACAAATGAGAAAAAAAAGAAAAACTATGGGTTATAATCAAAAGTGGTCTTGGAAAATGTACTATTCCTCACATCTCCAAGATAATAAAAATATGGGTTAGTGATGAATTGAACAATATACAACAAAATCTCATGAACTCAGTGCCAAAACACATGAAATAAATGATTGCAAGAAAAGGAAGACATATCACATAATAAATAATTGTATGTTTTATTGTAACAAATATATTGAATTATTTTACTTCTAGAGGTAGCATGATGCATCAGATAGAAAACTGGTCTTAGAATCAGGAAGACCTGTGTTCAAGTCCTGCCTTTGACACAAACTGGCACTGTGACATTGGGCAAATTGTTTTTCAGTTCTCTAGAGATAAAATTCTGTTTTGGTCAAAGAGGATTCCTTATCTGCCTTTTACCAATGAAATCGATAGTTCAGTTTTTCTCTTCTTCTATTACTTTTAATGAAACAGAATTTTTCCTGCTGTAGGAAGGGTCTTTCAGACAGATTTTAAGTATACAATTGCTTCAATTGTTTTGATTGAATTGAATCATAGAATAGCAGAGTTGAGATGAATCTCAGGGGTCGATTAGTTCAATCCGCTACACAAAGAATAAATTGGGGGCAGCTAGGTGGCACAGTGGATAGAGCATCAGCCCTGGAGTAAGGAGGACCTGAGGTCAAATTCAGCCACAGACATTTACTAGCTGTGTGACCTTGGGCAAGTCACTTAACTCTGCCTCAAAAAAATTGCATACACAATATCTCCTAAAGTGGTCATATAACCTCGACTTGAAGACTTCTAGTAATGGGAACTTACTAGCTCCAAAAGCAACTCATTCCAGTTTGGAATAGTTCCAATTACTGGAAACTTTGTTTTCAAAGTAACCAAAAACCTGATCCCCATATTTTCTACTTGTTTATCATACTTCAGCTCTCTGTATCTAAGCAAAACCAATCCTAATCTATTTTCCACAAGATAACACTTAGTCAAATTCTGAAACCCCTAGCTCAAGGATAAAATATTATAAGCAACAAGAAAAAAACAATTTAAATATGGCAGTGTCACAATTAGAATCACACAAGACCTAGCAGCAATGACACTAAAAGATCACAGGTCTTGGAACACTATATATCAGACAGCAAAAGAACTGGTGTTCCAGCTGAAAATGTCATACCCAGCAAAGCTTAGCATAATCCTGAATGAAAAAAAGGGCCTTTAATGAACTGTCAGACTTTCAGGACTTTGTTTAAAAAAAAACAAAACAGCAACAAACCTGAACTTAAGAGATTTGACATACAAGATCCAAGAGAAATAGAAGGTGCATAGCAAAGACTAATTACAAGGCACTCAATAAGGACAGACTATTTGTGTAAAATGTAAAACATATGTCGAAGATTGTTATTAGTAATTGGATAGTTTGTAGGAAAGATTGGAGTAGAACTGAGTATGGTATGAATTGAAAAAATAAAACTGTTAGGAATAGTTAAAAAGAGTAATTATTTTGCACAAATGAGGTGCGAGAGGAAGACATGAAAAAGAGGAATTAGTTTTGGAAACCTACTTTCAACAGGAATGGGTTCAAAAAAGAACAGAACATATATGTATATAAATATGCATATATATACATATATGTGTATATATGCCTAGAAGAGCATAAAGGTCTCCTAAATTCAGAAAAAAATGAATGCTAAGGGGATAGGGAGGGGGCAGAGGATAAGGGAGAAATCATTAGAGGGGCAGTTAAAGGGGGAGTATAGAAGGGTGTTTAGATTTATAGGAATGAGAGGATAAGGGAGGGATCTTGGGGGGGAGGTAAGTTAAGTAATAGGAGGACAAGGTAGTGAGGGGGTAGAAGTAAAGTAGAGGAGTTAGGAATAGGACATAAGATATATGCACAAACATAAAAACAAAAATCATAAGTAGAATTTGTTAGGGATAGTATATGTCTATGCATGCATGCATGTATGCATGTATATGTGTATCTATATATCTATAGCTATACATAAATATATCCATGCTTAATTGTAGCCTTCTTGGTGAGGGGGTGGAGAGGAAGGGGGAAATTAGCACAAAGTGAAAAGTGCACATCAGAGAACAAAAGAAAATGAACAAGAAAGCAAAGATAGCTTTCAACACAATGCATAATATTTATTACATAGGCTTTCTCAAAATGGAAATTTATTGCTATGTATTTTGAATCCTCTCATATTCTGCTGTGTGCATGATGTACTTTTTTTTCTATTCTTATTTTGTATTTAAGTTTCAGTATTTAAGTTTATAATATGTTTCTTTTTCTTTTGTTTTTGTGTGTTTAAGTTTCAGTATTCAAAAAAGATAACAGATAGATTGCCAGGCACAGAGTCAGGAAGAGCTGAGTTCAAATCTGGCCTCAGACACTCACGAGCTGTGTAACCCTGGGCAAGTCACTTAGCCCTGTTTGCCTCAGTTTCCTCATCTATAAAATGATCTGGAGAAGGAAATAGTGAACCACTGCAATATCTCTGCCAAGAAAACCTCAAATGGGGTCATAAAGAGCTGGATGTGTTTGAAAAAGGACTGAACAATTCTTAAATATCTAAAAATGATTTCTGTTCTCCGGACTAATGTTTTCAATTCCTTCAACTGACATAGTTCGAAGTTCTGTTACTCCAGGATATGATTCAGCTTTTCAAAATCTTTTCTAAAATGTGATTTCGTAGAACTGAACAATGCTCCATACATGGTCTGCCAAGGTCAGTATAGAATTCAATCATCATCTCACGTTTCCTATACACTATGCTTCTATTAATGAAGCTTAAGGTTGAATTTGCATTCAACATATTGCTGACTTATACTGCGGCAGAGGTTCACTAAAGTCCTAAAATCTTTTTCATATGAATTTTTTTCTAGCCATATATGTGTGGAGTCGAATTTTTTAACTCGAGCAAAGGATTTAACATTTATCTGTATTACTTTTCATCATGATAGCATCGATTCCCCACTCTAACCAAGGATACCCAAACTGATGGGTTAATTCTATGAAATGATAAATAAGTTCAATCTCACAACTGATTATTTGAGCCATGGCATTAGTCAAAATAGAAATTGGAAATTATGGAAATTGATGCTTGCACATATAGCTATGCTTCTAATGTTTGTGTAAATTCATTAAAAAATAGAACAATTCTCTGAAACTTGAAGAAAATGATCTTTGTAAAAGGACTCAGAGAGAAGAGATGTATAGAAACATGGCTCTTTTTGGTATAGATTTGGATAGACCATTAATTAAACTGTCTTTTTTTTCTGTATTTCCTCATTGCTACTCCCTTTCACCTCTCTGGTTCAGGATTTCATTATGTCTCAACTAGGCCACCATAACAGTTTCTCAGAGTTCCTATTCCCATGTTTTCCATACTCTACTTCAATGCATCCTACACTCCTCTGCCAAATTAATCTTTCTGATGTCTGGACCTGATCATGTCATTCCTCTGCTCAAAATTTTTAATTGACTCCTTATTAACTGCTGCATGTTGTGTAAACCCCTTTGCTTGGCATTCAAGCACCTCCATAATCTGATTACAATCTGCCATTCTGACCTTTATCCAGGGTTGTTGTTGAACAAGGGAGGTGGAAGTGGGAGTGAAAATGAGGAGATATAGAAAACAGATGAATTAATGATCTAGCTAAATTTCTATCATAATGAACCATGTTGCTACATATCTGTGATATTATATTGTATGCTGGAGCCAGCTCTTACTGACTCATGAGAGCCAATTGTTAAAATTCCAGTTTGAGCATTTACACCTTAGAAATCAACAAACACTACAGATCAGGGCTTGGTTGATTGTTTTGTTGATTGTTGAGACTTAAGAAAGTAAAGGAGAAAACTGGAAAAATGCATAGTAAACTTAAAAAAATTTTTGTACATTTTTTTGGAGAGTCTGTTGCTAAACATTTACCAACACACCTCTGCCTTTATCTCATGTGTCCTCCTTTTCACATGCTTTTGCCCTAGTCAGACAGGTTTAATCATTCTTCCCCAAAGAAGTCCATATTTTCCTGCCTCTAATGCCTTCTTTACACAGTCCTTTATAGCCCAAATGCCATTTCCCTCTACATTTCTGCCATGTGAAATTCTTTTTGTTACTTAAGGCTCTGCTCAAATGCTCTTACATGTACCCTTATGTAATTCCTTCAGTCAAACACAAGTGATCTGTCCTTTCTAAATTTTTTTGTACTAGAGAAAACTGTATCTGGGGGGCAGAAGACATAGTTCTAGCTCCATTATTTACTAGCTATATACCTAAGGAAAGCCGTTTAACTTTTGTTTTCTTAGCTGTAAATAAGAATAATAATATAGTAATCAACTTAACACAATTATCACAAGACTCAAATTAATGTATGTAAACTACTTTATAATTGTAAAACATTATATAAAGTGTTTAATAAATGCTTGTTGACCTGGGCATGTTGGTGTGCTCACCTATAGTCCTTGCTACTGAGGATGCTGAAGTTGGTGGATTTCTTAATCTTGGGAGCTCTGAACCAAAGTAGGGTAAAGCTGATTGGGTGACCATACTAAGTCTGACACCAATATGATGAGACCTCGGGGGGGGGGTGTGGGTGGCATCATTTTGCCTATGAAGTGGGGAACCAGAGTGGATCGGAAACTGACCAAGTGAGAGATTCCATGCGGATCAGTAGTGGTGTCTGACCTATGCGTGGTCATTATATCTACAGCTTGGACAAAATATTACTGACACCTAGGCTCAAAACAAACAAACCAACAAACCAACAAACATACCAATCAATCAATTAATTAAATGTTTGCTGAATTTAATTTACTTGCCTTAGTCTTTCCTCTTCAACTAGGTGGTAAATTGTTTTAGGGTAGGGACCTTGTCTTAAATATACTTAGTACTCAGTGTAATACTTTTCAGATAATAGACACCAAAAAGATGTTTGTTAAACTGAATTGAAATCATATCTTCCAAAATATATCAATTACATATAGTAAAAATATGTTGTGTCATAGTTTGACTACAACACATTTAGTGGCCCAGTGCCCAAACAAGATATATGTTTTTTCCACAATGTATCTATTTTCTATATTGAATATAATTGTCAATATTAATTTAATTCAAACATAAGTTGTCCTTTTAGCACATGGATATTTTGTTCATTGAAAGGGACAGAAACTAATAAAAATAAGCTTGAAAAAGAAACACAGCCTCTCTGATTAAATGTTGAGGAGAGATACAGACTGTTCTAAGACCAAGGGGAAAACTGCCCTTCAGATAAAGGTAACAAAAGGACCTGCTTAAAGGTAGAGCAATTAGAGGGAGTTACGGCTACAGGGCATTATGGCCTATCAGTTCACTGGCATGTAACTTTTTAGAATTTTAAAAATTATAACTGACAAAATATAAATTAAATAACTGGGGATTATGAGCAGATTATATAAGGATGGTTGGGGTAACACTTGTAAAAAGGTTGAATTGTTGAGTTTTACAACGTAAGTTAAAGATGAATCACTGCTTATATTGATCTGAGGCACCAAAAGATAGAAAAGAAGCTATAGGAAGGAGACAATGATAGAAGAGAGGGAAAAGAAAAGATGAAGAAACTGAGCATGGAAGGATTTGAGGACAGAAGTCACAAGAGGCTGTGAGAAAAACTGTTTCCAAATGACAAAATACAGGAGCTGAGCTTACAAGAAGGTTTTGTAGATGCTTTGTAGGGAGATATGCTGATTGGAATTTAAGTACTGCTATTCAGACTGCTGATTGACTTACTAGAGAAGAAATGAATCCTGATGCTGCGTGGAGAGCTATCTAGGCTCATTGCTATCTAGTCACATCTACAGACTTAAAGCTGTGAAAACTCTCAGGCGTGCCTCTGTTGCTTTGTATTGCTCTCTCTGTTTTGAGAAGGAGAGACAGAGTGACAGGAAATGGGCTTTGCAGCATCTTTGCTGTGAAAAGAGACTTGGCTTTTCTGAGGGATGATTGGACAAATAAGACTACTCTGCTATTTGAAGAGCTGCCTGGGGAAAGGCTTCATGATCCCATCACCATCTGTAGCCTAAGAGGAAGAAATTCTTTAGAACTTCAGAGAAGATATGAGAAACTTGGCAGTTTTCTGACTGCACATCACTGAAAGAGAGCAACGCATTCTTAGCAGCTTAACCAGAGGTGGCCATGTGCTAAAAGAGTTAGTCTTGGTTTTAGTGTCCTGAGACTGAGACTTGACTTTGCCTAGTAAGAGAGCTCTGAGGACCAGAAAGGAAATAGTAGCAAAGTAGTTTTGCCCAGCAGCTGAGATGCATTGCAGACTGTTTTCTAAGGAGATATAGGATAATGGGGCCTTCAGTCCAGAGTAGCAAATTGCCCTGAATTCATGGGTTTTCCTATTCCTACTACATTTCTGTAAGTTTGTACCCACTCTCCCTCAAGGACATCATGCATATTAGTGGGAGAGTATGACCCAGATTATGACTGGATTGTTATATTTTGATTATTCCTGTTCTTGTCTTCTATTAAGTAAATGGTATGAGTATTCTTGCTTTTGACTTATCATTTATTGTTCAATGCTTGAGTCAATAGTTTTGTTGTGACTGATTTTGTATAAATGGGAAATTAGCAGTGAGAACTCAAGAGCTGTAGTAGTAGGAGTATATTCCTTCACCAACTTAAATCAGGATTATCACTAGTCCTTGGAGAGTTTGAGCAGTAACTTCATGGTTCAAAAAAAGGTTCTCCTCCTAACCAGGGAAAACAACTAGACCTTTAAGTTTAATGACAGGTTAGCCTGAGTGAGCCAGGCAAGAAAGAAAGAAAAAGGGTTGGGGGTGAGGTGCCATTTTGGATTCCATTTCCGCAGGTTGCATTGTCCACTTGGGCTAGGTGCCACACTGAGGTTATAATTCAAACAACTTGATCAAAGCTGGCATTTTTATCATCACCATCATCACCTTCATCATCATAATCTTGTGCTTTCTATGGCAGTAAGTAAATTGGCACAAGTAATAGTAATTTCTATAAGCATGAGTGGTGTGATCTTATGGAAAGAGCATTGAAGTAGAATCTGGAAGCCTAAGATTCTAGTCCTCCTTCTCCCACTAACTGGCTTTGTGACTACTGTCAAAACCTTTAGCATCTCAGAGTTTTAATACCCATGTGAAAAATAGTAATGATGTCATTTGGCCTTTCTACCTTATAAACATATAAAACCTATAGCAAGGATCAGATAAGATGATAGATGTGCAAACACTCTGAAAAGTTAGAAATACTAAGCAAATTTATTAGCTTTATTATATATCGAGTCTTTTAAAAATAGTTTGTGATATCCCTAGTCAGTGGTTTGGTGTGCTTATTCTACATGCACTAATGTTTCCCTTTGTCTTTTTAGGCTTTTTTGCCATCAAAATCTTTGAACAAATTCAAAGTTCACCTATTTCCTATTAAGAAAACAATGAATATATATACAATTGCAATGGAAAATTTATAGGACTTTCATGCAAGTGTTTGTGGGTTTTAGTTTTCTAAGTATTGAGGTATTTTAGTAGAGCTCCATGTATTACTGCATTGGAAATGTACCCTAACTAGGTAAATAAGTCTGGTGAAAAAACTCTCAAACCATCGTGCTTGCTTCCCATTTTCATGCAAACAAAATTTAAGCAAACGCAAATGAGGAGGTGCCGATGACTGATGTACCAACATCATGGCACTTTGCAGAAAGCCTAACAACTACATCCACAGCAGAGATATGCAGGCCCTGTGGTAACATCAGTAAAATGTTAAGATAGGGCAAATAACTATCGGCACAGAGCTCTCTGGGGTACAGCTAGAAACAGCTAGCAGGGTGAAGAGTGTATGGCTTAAACACTTCACCAGCACTGCTGACAAAGAGGAGGAAACCACTTGGAATCCTTTACAGGTGATTCCTTGGTTACTCTGCCTTTGTTTTAGTGATCATGTAAACTAATTACGATGCTGATGAGCCCAGATTATGGGAGATGTTTTGCCTGGGTACGGGAAGGCTCTATTTTGTTTGATTCACGCATCATAAGCTTAGTCATCTGCTTACCAGCACGAGTGGATAGCATATATAATTGAACTGGGAAGAGCATACTTTCATCCATAATAACAAGGAAAGCTACCTAAAACCAGCAGACTAATTAAGGGTAATTATTAACCATTTTGATCAGTGATTATTTTTCATATTGTGGCTTTCTGCTGTTTAGAACACAGGATGGGAGGTGCCACACGTTCCGGCTTTCAACTCGGGAAACAGAAAAGAAAGAAATCCTAATCCCAAAACCTTCTATCTTTTCTTCCAAATGTTTTTTTTAAAGAAATATATGTATATGTATATGTATATATATATATATATATATATATATATACACACACACACATATATATAGATATAGATATAAAAAATTGAAACTGTGTCTTTATTCTAATAGAAAAAATAATTATAGAGTGTGTTTGGTATCATTTTTCTGAATAGAAGACATTATGCGTCCATAAATTCCATCAGAGATCTGAGGAGCAGCAGGCTGCTTGGACCATTACCCATCATTGTTGAACAGCAGAGTAATTAATTAGGCAAATACGTCTAGATCTGGCAAATTCACACACTAGAACTGGGCAGCAGCAACATATACCCTTGAATATGGAAGAAACAGCAATGATTTTGTGTGCCTGTCTGATGAGCAAGGAGGCCATTTTTCTTCTAGCCCCACCCATTCTAGGCATACTTGCCCCTCCTTGTGCAGTATTTGAGAAGGTGTTCTTTTTTTTTTTTAATTCTTTGGAAATGGGTCTGTGAATTCAGAAACAGCTTTTTTTGTTTTGATTTGTGGGTATTTTTTCAAATGGTATGAACCAGGTTTACTTTTCCTACATTAATTTGAAAAAGAATGTGATATTTACACTGAAATAGGTTAAACCAACTTATGAAAGAGATCTCTTTACTAGCTCCCTTGAGCTTCTCAAATATCCACGAAGGCCTTCCAATTACTGTACCATATTAAGGTAAAGGTTTAATTTTTCAAAAAAAAAATTAAATGCTATCTGGCATGATAGAAAATAGGGCTCAATATTTGCTGTGAACCAGGTGACATGGAAATTTGGTTACTACTCTCTTAGAATAGTTCTCTGTAATTTCTAGCCAATAAAAAAATCAAATACTGTTTATTTACTACCCCCTCCCACCAAATAATAAAAATACTCTGGCAACATTAAGAAGAAGAAATTTATTCATTCCCTATATTATTATTGCTGCCCCAGGTCATCCCCAATAGTTAAACCTGACAGCATGAAAACAGTTTAGATCTTGGCTTAAAAGAAACTCAACTACTTAGCATCACCAGTTCTCAAAAGATGAAATGAGGATTTTCAGTGATCACCATTTAAAACCAGATAACAGAGAAATCTCCCACCTAATTCAGATTTTCTACTAAGACTCAGCTTGTCACAATGTATAGCTTTCTTCCCTTTGATAAGGTCAGTTTGCCAAAAAGAACAAAGTGCACATGAGTAATACATTACTCAACCACTTGTATACATACATCTATTTTTCTTACCAGGTCTCACTATGCAGAAAGGTACAGGCATGGCACCATGATAAAAAGGGTCATTTAAAAGACTTCGCAGAGGCTCTGTACTGTGAAGGATTGAATTTTCACTTGAATGCCTACATTTTCACATCTTTTTCTTTGCAGAAATATTCCTTTTGAATGGCAGACTGCAATTGGGTGGGTACTTTTTTATGTCACTGCCCAGGAATATATAAAATATTAGGACGTATTTGTCCCAGTGGAAGAACACAGTTCACTGAAAGGTACCAGATGGTTATTATGGAGGTTACACAACTCCACTACTTCAAGCTGGAGAGCTTCTTTTGACAAGAGTCTCAAGTTCAGTCAAGGTGGAATTCTAAGGCACATCCCTCGTAAATGATAGGCAAATTAGAGTAAGTTGTGAAATCATTAGTTCCCAAAGTCATCTGCTGGGTGATTTTTCATAATCATTGCCAATGTGCATCCTTACGTTGGCAGAATGCTGACTCCAGTCCATTTCATTTCTCTATTTTAAAAACCTTTTCAGATCATAAGTAAGAAAAATATGGGCAAAATGACATTTCCTAATCTCCAATTTTTTTTTAGCTGTTTCAAATGCCCCAAATCAACTGACTATAAAAGACACAAATATTTAAGGGATCAAAAATTCCATTCACACAAAAGATTTTAAAGCACTTAATCTTGGAAAACACTGAAAACCATAATTTGTGTTTTAATAATTTTATCGGGTTACTGTCAGTTTACATATGGTAGTTCTTTCTTTATATGCATATTCCCATATCTGTTCTTAAAGTTGCATTAATATTTGTACTTTTGATTTAATTTGCTTTTCTAATGAAATTAGAAGAGTATAAAATTAAACTAATCAAAAAGAAAATATATCCTGTATACATTACATAATCCTGCGTCTAAGGATTTGTTAAGAAATTTAATAATCACGATAATGGTTCTGTGATTGAGATCCCAATAAAACTATTTTTGCCATTTTATTAAAAAATATTCACCTGCTTATCAGTCATATAGAATGAGAAAGCATTTACAATGCCTTAGAAAGAAAAAACAAGCTCATTTTATTCACATTCTCTAGAAAAATTAGATTAAAAAGTGTATCATGCTTCATGAAGAAATCAAACCGAATTTAGGCAAAGGATAGGGCATTTACTTTTTAAATGATGATCTTCTACAAAGTTGTTCTAAAAATTAAGATTACTGATTAGTTGGTGTGTAATCACTCAATGTCATTAAATGTAATTCCTGGTATTCTCAACATCTTACCAACTCACTTCTGACCAGAAAATGTGTGCAGTCAAACAGAAACGTAAAACTTTAAAAAAAAATTAAAGATTTGGTCTCTTAAGTTAACAACAAAATTGTCCCTTTACAATCTTTATCATTTTTGTGTGAGTTAAAATAAGAGAAGTTCTACTTGGAAAAAATAAAGAGGCACTTGCACCAGAGAAAGAGAAAGCATAGCAAAGGGTAAACATTCTGGCAGCTCAGGTTCTACCCAAAGAAAACTCTACATTGGTGGAGTTGGCTGAGTCGGGAGAGAGAGAGAGTGAGGTCCATGCATACATGATGCAGATCAGATCCACCGATAGGCTTGGAAAGTATAGAGGAGAGTCAGATCATGATCTTTCTAACTTGGTTATCTGTTATATTTTAATCCAATTAGTTGCTTGGCATTTAGAAAGACAAGGCTGCCAAGATTAGTCTGGGAGAAGAACTAAAGAACATCTGCCCTTCAATTTGTACAGATCAACAGGAATTGCTTCGGATGTGAATTTTAAAATTTGTATTTTGAAATTGCACAAGTAATGGTCAATTATTTAGAACTGTTTGAAAATAATGAAACTAAATAATCCATTCTGATCTAGTTTGCCAGGCAGTGGTCAGAAACACATATATTTTATTTATGATTCAGACATTCTGAAAAAGAAAAAATAGTCTCTACAAACTAGATGTATGATTTGAGAAAAGGAGGCTTGGTTTCTATACATGTGATTTTTATATCAGGCTATGATTGTGGTAACAGATGTACCTTTAAAGAAACCTGTACACTGTAGGTTTGCATTTAATGTCATTCATATGTTGGCATTCTGCTATATCAAATATAGGGTTGGGTAGACAATAGGTGCTCAGTAAATGTTTGTTGATTTGAAGTGAATGGAGTAGAACCCAATGCTAACATCATAAAGAATACTCTGACCATTTTTGTTTGCTTCTATGGCCATGTAGCTAATTTGGCAACCTGAACGTCCTCTTTATTGCCCATGGACATACATGAATGGGTTTCCCTGATGTAAGCAGGAACATGACTTTGGTATTTGGGTTTTTGAAACTACCTGGCAAAGAAATCCATGCAGCAGAAAGAGTCTGGTGTTGGAAGACCTGGTTCAAATCCTGACTCTCATTTTCTACCCGTGTCACCTTGGGCAATTCACTTAACATCTAGGCTCTCAGTTTCCTCATCTTTGAAATGAAGTGGTTGGATTAGATGATCTTGAAAGTCTTGTCTAACTCCATATCTATAATTCAATGAAAACATATATAATTCTGTCTCTATAGAGCAGTTCTTAGCAAATTATGATGTTCTTGAACATGAGAGAAAGAGCAATCAGTTACTTAATCAGTGAATATTTACTGGGCACCTATATTTATTGGGTTTTTGCTGGGTGCTGCAGGGGAAACATAGCATTAGCAAAATTATGAACATAATCACTCCTAAAGGACTGCGTCAAGGACTTTCTCTGATGTTCACATACCATTCAGTTGAAAGTACTTCCCAGAGGACAAGAGTATATCTTAATACTACTTTCCAGCTCTCTCTGTTGCATCCCAAGAATATTATTTCAAAAAATGGCATAATATTGGAGTATGAAATTTTAAAAACATATATTACTTTTTTTCCTGTTAAAATCTTTTAAATTTGTGGTTCCATAGTTAATTGGCCTTTACTATATAAAGGTTTCAATGATGCAGAAAGTAAAATAAAACCTCAAATGCTCATTTTTTGCTATATTGCATAGTGCTATGCATAAATTTCTCCTACTAGAGTTCTACTCTGAAAACAGTATCATAGTATGAAAGTGGCCCTTGTTTCTTGAAGGCCATGCAATAGAGGACATGCTTTGTCAGGAAATGCTTTGGGAATCAGCATCATGACAAATTTTGCGTCTTCCTTCAAGGGCCATCCTAATACAATGTGAAAAAGCTTATCATCAGAAGACCAAATGAATATTGACCCAGTAACTAAAAAGAATCAAAACACCAAGATGAATAATATATCTCTACTTTTATTGTTGGGTTTGGATAGAGGAGTTTTCACCTCATCCTGCAGGCTACCATTTCCCAGCTATCTGCACACATGTTGCTGGTGCTCCCATCATCTCATCTCCTTCTACCAGACCCTGGCACTATGTCTCTGGCAAGTCAGATTCTCATAGGTGAGTTTTTGCCTTATCTTGTCCAGAAGTAGGCTGCCATGTTACTTTCTGGCTACCTCCATGCCTATACCTTTCTCCCATTCTCTGACCAAAGAATTACATAGTTACCAAAGAGAGAAGGAGGAGGGAGGGAGGGAAGGAAGGAACTCCCTTTTTTGCAGAGGTGGGGAAATATAGGTGTGGAACGATGTACAATCTGTCAGACTGGATGTGTTAATTCATTTTGCTGAATTGTTTTTTTCCTCCTTTTTTATTCTTTTAATCATTGCCCTCTGGGCAGGAATTGGGGGATATGTATATTTGGAAATGAAGGTGATCTAAATTAAAAAGTTACAAAAGAAAAGACCACTGTTTAGACAGACAAAACAACTCAGTTCTACTCTGTCTTGCCCCTAAAGCTGTATGATCTTAAGAGGTCACTCCATCTCTTTTTCTCTCTGTGCCTTGTTTGTCTTCTTAGTAAAATAGGTTCAATGCCATACTTGTTTGAAGATGAGAGACTAGGGTCAGTGACATCTTGACCTCATTTTCATTTCTATTGCTTACAAAAACAGGTGGGAAGGGCTACAGTGAACAATAGTTCTAAGATTCAGTGACATAGTCACAGCAGCAGGGTGCATTTATATCCTCGGTTTACTGGCTCATGTGTTCTTGTGTTTAGCATAACTCAGGCACTGCTTCCTACTGGAGTTCTTTCCTGATTCCCCTCCCTGAACTTCTACCTGTCATTTATTAGTTTCTCTCTGTCTCTGTCTCTGTCTGTCTCTGTCTCTGTCTGTCTGTCCATCTGTCTCTCTCTCTCTCTCTCTGTGTCTCTCTTTCTTTCTGTCTGTCTCTTTGTCTGTCTCTCTGTCTCTGTCTCTCTCCCTCTCTGTCTCTCTCCGTCTCTGTCTGTCTCTCTGTCTCTCACTGTCTCTGTCTCTCTTACATACACACACACATTTACTTTGCATTACTTTATATTTTCCCTAGTACAATTTAAGCTCCTTGAGGACAGGGATTGTTTAAATTTTATTTTCCTATCTCCAAGCACCAGTGCTTTAAACAAAGTAAGTATTAATAAATGTTTGTTAAATTGGATTGAATTGAATTATGTTCAATCCACAGCAGTGCCAGAGGCCCATAATGTTCTGGCAGAGTTCCTGTATCCCCTGTCTTCGTCTGACTCAGCTCTTCAGTGACATCAGTGGAAAATGAGAAGACATGTTCTCTTCTCACTATTTTTTAGTAAAACTTGAAAGTGTTCCTCTACAAATTTACCCCATACCTCTCTCTGAAAGAGAGTGATGGAGTGATTATGCACAAAGGGGAAAAAGAAAGATTTTCTCTTTAAGACATTCTTTTACCTAAGAGTCGATACCAAGAGTTATAATCTCTCTCTGGCCAAAAGCTCACTTGTCCACCATACCATTCTCTTCCCAAAGGTTCTGCTCTCTTTCCTCCTTCACAGAAGAAACATCCAGGAAGAGAGAATGTAGCTCCACTCTCTCTCACTCAGTCATGTCTCTATGACTCCCACCAGGCTTTATGCAATGTAACAAATCTCAATATTCCCATTAAAGCTTTTCCCCAACCAACAGAAACTGGGAAGACCCAGACCACATTTAGGCTCTATTCAATTGCCCATAATTTGCAGGACCAGAGTGCATATTCAAATTGTTTAGGAAAAAAAAAGTGAAATAATATTTTATTCTGGTGGTTTGGTCACACAATGTTAATTAAGAAGATGACAAGTAGTAAAAGGTAATTTCAGTTTTGCCTGACCTGCTGTGTGTCAGCGTCCAGTTCATTCAACTTATATCTCAGTTCTGTTGAAGATAAGGTGTTGTGTGCAGGAATGCAGTCTAAATAAAAATTATAGGGTCTGTTGTAACAATGCCTGAGGGATTTCAGGGGTAACTCCCATTAACACTAATGGAAGTTACACATTTCATCCCTGAACATCAGTGGGAAAAAGAGGCACCAATGGGGTGCTTTCAGCTAATTTTTTATTGCATAGTTAATCACAAACTGACAATAATGCACTTATTACCAGAACTCTGTCCTATAATATTTCAAAACATTGAATTATCTGAACAAAAAATGCAACAAGCTATCTAAAAATGATAGCAGCAAACACTTTTGTAAATACTCTAGGGAAAACAAACCCAACATATAAATTTCTTTATAAAAAATCAGGAAGTATATACATTGAGTCAGACCTTTTCAGAGAAGTAAACCAACTAGACTGACATTTGACTCTAGCTTCTTACCTGAATATAACACTGAAAACTTAGTCTTCCATTACATTCTTAACATATAACCAAAGATAGCCCTTCAAATGTTTGACTTGTAGAGGCAGATAGGTAGCTTAGTTGATAGAATGCTAGACATGAAGTCAGGAAGATCCGAATTCAAGTCCAGCCTTAGCGGTGTGACCCTGAGCCTGAGTCGTTTAATCTCTGTCTGTCTCCATTTCCTCATCTGTAAAATGGGGAATACAATAATACCTACCAAAAAGGGTTGTTGGGAGGATAAATAGAGATAGTATTTGTAAAGCTCTTTGCATACCTTAATGTGCTGTACAGATACTAGCTTTTATTAGGTCAGGCCATGTTTACTAAGGAGCCTTTGCAGAGAGAGCACTTTAGCGGGACTCCTCAAAAGTACTTTTTTTGGTCATTTCTACTGCACTGTAAAATAAAATAAAATTGAAAATACAGTAAGCAGAAAGGAAAAGACACTCTTGATATGTGTGCCTTAGTAGCTCACTCATTCAAACATAGTATAGCTAATTGACTCTATTGGTGGGGAAGCCCACTGAGGATTACCGAATTTTGCAAATTAGCTTGTTTCCCGAGTGTGTTGTGCAGTAATTCACAGTTAATAGGAATTATAAAAATTATTCTATCAAAATGTGTCTGAGAAGCAATGGGTTAATAAGAAGTGTGATCTACAGTTCCACGGAGAGGGGAATGAGAGCCAAGAAAGGTGACTCCACTCCAAAAGGAATACATTTGTATGAGAGTGAATGAGATTTGGGGGTTCACGTGAAAGGGGTCATGGAATGAAATAAAAGCTTCTCAGTCACCCTGAGCCTGCTTAAAACTGCTGCTAACCCACAGCACCCACCAAAGCTTACTGGCTGCTTTGGTTTCTTTTTTCACATTTTGACATGCTGCTGTGATGTTATCCAGGGATAACCTTAATCTGTGAAGATGGTCTCATTTTCAGGTTTGGGAGAAGGCAGCGTTAACTGTTCTCCATTGCCATGTCAAACCCACGAAAAAGGCATGGTGAACTCCTAGTTTATCAGAGTTCAATGTTATGTCAAATTCCTTTTAGATAACAAAATGGGAATTTTGAGGATGTGAGGTTTTCTTTGGGGGGGGGTTACTGTATATCTTTACTTTTGAAGATGCTTTTCCTATGTATGTGTACTATGCCTGTAAATAATTAGCAAGATGAACCTTTGGACACACACATAGGCTGTATATAGACATGAATCCGAGGGCTTACCTATGTCACTTATATGCACAGGTAGCACGATCAAGCTTTGCATGTACCTGAATATGGTAAAATCTGTTCTAAACAGCTCACTGAAAAACTTAGGAAAATAGAGAATGTAACATTCTAACTTTCTCCCATGGCTACCCTTTTATTCTCCATCACACTTCCACTTATTGTTCCACGATGAGAGAGCTGAGGTATCAGTCACAATGCTGACTTCAGATTAGCCAGGTAAGAAGTAGGTCAGGGTGGTACTTCATATAGCTTCAGCAAGTGTTTCATTTGGGATGGCTGAGCTGTCCGCCTTAACTTGCAGGATTCTTTAAAAAAGCAGTTGGGTATAGAGTTGATTTGGGAATTTCTTCGAATTATAGCCATTTTGCAAAAACTGATGCTGGCACAATGAGATCTTCCCTATACTGACTTGGGGAAATGTAGCCAAGACTCACAATCTACAGTAAAATGTTGCCAAGCCAATACTGATTTATTCAAAGTACTGTGTAATGCAAAGTAACTGGTATTTCTCAACTGACTGGATAACTTGTATTCTTTAACAAAAATATTGGATAATATGAACCCAATTAACCTAAAGTCACTTTTTTTCCTTGTCTTTTGAGTCTTGAATTAATGTGAGTTTGCTGTAATCAGTTCTACTCTCCCCTTTGGGGCCTGAAGGGTGCTAGCTATTCACTGTTATGGCCTTGAAGGGGAGACAGGCTGCCCTGCAATCCTCTATACAATTCCTTCTCTTCTACTTCTCTTCTTCTTCTTTCCCTCCCAACCTCCCCAGTCAATTTTACTCTTGTCTGGATGAGGAAATGTAGCAACCAGCATGGTCTCTGCAAAGGCTGATGGGAAACGGAAGAGTTGCAATTACATCAAATGATTGGTCTATTCCCATAGAGAAACTGTAGCTCTCAGATGGGAGAAGAATCCAAGATGGACTGCAATGCCATTCACTCTACTTTGTCCTTAGTCATGGATTAGGTCAAACCCTTTTGATAGTCTAGCTATTCACAAGATATACTAAAGAAGCTTTTTAAATGTCCTTAATAGGACAAGCCTATTTTGAGTTATGCCAAAAACAGATAAATGCTCAATTAATACTGAAGTTTTTACTTTTAAAAATCCACATGAGCAGAATTCCTGGGTGGAATCAGTTAAATTAAAAATTCTTACCTCAAATATCCATATTCCCTAATGCTAATATTGATCGTCTAAGTTTGGTAACTCTTACCTCAGAAGCTGATTCCTTGAGGGCATGGGCAGTTATTTATGTCTTTTAAATGAAGTAGCAAATCTGGAACACTTAATATAAGTTAAATACTATTTTCCTGCAAGAGAAATTTTCAATATTTTCTCTGGAGGATTTAACTTTTCCTCTGGGACTTCAGATTACTTCTTCATGTTCATGACAGCATCTCAAAGAGTAGAGAACACAGGTAGCATATAAATGCCTCTTTTACACATGATATTCCCATTTAAATAATACTTTCCTTAGGTTTAAGGTTCATTATAATGACATTACCCTGAAATCTCTTCTTATATATAAGCTCCTGTGAAATATAAATCATTTAATACTTCACAAATGAAATATAGCATAAATACGAGGGAATGTATCAATGTAAACACATGAACACATCTGTGATTATCACTGAAAATTATTTTTAGCAAAATATAATTTACAGAGAAGTGTAACTAACTCTTTATATTTGCTAGGAACCATAGCCCAAATACTGTTCCAAATATTCCAGAATTTCAAAGAGATAAAAATTGGATTGGAAGCCATGATCACCTAAAGATCAATGCTTATAAAACATGAAAGGAGTTCCCCCAGAAATCTCTGGTAAGACAGAAATATGTATTCACAGAGATAACTTTACATTAAAGTCAGATCTTAAAATTCTTTTAAATATTATAACAAAGAATTTCCTATTAATTACAAGAGAGTGCTCTTGTTTTATTTTAACCTTTATTTTATTTTCTAAACTGATGTTTTAATCCAACTTTGAGTGGTTGCTACTAATGTAAGAAGCATGATGGAAAAATAGAGGAAAATACAGCATTCAACACAAAATGTGTACTATCTGACTTGCTTACTGAGCATTCGTGAGCTTCAATGGACAGAAGAAAATAAGCTATAGAAACTGCTATTATCAACCCCCTTAATGGCATTCCCTAAAAAGAGAATGCTCCTTCACTTTAGCATCAGCACAGAGTACTTGGGCTCCCCTGCTCTGATGCAGCACCCCCCAAGTAGATCTGTGAGAGAATATGAAGACAGGAAAGGAGAAGTCGGGTGGAGCCAGAGGGAGAACAGCTGCAGTGATCCTGTTAGCAGATAAATGGCTTCCTCCCACCTCCATCAAAGGCAGCTTTTTTTGCTCCTTGATTTCCAATGCTTACAAAGGCTCTTTCAAGGACATCTCAGAGAAGCCCTTGAGGTTAGGTGGGACTATGAGAGAGAGACAGAGAGAGAGACAGAGAGAGACAGAAAGAGAGAGAGAGAGACAGAGACAGAGACAGAGAGAGACCAGAGAGAGACAGAGAGGGACAGAGACAGAGACAGAGACAGAGAGAGACAAGAGAGAGACAGAGAGAGACAGAGAGAGACAGAGACAGAGAGACAGAGACAGAGAGACAGAAATAGAGAGAGGGAGGGTGGGGGAGAGGAGAGAGAGACAGAGAGAACACAGTGTTAAAGGGGAGAATTTTCTCCCGCCTTCCACAATTTCAGGAAAATGAGGGAGTTCAATGAGATCTCTAAGGTCTCTTCCTACTCTGAATCCTCTACGACCTTCAGTGAGTTAAATACAGCAGAGCTGAACAGAGAGAGAATCCAACATAATATAGTTGCTTCAGATCGGAAGAATGGTCAGTCCACTGGAAGAAAAACTCCAACCTAAATGGCTCCTGGTCTGTGGGGAAGACTGACAAGAAGAAGTTCTATAAGCCTCAAATAAGCCAAGTTTATGACTTTTCATTCATGACTTTGTGAGAAAATTAAAATGTGAAGATTTATGCGTGCTCATCATAACAAAAATGATTTCTAAGTGTGTACAAAAAAATAACCAGCTCACACACTTGAAGTCCAAATCTGTTATGTAATTGAAACACAGAAAACTTCTTTTCAGAATGAAAGTGATAAATGCTTCAGTCTTCTTGATTTCCCATTCCCAGGAACTCCAAAAGGATGACTTTTCTATTGTCCGGTATAAGTCATTCTGGGTTTTCAAAGCCAGGATTATTATCAGACACTATATTACTTGGAAGTCTCGAAAAGAACCTACGTCAGTCAGAAAGACCCTAACAAAGTAACAGCTAGAGCAGAGACTCACCTGAGAACTAATTGAAATCAAATTTACTCCTCTCATTGCTTTGCTTCCTCAGAACCAGGTGGCAGGAGCTAGATACAGTATGACTTACAGTATTTCTCTCTCTATTCACATAAGTTAGCAGGCCAGCTTACTGTCACCCTGGGCTAACAGGGAGAGTAATTCTGCCATTCCCACTGGTGCAACATTAAGGGAAATGAATCTCATTCTGTTCCTTTTTTGGAGTAATTTATCAGATGATTTATTTACAGTGCAGTCTGTATGGCAAGTAAACAAATATGTTATTTTTGCCGTCTGCAGTCTGCAAATGGATTCTAAACATGAAAAAGAGACAAAGTAAGTGTCTTTCCAGGATATGCGAGTGGCTCGATAACAGCTCTGAAAAATAAAGGAACTCCATTACCAGGCGTTTAGCAAGAACTGATTTACATACTGGAGTAGATGTTTCATGAATCCCACAGCCACAGAGAGGAAGGGGGGGTGGGGGGAACGGTTCCAATGGCACACTACCACTGTGCATGTTGATGAATCCCCTAGCACATGTTAATTAATGCCCTATTGTGTTTGGCAGCCTACCAGGGACTGTGATTGTACACGGACTGATCCTTTAAATGGAGAGTGGCTTACTCTATATTGAAAAGAAAAAGATTTGTATTTATACAAGCCATGACTATTCCTTAGGAATAAGCGGTTTGCTTTTAGGGCAATTAAGGAAGATGAACTGCCATCTATCACAATATTTTATCATTATGCTTTAAAAAAAACACCCTCACACCCTATAGAGTAAGTTAAAAAAATAAAAGAAAAAAACCCTCAAAGAAATGTGATAATTTTTTTCCAGGAAAAAAGACCCCTCCAGCCCCACCCAAATCATTGCCCAAATCAGATCCATAAGTGGTGATTATGTATTTGCATCTGTCATTCTTCTTTGCCCCTGACCAATATTGCTACCATGCTACCTAAGCAATTAAAATGAAATGCTAATGATAAGTGAATACAATAATTAAAAAAAACAGACCAACAAGGTAAATTTAGCAAGAAGAACAGGGAACATAAACTGCCTGAGCTTGAAGCCTGTGTAACAAAATTAGAGGTATTCCTAGAATTTCAAGGTTATCATTTAAATAATGTTGCATTAATTAATCATCTCTTATTTATTTAATTTACCACTTACTATGTCCACTACAAGGAACATTACCCACATATGCGTATAAAATATACATACATATAACATTTATATGTACATATATAAGAATATGTGTGTATATATGTGTATGCATATATGAATTCGAATATATGAGTATCCAAGAAAAATGAATTGGCTTATATTATTTTTCCATATGAATAAGATTGGAATATCAGAAGAACTACTTATATAAGCCTCAAAAGACATTGTGATCAATTGTATTAAATGTATTAATTATGTGCTTTCCAACATTGAAGATATTTCAATCTGGCTTAGTAAAGGCACGACTTCTTTTCTTCCTCCTTCCTTCAGGACAATTGAGATATTGGTCAGTTTTTTCTCCCATTGTCAGCTTGAGTTTTTATCTGTGCTCCGTGTTTCCTTGAATTAGAAACCTACATGTGTAACATCCCCTCAAGATTTCCTCTAACATGCTTCGGTCTTCTTTCAACTTTAACACAGACATTTCATTTGTAGTTCAGACTATAGCGGCCTTTTAAAGAAAAAAAAATACAACACTATCTTTGTTTCTTCCCTTTTGTTAATTGGATGTAATTTGCTGGTTTTCTTGGACAATTTTGTTGTTGTTCAATTGTTTCAGTCATGTCTGATTCTTCGTGACCCATTTGGGATTTTGTTGGCAAAGATACTGGAACGGTTTGCCATTTTACATTTTAGAGATGAGGAAACTGAGGCAAACAGAGTTAAGTGACTTGTCCAGATTTGATCTCAAGAAGATGAGCCTTCACCACTTAGCTGTCCCCTTGGACAATAAACATCTTATTTTAAGATTTAGTGTTACAGTATTCCATAGTGTAAGTCTTTGAAGGGACATCAGACAACCAATAGCTGGTCAGGAATCTCTTCCAAAACATTATCAGCAAACAAGTACTATTTCAGCCTCAATTTGGAAACCTTCAATGAGCAAGAACTCATTATCCGGTAAAGTAGCACATTCCACTTTGAAATAGGTCTAGTTGTTAGGATACCCTTCAACTTGTCTGTCTTTTCTAAAATAAGATGAACATGGTATGTGAGATGGGGCCTGACTGGGGCAGAGTATAGGAAGACTATGATTGTCTATGTTTTGGACTTGACTGCTCTTAACACAGCTTAGCCTAGTGCTGGCTTTTTGGGTGGCCATGTCACACTGATGACTCGTATGAAGATAATAATTTACTTTTTTTTAATAGCAAATGTTCTCCAGTGCCCTCTCCTCTATTCTGTTTTTGTGAAACTAATTTTAAAAATTCTGTTTTATTCAATTCAATCCCACAGTTTTCTCTTGTCAAGATTTTTCTGGATGGTGATTCTGTTAACCAATGTTAGGTAGCCCTCCAAACTTCGTGCCATCTACAAATTTGACGTTCATATGCTATTTATGCTATCATGAAAGTTATTAATAAAAATGCTGAGCAGTACAAGGCTAAGGACAGACTCCTGGCTTACTCCTTTAGGACACTCCTCTTCCAAAACTTACATAAAACCATGAATCGGTCCTTGTCTTTGGACACTCTGAGAGGAATATTGTAAAGAAGCAGTATTTGTGTGTAAGAGCTTATGTATAATTTGCTCCTTGGGTATAAGGAGCTGAGCTAGTGAAGGCGGGGGGGGGGGGTGAAGTAGAACACGAGTTGTAAGACACCTGAACGTGTGCATTAATCCAAGACAACAGAAATCATACCACCCCTATCCTCTTCTAGTGCAGGAATAAGCTGATAGGAGATGGTGTTGCTACATTAGGTATGTACCAGTGTTTCCACCAAACCACCATGACTTAGTTATAAAAATTGTGGGTAGCACAGTAAAAAATACTCCCTTCAAATGTACTAGGTTACCATGACCACTCCAGCCTTACTCCTCTCCAGAATTTCATAAATCTGGATGGAAAGGAAAATGCTGAGGGGCTCAAAAGATGGTTTGACCTTAGTCACAGAGGGAAGACTGGAGATTTTTGTTACTAGAAATAGGCATCTCTGCACTAGAGTTAGAAAAAACAAAACAAAACAATAAAACAGAGGTATGCTCTCCTGGATCAAAATGAAGGAACCAAGAAAGGAAGTGTGGAAAGAATGCAAGATTGGGAATGAGAGAACTCAAATTCAAATTCTGGGAATCACAATATAAGCTGTCAGGTTGCCCAACTGTAAAATGGGGATAATAACAGCCCCCACATTACAGAGTTGTCATAAGCATCAAATGGTATAATATATGCAAAGTGTTTCACAAACTTTAAGATTATATAGAAATGCTAGCTATTATCATTAACTCTATGGATTTTTGTGCTAGGGCCATAACAACTGCTTGACAACAAGACATTGTATTTCTACCAGAAAGGGCACCTTTAAGTGATTTTCACTCGATAGTATAATACAGTTGTAGGTGAAGGTACTTTTAAATGCTCCCTATTGTATGCCTACTTACTCTATGGTCCAAACGCTCATTCTATAATAGAATTATAACTCATCAGCATGGCAGCAGAGAGTGGGGCACAAGTAGGGGCATCTCTGAAATGACAATAGAAATCAGAGGCAATTTAACTCCAAAAATGATCATTGCCTTACATAGCTCTAGGTAAGATGGCCTTGCTTTCTATGCTGCTGTTCACTACAGTCTAATAAGGTGCAATATAGTCATGACCAAAAGGAGAACTAAATCTATGTCCCAGGTTTTGATACCCAAGATAAATAAGGGGATCATAAGGGAGGATCTAGCTGTCCTCAATGAGTCACACAACCCAGGTGAACTTCATGATAGGACTACAAGAACTGGTTGATGTGTTTGCTGAGTCATAATCTCTGGATGTTATTATGAATATTATGAAAGATGGAGAACAGGAGGGGGAGGACCACAGAAGGGTAAACACAATCTCTATTTCTTTTAAAAAGTGGGGAGGAGCAAGAGAATGGACTCTGCAAATTATGGGTAATATCTGTGTCATTCCCTTAGCCCAGAGCAACAGCTATTTATTGACAAAATAAAATAAAATAAAATGAGAAGGCTGCGAAGGATGATCTTAAGGTACCCTTCCAGCCATAATATTCTAAACTTCTTGAGGCTAAGGTTCTTTTCATTCTTTATATTTGAATCCCCAGGTCTAGTGTAGTACCTGGCATAAGTAGGTGCTTAATAAATGCTTCTTGACTGATGTTAAGTTCACTTATGCTTGTCTCTCTTTGTGGCTTTCGTTCACACCATTCCCTCTGTGAAGAATTCTTCGCGACCTACTTCATCTTCCAGAGCTCCGCTCAAATGGCAGACAAGTCACAGGTTATGGAACCTCCCCTTGTCAAGAGTAGTGTGGTTAGCAGATAGAGTAATAGATTCAGAACCAGAAGACTTGCTTTGAATCCAGGTTCTGCTACTTAAAATTTGTGTGACCTTGGCCAAGATACTCCACTCCTTTAGGCCTTGGTTTTCTCATTTTGTAAATTGAAGGGTTTGGCCTAGATGCTCTCTGAAGTCTTAATTTCTCTAATTGTGTTCTCAGCTGAGCTAGAACTGATTTCTCATTCATCTAAATTTCTATACGTTTTTTGCTTATATTACTCTAATGATGCATCTGCCTTGAACGTTCGTGTATACGTCTCCTTCGCTTAAGTACTATTCTAATGCCTCATCTTGTTGTTCAGTCATTTCAGTTGTGTCCAACTCTTCGTGAACCCATCTGGGGTTCTCTTAGCAAAGATACTGGACTGGTTTGCCATTTCCTTCTTTAGCTCATTTTATAGATCAGGAAACTGAGGAAGATAGGGTTAAGTGACTTGCCCAGGGTCACAGAGCTAGTTAGTATCTGAGGCTGGATTTGAGCTCAGGAAGATGAATCTTTTAGATTCCAGGCCTGGAGCTCTATCCACTGCTCCACCTAGCTGCCCCAGGGCCTCATCTTGACATTTGGGCTCTGGGAGACTATACTAATAGGATGCAGTCAGTGTACCCAGGCCTTTGCCTGGCTCCTCATTGGACCTACTGATGAGGACTTTTGCTTGTCACTGATGTCTCCTTGATACCGTAAAATTCCTCTGACAGAGATGACAAGATAGGATTTCCTTTGACCCACTGACACCATATTGAAGATGATAGATTGATTCAGTGACAGGTATACACCTAAGCAACCTGACTGAACTTTGCTTTGAAAAGGGGAAACAGAGACACAGCTTTACAGGCTGAAGAAAAAAGAAGAAAAGCTGGGAGGTCAGACAGAGGGATGCCCATCAGATGCCCAGAGGCTCAGTTCATTAGAGGGAAACCTGCAAAGCTAGATGGCCCATCTAGGGAACCATTTAGGGAACTATGGAGCATAAAAGAAGAGAAGAAAAAGATACATTGTAGCATTGTTATATCCTCCATGAATCAATGATACTCATCATTTCATCATAAACAGAACTGCTTCATGTAGAAGATGAAACCTTAGTGAAGATTTATTCAGATGGATATAATGATCATGGAGATACCATGTACTCCTCCACATTCCCTTTTTTATTGCCCCCATTGCTATAGCTAAGAATCTTAATCACAAGACAATTCTCTAATAGAATCCCATATTAGTATAGCACTTTACAGTTTATGAAACACTTTTTGGAACCATGATCACATTTGATGCCCATAACAATTCTAAGAGATAGCCAAAATCTGATAAGGAATTCTACAGATGAGAAAACTGAGCTCCCAAGAAGGCAAATGACTAAAGTTCCATGGTTAATAAGCGGCAGGCCCAGGACCAGAACTCAGGTCTTCAGAGACCTAATCTAGGACTCTTACCATCACACCATTTCTGTACCATTTAAATGCCCTGAAAGTGGCACCCTGGAAGGGTGAGTCAAGGTTGACGCGGCTAGTTCTATGCCAGTCTATGGATTTGGAGACATTTAGCTTATATGGCTGTCACAGAAAAAGAATACAAAGTTCTTGACTTATAAAATCACTTTAAAATATTTTTCTTTTCAAACACAGTTGTACTGACAAGTAAGTAGTTGCATCTCAACTGACAAACCATCTGGCATCTTGCAATTGGTTTGACACATTTCAATCAGGGTTTTGATCTCAACATAATCCTGAGATGGCACCTTGGAGGGTGACTAATAAAATTTTATTAAATTTAGATTCTGGTAATTTTCCAGGCCTCATCCTACTCGACCAAAGAGTGAGGCTTTCTTTCATACTCTTGATCATAAAATATAAATTCCATGACTTGTGCTTATCGTTGCAGAATGCCTTGAGCTAAACTCTGACACTGTTGTGTGTACACAATAGTGCTAAATCAGACTGAGTAATGTTCTGGTCATAGTTGAATGTCTGGTAATTATCTCAGAAACAAATCAAGGGCTTATGTGGGTGGTTCTATCAATGTAGCAATCTATTCACATTCCTCCAACTTTCCCCACTAAAAACATTAGTGTCCATTCTCTCTCCTTATGATCTAAATGTGATTAGAAAGATCACAGGATAGTATTTCCCTTTGGAAAAGTGGCTTTGTGCTACCAGTACAGCTCTCACACCCTTTAATTGCTTTTCCTGTTTCTAAGAACTTATCAGAAGTTTGTTTCTCATTTTTAAAACTCTCTCGAGATCCCAGATTGATCTTCCCTTTGTAGGTAACTTAAGATTCTCTCAATTGTTGTTTAGAAAGGGATAGGTCAAGTGATTTCAGAGAATTAATTATGAAGCAAGTTACTCACTTCATGCTAAAGAGACATTAACTCAAGATACAGAACAAGACATGCATTTTTTGGACATGGCCATTGTGGGAATTTATTTTGCTGACTATGCATATTTTTATAAGCAGTTTGGTTTTTTTCTTCTTCTTCAGTGGAGGGCTGGGAGAAAGAGAGAGAGAGAGAGAGAGAGAGAGAGAGAGAGAGAGAGAGAGAGAATGTAGATTGTTGTTAATTAAGAAATTAAAAAAGAAAGGGATAGGTCAGACTTGCTAACCCGTTTCCACAAGAACCTCCCAGTTTAACTTTGGTTATATCGCCAACCAAAGCAAAAGAAATACAGACATAGATGACTCAGTTCCAAAAGGGAATTAGACTAATTGCTAATCAGCAGGAGTCAGGAACCGAAGGATGGAAACTTAGATGAGAGGAAAATTGGACAGATTGGATCAGCATTGTCATTGCTTTCTTTAACTAAGATCCGTCCTTTAATTGTTATGGGTGCTCCTACCAGCAAAATCCAAATCCCTTTATACCTCTATAGATAGTTTTTGTGAGTCTCTGTGACACATACTCCCTACTCAAATCCTACATCACACATTTACTAGCTGTGTGACTCTACGAAAGTCACTTCTCTCAGTCTCAGTTTCCTCATCTGTAAAAATTCTATATAATGGGAGCCATTGTTGTTGTCAATCAGGAAACAAATGTTTATTAAATACCTCCTAAATTCCAGGCACTCAATTAAGCACTGGAGATAACAAAGAAAGGCAAAATCCTGTTCCTGACCTCAAGGAATTTACAGTCTAAGGGAAGAGACAAAATGCAAATGATGAGGTACATACAGGCACAATACAGAGGTGTAGAGAGTTTGTGGAGAGGGGTAATATGGATAGATCTGGAAAGATGGTATCCGGAAAAGAAAAGAATTTGAATTTTACTGTCTATGATTATATAATTTTTTTGTCGCAAAGATCCAGGACCTACTTTTCAAATGGGGATGTAATTTGCTTGTCTCTGAAAGATCTAGATGAATACTGAAGTAGACAAGCAAAGATGAAAGGCAGAATATTAATTCACAGAGCTAGAGTATGAGCAAGAATTTAGTGTAAAAACAGTGACAGGTGCTCAAGATGATAGAAACCATATCTGGGAATGTTCTCTGATCCTAACCAGAAACAGGAAAGGCTCCATCATAAGGACCCAAACACGTTAGAATCATAGAACTGGAAGGGACCTTACAAACAATCGAGTCCCACCCTTTCCTTTTACCACAAAGAAAAGCATAAAATCATTCGAGGTCAGTTAGTGGTAGAACTGGGACTAGAATTTGAATCCTCTGACTCTCAGGTCATCGCTTTTACTATTACAGTATACTATTCAGATAATAATGCATTATTCACACAAATATCAGTCAAAACTGTCATTTAGTAATGTATAAAAAACTGTAATTCAACTGATTAACTAGATTTTCTACTTTAATCTCTTGTTTGAGGGGTTGTTTATTTTCCTGATACATAGACAAGGCCATTGAATACTTGCTTAGACAGTAAGAAGTTTTTGGAAAGACTCACAGCCCTGCCAAGGATGTTGTCCATCCACTTTTGTATTCTGTATTCTTTTTTCTCTTCTCTTCCCTTCCCCACTTCCCCAGTACATAGGCTCACTCTTTTTTATCCTATTTCCTCTCCTCCTCAGATGAGGAAAGAAAGGATTTATCTTAATTCAATTCAATTTAAGGAACATTTACTAAATGTCTATTGTGTGCAGAAAACTGGAAATGAAGGGGAAATGTAGTTTAGATAAGACATAGCCTCTGCCCTCATGAAGCTGTATATTCAAACTGGATTAGAAGAAGTGAACCAAGATAACTATAATACAGAGGAAGACATTGTAAGTATATCAAAGGGGTGGAAAAGAAAGTGCTAAAGAACTTATGGGGAGGTGATTATGGATAGGGAATCTGAGAAGGCTTCATGGAAGACATGCCATTTGAGATGAGCTAATCAATGTCTACATAAGCTCTCACCAATCTCCTCCCTGCAATGAATGGGACTTTCAGGGTTGCACAACATAGAGGTACAAGAATCTATACAACTCCCAAAGGAACTGCCAGTTTTTCTCCTTAAGCAGACAAAAACCACAGCCAGTATCACAGATCTGTGGATGGAAGGGGTCTCGGAGTCCGTCTAATTCAATACCCTTATTTCACAGTAAAATAAATTGAGGGCCAAGGAGATTAAATAACTTGCCCAAGGTCATACTGGCCACAAAGCAATAAGTGTAAGAAATAAGATTTGAACCCAAGTCCTTTATCTCCAGAACTAGTGCTCTCTCCACTTTATTAAGCTGTTCAGTCATTCAATCATGTCCCACTCTTTGTGACCCATATAGAATTTTCTAGGCCAAGATGCTAAAGTGGCTTGTCATTTCCTTCTCCAGTTGCCCTATTCTACATTGGCCAAATGAAACCTGACCATGAAATTCAGTTCATTTGGTTTACCATTACTTGTCTAAATGGGTATGCCATAGGTTTTGGTATATCTGATCTACTAAGGTCATAGAGTAAATCTCAGAACATTATATAAATGCAAATTACTACTAATATTCTTCTTGTTGTTACAAAATCATGGACCTTCAGAGTTGGAAGGGCCCACAGAAGCCATCTGGTCTGACCCATACCTGAAAAAGAATACCTTCTATAGTACTCTATAGTACAAACGGTCATCAATATTTTACTTAAAGGCTTCTTACCCGTGCCCTGCCTCCCTCCTCTCCCCAAAGCTTCTAAGCTTCTCAGTACTTTCTAGGTCAGAATCCTCTCCAAACAATAGCTCAGTAAGCCTCCATTGATGTGTTTACTCTTACTAGTCAGCCTGGAGATCCGCAGTTCAAAGCATAGGCCTTTAAAGAAAGGACATTGTGATAAAAATAACAATAGAATCTTACCCTCATGCATTTGGAGTTCACCCTGTCACCAATATATACACCTTAAGTATGGGAATTGAATGATGTGGGACACACACACACACACACATGAGCACAGAATGGCTGTGGCTAGGGTATATGTATACTGAGGGACAATGTATGTCACCAGTGCTACAGAGCTGCTGCTGTTTCATCAAGTTGTCATCTGGTTGCTCTGCTGTGCCTACTCCTTGCCAAAACTGCTCGTTCTACTTTCTGAAATGATAACCCATACCCCTCAGTTTGTGTTTCTACTTAGAGTCATAAACTAACATTTTGGATAAAAATGTATTTCAAAAGGCACATCTAGAAAGCAAGAAAAACAATATCCCCCAGGGACCTTCTAAATGTTAAAAACTTAAACTATCCTGGTCATTCAGTCAATTGTAACATGTGGGTACAGCAAAGTGGAGATGCCTGAACAGGGCTTATATAGTGGAAAGTGAATTGGCCTTTAGCGGGTATTCCATGGAACATATTCAGTGTTACCCACCCTGGTTCCAGTCAACAACATTGGAGTTTTGGGACCTACTTCTGTCTACATAGTGACCCACCAGTTCTGAAGGGACTTGGAATTTTATGCCAAACCTAGAGGTTCTCCTTTGTCCTCTTCTTCATCTCATGACAATGGCAAAGGGGCAGGGTTCTGTATTGGTGGAAAGAAAAGAAAGCTTCTTGCTGGGTCTCTCTGCTTTAACTCTCTTGTCTTGCTAGCAAGCAGTGCAGTTTTCCTTAGACTCCCCATGAGGGAGAGGGGAAGGGAGGTGAGATATGCTATTCTCCATTCTCCCCTACCCTGCCACCATTCTTACAGGAAACATTGACTCAATTAGGTGAGCTTGCGCCTGGCCCCACGGATGCTTTTCCCAATTGTTTCTCCTTTCTCTAGGGGGTAAATGAGTATCAGCCTCCAGGTGGACATGGCAGGGTTGGAGGTGACCTTGTGAGTTTGAGAGGCCCAGTGGCTCTGGGTCCATTGCGTGAAGCTGACTGGCAGGAAATGTGAGTGTCTTCATCAAAGATGACCACTACCAATTCTGGCCCACTTTACTAGCAAACATATACTGGAAGTTTTTTTTTTGAAAAGTATAGAGCCAGAGTGAAATGTAAAATACATAATCCAAAATCCTGCAAAAAGTTTATGTTTTGGTAAGGCTCAAGCATCATCATCCCAGCAGATTGTGGCAGAAATTACAGTTATAATTTATAGTTACTATTATAATTATAATTAAAGGTTCTTGTTTTAATTTGTTACGTCAGTACTGTGCCATCTTTTATGTTTAGCACTTTTTTGTGAATAGTAATAAAATACTCCCCCCATTTATGATTAATAATATATGTTGAACATCTTTTAACTCCCTCTTTTGGAGAAACCTTAAACCTGAGCTTAAACTTAAGCCTTAAAAAACTTTCCCTGGGATGCTGCAGGGAATAAGCCAAAGACTATAAGAGAAAGGAGCTCTCCTCTCCTTAGAGACCAGGCTCCCCTAAGGTTGAACTCAGGCTGGATCCCCACTTGCCTGGATCCAGGATAATGAGGCTCCTTAGTGGAGAAAGGCATAGACACTACCTCCTATCCCCCATGGGCCCATCCATCTTTTCCTTACTGTTTGACTCCACTTAGGATGTTTTTTGTCACAAGGCCGTTAGCTAGTCAAGGAGTCTATGCTTCCTTACTGACTAAAGGTTCAAGTGGAGTCCAGTTTGACTCTATACCCAAAGACAAAACAAAACAAACAAAAAAGTTAAACTAAAATAACTCTCATCTAATTCATCTTTCTTAATGTGGTTGAAAAAATGATAGTCAGTGAACTTAGTAAAGACTGAAACCTTTGGCAATAAAGATTTTTAGAAGTATCGTTATGTTCGACTTGGAAGAGAACTTGCACATTATGTATAGTTAAACCTCCTTGCTACAGAGAGAAGGAATTTGAGGCCCAGAGAGGTCAAAGGATAATTTGAGGTGATACAACTAGTTAATGAAAGAGGTAAGACTAGAACCCAGATCCCCTGGTTTATATCCTCAAGATCTCTCCATAACCTCACTCTCATTGTACTGCTTTGAGGGCTATCATGTGGCCATAGCCTTGATGCTATAGGAAATTAAATGGAAACTCTGGTATCCTTGACTATAAGAATAAATGGACCAGCAGAAGTATAATCAGGTTTACTACTAAGGAAAACCTGACTTAGTGCCTTTGACTGTCAAACAATAGTATTATTTAAATTGGTCTGAATTCTTCAGGATTTAACAATGTTTATTAAATGTAAGACTAAGGATTAAATGGAGAAAAGGGCCAGGAAATACGCTCTAGGCCAATGCTGTAAAGAAAAGAATCTGGTCCTTTATATCTGTAATTATGTCCTAACAATTTTTTTAAAAAATTATTATGAAAGGTATAAAGGGATAATAATAGATAGTTAAAACAATACCCAGCATTCATTTTCAAGTGCTCTTTTGTTGGCATGGCTTTTTATTGATCTGTCTTAGGAAGACTTGTTCTGAAAGAAAAAAATCATCTCTTGCTCATATAATGATTTTTATACATATCTTGTTTAGCTTATTTTTTCTGGGGAGAGTGAGATTGCTATAAATACCTGTACTACTTGATCTTGTAACCTTAAATGCAGGCAGAACTCCCCTTGGCACTAACAAGATTTTTGTCTACGAAAGAGTACAGAATTGGGACCGTAACGATTATGAAGCAATTTGATTCCTTCCCAAGAGATAGAAACTCTGGCACAATTTTCAGCTGGAATACACATACTAGCACCTTGTCCATATTCCTAATAATAACAAGAATGTAGAAAAAAAATCCAGGAATCCTTGCAGGCTTTAGCCTGCTTGCTTCAAAAGCCTGTCAGCTAAACAAATAAAGTGAAGTAGTGGGAGGGAGAGTCAGGGAAATTAGCTGCTGTGGGCTATAGTTAATGAGTGGTCTGACAAGGAGAAAGTCATGGTCATGAAAGTGTACAAATAGAATGGAAAAAAATTAACACCACAAAAAAGTGTGAGCCTCCACGTATTAGACACTTATTCAATCCAGAAGTTTATTGCTTTCTTGTGGGATCAGCCTCCAACCAACTACAGAAGATTTTCCAAACAAGATCAGTGACATCAATCAAAACATTGAAACTTTGAAGCATAGCTAGGCTGCTGGGTAAAAGTATGCAAAATATGTTTCAGGCTTCATTAAAAAGTGACTCACCACATCCTCAGGAATGTCGGGAGTTACTTGGCATCCTGCCTTATTGGGGGGGAATAAAGCAGTGGCCATTCTCCAAACAATGACACCTATTCTAAATTCTGACCTTGTCCAGGTGTGTCCCACTTATACTCAGTGTCACAATGCATAGAAGACAGACATTCTTACCTATCCTCAAATTATTTTTTGCAAAAGTCTGTCAGATTTTGGACAAAGTAGCAAGTGCAAAGGCTAAATGTCTGTTTATCTTCCATGATGGAACAACAGGTCATTTGGAGATTTTATGCAATAAAGAATTATGTTTAGAGAAACAAATATAGACTCTTTATTCAAGACTTATGTACTACATAAGACCCACAATAACCAATCTATTGCATAGCCAAAGAGCTAATATTTTGTAGGAAATAATTCTTCTGCATGTGAAGTTAATCAGAGTACCTTTCCTTTCTATATGTGAGTAGCAGTCACATCATTGCACTTTCAGGGAAAGTGTACCCTATGTTGAATAATTAAGAACAATTTACATAATCTTGCAAATACGGTCCTAGTTGAAATCTTGCTTACAAATACCTTTTCTGTCCATGTGACTATAAGTCATCCAAATACTAAAAAACTCTTTTAGAAAGAAACAATCTGAAAGAAAGAAGACAATTCCACAACATTGGGCACTAAAGAATTCATGCCTATTATGCCAGGTAAAATCTCGACAATTTTATTACTAATTTTTGTGAAATACTATGTAGTGGAGGCAAAGGGCATACTATAAATGAGCTTTAACTTGATTTTGTCAGAACAAATCCCTTATGTAATATAATTTACTACGAAAAGAACATGAGAAGCCTGGACCCAGAGCTCTCTATAGAGCTAGTACCTTGTGTGTACCCTGATAATTTTCAGTCAATGTTATTTACAATCAGTATTGAAACTCACATATTCAAGGATATGTCTGCCATCTGCTATGCCTTGTATCAGCCTAAGCACATGAAATTTCCAAGGTCACACTGCTAATGTAGCATTCATTTAATCCTATGTGTGTTATGAAAACCATTTTAAAGTTACTCCTTCTTGTTTATTATTAATTTTTAAATTGTCAATATATTAACGGAGGTCTGAACTCATAAACACATAATGAGTGATCTTCTGGGTCGGACCCCTTGTCTGTCCAACACATTGTTCTGTCTCTCACAGTAACAGCTAAGGACAAATTATAGGAAAGTCTGATTGTCTTTTCTGATATTAACCACAAAAAGTTAGAGATGTATTCTAAACTTCCTTAGCTTCCTGAAATAGCCCATTATGAATCTGTCATACATGAATTTATCTAAACCAATCTTGAACTGATTCATATTTTTCAGACACTATCACCTCATGGGGTAATGAGTTCCATAATTAGTACCTGCTGTGAAAAATAATATGCTTAGAGTTTCTACCACATAATTTAGTACTTAATTATATTCTGTCTTGTATTGTTCAGTACAGTTTCATTTGTATAAGTCTAGCCTCCCCAATTAGATGGTAAGCTCTTTGAGGACAGAGACCATGTCTTCCAAATCCCCCATTATGTCTAGCAAAATTCTACTATGTATATACTATTTGGCCAATATTATTTGTTTAGTGTTGTATTCCAAAAACATTTTCAAGATGCAAGAGACACTCACCTTTAGTATTCCAAAATATTGCAGGAGAAAAAGAAATCTGTTTTTACTCCAGTATACTTGGTAAGATTTTAGGAATTCTGGGTGCCATTAGAAACTTGAATCTAAATTTCCTTCTCTGCTCTCTGCCCCCTCAAAATTTTTAGTTACTGTCTTTCAGCCAATCAGTCAGTCAACAGGTATTTTAACAACTCTTGATTAAGCATATTCTAGGCACTATGCTAAGTGCTAAGGATACAATGAAAGGCAAAAAAAAAAATAGTCCCTACTCTCAGAAAGTTCATAATCTAATGTAAAAAGATATATGTACAAACAAGGTAAAAGAAATATCCCAAGTATAAATCCCTCTGATTTTATACGTATTTTCTTTCATTTCCAACACCCACCCACATGTCGTCCATATATTTAGTCATTTTCATTCGTGTCTGACTCTTCGTGACCCCATTTAGGGTTTTGTTGTCAAAGACACTGGATTAGTTTGCGATTTCCTTCTTCAGTTCATTTTACGGATGAGGAAATTGAGGCAAATGGGATTAAATGACTTGCCCAGGGTCACACAGCTAGTAATTGTTTGAGGCAGGATTTGAACTCATGAAAATGTCTTTCTTACTCCTGAGCACTCCTGGTGCTCTATCCGCTGTGGCACCTAGCTGCCACATGTTGCTGAACAAACTACTTTGGGCCACTGGGCTACAGTAGCAGATGGAGCTGATTTCTTCCAGGTACACTCTCCATTGCTTCTTAGCCTTTTCTCAGTTGTAGCTAACTGATAGTTTAGCACCTTGCCTTACAAAGAATAGTATGGATTATTTTTCCATAAAGGCATTGCTTAAGCATAGTAAAGCTCAATCCTCATTTTTCTTACTGATCACACAGTCTCCTGGGATTTTCCTGGAGTTCACACACCTCAGGTTAGCATTTTGCAACCCAGAAAAGTTAAGTATCACCTATCTGAAAACTTGGAGATTCTATTGTACTCCCTCATTGTCTTTTTGAATACCACTGTCTATCACTGTCACCTTGCAGGGGCTCAGATTCCCACCACTCAGGTGGATCATAAGAACACGAGATTTAGAGTTGGAAGAATGTCATGAAAACAGATCTTACAAAGTCTCCAGCAAAAAGTGCCAAGTTACCATTGTCACATCAAATTATGACTAACAGCCAGTCCTGCTCAACACTTTTCCTGTGAAAATTATAAACTATATTCCAAACATTAGCCCTGATCTCGCTGGTGGGATTGGAATCCATTTCTCACTTACTGGAAGTATATTAATATTTCTAGACTATGGAGGTATTATTTGGCATATTACTGACTCATTGCATTAGGAGAGTATCTCTGTGAAAAGCAACAGTCAATTTACTTCCTCCACAGTTACAAGACAAATAATATCTTGCTCCTTCAATACCTGTTCTTAAGAATTTAGACAATTCCCTAGGGGATTGGATCAGGTGAGCTCTCAAGAGCCCTTCCACTTCCCGGATTCTGCCATTTATGCTACTGAGTAAGAAATCTACAAGGAGTTGAGTTTTCTAAGTAGCAAAATACTTAACCTCAAAATGAGAAAGAGATGTGAAATGTGTGATCACAATGGTAGATTTGATTCTTTGACATAAAGGTCATCAAAAAGGAAAGAAAAGAAATTTCAAAGAAAAGGAATTCCTAGGAAAATATGGGATACCTGTTCCCCTCCCCCATCCTAATCTGGACACCATTATTCAATCACTACAATTGAATCCAATGGCTATGTATTATGCATGAGATGACTGTTTACTGAATTGTTTTATGCCATTGGGTTCACCTGAGATGAAATCAGAAAAACACTGAGGAATGTAAGGAGGCAAATTAAGCTTACCTACAGAACTTTGGGCTGCTGATGATTATAAAAATTGATTTACTAGTTTATCTAATGCTTTTTTTAAAGTCATTTTATTAAGCTGTAAATCATATCATCCACTACTACTACATCAGTAGGTAAAATTAATGATAGAGATAAACACATTAGAAAAAGCCAGAGCATGGTTACATGACAACATGAAAAAAAATTGATGAATAGCAGTTTAGGAGTGGTGACTCAGAGTTCAGATTTCATTTGAGTGGTGAAGGGTATCATCATCTGAAGTAGCCTGGATAAGGAGAAGTTCATATTGGCGCATGGTTTGATGTCATCATGGGAGACGTGGAACAAAGACATAGTTAAAAATATGTGGCATTTTGAAGGGGAAAAAAATGAAATTTGAGGTTAATACAGAATGAAATGTGCTGTTCTTGTGCTTGATAAAGAAACACCACTCAACAATTATGATATTGGAAATGTCTTGTCCCATTTTCTCTGGGCAAATAGCCTAAGAGGGAATTTTTTTTTTGATAATGGAAGAAGGGAGTTAGGGAGTTATGGTAGCTAAAGGATAGAATTAGAGGAATTTGTGAGAAAAAAAATTAATGCAGTTCAAATATCTCTGTATAATTTGCCCAAAAGGAAAGAAACCCCCACTGTAGTGGAATTCAAGCTATATTAAGAATGCTGTAGCACTTGCCACATAACAAGTAGGTTATGCACTTTGCCATTTGGAGGTTTAAAAAAATGGATTACAAATAAAGAACCCATTAGCCCAGGAAAATAGAGTTCCTTTCTTCCAGAAGGCTTCCTAGTAGCTTGGCTGTGTCTTTGTCAAAAGAAATCTATTAGTGGCTCTCTAAGTCTTACCTGGTTGGCATCCAAGCTAAGCGTCTCCACTCCCGATGGACCCTTCCCTGTCATCAACTTGCCCTGACAGCACTCCCTGGCAGGGACTTGTACTTAAATTATCAACAGCCCAACACTCTTGCCCTGATCAGGGAGGGAGAGGTATCAAAAAGACTTTGAGAGAGCTAAAAGTAACTCATTAGGAAAGAGCTGGAGATCCTCTGTTTCAAAACGTCCCTCCTGAGGAAGGCCAGAAGTTGTGACTTTCCAGATGAAAAAAACTGAGGCAGCAAGGGCTGAAATGTTCTTTCAGCGAGTTCATAGCGGATCTCCTAAGAGAGCTCTGGTTTCCTTTTTTCCCAGTCAGGGTTTTTCTGAGATAGATTACAACAAGCAATCAGGTCACTGCTGTATTCTCCTGCCAGCTTGACTGTATTTTAAGTGATTCTGAGAAAACAGGGAACAGTTATTTTTGGGGAGGGAGAGGAGGGAAGGGATGCAATGTTTAAAAATATATCCTTTCTTTTAAGTTAGGGTGGTCAGAAAGAAAGTAAAGAGAGACACATCTAACTAACATTCTTAAAATAATAAGCTCATGAACCAGCTAACATGGTCAAAAGAAGAGCCTATATACATATTGAAGGTGCTAAAAAAATGGGGGGTGTTAATATTGGAAATTGAGTATGTGAGTCATGCTGCAAGTCTGATCTGAAATAAAAACATTTAAGGCAGAGAGAGCATATGTGGCTCTATCCTGGTTTATGAGTGAGGTTGAGGCAAGTGCCCACTTGCCCAAGGAAAGTAGATCTATTCAGAATTCCCTGTCTGACCACTGAAGAATCATATTCACAGCATGAAATAATCAGGTCTTTGCTCATAAAATAATCACATTCATATGCTTCCTTTATTCCTACAGTCCCAAGAATTGATTTTTAATGTTGAATGGTATTTTTACGTCTTCTGAGTTAGAAACAGATTTTTAAAAGAGCTTTGATGCATGTCTGTCATATACAGAAGATGCATTTATTCATCCCCACAATTACCTAGATGGTGCTTATCACTAAAGCATCTAAATATTTTATAGAAAGTAAAAAAGTAAGCTAAATTCTTCGAAGTATCCCCAGGAGGTCCAGGCCATTGTTAACAGATTCCAGTGTCACCCCACCTCTCTCCTCACCCACAGGGCTTTTCATATCTGCCAGAGACAATAATAGAACATGAACAAGAGCAAGAGGAATGAGGGGAAAAAAACAAGGAAAGAACAGAAGATGCTAAAGAGGAGAAAAACAAAATAAAATTATTAAAATACATGAGAAAACATGTATTCTGATAATATTCATATATGGTGGTATGGATATTAGCATAGTTAGACCCACGGATTATTGTATTTTGCTGCCTATAGAAAAAAATCTGAACAGATTTAAATATTTTTCACCTTATCATTTGTAGGATATATATATATAATACACACATATATATATATGTGTGTATGTGGTTTATATATATGCATATATATATATATATATATGTATATATAATAGCACTATAAAGAGTTCTAAGAGATACTAAAGACTGGACCAGATAGTGAGATAGAAAAAGCATCAGATTTGAGATCTTAGGTTCTATTATGTCACTAACTTGAACAAATTACTTTGTCTCTCAGGGCCTCAGTTTTCTCATCTTTAAAATGAGAGGGTTGAACTATGGTCTCTCTAGCTCTAAATCTTCTTATCAATAAATCAGCAATCACGTATGTGCCTTTGTGCTAGGCACTATGTTGGACACTGAAGATACATGTACAAAAATGAAACAGACCTTGTTCTCAGAGTACTTCCATTCTGTCATGGAGATAACAGGTAAACATATTAAGCATATTAAATGTATACAAACATTTCTTTCCATGACTCATATAATAAATCATCTTGTAATGAAAGGTTTAGGGAAATAAAAGGGTGCTTGTCATCGATATGCATAAGAAAGGATAAGGGAGTACCAGGCTAACACAGTTCAGCAAGAAATAAACTAAGTGATGAAAACCTAGTGAATATAAACATAAGACAAATGACACCCACCAATGTTCCTTGACAAAGAAACCTCAATTGCACTGTTATTGAACAGATAACATGATGGTCTCCAGGCCAGGGCAGTGAAGAATGCTTTGGACCAGTTTATGCTGTAACTGGCCTACAGATAGGAAATATAATTTTTGCTTATGAAACAAGTCCAACAATAACCAGTGTTATCTGTATGTCACCTGAATACATTTTGAAATTTACTTTTTAGGAAAATTCAAATAGTTAAAAACCAAACAATGGAGCTAGTAGTTTAGAGATCTGTCTGATGGAGACTTCGTTTTTTCTTTTCCTTCACATGGTTATTAAAGTTCCTTCCTATGGGTATAAAAAATAAACACCAAAACAGATGATTCTGAATCAAAAAGTACTCCTTTTATTCCTCTTTTATATCTTCACTTGGAGAGATGTATATGTAGACAATTATCCTGTAAATTCTGGCTATATCCACAGCAAAGTAGATGATTAAGGCGAAGAAGTTCCCACTTCCTTTCTTGCCCCCAAACTCATACTGATACAGTAATCTTACAATACATACTGCTTCTCTCATTTGTCCTTTTACTTTAAACATTTCTCAGTGTCTTTGTGGTTTAGTAATTTAAGATATCCTTTGCTGCTCAATGTGTGTCCCAGGTCTGAAAAGGACCAAGAAGAAAACTCACAAGGTCAGAAGGATATCTATCAGACTCTAAACCTCAGGCTAATGCTGCTCTGCATATTGATGACAACCAAAGCCCTCAGTTCTCTCGCGTACAGGTAGCATACTTATTGTCATCATGGGACCCCTTTACCCCTTGTCCAGAAATTTCCCACATTATTGAATGCATACCCAGATACAAGAGAGGACTTCAAAATTCCAGCACCTAGCAAATGGATGATTCTGAACTAGCCATAGCAAAGCAGAAGATAATGACTAGGCAAGCATTTACAATTAAGTACTAAATGCCTTCAGCTGTTCTGAGGAAATGTTCAAATAGCCTATTTTGGTTTCTGTTGTGCTGAATGATGTTCAAGAAGCTTATGGGGGTGTGGGAGTTTGTTTTTGTTTTTTAGGAAAAAAAACCCTTCATTCTTCATAGGTGAGCACCATTTGCTTGGGCAGGGTACTGAAATTCACAGACCTTGGAGTTATATAGTCAGATACTAGGCCTCTCATAAAAGCTATTCCTCCTTCCTATCCTTTTATTGTTTGCCTTATCCCACAGATACATATTGTGCAATTACAGACTCACGAACTACAACATAATTAAGAATATTTATATATTCTGTGTTGCCTCTATAATGAATAAGTGCACATTAAAGGATTTTCCCAAATTAATTATTTCACTGTTGAACTGAAAGAAAATTGAACAGGTGAATGTTTTTCTCCTAAATCTCAATCCTTTTCATTAATCTGCATACATGTTATTCCAAATATATACATGCATAGTCCTACATACATATGTGCATGGAATGTATAAATATATATATTATACATAAATGATTTATTATAGAAATATCAGTGTTTCTAGATTACACTGCATACTAGATGAGCTGTCATTAGTGCAGAAAGGATACATAGCTTTTCAACAAAAGAAAAGAATGAGGCTGCCACAGTGTTGCAGTGGCTTGGGCGTTTTTTTTTATTTTTTTTTCCCAGCATCCATCCCTGCCAATCTTTGCACTGCCAGTAGGGAAAACCATATCCATGGCAACCAACCGTACCATTCCTACCCACATCAATGACGCCTCCCATCTAAACTGTCAAATATTCTATGCACATCATGTAAAATAGGTCTCTTTCCCCTTATACCTCTGTGCATCTCGTTTCCGTGGCTACATGTTTATGCAAATGAGAATTGTCCTTTCTCTCTCAGGTTGATTGAACACTGAATTTGTTTTGCACCTTGGCAAGGCAAAGCCATGCTGTCTTGCCACCTGGTCTACCACATAATTGCAAAAATTACATTATAATGAAAACTGTCCCAAAATTAGCCTAATAACACCATCTACCTACCTTGTGAGAGAAAGTAACAGTGTGCAATAAAGAAGGATGTTAAAACAGAGTTGAGATAGGGGAATAATGTTTAATTGGCTCTCCAGAGTCTACTAATTTTCAGAATTGGAAACCTAGTGTTTGATTTGTTCTTTTTAGTCAGTGAGAAGAAAAAACATCCTTCATAAATTCTGAATGACAAATTTGCCCATCCTTTTTTGCATGTGGTTCCAGCATCCCAGGGAATCTAAAGTGTCATTTCCTCTTTGGAAGAAAGGGAGCACAAAACATACTAGGTATGTAATCTAAATTTTAACTCTGTATCAAATCCTACCCATAAATTTTTCCCTATTCCTACTCCTCCCTCATTCCTTCTTCCTCCAACCCCCTCCACATCTTAGTTCAGTGCCTTGCTTTAGCGACAGGGTTAGGATGTAGCATTTGCATAGGCTGACATAAATTTAGATGGAAAGAAGGTGGAACCCTTTAAAAGGATATCCTTCTCCCTACCCCACCCCCCAACCCTTGGTCTATTGCTTTCCACTAGATTATGCTGTGTGTGTGATTTGTTGCTATGTAGAACAGAATACAATTGGTCTCTCTTTTAGGAAAACCATAATACGTTGGGTTGGTTTTTTTGATGAGTAATGAACAATTGTATTACATTTTAATTGGGCAGTTTTGAATTGCAATATTTTTATTGATCATTATTTCAACGAAGGAAAATATTTTATGTTAAATTTTTTCCTCAATAAGGTAGAATAACGGTTGGTGAATGATGGCAAATACTGCCATTGCTCAGGGCTTTCAAAGTAAAATAGCAGCTATACCTTAAGATTCCTCAACTTTTCCTTTTGGTTAATCCTGAGTGTGTTTCCCTTCTTCCATACACAAGCATCTACATAAATACTGAATTTTTTTTGTTTAATTTATGCATTTCAAAGTTTCTGGGTCAGCTGGACAGACCAGGCTGTAGTAGATGCCCCAAAGATTCCTCCTCACCTTCCAATATGCGTATTCCTACCCTTTAAGTAATTCCTTACCCTTTACCTCATCCACGATGTCATACCACCAGCATCAGTGTCTTTTTCTGACCTTCTATGTGTATGGGTATTCCCCTTTTCCATTTGATCCCATACAGTCTTTCGCTCTTCTCCAGTTATTTCATACACAGATGGTTTGCCTCCCCAAAGAAAATGTACACTCATTGAAGAAAGAGATAATTTCTTTTCTTTCTTGCTTATCTTCCATAGTGTTTAGCACAGAGTTACCATTTAAACTGAGTATAAAGTCTTAATTATGCAAAGTTTATAGAAATTTAAACAAAGAATATTTAATAGATGCCTCAGATGACACTGTAAATTGATGGCTATGTTAGTAATTAGAGACAGCTTTCCATAATGGAAGAAGAGCCTGCCTCAGAACCAGCCAGAAATGGGTTCAAGTCTCATCCCTGATACATACTGTCTGTGACCTTGGGCAAGTGACTTAACCTCTCAGAGTTCTAGGCAACTGTCTAAGACTGACAAGGGGCTGACTTCCATTGGCCTAGAGAGCTTCCTTATCTGGGAGTTCTCTATACCAGAGGTACAGAGGCTCCTAAGTGAGGCCTGAACCAGATTAAAATGGAATTGGGAAATATTTAACAAAATAAATACAAATGCAATAGAACATAATGTTAACAAGTGGTTTTCTAAGCCAATATTTAGCCGTATATGTATGATTTATCCTCCCACTTCCATTTTTCTATTTGAGTTTGATACCAATGCTTTATACCATTGAAATCACATTGAAATGCTATTCCTATTAAGAATGTTTGGTGTTAGGGTGGAAGAAGGAACCTAGAAATGTACTATAGGTTTAGAACTGAAAGGGACTGTGATGATCACATAATCCAAACTTAGCATTTTATAATGAGGAAATTGAGGCCCCAAAAAGTTAACTGACTCACCTAAGGACACACAAATGGTAACTGGAAAGCCAGGCTCTTCTGAATGCAAATCCAGCACCATTTAATTATTTAATTTCACCATTTATGTTTAGACCAAGACTCTAACTTATCATAAGATGAGATTTCTTCCAAGGAGAAACAACCAAAAAAAAAAACAACCCCAAAACTGAGAACTCCTTATTCTTCCTTCTAGAGGTTTTATTATTAAGATGTGGTGGCCACCCGATTGTCGTAACAGAGGGCAAAAGCCACCGTTACTCCCATTTACTGTAATAGTATCACAGGAACATACAGCTGCTTTCATTGTGTCATTTTTTAAATAGATTTCATACAATTGTATCTTCTTTTAAGGAAAAGAGGTGCTTTCAGAAAGATTGTAAAAATCAGGTATATTACTTTTAATGGAAATAACATGGTGTATATTTTAGACACCCAAGTGTAGTTTTATTAAAGTTTTTTTTAAAATCCCAGAAAAATAGGCTCTTCTTGGATTGGGTTAGGAAAGTATCTGTGGCCAAAATGAAAGGAAATAAACTTTGAGGGAGTTATAAGACATCTTTTAGATATTTGATTTAAAACAATTATTTTGCCATTTTTTCCTGATTGCCACCAACATTTTTGGTGCCATCTAAGCTAATTCACTGAAGATGGTGTTTGATGGAGGGGAGGTAGATTAATTTTATCTGACTTGACCATAACATTCCAACAGATATTGTCCATTGAGCCAGAGGTTATAAAAAGACTGTAATGTCCAAACAAGGGACACTTGAAAGCATGCAAAATCTTCAGATTTGGACTTTCAGAAATACAAAAAGACTCCAGGAATAAGGTTTTGATTTGATTTGGTTTGGGGGGAATATGGAAGGATTCCAAAACAAAGTTAATGCATGTTAATATACATGGGTCCTGGAAGGATATCCCAGTAATGTCTATGAGACCAAGATTTTTGTAATTGTACAGAAGTCGCAAGGTAAAAATAAACTTCCTTAAATAGGAGGTAAACACTGGCTGAGACCACAGTGATGAAAGGGTTTAAAGAAGCAGACTCTATGACGGAAATGCATATAATGTTAATGTAAGTAATAAGAAAAAAATATAGATTCTAAGATACCCTGACAAACATGTTTTTGTAGACAATTCTTCAGATATTATGGTTTGGGTTAATACAGGCATTTTAGTGCTTTCACTAGTGGATGTTAACTTTTGAAGAGCATGAAAGCGAATAATGCTTCCACTGACTAGGAAAAACTAAGGGGAAAGTGAATATCATTATGCTAGGAAGTAAGCTGAATTTGCTATTTTTTCTCCAAAAAAATGTAGACTTATTTTACTTTGAGTTGTTTTGTTTTGAATTCTAATTATAGTGGTATGGATCATGGATGAAAGGAACTAATCTTCATTAACATATGTAAGATAGCAGTGACCCCTAACCACAAAACAATATTTCACTCAGTGTGACACTGTGCCACAAGGATTTGGGTGGCATAGGTAGCAAGAGCAGATGACAAAATCTACAAACAAAATCTCCTTGACCTTAGGGAATTTGGAACAGGATTCCAGGTTTTGTTGAAGCAGGGGAAAACAAAGGTTTTAAGCAGATACTACTCAATAGAACCCTTGTTGATCTCTTTTAACTGGTTTTGTTCTCCCTCTACCAATTATATGCCCTCCAGTTCTTACCAACTACATTTTCCCATTAATTCTTCACAAAGGCTCTATACAACACCATTAAGGCATCTTAAACTCAACACACCCCAAAGAGAACTCATTATCTCTCTCCAAAAAATAAAACAATCCCAACTCTTTTCTGAATATCCCAATTTTTGTTGAAGGCACCATCATGCTTTCAGCAAATGTGTTCAGAACCTTAGAGTGTTCTTTGACTCTTGATTCTCCTTCACCTTCTATATTCATTCAATTGCCAAGTTCTGCTTATCCAACATTTACAGTATCTCACTTCTCTGTCCCTTCCTCTTTGCTTACACACATTCAGCCCTAATTCATGCCCTTATCATCTCTTCGGTAGACTATTACAATGGCCTCCTAACTCATCTCCCTTCAGTCTCTCCCCTCTCCAATCCATCCTCTGAACAGCTGCCAAACTGGTACTCCTAAAGCATAGTTCTATGTCAGTCCCCAAGTCGATTGGCTCCCTATTGTTTCTAGAACAAAACATAAACACCTACATTTAGTATTAAAAGCCTTTCATGATATGGTTCTAACCCAATGGTTTAGACCAGGGGTGGGGAACCTGTGACCTTGAAGCCACATGTGGCCTTCTAGGTCCTCAAGTATGGCCCTTTGACTGAATCTAAACTTCACAGAACAAATCCTTCCCATGTAAATGCTTTGAGAGCAGGGACTGTTTTATGTGTTTTTGTTTAGTATACTGCATCTCTAGTGAATAGTAGGTATTCAAACAATGCTCGTTTTTTTTGAGCTAAACGGAGGCTTTTCTGTTGTTCTTTCAATATCCTGGGTATATCAACAAATCAACCAATAAGCATTTATTAAGGTTTACTATGTTTGTAGTACTGGGCTAAGGGCTGGGAATAAAAGGACAAAATAAAAACAATCCTCACCCTTAAGGAACTTAAACCCACACACATATGTGCATGCATACACATATAGTATATATATGTATGCATGTACGTATGTGTATGTATGTTGAAAGTTATGTTGACTCAATTACCCATTGTTCCCAGACCTACTTATTAACTGCTGTTGGGGGAGGCTCTGGTGGGGAAGGAGATACTAAGTCTGCAGGCTTTTTTAATCACCTGCTCTGCTCTGTCACATACCCTACCTGCAAATTGTCATGTTCTTGCTACCTTGGGGAGGAAGTGAGATGCAAGGGCCCAATCTTTGCTGAGGTGGACCAATCTGAATTATCTTAAAATTACCTTGAAGCCAGGGCTGATCTCCAGTGATCAGCCTGTCAATGTGTTGCTACCTTGATGTATTTATAATAAACTCCTTTTAATTTTCTTTGTCCTGAGTTTTGCCTTATTAATGAGGGTAAAAATCCCAAATGAAGAATTTTCCTTTAAACATTAGATATAGATACATCTATCTATATTCAAACATGTGTATATGTATGTACACGTATGTATGTATATGTATGTTGTTGTTGTTGTGTTTGTCTTTCGTTCTCAAAGAGGACCATGACATCAGGGAAATGATGACACGACTTGCAGTTGACTTTGATTTGAGTGGGGGAGGGCTGTGCAAGGTCCCCAGACTCACTTTCTCCTCCCATATGTATATATATGTGTGTATGTATATATGTAATTAAACTGATAGCTTAAATTTATGTAATGCTGGGTAAGAAGTATACTTCTTACAGTAAACTTGTAGCTAATGTAAGCATTATTCTCCCAGTTACGTAAAGGAGGAAACTGAGAGGGTGTTTAAGTTATTGACCTACAGTCAGCTGTTAGAAGAGCTAAGACTTAAACCCATGTCTTTTAGACTCTAAGGACTCTTTCTACCATACTACTCAGCCTCTCTGAAAGTGAACTACAAAATAAGGCTAAGAGTAAGTTGGTTGTAGATTTGATTTGAATTCTTAAAAAAGAAACGAAGACAGAGAAACAACAGCATCTCAAGGAGCATAAGATCAGATGAATGTGCATTAGACTGACATGAGGTGAGCACTGTTGGCCCTTTGCATGTCATTCTGATGCATCTACTCTGACTTTCTCTCTAGCAAGTCCATACATGACTCCTGCTGCCTCCTACTCTGTATTCCTTTACTCTTCTACCTGGGGCAGCTAGCAGTGGATAGAGCTCTGGGCCTGGAGTCAGGAAGACTCATCTTCATGAGTTCAAATCCGGCCTCAGACACTTGCTTGCTGTGTGACCCTGGGTAAGTCACTTAATCCTGTTTGCTTCAGTTTCCTCATCTATAAAATGGGCTGGAGAAGGAAATGGCAAACCACTCCTGTACCTCTGCCAAGGAAACCCTAAATGGGGTCACGAAGAGTTACACATGACGGAATAGCAGCAACTCTTCTACCTATAATATATTCATTCAACTGTGTCAGTCTATTGACCTCACCAATAATCTTACTACATTCTATAGGTAATTAAAATATTTGATCACTATCAAAAAGAAGAAATGATTGTTTCACTGGCTTCCTATTGTTTAGAAATCTTCTGCCTTTTGTCTTTCCCCTGTTTAGATTCATTCTTCACACCTGTGAAAAGTGTCCTTCCAAATATACTAGGCATCACTTTGCTGCCTTTTAGTATGAAGTATTGGAGCAAATACTAGATACAAAGTCAGAACAACACTGGGTTCAAATCCCACCTCTGATCCTGGGTGACCATGGGCAATTCACTTAATATCTCAACCTTGGTTTTCTCATCTGTTAAAAAGAGATAATAATATTTGTAGTGTCTAACTCATAAAGTTGGTGGGAATGATAAAATAGATAATGTATGTAAAGTGATTTGTAAACCTTAAAACATTACATATGTAAATATGTGTGTATGTACATGTATGTGCACATTTGTATATATGTATGTATATATGTATATGTGTTATGTACATGTATATAGGCATATGCATATGCTGTGGATTATTTTTCATTTATTAATATTATTTGAATCTCACTTATCTAGCTAGAAAGTTGTCTAACTCCAAAAGCTTATTATAGAGATCAGGCTGATCTCAGAGATGCTCCAGGGAAAATGTATGGTTGTAAGGAATATTTAGATGCCATTCAGTGTTTCTTTGGATCCCCTCAGGCCTTGTTTTGGGTCCACCAAAAGCTTGTGTTTTGCGTTCCCCAAATTAGATTAACTTACCTTTTGACATGTATCTTAAATTCCCCTTCCATTGGAGACTACCTACCATATGCATGAGGTCAATCAGGCAAATGGCCTTACTCCCTTGTTTGAATTCTATATAGTGTATCCTCACGACTTGTGGAGGGAGCCATTCCTTTCTAGCTCTCTCTCTCTCTCTCTCTCTCTTTCTCTCTCTCTGTTTCTCTCCTCCTCTCCCCTAAACGATCAAATGATCTAATAAATTTCTATCTAAAGCTATTTCATTTTGGGGTTTGTTTTCATGACTAATGATGTTTATATATACACATACATATATACATATATATGTAAATTGTATACTTATATATATGTGTGTAGTTATTATTTTATTGTCCCCACTCAGGCAGCTTGGAGGAACAAAGATGGGCAACCAAGACCTAATCACAAATGCCACCCTGTGGGGTTTGAGAATTACAATTCTTCCGCCATCCATTATTACTCCTATGGCTAGCAATCTCTGACCTCTCATCAGTCTATATCTGTATTACTTAATCACTGGCTATTCAGGAATAAATTATTCCTAGCCCATTCTTCCAGTTCACTCAATCCCATCCTCCTCAACCCTACCTCACTTATGTTCTGCTCCAATTCTGCCCAGCCCCGCCCCACAATGGATCCTTTGGAACTCCCATGTCATCATGAACAAACTTCCCTCCTTTCTGGACTGCTCATTCTTATACTTCTTCCCTCTACTGCTCTCATTAGACAGAGGATGCTATATCATACTCAAAAGCTTTGGTGTCAAACTCAGATAGAAACAGGGGCCACTAATCTGTACATAATGATCCCTGCAGGCTGAAAATTTACTTAGTTTTAAAAAAAGCAATATTCTCTATGTTTTGTTGAATTTTTATTTATTTTGGTAAATATTTTCCAATTACATTTTAATCTGGTTCAGGCACACTCTGGAATGTTGTGGGTCACACTCAGCCTGAGGGCCATGTGTTTGATACTTCTCTTCTAGAGGATTGCTTATTCCTTCACTCTATCCCTAACCTGCTTACTAGTGGTGGAAGGGGAGCTGGAATATTCCTTGCTTTGCTTTACTTTCTTTACTTTACTTTACTTTTACACTTTACTACTACTTCCAAACTCTCTCTTTGTTTCTATCACTTAGTAGCCTCTCCTCCTTGACAGTTCATTTATTAAAATTTTTCATCCTATAAGACCATAGAGCTTATTGTCTCATAGTCCTAGGTTATTCTCCCTTCTTTCTCTAGGAATTCAACATCAAGTTTACTCTCTTCCTCCTCTCCTATGCCAATTCTACACCCTCCTCATTTCTCACATGGTCACACTATTTTGGTATTTTTCCTGCCTGACTTCTCTGCCATGTCCCAGGAAGTTCATTATTGGGATAACCTCATCATCCTGCAAGACCTGTTCAGCCTTGGTACATCACCTCATCTCTGGCTCTCTCTGATTAGAGGGTGGGGCCATGAAATCCAAACCACAATTTGAAGGGAGAGCTTAGCTCAGACATCTCAATTCTTTCTTAAGTGTACCACCCTGGGATATTTCTGACTGATTTCTCTACCAGGCCCTGTATCATATTGGGTACCTCCTCCAATCTCTTGCTTTTCAGCTTTCTTTTGTGTGTTGTCTTCTCCCGTTAGATTATAAACTCTTTGAGGGCAGGGATTATCTTTCTTTTTCATGTTTGTTTCTTCAGCACTTAGCATGATGCCTAGCACATAGCAGGTACTTAATAAAAGTTTATTGGCTATTGACTATTATACTAAGGATCTTCAATATTCATGTTGATGCTTCCAAAAACACCCAAACCTCCCAGTTTCTCTGTCTTCGAATATCCTATTAATCCTTCCAATATGCCTATTCCTCCACTCCACCTCAGCCACACCATACACTCATTTCTCTTCCTAAACCTATATTCAAACCTCCCCACCGCCTCTAATACTTCACTCCTCAGTCCAGTCTCAGCTCAGTACTCCAACACTGATTTCATTCTCCTCTTTCCCCAATACCAATCCTACATTTAAACAGTTCAACTCCACACTGCCCTGTATTCCTGAATATCCCTTCGCCTTGTCCTTTTTCGAACCCTAGCCCTGGAATACTCCAACCTTCCAACTGTTCCATTCCTGATCAATTTGTTGCTGCACAGAGCTAGAGGAGGTCACAAAACCATGATGAATGGATACTCTACAAATGTATGTTATTGAACCTCTACTGGGTCTCACTTCAGCAAGGCAATCCTTTTATTTCTCCCTAATTGATCCCCAGGGTCACTTCCCAGAGAAACTATTCTGAATCTTCTTTTCTCTACTCAAACCTCCCACATCCCTTGTCTCTGCCACACCTGGCCCTTCGCTGCTGCTCCCCCTCGCTCATCCACTCACCCAGCTAAGGACCTTGCTTTTTACTTTATGAGAATATTATTTAGGTCATTTGATTAGAAGTCTTTCTTCTTTTCACTTCAAAATTCCTTGATATAATTCTCCAACTTTCTCTTCCTTGCTACCTTCTAACCTGTCTTTCCTATCATTAAAAGAAGATTACCATCCTTTCAAACTATCCTATATTACTTCTTATTTTATTGGCCAAGCTCCTTGAAAAAAAAACTATCTACACTCACTGTCTCATCTCCCTTTCCTTTCAGTCGCTCCTCAACCTTTTGCAGTCTGGCTTCTAAGCTCATCCCACAGCCGAAATTACTCTCTACAAAATTACCAACGGTGTTTTAGTTGCCAGACCTGATGGTCTTTTCTGAATCTTCATACTTCTTGACTTCTCTGATATATTTGAAACTTCTGAGCATCCTCTTTTCTCACATCCTGTTTTACCTTTGGATTTTTATGACACTGCTCTCTCCTGTCTGGGGTCCTCTATATGTCCGATCATTTATTTAGCAAGGTAGTAAGACAGGTAGCTGGTGAAGCAGATAGGGCACTGGACTTGGAGTCAGAAAGATCTGAAATCAAATCCAGCCTCAGACATTTATTAGTTGTATGACCCTGGGCAAGTCACAACCTCTTTTTGCTTCAGTTTCCTCATCTGTAAAATGTTAATAATAATAACACCTATCCTCCCATGATTATTATGAGGATCAAACAAGATAATAATTATAAAGCACTTGGCACAGTCCCTGGAACCACCATCATCATCATCAATCATTCTTCAGGCTCCTTTGCCTGGTTTGCCATCCATATTCATTCCTTAAACTGGGGGTGTTCCTCAGGGCTCTGTCTAGGTTCCTCTTCTTTTTTCTCTCTATGCTCTCTCAGAGATTTCATAAGTCTCCTTGCATTTAATTGTCCATCTCTATGCATGTGATTCACAGATGTATATATTCAACCATACTGTCTCTCCATCTCATATCACCAACCACCTATTGGACATTTTAAACTGGTTGTCCTGGTGATATGTCAAACTCAACACGTCTAAAACAGAAATCTTTACCCCATACCCACCTACTTTTAAACTGTGTTTAATTACCACCATCTTCTAGTCTTACAATTTTAACATTGGTATTATCCTCGATTCTATACTCTGCCTCACCTTATATATTTAATCAGTTGCAAGTCTCATCAATCTGACCTTCACAACACCTCTTGAACCCAACACTTTTCTATTCACACAAACACCATTTTAGTACAAGCTCTTACTGCGTCTCACCTAGATTATTATAATGGCTTCCTAATTGACCTCAAGTCTTCCCCCTCTCCAATTCATTCTTCACATAACTGCCAAAGGGAGATTTTTAAAGCCTGTATCTGAGCAGGCCACTCCCCTACTCAACAGATTCCAGTGACTATTGCCTCTAGGATAATAAATCACGTAATCACTCTGTCCCTTAGAGTTCTTCAAACCTGGACTCAACCTATCTTTCTAATCTTATAATACTTTGTTCTCCTTCCCACATACAATGGCTTACACAAACTGACCTCACTTTTCCTCACACAATTTTCTATCTCCTATCAGTGTGTGGGAATGTATTCCCTCCTCACCTCCATCTAATGGAATCCTCCTCCTACCTTTGAGACTTATCCAACTTCTATGTGAACCTTTCTCGATCCCCCTAACTACTAACACTCCTTCTCCATAAATTGTGTTTAACTACCTTATATATATTTTGTATGTATCCATGTCTATCTATCCTCTATATGCTTATATATGTGTATGTATATATATATGTCTATATATATATGTGTGTGTGTATATATATATATGCACATATATATGTATATATATATGTGTATATATATAAAATTTCCTCAAAAGAAATCTCCCTGAGGTTAGTAATTGTTTCATTTTTGCCTTCTTCAAAATCTAGCACAGTACCTGTTCGATAAACTCTTGATTGGTGGATGGAGTACTAAAAAAACAATCTTTAGCAGTGTAAGGGCAGAAGATCATTTATTTATAGATGGATCAATTACTGCACCCGCATTTAAAGTAAGTAATAAGCTACCACAGCTCTGATACTTAACCAGGTGAAAAAAATGTAAGTCAGTCAACTATAATCTACTATGTATCAGATACTGAGCTAAGCCTTGGGGATACAAAGAAAGGCAAGAAACAAAACCTGCATAGAACAGGCAGTTTTCAGACAAAGAAATCAAAGCTACCTATAGTCATATGAAAAAATGCTCTAAATCACTACTGATTAGAGAAATGAAAATCAAAACAACTCTGAGGTACCACCTCACACCTATCAGATTGGCTAATATGACAGAAAAGGAAAATGATAAATGTTGGAGAGGATGTGGGAAAACTGGGACACTAATGCACTGTTGGTGGAGTTGTGAACTGATCCAACCATTCTGGACAGCAATTTAGAACTATGCCCCAAGGACTATAAAACTGTACATAGTTCTTTGATCCAGCAATGCCACTGCTAGGCTTATTATACTCCAAGAAATAAAAAAGAGAAAGAACCTAGTTGTAAAAAATATTTATAGCAGTTCCTTTTGTGGTAGCTAAGAATTGAAGATTGATGGGATGCCCATCAATTGGAGGTTGGGTGAACAAGTTGTGGTATATGAGTGTAATGGAATATTATTGTACTATAAGATATGATGAGCAATATGATTCCAAAAAAGCTTAAAAGATGTACATGAACTGAAACAAAATGAAGTGAGCAGAATCAGGAGAACATTGTTCACAGTAATAATATTTTATGATGAAGAACTGTGAATGACTTAGCTACTCTCAGTCATACAAAGATCCAAGATAAAAAAAGACTCATGATGAAAAATGATATCCACCTCCAGAGAAAGAACTAATGTTGTCTGAATACAGACTGAAGCATACTTCCTTCCTTCCTTCCTTTCTTCCTTCTTTTCTCTCTCTCTCTCTCTCTCTCTCTCTCTCTCTCTCTCTCTCTGTATCTACCACTCTCTGTCTCTGTCTCTCTCTCTATTGCACAGAATAACTAATATTGGAGTGCTTTATATAACCGGTATCACATTGCTTATCATCTCAGGGAGGGAGGGATAGAATTTGGAACTCAAAACTAAAAAAACAAACAAACAATGAATGTTAAAATTCGTTTCTACCTGTAATGAGGTTGGGAGGATAAAATATTAGTTTAAAAGAAGAATAATACCTGTTCTCAAGGAGCTCATCTCTTAATCAAAACTTTAGATAGTGTGAAAAGTCTGAAAGCCATTGTATGAACATTGCCCAGGAATTACCTATGGATTAGTTCAGGCAACTTAGACATGCCTTGTGGGTCTTCAACTAAAGTGCAGACCAATTCGAAACCTAGGGCATTTGAGCAAATATTTCTTGTAGCTTGGCTGGAACTGCTAGATCTTGGCATCCCATTTGCTTGAATCCAACAGGTTCTGAACTAGTCAGCTATTTTATAGAAGACCCACAGAGAAAACCCAAATTTGCTCAATCAATCCAAACACAGCTCTGCAAAATAATTACAGTTCATCCAGTGGTTTTAAGGTAGGCCTGTACAACATACAGTTACGTGAATGTCTTAGGTCCTCTCCAAGGTCAGACACTCAGTTCAGTATTTCTTTGTATGTGAACAGTTGCTGTGGAGATCGTTTGGTTCTACTATTAAAGTTTTTGGGGTGACTTTGCAAAATGGGTGATAAAAAGAAACAGAAGATCGAATCAGAACATAGCATGTTTAATATGGAGTGGACAAATAGATACTTGTTTACTTACATGAGAGACAAAATATCATGCCTTGTTTGCTGAGAAGTAATAGCCATTCCAAAGGAATACAATCTTCATCGCCATTTCAAATCAAAACATCCTGACTTAAGCAAATTGGAAACTATTGAAAAACAAATTAAAGCATCCAAAATGTTGAAAAATCTCTGTGGGGAGCAACATTTTTTTCAAGAAAGTAAACTCAGAAAATGAGGTGGCTTCTAAGGTTAGTTTTCAGATTTCTACAGAAATTGTTTCTGGGAAGTCTTTTATTGAAGGTCACTTCATAAAGAAGTACTTGCTGTTTGAAGTTTGTGGATTATGTCTATAAAAAAGTGTTTTTGAGAAATAGTTTAATGATTAATTATACCTTTACTTGGAAAGTGAGCCACTAAAATCCTATCTGTGGCCCAAAGAAATATAGCTTATTTTAATTTTGGCCCCTACCTACTGCCAAATTATGCAGATCTTCTTTCAGGACTTCTCACTCTTAGTTTAAAGTCATTTATCGATTGAGATATATTCTCACTTGCTTTCAAGACTTTGTGACTCGTTTGGTTTTGAAGCCTTAGAATGAGTGTAAATAGCATTTATTTTCTATTCTGGCCAGAAACTCTAAAGGCCTTCCTCTCTCAGACGGATAGTCTGAGATAGTCATTTTTCGTCTCAATTCTCACCTCGCCTCACCAGAGACCTAGGAAAGACCTTAACTGAGAAAGGCCAAGATCATCCATCGTATCCTGGCCATCACCAATTTTCTTGACTTTTGTCTTGCCACTAGACTTTGATGACTCAGGATGAGAGTGTGAGGCTGATGATCTTGCACAGCAAGGCCTCATTTAAATCCAATTTACACACAAATCAAGACATTGCCCTTGTGATGTCATTGGCCCTCTTCATGAAAGAAGGAGGAACAACAACAGCAACAACATTCTTACTTGATTAAAATATAAGGAATAGCATTTTATCACTTGCTTTAAGTAGAATTAGGAAATTGATTGGAACCCCCACCTATGTCGTAGTTTGTCAGTGCCTACTTAGTAAGTAGGCTTATCTTTCCAAAGTTCCTGGCATGTGGTAAACACTTAATAAATGCTTACTGACTATTGACTGACTGGCCTTCGTAATCTGGCTCTAAGCAAAGTTGCTAACCTTCTCTGCCCCTTCATATATGCTATACTCTAGCTAAGCTTATCTATTTGCTACTCATTGCTCTCCTTCCACATTTCTTCATCCTTTTTGCTCATGCCATTTCCAAATATCAAAATACTTCTTCCACCATCTCTAACTATTAGAACGCTATCCTTCTTTCAAGGTCCATATTAGGTGTCACTTCATTCATGAAATATTCCCCGGTACAAATATACCCATCCCCGTTGCTATCTCTAGTGAAAAATGATTTTTCTCTTGTAAAATTTATTAGGCTACTTGGTTTGGATCAGCCTTTAGCCTTTGCCACAGACTGCCCTATATCATATTTACTGTGTACATGTGCTACTTCCTATACTATTCTGCCCTTATCTTCCTTTCCCCAGAAGTCCTGACCTCTGCCCCCCAGTTCAGAGCTGGACAATGAAGTGGATTTCATGGGGGTGGGGGGAAAGAAACAAAACCAAAGTATGTCACATTTGACAAAGTCTCATGGTATCCTTATGGACATGATAGAAAGGTGTAAGCTTGATGACAGTACAAATAGGTGGATTTGAAACCAGTTGACTAAAAGAGTAATTATTAATAGGTTGATGGCAGCTTGGAAGGAGGGCTCTAGTGGAGTGGCTCAGAGATTTGTACTTGGTCCAATGCTATTTAACATTTTTAATGAATGGCTTGAGTGAAAGTCTAGACAGTATGCTTGTCACATTTTCATATGTCACAAATTCGGGAAGGAAAGCTAACATGTTGGATGACAGGGTCAGGATCGGAAATTATCTCAGTAGGTTAGAATTATGGAACAAATCTAATAAGATTTTTTTTGTCCATTCCTGTGATTTCATTAGTAGAGGGACCTCTCTATGAACATTTTCTCAATCTATAAAGATCTGCAACTTGTTTATAAATGACAGACTCAGAGACTTGCTGGAGTCACTGAGTTCAAGTGCTTCTTATGGTCATGAGGCAGGACTTTAAATTATTAATTATTAAATTAAATTATTCCCGGACCAGATCTCTGAAACACAATGTACTGCTAACTTTCAAGATGATGTTTTAATAGAGAGAAAAGAAAAGTGATACTTGAAGCTACAAAAAAAATCAACTTCAAAATATAAGAAGAGGAAAGCATGGCAAGAGAGAAACTCCTCTGAAATCTGGAAGATTTTGTAAATTGCTAGCTCGATGTGAGTCAGCATTGCAACGTGACAGCCTCTCCAAAACAACAACCCCAATTCAATCATAGGATGAATTAGAAAGAGAGATATAATGTCCAGTGCGAAGAATGTGATAGTCCCACTATACTTTGCCCTGTTTAGACCACATCTGAAGTATTGTATTATGTTGTTGTTCAGGAGTTTTTAGTCACATCCAACTCTTTATGACCCCATAGAGTTTTCTTGGCAAAGATACTGGAATGGTTTGCCATTTCCTTCTCCAGATAATTTTCCAGGTGAGGAAACTGAGGCAAACAGGGTTAAATGACTTGCCTAGAATCACATAGCTAGTAAGTGTCTGAGGTCTAATTTGAACTCAGGAGGACTCATCATCCTGACTCCAGGCCCAGCACTCTAAACACTGTAGCATCTGGCTGTGTGTTAAGTTATAGGTGTCACATTTTGGAATGACATTGATGAAACAGAGAATTTAAAGGGCAACCAGGATGGTAAAGAGCGTTGAGATCATTCCAAAGAATGGGAGCGTTCAACCTAAAGAAAAGAAAGGCTACTTAGCTGGGTAAGGAGAGGGTGTGGAGGAGGGATGATAGCTGTCTTCAAGAATTTGAAGGGCTTTCCTGTGGATAAGGGTTTAGACTTATACTCCTTGATTTCCAGTTAATGTCTCCATATAGATGATTCGTAGATCTCTCTTTCTCCTCTTTTTCTCTCTGTTCTCCTTCTCTTCACTGAACTTCAGTCTCATGTTTTCAACTGCCTTCTCTACATCTCCAGTTGCATATCCTGCCAAGACCTCAAACTCACCACTGAAAAGGATAACATATTTTTTCTTCCAAAGTTTATCACTTCTAAACTTTCTTATTTCTCAAAAATAGACACTTTTCTCCTACTCACTCGGGGTCAAAAATTCAAACTAATTATTGAATCTTTACTCTTCTTCCATTGCCACATCCAGTCAATTACCAGGTCAATTATACCTGCAAAATATCTTTTATAGCAAAAATGTAATTGGTGTTCCCACAAGCCCTTTTACCTGATTGTTGTAAGAGCCTACTAACTGGTCTCCTTGCCTCCAGATTCTTGCATCTTGACATCTGTCATAAAAGTAATCTTCCTAAAGTACAATTCTGGTCACGTCAATTTCTTCTTTACAGACTTCAACATCTGAATCAAATACATATAAACTCCTCATCTAGGCATTTAAGGCTTTTTACCATGGGGCATTAAGCTACTTTAGTACTCTTATTTCACAGCATTCTCCTTTACGCACTCCAGTCACACAGTGCTTGCTGCTAGCTGTTTCCTGATCTTGTCTTCTGCTTTTGTTCAGTGTGTTGCCCCAAGCTAGACAGGACTCCTCCCCACATCTGCCCACTGAAAGTCTTCTTGTAGGCCCAGCACAGGTACTACCTGCACCACGACTCCTTCTCCCAGTTAGAAATAAATCTTGACTTTCTCCTTGAATTTCTCAGGCTGTTCTGACTTAGGTAATCAATCATTCTCTAGCTTGCATTATGGTTATTTCCATATGTTCTTCATTCCTCTACTAGACTACATGCTCCTTGTCAGCAGGGACTGCTTCATTTTTCATTTCTGTAGAACATTGTGATTAGCACAGTGCCTTGCATACAGTAAGCACTCAATAAATGGTTGTTGAATTTAATCATTCGATTCTGTATTATGACTCCTCGCAAAACTACCTGACCTGGTCCAATTTTTATTTAGGTACTGCCATTCTGCCAGTATTTCATGGCTGAGACTGAAGGAAAAACAATGCCCCCTGCCTCTGGGCAAGTGGACACCTGGTGTCCTAATGTACTTTTCAGGAAACCTTTGCTAGCCTACTTCAGTGGGAGAGTTAGGTTTCTAGTTTCTTTATCCCATATATAGCAATGCTGTGTATATGCTTTAAAAAACTGACAAGCCTGCATAAATTAAACAGACTTTACCATCAGACCTTTGAATTAAATGAGTACTTCAAAAAGGATATACTTTCATGCCTTTGATTTTGATTTTTATACTCTATTTGGAAAGGAGACAGATAGCTGAGGAGAGGATAGGAAGGAAAAGGACTAATAAAGATCCTTTAGAACTCCCCAAACAGACCATATTTTTCTGAAAGCTACTTGTTGCCCAGGAAGATTTTTTCAATTACTGAGCAAATAAAACCAGAATGAATACACAGTGAAATCCCCTGATTTACATGGATTACAGATGGTGTATTAGAGAGAAAACACTAAATTAGAGAAAATTTATGTGATACAATGCCACAAAGTGTACCACTCATCTAGCATTCTTTCAAATATAATAGAAATTGTAATTATATTTTTTAAAGTGATAATATGGCTTCGATTTGTAAAAGACGGATGGAAAGTGGCAATGGCTGACAAAAATATCTATAAATCAATGATTTCCAATCGTACCTTTAATAAAAGTATCATTCTGTGTCAGATCTCTCTAATTCTGAATGAGGCTGCGAGTACGTTAATAGTTGAGCTGGTAGCAATGTCACGCTCTGTGAACATCATCAAAGTTTCCAATCAATTTGGTCCCATAGTGGATCATGCCCTATTTTTGTTGGTGTTCAGTACATCAACATTCAGTTAATGCAACAGAAAATCAGTGTTCCATATGTCAATCTAAAGTCTCTGCATATCTGGGGAGTCATGGGGGCCAGAGCTGACATAGCTGAGCAAGGTGTCACACTGGTCAGTCTCCTTCATGCTTGAAAACTAACACCCGCACCAGCTGGGTCATTGCCAGATACAGATTTTTCTACTAGGGAATACATTTTTCCATCACTAATTGAATGTGGCATGTGCTCATGCAAATAGCCAAATTTCTTGATTGGGTATTATTGGTCCTTAAATTAGTTGTCAATGCAAGGTCAATAGTGGCAAAGAGAGAACACGGTTTGTGCTCCTTTGACTGTGGGATTCCGTCACAGTGCATGGTGGGATGCTAATCAATCTTAGACGATTCCATTAGGTTTTTTTCATGGCTATGAAAATTCATTAACCTACAGACCCATGGTTCTGGATGCTGCTATATTTTGATCCTAGTAGTCATCGAATGCCCAGCTTCTTCTAAGAGCTCAGCAGCATCTCCAAGAAACTCAGATTTAGAATCTGGTACTCTTCATTTGCTAACTTCTATTGACGGACAAAGGGGTGAATAAAATGAATAATGCAACACTAGCTTGCAGGCTGGCAAAGAGAACCAGCCACTTGGTTTTTATTCATTGAAATTCTCATCAAAATCTATTCCCATTGTGCACTGTCTTTTTTCTTTTGTAATGTCAACTGACATTTCTACATCTCTATATTTGATCCTCACACCTTTATAAAGTGGACCCTATAGCTGTTATTATCTCTTGTTTATAGACCAAGAAACTGAGATTCAGAAAAGTTCAATGCTTTGTCCACAGTCACACAACTAAAAAGTTCCCAAAACAGAATTTTAATTCAGGTTTCTCTTGACTTCAAGTCTAGCTTTCTTTCTAATATACTACAGTGCTTTCCTTTAGTATCCATTAGATCTATACAACAATTCTTTGAGTATGGTATAGTACAAAAATTGTTGGATTTGCCACTTACTACTTTGGGAACATCATTTAAAACTCTCTGAGCCTCAATGATCTCATCTGCAAAATGAGCAAGCTAGACTAAATGATCTCTAAATATATGATTCTTCCAGCTCTAAATACATGATTCGAAGCTGACTCTCAGAAAAATTAAATGACGGGCCCTAGGTTACACAGCGAGTTGGGGTTAATGATAGGACTATATAAATACAGTCTCTTAACCCCTAAGGCAGTGCTATTATATGGTTGCCATACTTCCCAAGATACTCATAAAATGACCAAATACAAATCAGGCACATCAACACATTTTTGTACTTTAAATAATGTTTCTCTAATGACCTTAGTTTGAACTAACTGGACTGTCTCTGAATTCCCATAGCACCTGTAGTTCAGGAGCACATTCTAGCCCTCGATTACAAAATGCCTACTAGCTGCTCAAGGCGTGTTCATCTTCTCTCCTCCTACCAGTGTCCATTCCTTGAGGGACAACCATTTGGAGCTTTCTGGACAGTACGCTACTTTTCTGTTCCTCCTCTACAGTGCCTGGAACCGTACTCAGCATCCTATGACCCGACTTGATATAGCCACTCCTTGTTAGATTGCCCGTACCACCCACTATGTTTCCAATACAAAATGCTTTTAAATCATAGATTATCTCAGTAAAGTTTACAATAATCGATGGCTGAGATTACATAACACAAAACCACAACTTTCCACAGGCTCCCGACTTAGAGCCAACAAATTACCATGGCGGTCTATCGTGTGTTGGACTTTATAGACCATATTGCAGCAGGGCACATGTCTTATATTCATACAGCTTCCCATCAGCCTTTCTCCCACCACCAAGAATAACCTCCTGACTTGTACTAAATGAGCAAACTTGACCAGTAAATCGTGTTTTGTTTCAGAATCCTATTTGTCGAGAGAGAAGACTCATCAGCGTATCTTATCACATTGCTGCTCTCATCTCAATTACAACCACTACAGACAATTGTTGTTCAGCACTCCATTCATCACATACAAAGCAAACACATATTGAACACTTGTTCTTGATGACTCAAGTCAGCAGTTTTAGCCATCGTGACTGCAAAGTTCCCACCCTTTTTCTCCATGCCAGCAATCTGCATCTGAATTGCCTGATGATTACTCCTATCATTTCATTTTGCCCACTAAGTTATAAACACTTGCCAGTCTTGAGGCATGGAGCAAAAATAGATGCCTGAAGGGTCACGTTGTGTGTCCAAACACTGAACAAGTCTGTAAAACAGATCTGCGTTTTCCCTATTACTGCATTCTTCATGGCCTCTAAATAGAATGTTTAGCTCGCCCCTATTTTTTGTCCAATCTAATGGTTTTGCCCATAGACAACCTATTCTGTTTCTCCTTTTCTCCCACTGCTAGAGAAATTTCTTTAGCTATAGAAAGTTGAATTTCTACAGATTTATCAGATAACAGACTCTGTGGCCCTGCACCTCAGTAACTGAACTATGACAGGCACCATTAAAAATGTGGGAAAAGCCTTTTGGTGTATTAAATGCATCTTTTTTAACCTGGTACAATAACACCTTTTGCTATAGATATTCTATGCATTTCCAGGAATGTGGGATGATTTTAACCTCCGAGGAAAGTGGAAGCAGAGCTCTTTGAGCCTCTCTACTCAATAGAAGGGTACTCGGCATTGCAGCACATAATGCCTTCGTTCAAGGATTTCAAGATGCTTCACAAACAAGTGCTATGCTATTTGGCAGACATCAACACTGATGCATAGAAAGCTGAAGTAACTTACCTGGGGTAAAACAGGTTGTCATTGGCCAATCTTGGTACAGAACCTTGGACTTTTAACCCTCGGGTGTTTTCCCCCTCTAACCATGTGGAGAAATCATTTTCTACTTAGCTAGACAAAGCTTTTTAACAGACAAAGAAAAAAAATGGTTAGCTGGTAGAAATAAAAAAAAAAGATCCACTTTGGTTACCTCTATTCATCAGGGGAAGAGAGAAGTAAAGCCGCTAACGCCCTCCCAACCTCCTTTCACAAACGGAATGTCCGATTTTCCTAAAGTTATTTGTATAGGCACTCTCAATTTATGAACTGGATGTGCTCCAAAAGTACATCTCTAAGTTAGTTGTATGGAACTCAGAATGCAATTTCTCTCAGAAACTAAATTGCAAAGTTTCCCAGACTAGCTCACAAAAATAACACTTAATAAAACGACTACTGCTGTTACTAATTATAATGATGTATGCAACCCTTTTTTAAAAAAAATCACAAAATGCTTTATATACTTTATCTCATTGATACTCAGGAAAAGTCTGTGAAGAATATATTATAGGTTTTAGAATCCGCATTTTACAGAACATACCTGAAGTATGGAGTTAATAGTATTCCTTCCAACCTTTTAGAACACTATTTCTGTGAGAACACACACTCCATGTTTTGAGATGTCAAGAACACATCATTTTCTGCTTAGCTGTGGTGGTAGAGGGGGAGGATTTAAATGGTAACTGCTTGTGTTCCCACAGCAACAAAGGTCCTGACCTCAGTGGGGCTAGGGCACTAAGAGGCAAGGACCCTTGGTCCTTGGCAGCTAGGAGATTAAGGGAAGAGAGGGGTGCTAAATAAATACTCCAAAGAACCAGTAAATTGTTAACTTTCTATGTCTACACTTCTGTATTTGCACAAGACGATGTCAATTGTTAGATCGATTATTCCCAAGTGCTCTGAATTAGGGAATAAAAGGCAACCATCTCCATGGGGAAGAGGCTGGGGGGAACTTTGTGAACGTCCTAACTTTCCATTGGCATAATTCACAAATTAAAGCAATTATCTTATAATTCAGGCCAAAATATGTTGGAATTTTCTTGGAGTTGTCTATACACAGTCTTCTTCCTTAAGGGTGAAGGGGGAAGACACACTGGTTTAACTTGAAGGGATTAAGCCACCATAATATAGTGAAGTAAGGTGTCGATTTAAGAAGGTGAGAGAAACTGCATTGGAATGTGGAGCCTATGGGATAAATGAAGGACATCTTATGTGGGCAGATAATCCATACCATATTATTCTAGTCTTGGATAAACAATTATTGACTGGAATGGAATTAACAACAACTTCAGTAGTCAATTCATTGATAGAATTGAGTTCTTTTGTGTATGCTGCTTAAAGTGATTCACTCTTTGCAATTAGAAACACTTTAAAAGTTATATTTATATTAAATGCATTATATAAATATAATTAGTAAATTTAAAATGTTAAAAATAAAATAAGTTATACTATATTTACTTATATTAACATTTATATTTATTAATTTCATGTTTTCAGCAAAATATTGCTGGTAAATTACCTGATCCATTCTGGAAAAGAGTTAGAATTTTTTTTTATTTAGCAGTTAATTTTCCCAGACATGTTTGCTATATGACTCCAAGAAAGTCATTCTGCCTTTCCATCCCTTGCCTTACAAATTGGTCCAAAGAGCCTGTGTGAAGCCCACACCTATCTGTGACATTTGTACGAAGGCGAAATTAACTTGTGGAGCAAATTAGGCATTGGATTTGAGTCCAAAAGCCTGGTTTTAAATCCTAGATCTTTCTTTTACTACCTATAAGAATAATTCACCTAAACCATCTCAGCTTTCTTATCTATAAAATGGGGTTAATATTTGTACTACCTCATACTGTTGCTATAAGGGTTAAACCTTAATGTATTGCATACAAAAGTTTTTAATGTTATTTCAAAATGCCATTTGGCATCTTGGAGAAGTTCATTTAATAGATATCCCCCTTGACCCCTGACAGAGTTAATTTATCCCCCAATATGACTGAGCACTTTACTCTTGGGCTGTGTTAAAACAATATCTTGTGAAGTGACTCAATGAAGACAGCCAGTCTGGATTTTTCGGGTCCAAGAAAATCCCAGCATATTTTGGCCTGGGTTATTCAGATAATTACTTTCATTCTATCATAATACTTTGTCTTTGAAGATATCTCCAAAAATCGGCAAATGAGATGATAATTTATGATCTTTATTATCATGCATTGCTACACTGGAATCATCCATCATAATATCAGCATGAGCCAGTGGGAAAGATGTTGGTGAGGCAAACTGTAAAGGAAAATGAAGGGTTTTATTTTTGGTTTTGTGTTTGTTTTTTCATTTTGTAATAGCTGAATAGTGTAAAATGGAGCCGACCTCCCACTCATTCTTGACTCAAATCCCCAGCATTTTCCTCAACCCCCCCACCCCCCACACACACCCCACCCCAACCTGGGTAACAGAAATTTCCTAAGGGTATTAGTGGCCCTCGGATCACCTTAGGGGGAAGAATCAGGCCTGGTGGAGTAGGGAAGGCAAAGCGACTCGGTCCAGGAGGATTGTGAGGCTCAAGTAAGGAAAGAGAAGTAAGGAACTTTGCAAAACTTAAAGCACTGCTTTAGTTCAGTCATTCAGTTGTGTCTGACTCTTTATGAACCTGTGGACTGAAGCACGCCAGTACTGACCATGAGGATTTCTTGGCAAAGATACTGGAATAATTTGCCATTTACTTCTCTAATAGATTAAGGCAACCAGAGGTTAAGTGACTTGCCCAGGGTCACACATCCAGTAAATGTCTGAGGTCAAATTTGAACTCACGTCTTCCTGATTCCAGATCTAGCGCTCTATCCACTAAGCCACCTAGGTGCCTCCAAAGCACTATATAAATGCCATTCATTCATTTATTTGTTCATTTGTTTGTTCATTTGTTTATTTGGATTTATTCCCTGAGCCTTCTGCTGTGTTCAAGCAGTGTTTGTAGAAGAATACAGGGACATACTTGTACTGGATGAGTATACACACATACATTTTAAGTTTAATATGCATTATTAACACCTTCAGTCTAGACAAGCAACAAAACAATAAATCAAGCCCTGATTTGTAGCAGTTACCAGTTTCTAAGGTATCACTGAAAATTTAACAATCAGCTTAGCCTCAGGTCAGAGCTTGTACCATCATTCCCCTGATTCTGTCCCAGATGGCACATACTCCCAGAGGCTTTAAAGATGAAATAGTGCCCCTCCAGCAGAAAGCAGTTATCATTGGCAGCACACAGAAAGCCTAACCAACTACCCCTGTTCAAGTAACTTCACAGGGTTCAGCCTCTTCCCTTCTTGTATAGCTCTGGGACTCCTGTTATCAATCTTCGCCAATTTAGGCTCGATTCAAGTCTGCCAAGTTTCTTACTGCATGACTCTGGCTTGAACGCTTGGAATGGCTGCCATTTGCAGGTACCTATTAACCACCTGTCGGATCCTTCCTCTCCACAGGCCGATCACTCTCTCATACCTGCTGCAACTCTGTGGCGTCACCAGCTGGTCACTCTCCAAGAGGTTGGCAAGCCTTCTTCTCCCCTTAGGGGGAGCAGCAATTAACATCTCCATGATTTGATCCCAATGAAAATAAAAAGAGCTCTCCCCCTAGTTAAACCTCATTTGAAAAAGTAAGTCTTCCCACTGAAGTTGTGTTTGGCGAACTGCAGCAAGTGCTGAAAAGTTGCCGCCAGGGCAACAGAAGATAGTAATATCTGTGCTTTGAGTGCAGATCCACCTTTTGAAAGACTCAAGTGTGAAGATTCAGTTGCAGGTAAAGGCTACGGATCCTTCAGCAGTATTTCCAAGAAAATCATCGAATTTGAATATGACAATAGCAGTTTCCACATGTGACTGGGAAAAGAATACAATAGGGGTAAATGAAGATGCTTTGCTAAATTTTTTAGCTCTTTTTTCTACTTGGGGATTGGGACTTCTATGGAATGTTAACCTTTGGGACAGAGAGAAGGAGAAAGTGAAAAGAAATCATCAAATGGCACTCAAGTTTGAGCCTATGCCATATCCAGGGGTAAATGCCCAAGAACAGCAAATTAAAAAGCAGACATTCTTAAATACAAAGCATGCATCAAAAAACAACTTAAGTCTGAATTTTTAGTGCAGCATGGGAACAAGAGAATCACTGTATTCAAGTGCTGGGTCCACAGATATAACCAATCATGTAGTACAACAGATGAGTGTCGGATAAGCCTGCTTGTAGCTGTAAACACCTTATGACCTGACAGGTATACAGAAAATATAAGCCATTTGGAGACTGTAAATTACCAAAAAGAATTGCATTTGTTTCTTGTGCTTTTGTACCGAGACCAGCACTGTGCCATGCATGTACACATGGGTGCTTAATAAGCATATTCCCTTGACAATAGTGAGATCTACTTTGTGCTTCAGAGATAAGTGAAATCTCGAACTGGAGTGGCTGCAAACACCTCAACTAAAAGCATTGCTAAGGAAAAACAAAACATCCGAACATCTAGGTTTTGTGTCTGAAACTTGGACAAGAACTTAGGCCTCCTGACTCCAAGTTTAGTCCATTTTCCACTATATGTGGGTTGTTGGGTTACAGAAAACATATCCTATTTTATGTCTACTATATCCTATCCTAAAATCTGAAACATGGAAAATTGGAAATGAACTTTTCCTTGTTTTTATTCTTCCTTAGAAGCTCTATTATATCTATTTAGCAAATGTGGTAGCACAGTTGACAGAATGCTGGACATGGAATTCACATAGAGGCTCAGATACCTATTGGCTGTGGGATTCTGGGAAAATCACTTAACCTCTGTCTTAATTTCCTCATCTGTAAATAAAGATAATAATAGTACCTGTCTCTCAGGATTGTTGTGAGGGTAAAATAAGATAAAATTTGCAAACCTTAAGGTGTTATATATCATTATTGTTATCAGTATTATTAGAATAGAGAGCAGCTTATTATACCTTGTAAGTAAAGTAATAGATACGAAAGCACTTCAGAAAGTTAAAGACACTATGCCAATATAGGTATTACTATTATTTGCTTTTCTCAGATGGGAAGAGGGGAGAATTGGGAGTTGCAAATACTTAACTATTTAAATTCTGACAAAGTATTCACCTTGAAAAAGACACATTGATGTTTTAGGTCTTCTAAGTGAAGGAATTCAAAAAGATTAGCTCTGAGATCTCTAGAATATTGCAATGCATAGACAAAAAGAAACAACCTAAAAAAATGAAGTCATGTACCCATCCCTGTTCTACTTATAATGTGCATTCACTTTGACAGCTTATGATCATTGAGTCCTGTATTTTGTTCACTTTTTCTTTGTTTTCAGTTCCTTCAGTTTATATGTGTATAATTGTTTTTTTTTAATTTTTCTTTCTTTCTTTTTTTGGAGGGTGGAAGGCAGGGCAATTGGGGTTTTAAGTGACTTGTCCAAGGTCACACAGCTAGTACATGCGTCAAGTGTCTCAGGCCGGATTTGAACTCAGGTTCTCCTGACTCCAGGGCCAGTGCGCTACTCACTGTGCCACCTAGATGCCCCTCATACGTATCTAATTGGAGGAAGTGCAAGAAAGTCAAAGAAGCAAGCAGGGCAAGGCAATGGTACTATGTCTTTGGTTTTGTTCCATATTCTGTTTCCATTTAAATGTGGAAGATAAATGTGATGGAGCATGTTACCTATATTCTCTCAATGATTTCCCCTCATTCTATGGATTCAATTATTGTCTCGATGTAAATGACTCACAAATCTATCTCTTCAGTTCTCATCCCTCTTCTGAACTCCAGTCCCACACCACTAACTAATGGTTGGGTATCTCCGCTTGGATGTCCTATAATTGCCTTATTCAACACTCTCCAAATGGGATTTATCATATTCCACCATAAATCTACTCTTTAGCCAAAATTTCCTATTTCTGATGTGTGTGTGTGTATATGTATAAATATATATACACACATATATAATATATTTATAGATACACACATGTATACACATATATACACACATGCACATACGTATACATGTATATACTAAAAGCAATGCTTTTCATTGAGCTGTTTGCAGATACTCCAGTTTGAAACTTCATCCATTCCTGAAAAGTTGATCTTGCCACTGTCAAAGGAGTATGGTTATTAAGAACTCATGTGTGCTTCCCGGTTGCCCTTGTGCAAGTCATGGTTCTCTTCAACAATGAAGGACAAACCACAACCACAGCTGCCCTTGGAGTCATTCTTGACTATTCCTCCTCCATCTCCATCCTAATTCTTGTCCACTCTACGCCCTTTTCTCTATTCATCCTAGTTCATCATCGCCTATTGCCTGATCATTGCTTCTCAATAGAGCTTTCAGCTTCTAGTCTCTCACCTGCTGAATCCATCCTCCATACAGCTGCCAACATCATCTTTTGAAGATACAGGTCTGACCATGGCAAGGCCCAACTACTGAGTCTTTAGAAACTTCTTATCACTTCTAGGATAAAATACAAACATCTTAGCATCACATTAAAGGCTTTCTACAAGCCAACTCTAACCTAACTTTCCAGACTTATTCTATACTACTCCCATTCCTAAACTTGATAATCTAGTCAAACTAAATCACAAGTTAGTCTTTGAACTTGACACACCATCTACCCATGCACTCAAAGCATGAGGTGTCACTCATTGTTGATGAAGGACGTTTCCGTGTCAGGAGTTCCCTACACGATTATATATGAACCAAAATCAAAACAACAACAAAAACAGTGCCAAATAAAATACAAATTCTTTTTTCTTTATGGTTGTCTAACTTAATCATTAAGGCCTCAAATTTTGTATATTTTACTGCTGCCTAAATTGAATATCCCTGCCCTGATGTCCCACAAAATTGATATTGCTGTCTTCTTTCGAACATGTTAGCTATATTCCTTTCTTCTCATTGTCAACTCAATAAGAATTTAAATATTTCCTATGTGCCAGACACTATGCTAAGTGTCAGGGATAAATATACAAGCAAAAAGAAAGAAAGTATCTGCCCTCAAGGAATTTACGTTCTAGTAGGGAAAGACAACACAAAAAAGGGAACTGAAAAATAGGGTGGGGAGGAGGAAAGTACCCACTGAAGGGCATGGTGGCAAAGTTTGGATAATGAAGGATGACTGGTCTGGACCCTTCCTCAAAAAGGAGGTTCTAGGAAAAACTCATCAATGGGAGGAGTCTACAGAGGCAGAGGAAAAAAAGGCAGCTGAAGCATGATAACTATATAACTATATATAACTATATCTATAAGATTTTTCTAAAATCTATGTTTGGGAGGGGCATATAAGGCACACTCTTTTGCTTTAAATGATTAGATTTAAGATTGCTTAAAAAGACCAGATTGGAGAGGTTGAGGCATGTTTTTTTTTTCATTTTGAGAATGTCACCAAGACAATTTAGCCCTAAATTGTTACCATTTTAGCCATTGGTTATTTGATCCTAGCCTTCTGTATTTTCCATTATTCCCCTTTTAGCTAAATTGGACCATTCTTTTCTCTTCAAATGTGTCCTGCCTTTGTTCTTGCTTTTCCCTAAAATGTCTTTATCCAAGTCTTCAACATTGGTAAATATATGCCAGCATCATAGATTTAATGTTGTTATATATTTACCACATATGTCTCTTGTAAATCATTCCATAATTTTCTAGGAACATCTGTAATAACCAAATTAACCCTAGAATTCCTGAAATCATCATGCCAATCAATTGTCTTACGATTCCACTCATCATTTTTATGCCTTGCCAGTTCAAAACATGCTTTCCTGGCCACCACTGTCCTATATGTGTACACTTCCTTTATTAGAATATAAATACTTTGGGGGGGAGGTGCGAGGACTGTCTTTCTATTCATATTTGTATGCCCAATGCTGAGCACAATGCCTGGGACATAAGAAGCATTTAATTAATACTTTTTGATTAATTCATTCAACTACTGCTTGACAAAGATGACTGTTCCAAATTCAATTATTTCATTCATTCAATTCCTACCAGTAATTCAAGGTCCTACTTAAATCCTTTTCTGATCTTCCTCAGTAGATCTCTTATTCCCCTGAACTGATGTAGAACCTTGCTCTTGTTATACTTCTTTTTATAATGCCATTTCCTTTTCCAGTTGATTAAGGCAAGAACTCAGGTTTTCTGGACTCCAGGTCCAGTGCTCTATGAGCCACTGAGCTGCCTCTAAGGCAAACAGAGGTTAAGTGACTTGCCTGATGTCATGCAGCTAGTAAGTGTCTGAGTTCGGATTTGAACTCAGGTCTTCCTGACTCCAGGCCCAACTCTCTATCCACTGAGCCATCTAGCTGCCTTGCCTGGCACATGTTGATTGGATTGGATATGAGTGTATATATGTGTTAGTTCCCAGACAGATTGCAAATTCACTGAGAGCATGGAATGATCTCCCCCTTTTTTATTTCTAGAGCCAAGTATAGTGGCTGGCACATAGTAAGTGCTTAATAAGTGCTTACTGATTCACTGACTTGGACAGTGTCTTGAATATTGTATACAATGAATACAAAGAAAGAACTTGAAATTTTGGCACCCCAAAGAGGGCCAGATTGAGAAGAATCTCACCTGATGTGTTGCCACAGCAGGGAGAACACATATGCCATCTGGTAGCTTCCTTTTTTTAATGCATTATTCTTGTTAACTAGGTACTAAACTCAGTTGTTTCTATGCTTCAAAATGAGTTCAAGTGCTTTTAGCAGCAAATCCCTAGCTGCCCTGCCCTGCCCTGCCCTCCTCTGGGCTCTGCTCAGATTTTTGCTCAATGGATGGTTGTCTTTTTTTCCCAAAAAAGCATGATTCTGTGTCTTTGATTCATCAAGTAAATGTGCATTCCACAGTCAGAGAAGAAGGGAATTCAACAGAGTGCAACAATTTAAGACTGGACGTGACTGCACACAGTAGGAGAACTGAAGTCTCTTTTTACAGCCTCAGAATGAGGTGACTAAGAGATGGGGTGTGTAGGATAACTAATCATTTGCATTCTGTGTTCTTTCTTTTAGGTATACTATGCTCCCAGGAAAGGCCTTTTGGAAAGACTGGAACTGTGATTCAGAGAAATTGTTACAGAGGTCAAGGTTTATTATAATTAATTATTCGATTCAATGTATTTGTGAAAAGGGGTTCTTAGCAGTTCATGTGTTTCTGGCAGGGTGATGAAGCTTAGTGACAAGTAGCAAGATCTTTTAAGGAATCTTTTCAATGAAAAGAAAGACAACTTAAAAAAATTCACTAACAATGAAATAGATATCTTCTGTCTTTAGTGTTTAGCAAAAAAAACCCACTTTGTGTTGCTACTCTGAAAGATGATCTTTTCGGCTTGGAGATACATTGTCTCTGGAGAATGCTTGGTTGCTCATCATATGAGACGAAAAGGGGTCTATGATCCAAAAAGGTTCATAGAAGAGAGGCAAAATCCGTAGACTGTTTTGATGTCACCTTTTATAGCTTTTCTCATTTGTAGCCAAAGATAGGTTATCTCTCTTGTTTCATGAAAGGAATTTTTCACATGTTTTTTAGAGCAGAGCTGATTGGTGTCTTGACTTATTTATATCCATTTTGTGCCTTCATGGTTTTAATAGGATTATGTCCAGAATAAGGCAAAATTGTTGCTCACAACAACAAAAAAATTAAACCTGTCTTACCTCCCTGCTGCCTTCATGTTGGTACAGGTACTGTTCCTACCACTCTTAGGGACTCTTGGTAACATTCTCAAAATGGAAAAAAGGGCTTGATCTCACCATTCTGGTCACTGTAAAAGGGCGTGCCTTGTGTTCCCCACCTCCCCTAACATAAAGTTTAGAAAAATCTGTCAGATGTAAGATAAGACAAGGAGAAAAAGAAATGTAGCTAGCAGATTCACAGGAACGCAGAGATGCCAATTCGTTGGACTTTGGACCAGGAATATTTAATTTAGGCAGCAGTCATGGATGCAAAATTTGGGTTTGCAATTCATCCTGAATGATTCACTTTGACAACCACAAAGAGAAATATAGTATCAACCTAATGCTTTACTAGTATTTTTAAACATGTCTTATTCCTTAGTTTAACACTATTTCATTTCCGTTTGGAAAATCTAAATTATCTCCTCCTTCCAGACAATTTGACATAAGACTAAATCAGTGCAATGCCTCCATTTCATCTGGAAAACTCACTTAGAAGAATTTGATGAATGCAATGAAGAATTTTCTCTCTCTCCCCCCCCCCCCCCCCCCTCTCTCTCTCTCTCTCTCTCTCCATATATATATATATATATGTTTTAACACAAAGAAGTGAGGTTAGGGAACTCAGTCTTCACTATCTGACACTAATTTCCCCAAATTATTGGCTTCTCTTTTTTTAAACATTACCTGAATTAAGTTTTTAGCAATTCCATCTTATTCTATACATTTCTACATCTTTACATAAGCCATTTTTATTACTTTATTCATCTGTACAGTTATCACCATGCATTTATGTTGTAATTTCTCACTAATGGAAATGTTAGAAAATATGTCTCCACCAGGACCCCAAATGACAGACAGCTCTTTAAAATTACATGCAGTCCTGTTCCCCCCAAAGTGAAATATAACAAATTAGATTTTAAAGGTCTCAGGATCTACAGCTTTTATTGTTTGTTAAAAGTGGGGTGAGTCATGCTTCTGATTGCCAACACCAATGTGTTTCTCATGATCTATCATGCCATTCACCAAAGTCAGACACTTTGAAGAGTTTAAAAGGCTGTGGTGTGAAGAAGGATTGGACTTGTTCTAATTGGCTGGAAAGGAAACAACCAGGAACAATGGATAGAAATTTCAAAGAGCCAAATTTAGGTTTAATGTCAAGAATAACTTCCTAACAATTAAGGTGTACAACAAAGTGCAAAAGCTCACCTTGAGAGGAGGTGAGAGGGTCCCTCATCCATGAACATCTTCCAACAAAAAGTGGATGAACACTTGTTGGCTTTGTTTTGGAGCGGGGAGAGTACTTTTGAGGATGAGTTGACCAATGAGGTCATTTCTATCTTGCCAATTCTGTGATTCTATCACATTGAGACAGCAGTGACCTACAGTTGGTGACAAACATCTGTTTCCTGAACATAATTCCTGTTTCTACTGATAATTAACCATTTGGGAGTCTGGACCTTTTATCTTCTTGAGGTACAAAACTTCTATTGAGGAAACTCCTTCAGTGAATGCAGATCTGCATAGGTACTGCCAATTATCTGCAAAATTTATCATTGTAGAGCATTGCTTAGAACACTAAAAGGTTAAATGACTTTTCAAGTCATCGACAGAACATTGTCAAGCTCAAGTGTCAGAGGTGAGACTTGAACCTTCCTGAGTCACAGGCCTGATGATCTACCTCTCTGGAAGGAAACACTGGGAATGTTAAATACAACCAGACATTAGGAAAAAGGGGAAGAGTTATGAGAGAAAAGAAAGAGAGAAGTATTCTGAAAATAAGAACTCCAAAATAAATCTTAAAAACAAAATTCCTATAATGATTTTGCTTATTTTTAGTCTAATACTCTTAATAGGAATTATGAGATTTTTTAATAACCTGAGGTACACTTTATATGTACAAAAGTATAACTGATCGTGTATAGAAAATATGAAGAGAAATTATCTGGACAAAAGAACTCCTGGCTTGTTTTTTTTTCTAGTTCAAAACTCTAATTCAATGGATGTTACTGGGGATACTACTATAAGAAAAGGGGAAAGAACTGGAAATTGTAAGGATGCCCATCAATTGGGGAATGGCTGAACAAACTGGTGTATGATTGTGATAGAACACTACTGTGCTAAAAGAAATGATGAATTCAATGATTTTAGAAAAACATGGAAAACTTGTACAAAATAACGAACAAAACAAGCGGAACCAAGAGAACGTTGTACACAGTAAAAGTAATATTGTTTTAAGAACAACTTTGAATGAATGAATTATTTTGACTATTACAAATACCCAATTAACTATAAAGGACATATGAAGAAAGTCACTATCTGCATCCAGAGAAATAAGTGATAAATAGAAGTATGTACAGAATAATTTTACATATATATGTATATGTATGTGTATATACACACTCACACCCACCCCTATTTGTGTGTAATGGTAGCCATGGGGGGCGGGGAGCAGCAGGAGGGAAGAAGGAAAAAAATTACATGATAATTTTGTTGTACATTTGAAAGGAATAGCAAGTTGTGCATAGTACATGTACAATCATCTTTTTAAAATTATACTATGTTATGGAAATGCTTGTTTTAACTCCATAAATTAAAAATAAAATTGAAAAAAGAATAGGAGGCTAGCCTAGACAATAATCCCACCTCACTTAAAGTAATTCTATGCTCTGATGCCACTTGTAATCAGGTGAGGACATGTCTTGTTGGTTCACTAGTGAACAAGGACTGAACTGCTCTGTGGAATCAATTATTCATAGGCTTTAGACTAGGTGTCTAAAGAAATGTCCTTGATGGATTTGGAAGTCTTTAAAGTCATTGGATGAACACCCGAAGTGATGTTGCACAAGAATTCTGTTTGAATTGGTCGAAGGACTTGGGCATGGCCTGTGGGCTTGTATAAAGCTACAAGGTAATTGGAAAATAAGGGATTTGAATGAGTAGCTAGCCAGGAGAGAGCCTTTAGCCAAATCCTTGAGAAGGAACAGCTTAGAGAGGGGGAAGAGTATCCTGATCTTGGCCTCAGCCTCGATCTGTCTCCTCTTCCCCAGCCCCCTCTACCCCATCCTAACTTAACCAGAAAAGGACCTTGTGAAATTTGGAGGACCAGAAGATGTGGACTTTCATTACCATTCTAGCAGTGTACCCAGGACAGAAAGCAGTCAAAGTCAGTCTAGATCGGAAGCTGAGGGCAACCTAGATATACTGAGTAAGGACAGCTTCAGGACTCCACCAATGCCTAAGGGGCAACTTCATAAGTACCCTTGCCCCCAACAAAGTTGGGGGAGGACTTCCAGCAACCCATAGCTATGAATTATTCTTTTGCCACATCATATGCTTTAAGCTAAATTATGCTTTCCCTTGCATTCTATATGTACTGATGAAAGAGTGAACCACAGATTTTTGGGTTATGATTTTTGCTAACTGTTCTTACTGTATCCCCTTAGTAAATGTTCCTTTCTAAGAGCTAACTAAATATGGCTAACTAATTGATATCAGCTGATAACTATGGGGAAAATAGATACCAAACCTGCAGGGCCCATGAACTATAGCATTAGAAAACCATCCCAACCCCCTCAGGGCTGCCCTTGGCATCAAACGGGTAGAGCATTGTGCCCTGGGGACACAGTGTGCCAGTGGGAGTGGGCGTTGGCAGGGTGAGTCCAGAGTATTTGCTACCCTATTATGTGTTGAACACTCTGCTAGATACTAGGAGGGATTCAAGGATGAAAAATGCAAAGCCCCAGCCCTCAGGAAACATGATCTGAAAGGGGAGATAAGACAAAAATAACAATTATAATACAAATTAGAAAAGCATCATGAGATGTCAGAGGAAGAAGATTTCTCTTGGGTAATGGAGGAGCAGGAATCAGAGAAGGCTTCAAGAAGGAAGAAGTTATTTGAGTTAGACTTCAAGGGATGGGTAGGAAGCCTGCATTTAAATTCCAGGGGTATGTGGTGCCCAAAAGCACTTAAAATTACATGTACATTTTACATCTTCTAATGGAGAGTATAAATTAAAATTTTAAGATGGACTTCTAATCCTTCATGCTATCTCTTAGACAGTTAAAGAATTCAGGGCTGACTTTCACTGGTGAGAGAGGAGACACAGGCCAGCATTCAGTTAGTTTTGCAAATAGATTAAAACCTTCTGGCTGTCCACCACATTTCTTTCATTATTTATTTTTTAAACAGATCCCTTCACTTGCCATCCCTCAGGCTGCAAGAAGAATAAAAGTCATTCATGAAAACCTTTCCTGATTTCCAACTCAGAAGCTGGAAGTTGAAGCAGCCAGTTGTGTTTGGCCTAAGGCAGTCAGCTAGCAATTTGGGCACTTAACCAGAAGATTGGCTTGGCTGGATTGCCCTTTGGTTGGGCTGCTACTCACAGTAAACAGACTCAATTCATAACCTGAATCAATGAGCATGTTCTGAAATAATAGGAGGAAATGAAGAAATGACAGCCAGCACTTTTTTTTTGCACATGCTAAATAAAAACTGTTTGTTTAGGCTGAAAACCTTTGCCATTTGGGAATAATTTACAAATTAAAAAACAATTGCTAGCCAGATTGTCATATTCTATATCATTTTATCAGTTATATAAGAAGAGACTTGGAAAACCATGACTTAGGTTAGTGTTTAATGATATGATTATTATTATGTGCGGCCTAAATGGTATGAGATGTTTAAGTTAAATAAAGCAAACAGAAAGGTGTATGAAATCTATTTAAAATGTACACTGGATTAAAAAAAATCATTTACAAATATTGGACTTCCTTTTATATGGAAATGCACTTCTCTTGCTGATGTTTATGGTAATTCTCTCTACAACAGCATATACTGTACACACATAACGGTAATTTTAGAGTAGAAACATATCAATCACAATTTGTACATATAATTTTAGAAGACATAGTATGCTGTACAGTGTCTCTAAGGAATGTGTTTGTTCTGCAAAGAAATGAAATGCAGTGCTACAATAAATGTTCCTGAACAGAATGTCACTGTGTTCTACCATCTACCGCACGCTGGAGTTTGACTAGTATAAATCTGACACCATTGAACTATTTGGTGTATTAAGACCATATTCCAAAGGCTTCTTTTGCTTCAGAAGAACCAGTATCCTAGGCTAATAGTCTTCCTAAGCATGTCCAAATTTATCTTTGTGTCATGTCAGACCAAACTGTTCTGCTTCTATGTGCTTTATTTTGAGCTATGGATTTGACGCACATCGAAGCCTCATTGTAATGCTGATATCAGGCCTCATGCCATGGAACTAATGTCTGGGGCAGATGGGAGGGAGTAGGGCCTGTAGCGTAAGGCTCCCTTAGGAACTAAAATCTCTTGGATAGATTCTAATACAGACCTGTGACATCAACTTTAACTTAATGGCAGAAACTCAGAGCAAATTCCAAGAATATAAACATCCAATTTCAGTGAATAAGAAGCTTTGATTTACACATTTGTTTTGGCTCCTGGTGTATGGAGGCAAAAAAAAGCGGGATGAGATTCAAATAAAATGCTGTGAGGGATCTAAGGAGGAACAATGAGTATTTTTTCCCCTTAGGATGTAAACTCAGCCTCTGTAAGCTCACTGAAAACTTCCTTACTACAATTCTAGTATCAGGCAGAGCTATATGGATGATAGATATCTCATCCTGTTCCCATGTGTCTTTGATCTCCTTGGCCAGGTCTTCATACTTTTAAAAGTTTTTATTCCATATTGTTTGAAGATTATGAATAATTAGGCAACATCAATTATAAAATTTCTAAATTTTTAATGAATCAATGTTATGTTTAGGCAATTGTAAGTAAGAGTTCAGTCTGTCATAATGGTCCAGTTCCAGTATGGTTTAATGGTTGAGTTGTCTAGGCTATTTTGAGGTCTGGATAAGGATTTGCCATCTATCAGTTCATGAAGAACAACAAAATTCTGAAGTGGAATTCTTATTAGGTATTTGGTAGGTGTCGGATGTTTACAATTTGTAGGGATGCTGCTTCAATCATCTACATCAGGGCTGTCCAAAATATGGCCTGCAGGCTGCCCACAGTGCAATTTTATGCGGTCCACCTGTGGGTTTTAATATTCACAAGCAAAAAAATAAAATAATAATTTGCATGGAATGTGCATTAGATTTTTTTAAATCCATCACTAATAAATAATCTCATTGATGTTAATTTTCTTTGGTGTTTTTAAGCAGTGTTACGGATGGAAAGTACCTCACAGAACCTTCAGTCGCTTTGCGGGATGCGTTCCGTCTGTATGATGCAGACCAGTCAGTATGCACCTACCTTTATGCTGTTATGTTGTCACTTTGTTGTTCTGTGTTTGCTTTTGTGCTTCGCGCCTTTGCCTGTCATATTGATGACGCACGTTCCCCCGCTTTCTATTAGTGCGCTGTATTTTTTATTATGGGTGAGGCCCTCGAATAATTATTTTATTTTAATGTGGCCTTGATAACCTAAGGTTGGACAGCCCTGATCTACATTGAACAATCTGCAGCACTCAATAAGTTATTGTTGTTGAGTCGTTTCAGTCATGCCCAACTCTTCGTGATCCCATTTGGAGTTTTCTCAGAAAAGATACTAGAGTGGTTTGCCAATTCCTTCTCCTTTTACAGATGAGGAAACTGAGGCAAACAGGGTTAGGTGACTTGCCCAGGGTCACACAGCTAGTGTCTGAGGCAGAATTTGAACTTATGAAGATGAGTCTTCCTAACTCCATGCTGGGCACTCTACCCACTGTGCCACCTAGCTGCTCCTGAGGAAACTGAGGCACAGACATTAAGTGTGTTACCCAGGGTCACACATCTAATAACTACCTGAGAGGATTGAAATTCAGGTCTACCTGACTACCAGTCCTGACCTCTATCCACCATGCTACCTTGCTTCCCAGCTAAGTAATAACCATCTTGGAATATAGAATGTTGTTTATGAAAACCTGCTTGTTGAACCTTTGTATGAACTAGTACAGAGAAAAGAAAGAAGAAAGAAAAAAAAATTGCACACTGACCACAATAGTATCTATAAAGGAAAATAATAATAAAAGACTAATTAGAATTCAGGTTATTGTGATGACTGATCTTGATACCAAAGGAATAATAATAATAAATAAGTTTCTCCCTCCTCAGAAAGAGGTGTTGGACTACTGGTACAGAATACTACTTAAGCTCTTACATACGGTCAGTGTGTTGGTTTGTTTTGTTTAAATGTTTCATTCTGTTACCAGGTAAGATTCTACAGAGGGATGAAAGTTATTTGAAAGGGCCAATAATGTTTAAAAAAAAACAGAAAAAAGATACACAGACAGACATGGAGAGATAAACTGCCTATTCCTTTCTCATATCTTCACCCAGCATATATAAATTATTCTCATAACGTTTTTGTAGATATGGTAAAATAGGTGTATAAGTTGACAGTTGTTATTATTCTCTTCCTTTCTTTTTGGAAATAGCATTAGAGAAGATATATTACTACTAACTTTACTACTGTACCCTAAGGACCACTGAGGCTTTCTATCCAACTTGAAGTTGAAATCTCTAAATATTGTCTCTATTAAACTGTGGGCTCCCTGAGAGCAAGGACTGTCTTGCTTTGCTAGTTGTATCACAGCATTTAGCACTGTGCTTTGTAGATAGTAAGCACTTAATAATCGCCTATTCTGACCTTCACTCATAATAAAGACTAGGATTTCTTTCCCAACTCTTTGGTATCACCCCCTTGCTAATACCTTAAGAATTTTCAATTCCCTCAAGACTGTTTCATGTCCAGAAGATACTACTTTTCTGCTTGTATACTGGGTCTAGTCCAAATGATCTTTCTGCTTTCTTTAGCATCACTTAGCCTTCTTAATGCACACACTGGAGATTGTGATGATAAAATCTAAACATGGTGACCCCATTCCATTGAAAGGGAAAAGGATTTATTAGAGTAGTGTTCACAGATCTTTTCTTTTTCATCAGCTGGCTGCTCTCCTTTCAGTTTCAACCTTAAATGCTCTTGGGATGATTTTGCTTAGGTGGTCTCTTGCCAAGCTTTCTGTCAATTTGTTTTCCCCTTCACTGCATGTAGCCTTTTTTATTAGGCATCACTTCTCATAACTTTTCACCAGTTTCTTCTAGAAAATTATATTCTAAGACAATGTTGTCCTTGTCTACTATAATTTCTCTGTTTGGAAAAGAGATTGAGTGTTTGCTAACTAAGATGAATTTTAAGATCTTTTGGTCCCCCCATTTTGACACATTTGACACAAATGCCTTTGACATTTTGACTTATATTGCTTAAAATTTCCCTAGAAACATTCCTAATCTATACCCATGGCAGTTTTATTCATTTCCCATTTTTTAGTGTCAATGACTTGTCAAAATAGTTTGGGTTGGAGTTGTTTCAACTACACACCATATGTTCTTCACATTTGTATTTTTTCCCAATTTAGCATTGGTTTGGACCTTTTTTCTGATATCTTTATGGCCTAACTGTATAAACACTTGATTCAGAAATGACTCCTCTATCAGCAACCAAGAGTAGTCACCAGTATGTTCAAATATGATCACTCTCATTTTTTTGTGTTTTTATTTGGTATTTACCATGTCTAGCACCTCCCAGCTCTTCTCAAATAGAGTGTACGTGAAGTTTCAGAATAGCCTTTGACCTCTTAATTTTTATTCCTGAATTATGTTTTTGAATTCACTTTTGGCCATCTTTTCCTATTCCTAGCTTTGTATTGATATCACCAAGAATCAAAGTATATGTTTATTTTATTCAGAGGCTCTTACTGAGTTCCTTACAGAATTTCTGTGCTCTATCCTCTTCTGCAACATTGGGCAATGTTGGTGCACACACTAGAATTATGGCCAGAATGATCTTGTTTGTGCAAATCCTTAATAAGAGAATTACAATACAAGAAGGCCAAAAATCCCCTAAAAGTGTGTTTCTTGATGCTTTTGGGGACAAAATAAAACTACCTTTGCCTCTTTGAGGGAAATCTGTGAGACATCCTACCATTTTACCTTACTGCTCTTGTCTTTGGTTCGTTTATGGTGAGAATGTCATGATGGATATGATTCATTTCCTCTGAGGTTAATTCTTTGATTCTTAGATAAGAATTAGATAAGAATACCCACTTGGAGTATAAATAGTTCAGTTAATGTTAGAGAAACTTTAAAAATTGTGTGATTGCAAGTACCCCCTATAATACTTTTTTCAACTATTCTACCATCTTTGCAAAAGCAGAACCAAGGGCCAGTTTTTATTTTCTTCATTTCATGGATTGCTATGGCCCAAAACCTTCTCACTAAGAGACCCTCCTGAAAATGAGCTTCTCCACAGTTAGCTGTGTTACTCTTAGGACAGCAGGCATGGTCTGTCACTGGCATATCATGCAATGCCTTTTCTGCATAGTAAAACTTGCTGGAGTATAGACTCCACTGGCCCATCAAGAGCCTAGGATCACTTCTATGCTACCACAAGAAAGGGGAGCACAACTTTGTGGAGAAAATCACACTGTTTTTTAATGATTCCAAGTGTCTTATCAATGCCATTGGTGTTCCAGCTATGCTACATGTCTTCCAATCAGAGATTACCTTAGTCTCTGAAGTTGTAAATCACCAAAAAGGACAAGGGAGAAACACGTGAGTAGACTGTGGAATTTTACCATTGAATTGCAATTCACATCAGGAGTAGTGTAACAGATATAAAAGATATATGTGTGTGAGTGTTTACACAAGCACTCACATATGTTGAAAGATATCTATATATAGGTAAATATATGTATATATTTAAATTGTAGGCTAATTATAACTTTACCTACATATGTGTTTGGGAGAGGAGGTGGGCCAGTTATATAGGGATATGTAGTAATGAGGGGATAATAGATCAGCTATCCATTTGTTTCATAGGTATCCACATAATTTGAAAGAACTATAGTACAAAATAACATACCATCATGGAGGTAGAAATACTGTGTTATACAAGAGCTAAGGGAGAAAAGATCATGATTGACTTGGAAGATCAAGAATATCTTCTTGGAGCAGGTGATATTTGAATTAGGCATTTAATGCCTCAATAAAATAATACATTAATATATCAAGGACCTGTAATTTCGAGGATTTGTGAATTTGTTGGAGTGGGAACTCCCTCCACCATTGAAAATTATAATTCTCTGAAACTTAAAGACTTAGAGAATATTCTGAGACTCAGAAAAGTTAGGTGATGCCCATGGTTACACAGCTAATAACTATCAGCGGTGAAATTTGAAGCCAAGTCTTCCAGACTCTAAGAAGATTACTCTATCCATTCTACCACACTTCCTGTCAATAAAGTAGTAAATAACAGACAATTGACAAATAAAAGATATATTAAAATAAAATAGGCACTAAGAAGTAGATCATAGATCATTGAAGTGAGATCATAGAATATGATTTGGAATGAAATTTAGAAATCGACTAGCTCCAACTCCTTGATTTACACGTAAGAAAAAGGAAGCCCAGAAAGGGAAAATGATTGGCCCAAGGATACTAGGTTGAGTGTAAAATGGGGATTTTCAACCCAGGTCTATTAAATCTTAAGCTAATATGATTGGGAGGCAAGAAATTTTAATCAATCAATCAAAACCTACTATTCACTGGACACTGTACTAGGCACTGGGGATTCAAAGACAAAAATGAAGCATTCTTTGGCCTCAAGGAGCTTATTTTCTCTCAGTGTAAATAAAATGTACAATAAATATGTATGTATGTGTCTGTGTGTTCACATACACATATGTGCATGCATGTATATACATATATATAATATATCTATACATATATAATTTATACAAAATAAACACAAGGCAATATGGGGAGGGGAGCAAACTATCAGCTATGGGTATTAAGAAAGGTTTTAGGTAGAAGGTGGTACTTATGCTGATCTATGAAGGAAACTAGCAATTCTAAGAAACACAAGGGAGGAGGGAATGCGTTCTAGGCATGGTGGACAGACAGTGCAGAAGCATGGATGCAGGTGATAGAGCGCTGTATGGAAGGAACAGCAAATCTGACTGTGCCACAGAGTGTGGGAAAGAGAATAATTTATAATAAGGCTGGAAAGGTAGGTTAGGACCAGGTTGTAAAGCTAAGCAGAGCAGTTTATATTTGATCCTAAATGCGATAGGGAGCCACAGTGTTTACTGAGTAGGAAAGTGGCATGGTCAGACCCATGCTTTAGGAAAATAATTTTGCCATTGGTCATTCGACTCTTCCTTTCTACCTCTCACAGTGATATTTAACTTCCTGATACCATTCAGTAAGCCTAAACATTAAAGGAAACCAACACACTCAAATTCAGACAACTTGGGAGCTTTTGTACAGGCAGGATCCACCTGATTAATTTCACCTCTATTACATAAAGAGTCAGTAAGAGGACAAAATGTTGTGAGGACAACCTCTGTCTGGAGGTATACTCTCCAGACAAAAGTGGCTAACTCACGATAAAAACAATCTAAAGCCAAATATTAGATAGGGCTATAAGAGTAGCTTTTATCATAGTCCAATAGCAAAAATATCACATTATCTGATTGGAATTGTCCATGTATATTATGATGTAACACTTAGATTACAAGAGACATTAAAAATAAGAACTAAAGAAATGGCAACTTCTTTAAATTAAAAGAAAAGAAATACTATAGCATTGAAGCTCCTACCCAGGAGAAGAGAATATTATTACCTAACACAAAACTCTTTTGCACTGTGAGTCCATGATGGTGGAGGAGCATTAAATGAAGTCGTTTTCTAGAGCAGAGTTTGATTATTTCTGGAGGGAAGTTATAACTGGAAAGACTATTATTATCACTTACATGATTGGAGCTCATGCAACATTTCATTGTTAACAGCAAGTACAGAGAGTAGCAGATTCAGAGTTCATTACAAGGAGGGTTATTTTCTGTTATGGAAATTTGTATTGACTTTGTGGTGGAGTTCGAACCAAATTGAAACCAAAGCTAGTCTAGGCGTGACTTTCATCATAAACAGGGCCAGAGGTTTGAATACAAATACTTTCTTCTTTTCCGTAACTCAGAAAAACCAGAGCTTTAGACCTTTGATGAATTCCATAACTGAGGCAGTATTCTCAGGGAAGAGAGAACACATTTAGTCAGAGTAAGGCCTTACTTTCCAGTTGCAGGATTCAAATTTTGCATCTCTTGCATTTTGTTTGGCATTCTGATTCATTTATGTCAATTGGGATTTCTTTTTTTTCCATTTATTTTTGACAGATTCATGTTTTCATTAGTATAAGTACTGCTTCCACCAATTCAAATTCCCATGCCTTCTCAACATGTGTGATTCTTGTTCAATTATTCATTTCTTCAGGGATTTCCATAAACTCCTCAAAGAAAGTCCATCCAACACACTAGAGGTTTTCCTTATATTCTTTTAGTATCTCAGGAGTACTAGTGTACCACTCAGAATTTCTATCTATTGCCTCTCTGGAACAACTAGGTATTGAAGTGGATAGAGCACTGTTCCTAGAGTCAGGAAGGCCTGAGTTCAAATCACAGCTAAGTCACTTAACTTCTGCTTGCCTCAGTTTCTCATCTTTAAAATGAGGACATAATAACACCTACGTCACAGGGTTATTGTAAGGATCAAATTAGATATTCGTAAAGCATTTAGCATAGTGCCTGGCACATAGTAGGTGCTTATTAATTGCTTGTTTCCTTCCTTCCTTCTCATTCTCACTGTATGATGACCAGCTTCTTTCTCCAGTCACAAATGTTCTCAATACTGTATTTTACATCTGTTTTTTATGCAAGTCATCACTGGTATCAAGCCAAAACTTTTTTTAAATGTCTTTCAATTTGCCTTCTGAGTGAATGACTGTGATCCATAGCTATATAAAATCACTGAGAGAATATTGGTATTGAAAAGACAGGCTTCTATAGCAACAAGCAGTTGGGATTATTTAAGGTCATATCATAATGTGATCGAGTTGTTTCCTCCTATTTAACTGGGGTCTCAGGTCATTATTCATCTGAAGTGCCTGTCTAAGATAGGCTTGAAATACTGACCTATCAGACTGCTTTTTGAAATTGCAAGTCGTAGCATATAAGAATTTTTCATCCACTTTGTTTTTACATTATAGACAGTGAGATCAATATCGTTTTCATTATTTTGGATTCTACTGGAGAAGTTATATAGCATTGTGGTGCTCAATACAATAGGAACATTTGAAAACCTCACAATCCTTTTGTCACAATATATCAAATAATATATCCCATCATACTTGGGAACATATGTTTCATTGTTGTACAACCACCTCACTCAATATCACTATTCAGTTTATCATCTACAAAAGTTACCTCCAAAACCATATCTGCCATAGGCTGTTCATGGGAACCACCTCTGATGCTTAAAAAATAAGTATTTGATAGAATGAGAACTTACATCCCCTATAACCCTCACTCATATAATCATAAAGATGTGGCCATATAAAAATTCTTGTGTTTTCATCAAGGACATCCTTTTTCCACTTGGTCTTTTCCACTTGAGGGAAATCATAGCCTCTTTTTTGGAACATGCAAGTGCCTTTAAAATTGTCACTACCTATACAGATTTCTTCTGTATAATTTTGATTAAATCCATCCACTTCTTCCAAACTCTTTTTCCTCAAATATCACTTCCATTTACTTACATCATGCAAACAAATCATAATTCTAGCTATTGTCTCAAAAAAAAGACCAACTGAGATATTTATAAAAATACTGGGAAATGTATTCTATTTCACATCTATTTATTGTCCTGGTTTCTACAGTTATTTCTGTGAGGCAATATTTTCCCATTGTCCTACATTCTCCCATCATCTTCCCATGTAATATTTTTCAAATACATTTGTACTTTAAAACAGTGTTGCCTTTGATTACTATGCCCTTCCACTTGGCAAAAAGATTAAGTACTCCCTGGAAGAGCTACTTTTTAGGCCTTTTAGCCTTCTCATTGTAGCAACTGTTTGCATTGCTTAATATTCTCTTTTAAAAAAGAGTCAATGACTTTTCTTTCTTCCATTTTCCTGAGTATTAAGTTTATTTAAAACATTTTTCAATTTCAATTTTAAATTTTTTTAAAGTTTATTTTGATTTGGAATTGCGATGATCCAATGTGGCTTCACTATATCATTTTCTTTGTCTTTTCTTCTCAGTTGATATTTTGCTCCAAATATTAATAATAATTCATTTTATATAGCACTTTAAGGTTTGCAAATCATTTTACATATACTGTCTCATTGGAGCAGATCCTTACAACAATCCTATGAAGTAGGTTCTATCATTAGCCCCTTCAACGGATGAGGAAATAGAAATTTAATGAGGATAAGTCCTGAGAGATGAGTTGCCAAGGTTCTTACAGCTAGTTGGTGTCTGAGGTAGGATTTGAACTTGGATCTTTCTGATTTCATGTCCAGCACTTGATCCACTTCACTGCCTCAATGACCTAAAATTATACACTGATGGATGATTCTAAAATGACTGATACAGCGATAATAGTAATTTTCTGTCAGGATATAATTTCTCTTTTTAATGTTATTTGATGCTTGTTGTGTCTAGTACTTGAACATTGAGCAACATTACCAAATGTGGTGAGCACTGAATGTAAAATATCAATTTAGAAGTTTCTGAACTTTCAACAGTGTTTCTTTTTTAAATTATTATTTCAGGGGCATCTAGGTGGCACAGTAAATAGAGAACTGGCTCTGGAGTCAGGAGTTCAAATCTGGCCTCAGACACTTCACATTTACTAGCTATGTAACCTTGGGCAAGTCACTTGACCCCAATTGCCTTGCCTTCCCCCTTCTAAAAAAAACCCCAAATTATTATTTCAATTAATAAGTTTTTTCTCCCTCTCATTTCCTCCCTCTACCAATGGAAAAAAATATTTAAATAAATATGCATAATCAATCAAAACAAATTCCCAAATTTCCTGTATCCAAAATGTGTATCTCATTTTCCCTTTTTTAATACTAACCCCTAACCTCTGTGTCAGGAGGTGGGTAGCATTCTTTATCATCATCTCTTTGGTATCAGGGTTGGTAGTCTTTCAACTCATTAGCCATCAGACAGGACAGCAACTCTATAAGTAATGTTTTTAGATGCCTGTGTCAGTAAGGCAAGATTCACGATATCAATGGTGACTATGAGTATACTGGTAGAGTTTGGAATTGCAAAATATAAAAGACTCTCTACATAGAAGGCAGAAGAAGTAAAACATTTATTCAGACACCAGAGGATCACATCCCAAAACGAATAATTCCAATTTGACATAGCAATGATTCTGTCCTAGAATCAGTAAGTCCACTTCAATGAAATAGCAAGGAAATTAAAACACAATATCACAGCAAGGAGCCAAGCCATCCTGTCACCTTCCCCTCTGCTAGGGCCTTCTTGTAAACACTCACTCACTGAATCCTGTTTGCTTGCCTGCATCCTCTCCTCCCACAGTTCTGAAAGCCCTTGCATTTCTCAGAGCCCTTCCAGTTCTGCCTCCTCCTGTCTCTGCATGTCTCCATCTCTGTGTCTTTCTGCCTCTGTGTTTCTGCAGTCCTCTCTCTCAGCTCTTCCAGTTCTCTATCTGTCTCTCCATCCCTTCCAGTTCTCTGTCTCTCTCACAGTTCTCTCTTCTTCTTCTTCTTCTGAGCTTAATGGCAACCCTCAGGATACACACACACACACACACACACACACACACACACACACACATATACACCCTTTTTAGGGCCCGAGGGCTTCACACCTAATCAGCAAAAGGGTGTTGGCCTGGGGCTTAACATCTAGTTAGCAAAAAGGTTTGGGCCTTGCTACAAACAAGCCTCCCCTAATCAAGCTTCCCTTAACTAGCTCCACCTGAGGCCTATTAAATGGGCAGGGAAGATCTTTGATCACATTAATACCACAACGCCTTAATATTTAGTGACTTCAATGTGAAAGTGGTCATAGGAGAGGCTGCTAAAAATTATATTGGAAAATATGATTTGCCTTCAATAAAATAAATAATTCTATTGTGTGTACAATACACAGATGGCTATTAGGCCTGGCATATTCTGATAATTAGGGCAATCATCAGGCTGGAGAACAAATCTTTTCACAGGGAAAGAACAATGTAGTCTAAATCACTGGTCTTGAAACTTTTAAAAATTGCATATCAAAGTACTTTTAGCACATGCTCCCAATATGTGTACATTTGTTGTTGCTATTCAGTTGTTTTTCAGTCATGTACAATTCTTTGTAATTCCATTTAGAATTTTGTTGGCAAAGATTCTGGAGCAGTTTGCCATTTCCTTCTCCAGGAAACTAAAGCAAATAGGGTTAAGTGGCTTGCCCAGGGTTACATAGCTATAAGTTTCTGAGGCTGGTTTTGACCTCAAGAAGAGGAGTCTTCTTGATTCTAAGCTTGGCACTCTATCCACTATACCACATAGTTGCTCTTACATTTCCTTATTCATAAATTTATGTATGTGTCTATATGTGTGTGTGTGTGTGTGTATATGTATGCGTACACACATTCATGTATTTATACACACACATATATATACATATATACACATATACATATATGTATACTAATAATTGTGTATATTATAAGACACAGAAAAATAGAAATTAAATAAGGATGATATAAAGATAAAATAATATTTGTTCATGGAATCAATATGAAGCCACCAATAGGTTAATAGAGTAGCAAAGTGATATGATATAATATGAGCTTTAGAAAAATGACTTTGGTAGCTATGTAAAGGATAGATGAAAAAAGGAGAGATTTGACACAGGGAGAGTATTGCCCCTGGCAAAAAGGTGATGGAGGCTTGAACTAGGATGATGGCTGTGTGAGTAGAAAGAAGTGGAAAGATATGAGAGGTGCTGTGGAGGTAGAAATAAAAAGCTCTGACAACTGATTAAATATATGGGGGTAAGGCAGAGTGATGAGTGGAGGTTGACCCCAGGTTTGTGAACCTGGATAACTGGAAAGATGGTGGTATGCTCAACAAAAATAGGGAAGTTTGGCAGAAGGGTGGGTTGGGAGGTGAGTGGAGATAATATAATGAAATCTGAAATAGAACTAATAATACATAAACTGGTACTCACTACTCACATTATCCCACTCAAAATGAAAGTAATAGGGGAAGACTCATTCACCAGTCAATACCCTGTAGTGCAGAGCCTGATCTTTGAGGGATGCTTGATATAGTCTTGAGGTGATCTGGAAGAATCATGGAATGGGTATGCTGGTTGTGTGTATGGAAATTTCACAGTGGTACCCACGCAGCTATTGCTGTGGATGCCTCGGTAGTGATTAGTTATAATTGTCCTAAGGGGCCTAACCCAGAAGGTACAAAGTTTGCTCAGCAAAGAGAAAGCACAGAGTGGAAGAATATAGGGGGAACAAAGGTTGGTACTGTTATGTTGGAGATAAACCCCACAAGTATGTACGTCAGGTAAGGTCAGATGTAACCCAATCTCCTACCTCCTAATTAGTTGATCAAATACCCCTTGGATACAGACCTGGACCCTCCAGCAAGGCCAGGGCCCACTTTGGAGACCACTGATTTGTCATAATTCAAAAGAAAAGTAAACCAAAAGAAAGCCTGGGTCAAGAATCCGAGTCTCCAGAAATACCATTATGTAAAGAAGCAAGTCAAAAGCATTGTGGAAGTTTTAAGCAGAATATTTTCATGGAATCAGGAGAACCAAGGCTATCAGGTAATTGACTGTCTGGGACAATCTTCCTCCTTGAGATTATGTCTTGCTCTTTGAGGTGGTCAAAATAAAACAAGGGCATGGGGGGAGAGGGTAGCTATATGATGTACGATGTGCCCCATCTTGCCTTTTGGATCTATGAGGTTAGACAGAAGAAAGGATGGGAAGAAAGGAGAAGAGAAGGAGGGAAGAAAGTAGTGATAAAAGTAAAAAAGGAGTCATTCCTATAGCTTTGACTCTACTTTTTTTTGGTTTTGTTTTTTGTTTTTTGGCAGGGCAATTGGGGTTAAGTGACTTGACAAAGTCACACAGCTAGTACACATGTCAAGTGTCTGAGGCTGGATTTGAACTCAGGTCTTCCTGACTCCAGGGACAGTACTCTACTCACTGCACTGACTCTACTTTTGAAGGAGGGAAATGGGACCAAGAACAGAGACATATATTGCTTGTCTGAAAACTGTCTTAAATGAGCAGCTGGGCTGTGGACCTGGTAGAAAGAAGCAAGGAAGGAATGGCAGGGAGCAGGAACAAGAAAGAGCGAGAAAAAGTAACACAACATGGCAGGTGGTATGGCGGGTAAGAAGAAGCTGGGCAGGGCGTTCAGAGAAGGCCGCTGCTGCATTGCAGCCCTCCATCATCACTCTTCCTGGAGCTTGGCAAGCTTACTCCCTCCAACAAAGAACAAAGCATGCCTGAAAAGAAACTTTGTGGAGGCCTGACAGAATGTCATTGTTCTAAATTTTATTTTTAATTTTGCACTAAACAAACTCTGCAAGTCCTCTGGTTTTGTATTTCTGCTAAAAGAACATAGCAAAATAATCTACCTCTTGTTGTACTGACTTTCTGACCTGCCTCATCCAATCTAAAAACCTTAAGTAGAAGAGGAATTACAGGCTATTTTTTTCTCTCAAACTGTTACTCATATTCTCATCATCCCTTTTCCTTCCAAGACTCACTCCAACCTGGCTCACTCATCTTGACTATTCCCTTTGGAACACTTGCTCTGCTCTCAGCAAACACCCTTATACCCTTGAAATTTTCATGCAATATTCTTTCCAACTTATTTCTTTGACTGAAATCTTGATCTCCCCTAAGAACATCATATTCTTTGTAATACTCTTCATAAATAATTCCTTCTAAGGCTGTTCATTCTAAATCACAGTGTCAGAAGAAGGGGTAGGGTGTGATCCTTGCTCCTCACTGCTACTGCCAAACCAATCCTTTCACTGCCCAATAGGAATTATTCTTCAACCAATCCCTTTTTTCCTTCAATCCATCATTTCTCAATAACCTTTCCTGGCATATCAATGTACTGTTGGTCTAGCCATAATGGAAAGTAATTTGGAACTATGCCCCAAAAGTTACTGATACTCCATAAACTAGAGATACTACTATTAGGTTTATACCCAAATTATATAGAAATAGAAGAAATAGCTAGCACTCATATAGTGCTTTACCTTTTCTAAAGTACTTCATAAATATTAACTTTTTTATCCTCAAAACAATGCTGGGAGGTAAGTAAAATATTAGTATTTTATAGATGAAGAAACTGAGGCCCCCAGGCCTCAGTTTGAACTCAGGTCTTCCTGAGTTCAGTTCTTTCAGAGCTCTATTCACTGTATCACCTATCTGCCTCTAGACAAAGAAAGAAGAAAACCAAAAGCACTTATAGAAGCTGTTTTTGTAGAGGCAAAGAACAGGAAAAGAGGGGGATGTACATCATTTAGGAAATGACTGTACAAATTATGGTATATAAACATAGTGAATTTTTTTATTCTGTAAGAAATGACAAAAGGGATGATTTCAGGGAAAACTAAGAAGATTTGCACAGGATGCACAAACATTTTTTAGCGTGGTCAATGAAATACTTTGTTTTGCTTGACTGTACATGTTTTTCTTTTTCTTTGCCCAGTGGTGAAGTGGGGAAAGAAAGAGAAGGAAGACATAAATTCTTGTATAATTTTTAAAATATATAATTAAAAAAACTGTTTTGAGGTCCATGAAATCTATTTATATTATTCTTTTTCCATTCTAATTGTTATCACTTATTGATTCCCAAGTCATTTTCCCATCTTTTTCACATACTTTAGTATTCAGATACTAAAGTCTAAAATACTGTCTTGCCTTTCAATCCATCCTCTATCATTGCACTCAGTGATGTCATTATTCATGTTCATGACTCCTCCAAGAATTTGGCCACTTAACTCTTCAATTGCCTCAACTCAACAAACTTCTTCTACAGTCTCCTTCAGCTAAACAATAACACGGCAGGCACTATTTTAGGAAATTGTACCAACTCCAACAGCTAGAATTCTGAAATGCCATCCTCTGACCATACCTCCTCTTCTTTTCTCTCTACACTCTCTACACTCACAACAAAAAGGATTCTTTGTTGTTATCATGGTGTATATTCCCCTCACCTATTCATATCTTCCCAATCATCTCCCTCACTTTAGCTTCATTTGTTTTAACCTCTTTGTCTGACACTTCAATTTATCCTAGTTACTACCCTAGAATCCTATGCTTCCCTCACCTTTGAAACTCAATACCTCTATGCCACCCATCTTTTTTCTAAGGATGCTGAGGGTTTTTTTGAGGAAGTTTCTCCTTTATCAGATTTCCTTAGATCCTTTTTGAGGAATGAGGGGAGGAATGATTTTTTCCCTCAGAAATTAACTAATTTTTCTTTGTCATGGAATAGTTGTTTAAAGAGCTTTGTAATCTATTTAAAGATTTGATACTGATCCTTCCTTCTAGTTTTAGAATCCTTTCTGCTTACATATCTAATTGTGTTCTAGATTTTTATTGGGTTTTCTTCCTATTGAAATCTTTGGTGTTTAGTTTATTTTTTTCTCCTTATATTCCCCTGTCACTCATTTTATGACACCATTCTCTCTTTGCTGGTGGATACACTCTCCAGGATGGATGGCAAAGCTGCCTTAGCCTCCTACTATGATAGATGATTTATCATTCACCATCCTGGATCCCTTTCCAGGATAGCCTATGGGGGTGGGGTGGGCAGGGGGAGAGAGACTGTCCCTAGTTGGGTTTTAGCCCTCTTTAGTCCTGGTGCAGCCATACGGGCTGAGTCCCTTCCCCCTAGTTGTTTATCGGTTCTCTTCTGTTTCTTTCTCTGGCTGCGATAAGTTAGTATATGTTTGTTTTTGAAGGGTGGTGGCAAGGTGAGGAGAATGTTCTGGGGAGAGTCTCTACATCTTTACGGTACTCTAGCTTAGGCAAAAGGCAGCATGCTCCAATCTCCTTCTTTCTCATTTAGATAGACTTAAAAAATATTTGGTATTTGTTGTGGGGGATGTGGGGAGTGAGGTGTTCTCACAGAGTCTTTGTAGCAGAAATATCAATGCTAATATCAATGCTAAACATAAACCTGTAGCATGAATCAGTTTGTCAGTTTGAATATCCCCACCAGAAGTGTAGAGGATAATTAAGTAATATTGAGTGTGTATTTTAAGAATTAACATTCTCTAGAGTTCATTCATAAGAATTTTACTTTGCAAGGTTTCTTTCTTCTTTTTTTGGTCCTGTTGATTCAGAGTATATAATTCCTCTTGGGGAGGGGAAAGTTGTGTGTTAGTGGGGAGTCTGGGCAAAGTGTCTAGACTGCTATGTTTTTTTGTTTTAGTGATCCCTCTGTGTTTCTTGTTTGTTGCCTATCAAAAAGCATTTGAGTCACCACAATAAAAGGCAGTCTTAAAGGCTCTCCATCAGCAATATGTCTCCCATTCATATGTTAAAATCATACAAGATTCCTTGATAAATGCAACCATAGAGATAACTTTATTCCCTGATCCCAGGTATAAATATCATTTGAGGCATAAAACACGGAAAAGTGCTCACCAAATGTGTCTGTCATGTAATTGAGCCTGACTTGGATAAAGCCCAAATGGAAGAAGGATTCCCTTATAAATGGTACCATTCTCCAGATTCTCTTGATTGTCAATGTGATTATGCTGAATGGATTGAACCAGAAGTATCGAGGCCTCTTCAATGAGATTCATAGCAACTCAAAAGAAATTAGCCTAGCAATCCACAGAAAGAAAACCACAAGCACGAAGAATGCCTGTTGCTCAGATTATGATATATAGTAGAAGTCCAATGAATTAATTTGCCAGCACATATATCTTAGAAAGTCAATGCATTTATATTTATTTATATTACTCTAAACATTATAAATATAATTTTAGTGAGGGCAAAAATGTTGTTATATATTAATAAAATCTTTTCAAAATATTCTTTCATATTTATCTCATCCTTTATAATTTCTATGTCGTATATATGTATGTGTGTACACACACACACACACACACACACACACACACACAATGAGTTGGGGTCAGAATTGACTAGGATAAAGAAATTAGGATACATAGCATATGAGAACTGTGTAGGCCTTTCAATGATGCCAAGCTTCTCACTATTGTAAAAACACATTGTTGCTCCTATTTTTGTTGTTGCTGCTGCTGCTGCTGCTGTTGGTTTTAATATTGAGTATATCAATGATGCTCTGTGACTATGAATTTTTCCAAATGACAATTGAAAGAAGCGTGGTCTTTGTAGGTTTTATCATATTAATAAAGAAACATAAGAAGTGGTGTAAGAAAATATATCTAGAATGTTTTAAAAAGGTGTAATGGTCATGTCCTGAGAATGAAAGTTGGACAGCCATAGTATGTTGATCTAGTGTCCATAACCTAATAAATAACCCAAAGGAAGGCTTCCAGTTCACTGGACTGGCTCCTTATGGAAAATCTGTGAAAGAAGATGGACAAGATTCACACAGGATAAGAAGGTATGGATGAGTTCCTAGTTTCACTAAGAGCTAAGAAAACAAATTCACAAATACAGGATGAAGGAGGCAGGGTTAAGCAATAGTTCATCTTACCCCAACATTTCTTTCCAGCCTTTTTGTGCATTATTCCCTCTCTCAAATTCTGTGATCCAGCCAAACTGGCTTTCTCTCTTTTCTTCCCACTCAGCCCTCCATCTCCCATCTCCATGACTCTGTACTGGTCATCCTCGCTGCCTAGCATATATAGCTTTCTCAACTCCACTTCACAGATCCTTTCTTTCTTCAAGACAAAACACAAGGACCACCTTCTGCATGGAACCTTTCTTGATCCCTCCAAATACTCTGATTTCTTCTCAAACTATTTTGTCTTTAAGTATTTTATAGTTATTTTTATTCCATTTTTATTTATTCTGTATGTGTCCTTGTGTCTTCCCCATTAGGGAGTAAGCTCTTTGTGAGTAAGAATTATTTCATCTATTGTATTTGTATCCTGAGCACCTAGCACAGTGAAAAAGGTAGGCAGAGACTTTTGCCTATTTTAAAAATTCCCTGGGGGCGGAGCCAAGATGGCAGCTGGTAAGCACGGACTAGAATGAGCTCCGTACCCGAGTCCCTCCAAAAACCTATAAAAAAGGGCTCTGAACCAATTCTAGAATGGCAGAACCCACAGAACAGCAGAGGGAAGCAGGGCTCCAGCCCAGGACAGCCCGGATGGTCTCTGGGTGAGCTCTATTCCACACGGAGCTGGGAGCTGGGAGCTGGGAGCTGGGAGCTGGGAGCTGGGAACGGAGTGGAGCAGAGCCCAGCCTGAGCGGCGTGGACGATCCAGGCCAGAAGCCGGGCGGAGGGGGCCTTAGCGCCCTGAATATGTGAGCTGCGGCAGTTACCAGACCCCTCGACCCACAAACACCAAAGACTGCGGAGAAGGTTAGTGGGAAAAGCTGCGGGAGTGGAAGGAGTTCGCGGTTCGGCTTCCAGCCCCAGGGGCAGCGGAGGTGGGGCAGCTACAGCTGTTGTTACTTCCGGCTCCAGGCCCACCTGGTGGGGGGAATTAAGTGGCGGATCACAGCAGGGGTGCACAGCCTGCCTAAGATCTGAGCCCAGTCTGGACTGGGGGTCCTTGGGGAAGGAGGAGTGCGGCTCTGACAGAGCTGGCACCTCCCCCCCAAACGTAGAACATAGAACTCTGTAATCTACAAGCAGTCATACCCCACTGAAAAACTCAAGGGTCAAGTTAGTTGGTTGGGAATATGGCCAGGACGCGAAAACGCGCCCAGATTCAGTCTCAGACTTTGGATTCTTTCTTTGGTGACAAAGAAGACCAAAACATACAGCCTAAAGAAGACAGCAAAGTCATAGAGCCTACAACCAAAGCCTCCAAGAAAAACATGAACTGGCCCCAGACCATAGAAGAACTCAAAAAGGATTTGGAAAAGCAAGTTAGAGAAGTAGAGGAAAAATTGGGAAGAGAAATAAGAAGGATGCGAGAAAACCATGAAAAACAAGTCAAGGACTTGCTAAAGGAGACCCAAAAAAATACTGAAAAATACACTGAAGAAAACAACACCTTACAAAATAGACTAACTCAAATGGCAAAAGAGCTCCAAAAAGCCAATGAGGAGAAGAATTCCTTGAAAGGCAGAATTAGCCAAATGGAAAAGGAGGTCCAAAAGACCACTGAAGAAAATACTACTTTAAAAATTAGATTGGAGCAAGTGGAAGCTAGTGACTTTATGAGAAATCAGGATATTATAAAACAGAACCAGAGGAATGAAAAAATGGAAGACAATGTGAAATATCTCCTTGGAAAAACCACTGACCTGGAAAATAGATCCAGGAGAGATAATTTAAAAATTATTGGACTACCTGAAAGCCATGATCAAAAAAAGAGCCTAGATACCATCTTTCAGGAAATTATCAAGGAGAACTGCCCTGATATTCTAGAGCCACAGGGCAAAATAGAAATTGAAAGAATCCATCGATCGCCTCCGCAAATAGATCCCAAAAAGAAATCTCCTAGGAATATTGTTGCCAAATTCCAGAGCTCCCAGATCAAGGAGAAAATACTGCAAGCAGCCAGAAAGAAACAATTTGAATATTGTGGAAACCCAATCAGAATAACCCAAGACCTGGCAGCTTCTACATTAAGAGATCGAAGGGCTTGGAATGCGATATTCCGGAGGTCAATGGAGCTAGGATTAAAACCTAGAATCACCTACCCAGCAAAACTGAGTATCATGTTCCAAGGCAAAATATGGACTTTCAATAAAATGGAGGACTTTCAAGCTTTCTCAGTGAAAAGACCAGAACTGAATAGAAAATTTGACTTTCAAACACAAGAATCAAGAGAAGCATGAAAAGATGTGCAAGTGCTGTGATGTCATCATTGGTGCCTTCCTGTCCCTGCTCCTGCCTTCCTTGGACATCTCATCACAGACCTTATCCTGTTTGGGTTTGGTATGTTCCGGAACTTTCTTGCAGCCCTTTGCAACCAAGACTGGCTTCACCCTCTGGTTGGTTGGTTGATATCCAGCTGTTCCTGTAAATCACACTTGTGACAAGCAGGATGCACAAGGATACAAAACATTGCCAATACAAGAATGAGAACTTCCACTTACTTAAACACTCTATTGGAAGCAGAGGGGTTATAGCCTTTGGGCTTGCCAGAGACATAAGAAAACCTCACTAAGATACAACATGATTGCTTAAGCAACACTGAGAGGTGGTGCAAGCAGTCAAAGACTTTAGCCTTGCCTGGACTGAAGAATGACAACGGACATTACAAGAGATCATCTCACAGAAAATCACAGGGCATCAGCTTGAATGGTGAAGAAATTAAGAGACTTTATAACATGTTCTGTTTTTAGCTCCTGGATTTCTCTGCAGAGGATTTGCCATGAGAGAATATAGGACAAATTGAAAATGCTTCGTAAAATATTAATACTTGTGTGTAGCATATGGTCTAACCTCAAGCATTGTTGCTATTTGGATTATATTAGTGATAATTAGAATAACTATTAGTATAGTTGTAGAATAATATAGTGATACAATAGAAGTATAGTATAGTATAGACAGCATAGTAATCCAGTAATAGTAATAGAATAGTACAGTGATAGAATAACTACTACTATTCCAGATGAGTATAGAGATAGCCAGCAGCTAGAGGGTGAAATATAGTGAGAGTACATTCATTGTCCATTTTTTAATAGGCCATTTTTTGTAGCTTCTCTTTCAATATTATTAAAAGCATTTTGTGGTATAGGTTGGGAAACAACAGGTGCATGTCCATAAATATATGTGACCCCCATATAGGACAGACCACAAATGGGAAGTTTTATCAAAGGACCTCACCATCAGTTTATGTCATCAGATAGGAGTCCAATTACTTAGTAACCAAACTAGGTCACCAGCTGTTAATCATAATTTGAGTTTAACTAGCTAATGTCATTAGCTAGAACTTTTTTAGAAACTCACTGGATGCCCTAGCCCTCAGCCTGCTCTTGGGTGGAGACTCAGCCTGGCACCTGTATTCCCCACATTTGAGACTCAAGTCCCACTCCAGCTTCCCCTGCCCCATTCAGCTGTTACATTGTTACCAATGAGAAGTGTCTCCTCCATGTTTCTATCAAACTAGTTAGCATATGTAATGGTAAATTGGCTGTGCCCCTGCACTGTGCAGAAAGACATCCCAGGTAACAGCAATGTTGTAATGATAGCCAACTGTAAAAGACTTAGCTTCTCTGATCAACGCAATGATTCACAAGAATTCCAAAACACTCATGATGAAAAATGCTATCCACCTCCTGAGAGAGAACTGGTGGTTTGTCAGTAATTTGAAGCAAGTTTTTTCCTCTACATTCACTATATTTTTTTTTCAATTTTGCTTATGTTAAAAATGCTAAATATGTCCTGTATGCCTTCGTATATATAATTGGTACCATATTTCTTACTTTGGGAATGGGTGGGGGAGAGAAAGGAAAGGGAAAGAACTTGGAACTGAAAATAAAAATGAAAATAAAAATTAAAAACACTTAATATAAAAAAAAAATTCCCTGTGCTTAACACAGTGCCTGGCACATACTAGATACTTAATAAATGTTCACTGATTGAATGATAATTCTGTTATACTCTAACCTGGTCAGACCACATCTTGAGTATTATGTTCAATTCTGGGTATCATATTTTAGAAAGGACTTTTTTAAGATGATGGAAGAAGTGGGCAACCAGAATGGGGAAAATACTCAAGGCCATATTATATGAATATTAGTTCAAAAAATTGTATTGTTTTAGTTTGGATTAGAGAAGGCTTGGGAGGCTGTCTTCAAACACTTAAAAGGATGTCATGTGGAAGAGAGAGAGAAGATTAGTTCTGTTAGGCCTCAGGGTACAGAACTACAACAATTAGTGGAAATTTTAAAAATACATATAAATAGTACTGTAAGGAAATATTTCCTAATAATTAGCACTATCCAAAAATAAAATGGGCTGCTTTGGGAAATGATGGGTTCTCCTTGGAAGTCTTCAAGCAAAGGCTAGATGGTCGATTGTTGGTTGTCATAGTAAAGACAGCAGATAGAGACTGGACCTGTGATTTCATTGATATAGTAAACTCTTAAATATAGAAACTCTCTTTCCCAATGCTGGAAGGTTAATGGGGAATAAGATCTTTCCCACCCATCAATAAGCCTCACGTGGAGCCCATTAAGGGAAGCTTATTTGCTTGTAGGAAGGCTTACACACATTTTGTTAGTTTCTAATTAGACACTGAGCGTATTTGCTGAGAGAGTATATATTCTGAGAGGTGAGTTTTTGCTTTGGGGACTCGCTTATGAGAAAGATGTGATTTTCTGGTTGAGACCCTGAGTGGCCATATGTTCAGAGCTCCCCTACTCCTCAGAAGTAAAGGCTCAGACAGTAGAGCCTGTCTGCTTGTCTTTATTTCTCTGCTCCGTATTATTCCCTGTTTATATTTTATGTAATTAAAAAGATTATTGACCCCTGAAACAGCTATCTTTCCTTAGAAAAGCAGATAAAAGAACCTGCACTAGCAGCCATCCTGGGTATGTCAGTGTGGTTGCTGTTACAAATGCATATTGGCACCACAACCTACATTATTATAGAGTTGCCTAGAATAATAGGGGGTTAAGTGACTTGCCCAGGGTGACACAGCTAGTATGTGTCAGAGGCAGGATTTAAATTCAGGTCTTTATGACTCCCAAGTCAATCCCCTATACCACACTCCCTCTCTTGTGTTGCAGTAGGGATTCTTATTGTCTTATCCATAGGTTGTTGAAAATCATGTTAATGTGTTGCCTACTCCAGTTTACTGGAAATGAGGGTAGCTCTGAAGGAGTCATCATTATCATGAATAGGTTGACTAATCTGCTGTTGGTTGTATTAGAAAACCTGGGAAATCCATCTCTAGCTCCAGAGGAAGATGAGTATATGTAAGTGGTTTCCTGAGAGTCGCATCTATGATTACATCCAGTGAACGTGGAAATTTACTGAGAACAGAGAAAGGTTATTTCTTTGTCTTTAAATTCCATTGTCTTCTTTTTTACCTTCTTTGGTGGCTTGGCTACAGCCAACATGCGTGCCTGACTTGCTTCTGAGTTTAAAAATGAATTGTATGAGAAAAGCATGTGATCATCCCCCAAATGATCCTATTTCAGCAGCATTAATATTTGCACATTTTTAAATCCTCTACAGGGTCACTTCTCATAGGTAAGTAGAAGCCCTACTAACCCCTAGGCACAGTGATCCTCCCACATGTTTTCAAATAATTGAATATTCCTCACTTTCAAATTTTAAGGCATTGCCAATGAAGTAATTCTACTATAGTAGAGTAGTCTCCTTCGGGATAGGCAATTGCAGTCCTGTTTATTGCCATTCAGTCAGCAAGAATTTATTAAGCACCTACTATGTGCCTATGCTAACTTGTGAGAAAGGCAAAAACAATTTCTGCCATCAAGGAGTTCAGAGACTAAATGAGAAGGCAGAATCCAAATAAGCATATATTTAGTTTAAAAAGAGGTGATTACCTGAGGGAAGGCACTAACTATGGAGGTGAGGGTGGGGAAGAAGTGAGATTTGGAAAGGCCTCTTGAAGAAGGTAGAATTTGAGTTGAATCTTTCTAACACAATTATAGTATTATCATTATAATGTAGTCCTGCCCCAACTCTGCCAGGATCCTACTGCTGGTCTCCTATTGTTTGCAGTTGTTACCTGAGATTATAACCTGTCTTCAATTTAGGTAGCTACGGGAGCTGTGCCGGCAAGATTCCCCAAGCCAAACTCCTAGACCCTGCCCGGGCTGCCACGGGCACCCCTTAGCAGGTGAGCTTTAGGGCAGTGGCCAGTGAGCAAGATACATCTCATTTATATTTTTTCCAAGGGGAAAGAATGAGTAGCACAGAATGAGCAGGCATGAATGGCTTACGATCTGCATCACAGATCTCATTACATCATCTTTCTCCTCAAATATCTTTCAGACTTTCCTATTTTTGTCAAAGTATCATCATCTTTTCAGTCTCTCAGGTTCTCATCCTCATTATCCTTGGCTTCTGACTCAACTGAAACTGCACTCTTCAAAGTTACCAATGATCTATCCCTCTATTGTCAGATTTGATGGTCTTTTCTCAATCCTCAATCCTTTTTGACCTCTCAGCAGCCTTGGGCACTGGAGGACACCCTCTCCTTCTGGATTCTTATGCTTAAAATGAAGTAAATGTATCACCTATAAAAGCTCTCATTTTCTGCACTCCTTAAAAATTGGAAACCCAATTTTTAACCTGATCAAAAGCCTTCAAACAAAAAAAAGTCAATGTAATTTAAACCTATTTATTAAAAATGTTTAAAAGAACAGTAGCTTTTAATTTGTTTGCAAGAACACTCTATTAACTTTGGGGAGGATGGAAAGATAATATCCAAATTTCACGAAAAACCCTTTGCATAATGAGTGAATGGGATTGAAAAACAATTATCATGATTTAGTAAGTAGAGCCAATGACTTCCACGGTGATCTCTATCTTTGCAAGGTATCTTTTTCAGCTAAGTCAGTCATTAAAACTAAGTATTGAAATAAACTGAATTTAGAATTAGACCTTCAAATTGCTCTGTCGTAAATTGTTAAAATTCAAGATTTTCAAAATTAGAATACATTCAATCTCATTGCATTCAATAAAATATCATTATTAATACTTTTACATTATATTATATAAAGATAAAATATGTTAGTGAGGGCAAAAATTTTATACTATTAACAAAATATTTTCAAAATACTATTTAATATTTAAAATTTCTATTTTGTGTACATTTAGAATTATGCAATTATTAGCATAGTAGTATGTATGTGTATATACATATATGTGTATATATAATATTTTTATAACATATATATATATATATTGGGGAGGTATGCTCATAACTTTTTTTTGATGATAGGGATGTAAAGTCAAAAAAAATTTTGAGACTACCATTAAGACTATCAGTCTCAGATAGAGCCTAAGCATGTCCCAGTTGGGGAATGTCTTGAGAACATCTGCCCCGCTACAAATCCTAGTCTTCAGGAATCCTGGGGTCTGGGGAAGACCAAGCAACTTGTGGAACACATGTTCTTATAGTTATGCTGACCTGTTAGTATTTAGTATGGCCATATCTTTCATCCTTCAATTCTAATACTTGAAAGGAATGTTGGTCTGACTAAAAAATATGTGATATACCACTAAAGTTTGGATCCAGAGCTTATTGACATTCTGACTAACCCCTGGGTGACCCCCTTGGCAAATCACTTTATTCTCCTATTCCTCTTTTATCCTTAATCTGTAAAATTGAGAGGATTGCTTAAATCCTCATCCCTGGATGTCTTAAAGCAAAAGCTAATTGACCATTTGTCAGGATGTTATAGAGAAGATTTGTACTTCCAGGAGAGAGTTGTACTAGATGACCTCTGAATGACCTTCCTCCTCCAAAATACTATGATTCTATGAATACAGAGATGAATGAATTGGATAGAGAGCTAAGCTACTAGGAGACTCAACTACAAGGTGACCTCCAAAATCCTTTAAAAATTGATATTCTACTAAAACAGCAACAAATATAGCAACAAATCCATTTATAGATTATAAAAAAACCCCTCGTTAATTATTTTCATCCTTGATTTAATTGCAGTTTTGGGGACATTTATTTATTTAAATAATGAATTGGTTCCATTTTGGCCCATCTCTCCATGTTCTGCATCCCAAATGAGACAGATTCTGGATACATTTAGTTGAATATGCCACAAGCACTTTTAAATCCCAATCTTGTTGACTATGGGACAACTGGGGTAAAATTCGTCAAACCCAATGAGGAAATTGGTGACTGTGTGTTTATCTGTCTGGCACAGTAGTGTCTGTATGTGAAATACCCCAGCTCTCAGAGCATGCCTGCTGTCAGAATCTATTGACAACACTCTTAATCACTGAGTTCTCTGAATTTCGCTGCTTCATTCCTTCTCTCTGGTATTTTTAATATATCTTGCTCCTGCTTTCAACTCATCCACAAAGCTGTCAATTTTCTGATATGCACCTCTTTCTCTGTATGTCTACATTTCTGATGGTAAGCTGATAACTCAAATGAAATATAGCTAGCATCCTAGTCTAAGAGAGTGCTTTCAACTTAACCAGCCCAGTTTTATAAATTTTTTAGTTGTCAAAAATTTTTTGGCTTCTCTACTGTAATTAACATTGCCAGTTGCTAGAGGACAAAATGAATGACTTTTGGAAGGGGAAAAATCTTAGAACTTATGATTTATGAACCAGATAATTTAGGCTTTTTTATTACATAACACTATGCTTACAAGTTGTCTTTTTATCCTCTTTTGGCTAGCCACCTGGACACCCATAAGAAGGACTTTACTTCTCTATTTCTCCTCTATGATATCATCTAATTCCAAAAGCAATCTTTCTTAAATGGTGATCACTCCTCTCCCATAGAAAAGGGAATCTTTACCTCATTGATCCTATTGGCAAGAGTTGTTACCAATTTGAATTTTACTTGGTCAATATGGTGACCTTCCCACCTCTCTCAGCCTCCTCTCTCCTCTAATTGGAGGGCTGGAGGGTGGAGCACTTAACTCCTTCCAAAGCTTTATTTTAGAGAAGCCTGGAACTGTTCTCTGCAGCTAACTTCCTACTTTCCATCTATACCTCTGCTTGGTTTCAACTCCACAGAAGATGCCCCCATGCCTGGTACCCCTAGGGTCCCACCACTCTTCCCTTTCTAGCTTCCTTTTGTGTGTTGTCTTCCCCCACTAGAGTGTAAGCTCCTTGAAAGCAGGGTCTGTCTTTTTTTCTCATTTGTATCCCCAGTGCTTAGCACAATGTTAGGCTCATAGGTAGGTAGGTGCTTAATAAGCATTTACTTAATTGACCTGAACAGAACTGAATTGACTCTAAAACAAATAAGGGTAAGAATCCTAGATTAGGAGTCAGGAAATCTGTATTCTATCCCTGGCTTTTCCATTTCTGTTCTATGATCTTGGACAAATTACTTAGTATCTCTGGCAATCAATTTCCTCTGTAAAATGAGGGGATTGGTTTAAATGATCCCTAAAGTTCCTTCCTGTTCTCAAGTTCTATGATCCTTTGGTTGCCCAGAAAGACTCTGACTTTAGGATATCATTGGAACCTCTTCAAAAGTAGATACATAACTGATCTCAGGCTTTGTCCATTTATCATCCATAAATGTTCTAGGGAAATATAGGGAAAAGTAATATATCCAATGTCATTCAGTTATGATGCTGGCCTTCAACCTACTTGTCAATAAACAGTTAAGGAAGGAGACAGTAAAAAAAAAAAGAAACCATCCTTGATAAGTTCAGGTCACCTTGACTTACCATATGTGATAATTGAGCCATTATTGGTGATTTTTGAAAGATTTTGGAGAATGGAAGAGATGCCATAGGACTAAAAAAGGAAAAAAATGTCCTGATTTTCATTTAAAAAGAGAGAGGAGATGGCAAGCTATAGGTAGTGAGCTTGACTTCGTCTCTTGGCAAAAATTCTAGAATCTATTGTTAATGTGGTAGTTCGCGATCATCTGAGAAAGGAATTTCTGACTTAATTAAGAATTAATTAAGAATGTGTCAATGTCAAAGCAGTTGTGGAAAGACTGATATGTTATTGGTGAAGCTATGAATTGATATAATTATATCCCACTGCTACCATATACCCCAAGGAAGTTGTTGTCCAAAAGAAAGCTGTCCAAAAGGCAGCACTTTTTGTGGTAGCAAAAAATAAGAAACAAAGTAGATGGCTAAACAAATTGTGATACGTAAATGCAATGGAATATTACTGTGCTGAGAGAAATAATGAGTATGATGAATACAGAGAAGCATGGAAAGACTTACATGAACTGATGCAAAGTGAAGTAAATAGATGCAAAAAACCCCAATATGCACAACAATTACAATGTAACAACCACAAACATGTGAAACTGAATATTGTAAATATTATAAAGAACAAACCTGGCCCCACAGAAGAGATATGAAAAGATACTTCCCTTGCTCTTTTGCAGAGTTTGGGGTCCATAAACATGGAACATTGCATATGACATCAAATTTTTCTGATATGTCAACTGGCTTCACTTACTATTTTCCTCTTCTTCTGCTAAAAAAATCTTTTATTTTAAAGCAAGAGATTGTTCTCTGTGAAGAGGTGAGGGGAAGTACATGGGGGAAATCTAGGTGGTATAAAAACAAGATTTCAATAAAATATATTTTAAAAATAAAAGAATGGATTAAACAAGGATGAATCTTTCTGGGGGAAGGGGCAGGGTTAGTAGGCTAGATCAGAGAATGGTATAGACATAATTTACCTAGATTCTAGCAAGGTATCTCACAAATTCTCTCGTGCTATTCTTCTAGAGAAAGTGGAGAGACACAAGCTGGTTGGTAGTACAAATATTTGTCTACACCTGGTTGAATGGCCAGATGCAATAAATAGTAATTAATAGGTTGTCATCTTCTTGAAAGATGTCTCCTCTGGAGGGCCCCAAATGTCTGTGCTTGGCCCTGAGCTATTGAACATTTTTTTAATCAATGACTTGGATGAAAGCATAGATAGAATCTTATTCAATTTGCTGAGAGCAAGGTAGAGGGAAGGAAGACTAAATAATGCATTTGATGACAGAGTCAGGGTCCAAAAAGACTTTGACAAGGTAGAACACTGAGCTACAGCTAATATCATTAAATTTATTTGGGATAGGTGTACATCTATACTTGAGTTAAAAAAATCAACTTCACTGCATGATTAATGATTCAGGTTGACGTGGAAGCCAAAAGGGCTAAATGAAAATTTAGGATGAGTAAAGTAAGATGGAGAAGGAAATGGCAAACCACTCCAGTATTTTTGCTAAGAAAACACCAAATGGGGTCACAAAGGGGCAGACATGACTGAACTACAACAACAACAATGAGGTGGGGTACTTACAAGGAGGTGATGGTAATATTCTTTGCCCATATCTGGAACATCATATTAATTCTACAAATTACATTTTAAGAAGGATAGCTCAAGAGAAAACAGAGGAAGATAATTAGGATGGTAAAGTACCTTGATATCACATCATATGATTATTGGCTCAAAGGATAGGTGATGTTTTATGGTAGCTGTGTTCAACTGTGTGAAGGACTATCATGTGGAAATGGGTTTAACTGTTGTGCTCAACCCCAGAGAACAAAACCAGGAGTAATGGATAAAAGTTTCAGAAAGGCAAAGGGAAAAAAAAAACTTTCTAAGAGAGGTATCCACTTCCAGGAGCAAAGATGGCAGACTAAGCAGTAAATTACTGTAACTTTCCCATAGCCACCTCCAAACAACCGTAAAATAGCACCCCAAAACAAATCCTGGAACAACAGAAGCAGCAAAAAGATGGAATGAAACAATATTTTAGCCAAATAAACTTGGAAGATCAGAAAAAAAAGATCCATCTTACTCGGGTGAAAAGGCAGTGCAGTCCAGGATGGGAAGCATCACAGCAAGCCAGGAGCAAGCCCCACCTCAGCAAACCAGTGGGAGATCCTGACTGCTAGTGTAGTGGAGCAGGCAAATACCAACACCAGGACACCCTACATGCTTTAGCATAGACAGGGGAACCAGCAGACTCCAGTTCTGAGAACCACTAGGTGCTTCATCATTGCCCTGGGCAAATAGGCATCCTCCACTGTCCAGCTCCATGTGCTTCAGTGTAGCCCCAGGGAATTGCAGAAACACCGTACTGAGACTTAGTATAGGCCAGACACCACCACTAGGACCCCAGCTCAGCACCAGGTAAGTTTCTAGACCTCTATAGCCTCCAACAGCACCAGCCACTCCCCAACCCTACCCCCTCACTGTGGCACCAGACATGAGGGTTCCCTGGAGGCCTCAGGGCAACATCAACACAGCACCAGGTAAATAGCCAGGGCCTGCAGTCACTGGCACAAGAAGACTGAGACAGTGCCCCTTCCACCCCAGGTGCAGAGCTCAAGTTTAAAAGAAAGGAAAAAGACCAAGAGTTAGAGGTATCCAAAAGTGTAATGGGCTACTGGTTATATTAATAGAGGGAATATTCATTCAAGTATTGGTTAGACTCAACGGTTTTTGAAGCCCCTTCCAAGTCATGTTATGTGATTTTGTGTATTTCTATATATTTCACTTTATAGATGTGGAAAGTAGAGCTCAGAAAAATTACATGATTTGTCTAAGACCACATAGCTAATAAATGTAAGGTCCAGGTTTCTAGGCTCCTGATTTAGTACTTTTTCCCTATGTCACATCCCAAAGACTAAATTCTTTAACTATTCAATTATTAAGAATACAGAGAACCTACCATATGCCTAGCCCTGTCCTTACTTTCCCTCCATGTATTCTGCAATCCAATGACACAGGCCTCCCTATGTTCCTTGCACAAAACATTATTTTTCAACTTTGAGAGCTTTCACTGGTTCCTCCTGTCCCTTCCTTCCTCCTATGTCTGTAACCCTCTCCTTCCTCATCTCTGCCTCCTGACTTCCCTGGCTTCCTTTAAGTCTCAGCTAAAACCCCATCTTCTGCAATCAGCCTTTTCCAGTCCTCCTCAGCTTTAGTGGCTACCTCTGAGACTGTCCCCAGTTTAGCCTGCTGTAATAGCAATTTAGATTTAAAGATCTTTCCTACCCATTAATAGGCCATGTGACCTGCTTACATCAGAGGAAGCCTAAGTCACATGTGATGGGAGGAGCCTGCTGAGAGGAAAAGAAAGTTGTGTCATCTCTGGACCTGTCCATGACTATGATATGTCATCCCTGGACCTGGCTTCAACTGAGTTCCGGATGCCAGCTTGCTAAAGAACTGACCTCTTGAATAAGACTCTTTACCTCTTGGGGCTGGGGCAGTTCTACATTCAATTTCAGCAAGAAGAAGCTTTGTAGGACCAGACTTTCACCCCTTACCCCAAGATTTTGAGCCCAACTCATTTGATGGGAGAATGATGACATTATTTTACATGCTTATCTTGTGTTATCTCTGTTACATTGTTGTGTAAAATTCTGTTGCCACCAGTTATCCCAAAATTCCCATTGCCCTATGTAATGGATAAGAAAAATCTTATGGCCGAATGTAATAGCAATTTAGATTTGAAGATCTTTCCCATCCATTATTAGGCCATGTGACCTGTTTACATCACAGGAAGCCTAAGTCACATGTGGTAGGAGGAGCTTGCTGAGAGGAAGAGGAAGTGAGGAGGAAATGGAGAGAGAGAGAGAGCTGTTATGGCTGTAGTGATAGAGTTGAGGTAAAGAAAGTTGTCCTGTGATAATTGAGCAGACTGTGATAGCTGTACTGTGAGTTCATTTTGGAGAAGACCCCAGCAGGGGGTTGGAGAGATTTTGGGATGGCAAGGCTCCATGTTGTGATATTGTGTTTTTAGTTCCTTGCTGGTATGATAAAGTGGGTTAACTGGTTGTGGGAGCTGAACAATTGGTTATGGGATATGGTTATCTGGTGTCTGAATAAATGTTTTATTTCTTCTATCTTCTATATGGATAGTCTCTCATACTTTGCAATATAGAACTACATAGGCATATTCACAATTATTGTTGATGTTGCGTTTGTTGCCTTACTGATACACCTGCAGATGTCTTGTCTGTACATAGCTGTTTACATGGCATTTACTCCATTTGACTGCAGACTCTTTATGGGCAGGGGCTAGGATTTGGGGTTTTGTTTTTGTTTTGCCTTTTTTTGGTATCCCCATCACATAGCACAGTGCCTGGCACATAATAAGCACTTTACAAATGCTGGTTAACTGACTGACACTGTTCCTGTCCATCAAGAGCTTACAAACTAATGAGGCAGGCAGTTTGCTATAGTGGAAAGAACACTGACCCTGAGGTTCTAGAACATGGTTTGAAATTTCACCTATTATTTACATATGTGTGTATGTATGTGTATGTGTATGTGTATGTGTATATGTATATGTATATGTATATATGGATGTAGAGGCATAAACATATATACACACATGTACATATATATGTCTGTATATGTGTATGTATATACGTACAAATTCTTATATTCTTATAAGTGATATATATAGATATAGATAAATAGATGTAATATATAGATATATGTAACATATAGCTATAGACATGAAATATAGATTATATAACATATATCTTATATTCCTATAACTTTGGGCAAATCACAACTTCCCTGGGCATCAGTTTCTTGGCTGTAAAGAGAGGAGACTGTATGATTTCTGAGGTCCCTTTTATATCTAAATCTAAGATCCATTTTTTCTAAAACCTGACATTTTTATAGCACTTTAAAGTTTGCACAACATACTACATATGACATCTCATTTGAGCCTCACAATACTGTGAGGTGGGCACTGAAAGTATTGTTATTTTTCTAATTATTTATTAATCCATTTATTTATTTTTAACATTTACTTTTTTAAAAATTTGAGTTCCTAATTTTCTCCTTCCCTTACTCCTGCACTGTGAAGGCAAGAAATATTATATTAATTATACATGTAAAATCATGCAAAACATATTTCCATATTAGCTGTGTTGCCAAAAAAGCAAGAAAAACAAAGTTTTAAAAAAATTATGCTTTAGTTTGCAGGGTTCATCAGTTCTCTCTAGAGGGGAATAGAGTTTTTCACCATGAATACTTCAGAACCATCTTAGATCATTGTATTCATCAGAGTAGCTAAATCTTTCACAGTTGGTCATCCTTATGATGTTGCTATCCCTGTGTACAATGTTTGCCTGGTTCTGCTCACTTCATTTTGCATCAGTTCATATTAGCCTTCCTAGGTTTTTCTGAAACCACCCCCCTTGTCATTTCTTATAAAAACAATAGCACTCCATCACAATCAAATACCACAACTTGTTCAGTCATTCCCCAATTGATGGACATCCCCTTGATCTCCAATTCTTTGCCACCACAAAGAGCTGCTAAAATATTTTGTACATATAGATCCTTTCCCTTTTACTTAGATCTCTTTGGAATATAGAACTAATAGTTGTATTGCTGGGTCAAAGGGTATGCACAATTTTATAGCCTTTTGGGCATAGTTCCAAATTATCCTTCAGATTGGTTGGACCGGTTCACAACTCCACCAACAGTGCCTTAGTATGCCCATTTTTCCGCATCTCTCCAGCATTTGTCATTTTCCATTTCTGTCATGTTAGTCAATCTGATAGGTGTGAAGTGGTACCTCAGAGCTGCTTTAATTTGCATTTCTCTAATCAATAGTGATTTAGAGCATGTTTTTATATAACTATAGATAGCTTTGATTTCTTCTTCTGAAAACTGCTTCTTCATATCCTTTGACCAATATCCTTTGTCAATGGCTCCACTGGAATGACTCAACTACAAATATTAGTATATCTATTTTACATATGAAGAAACTGAGGGTTAGAGAGGTTAAGTGACTTGTGTATGGTCATATGGCTAGTCTTAGAGGTGGGTTCAGAAGCCATTTCTTCCTGACTCCAAGCTTAGGCCTCTTATGACTACCTCTCTCATTGTTTTTCCACTGGAATCTATGGCAATGAGAAATGATGAAGAGCAGTAAATCAAGTGCTAAAGCATGTGGTGTAGCAAATCTTTTTTTTTAATTTGGTATATAATTTTTCCCCAGTTATATGTAAAAATAATTTTTAACATTCATTTTTAAAACTTGGAGTTTGAAATTCTCTCCCTTCTTCACTCCCCACCCCCACTCCCCTTTGAGAAGGCAAGCAATTTGATATAGGTTGTACACATGTAGTCATGCCAAACATTTCCATAATAGTCATGTTGTGAAAGAAAACAGAGAAAAAACCAAGAAAAATAAAGAAAGTAAAAAATGTATGCTTCAATCTGCATTCAGACACCATCAGTTCTTTGTCTGGGGATGGATAGCATTTTTCATCATAAGTCCTTCAGAGTTGTCTTCAATCATTGTATTGCTGAGAATAGCTAAGTCATTCACAGTTGATCATCCTACAATATTGCTGTTACTTTGCGATGTAGCCAAATCTTTACCAACTCCAACTATCCTTTCAGAATAGTAAATTAAAATAAATTCTCTAGCCCTGACCTCTCTCAGTAGTTCAAGGGATGGAGTCCAGAAGCTAGCAAGGAGAAAAAAGTACATGACAAAAAGGAGAATTGTAGGATCATAAGTTGAGAGCTGGAAAGGACTTTCTACCGGGGTGGGGAACCTGCCTCGAGGCCATATGGGGCCTTCTACGGCCTCAGGTGCAGCCTTTTGAATGATTCTAAATATTACAGAACAAATCTTTTTATTAGGGGGATTTGTTCTGTGAAGTTTGGATTCAGTCAAAAGGTCACACCTGAGGACCTAGAGGGCCACATGTGGCCTCAAGGCTGCAGGTTCCCTACCCTTGTCTAGACCACCAAAAAAGTAATAGTCAATTTTCCAAACTTACTGGTTTCAAGAAGAAAGGATCTTTCATGGCATAAGCTTTTTCAGCTCAGTAAAAATTTACCAGGGACATGGAAATCCTGGAATAAACAATATATTCCAAAAGTTGGGCAAAAAAGAATAGTATGTTTTCTAGATGCTACAAGTCCACCAAAAGCTAGAGTGTCTATAACATTTAGTTGGTGCTAAAGAGGGAGGAGATTGTGATGTAACATTGTAATTTTTTCCTATCAGTGCATTTTTTAGCTTAAGGAAATAATTTTTCCTTCATATTACAAGCCATTTCAATTCAGGTAAGTATAAGAGAAAGGATAACATGTAGGGCAGGATCCTAAAAACTGAAAAGAACTTATAATAACTTTTATAAGAACTCATGTAATATGTAATCATAATAGAACTTGGCTGAAAGGATTGCAGCCAGCAAACCTGTATCTTCCTGTTCAAAATGACTTAAATCTCTCTACGCCATGAGGCTAGACATGGAAGGACAAGGAGAAAGTGAAAAATTAGGCTGACTGGCAGTGGGAACAAATATATGAAAGAACAAACTGAGTAAAGGTAAGAATCAATGAGAAACCCAAGGAAAGCCAGTCAAATGATAAGGTATCATACAGAGACAGGGATTTAATGCAAAGGAAAATTGAGGCTACAGTTGCATTGTGCAAAGAACAACTTAAAAGAGATTCACTAAGGAGTTGCTTAATCATAGAACTTATAATGAGGTAATTGAACAACTGAGTGAAGTGAGCTCTTTGTTTCGTCAATATTTTTCTCTAAATTTCATGATAATTTTTGAAGAATTTGGCAAGGCCTAAAGTATATGCAGCTACAGTTTGACTTTGGTTCAGTCTGACATAATTTATCTCTTGTTCCTTCACCATCTCATGGCTCATATGTTGCTCCCGGTAATTCCACCTGGGTTACCTCTGCCACCTGCCTCCTCACCTCCTACTCAAGGGCTACTGAACACTGTTGTAGTCACAAAACTGAGCCAACTGAGTTCTCTACTATTTTATGTCATTGAATCTAATCTGTACCTTTCTACTGCAGGGAATTTTTTTAGCTGTCCCTGAATGACTCTATCACAGTCCCCATGGCAGCTCTTCCAAACCTTTCTTCCCCCTTCTCAAATCCTACCATCTCCCTCTCATCAGAGGAATAGGCTTCCTCTTTTATTGAGAAAATAGAGACAATTTGTCATGAGCTCACTGTGCTCCATTATGCCAATGTTCAAAACCTCTTTATTTCACTCTCCTTTTGTCCTCTTTTGCTTCAATTTATGAGCAAGAAGTGGGCCTTCTCCTTGCCAACGTCAACCAATTTACTTGGACCCTTGACCTCTACCCCTCTGAATCCTTCAGGACTTTGCCTTTTTTGATCATGATTTCTCTGTCTATAATATCTACAATTTCTTTTTTTAGCTTTTAGAGATTAACAACTAAACTTTATTTCAAAACATAAACTTATAAAACAAAACACAAAGTAACATTTAGGGGGGAGGGGAGAAATTATAGTGTGCCTAGATATACCTGGCACACTCATAAACACCAAGAGAGGTCACAGAATCATAGATTAGGAGCTAGAAGGAACCTTAAAGACATGAATCTCTGTACAAACTCATCCATTCCTATTGTTCTCAAGCTGCAATATTTCAGCAACAGAGTTACGGCAAGAAAGAAACAGACCAATCCAAATTGAGCAAAAGTTCTCATCCAAGCCAAAAAAAAGTCAGAAAAAGTTGGAATTTAAAAGAACCCTAAATCAAGAAAAAACAGACTTTATCCCCAAATTATCTATTCAGCAAAACTGAGTATATCTTTTTTAATAAACGAATTTATTTATTTTTAGTTTTCAACATTAACTCCATAAGTTTTAAATTTTCTCTGCCTTCCTCCCTTCTCCCTTCGGTTTCTTTTTTTGTGGTTCCTTCTTTACCTTCAAAGGTCTCCTCTATCTTTAATTTAAAAAAAATGTACTGGACCTTGCCATGATCTCAAGCTATGGCCTATAATTCCTCTAACTTTTATAGCTAAATTCTTATTATCTGTTCTGGTTACCTTTATTTTTCTCATCTCCACCCCCACTCATTAACTAAAACTCCTCTCTACACGATGCCTATCTCTTACCTGTTAAGTCCAATATTTTTCCCACCTTTATCCTACTTGACCTCTCTGTAATATGCCCCAAAATGGAGCACTGTATCTCTATAAGCCTTCTCCTCCTCTTAACTTACCTATTTCCATTAAGGGCACCATGATCCTTCTGCTCACCTAGGTTCACAACCTTGGAATCATCTTTGAATCTTTCCTTCACTTTGCTTATGAATCAGTGGTCAGGTAGCATTTATTCTACCACATCGCATTCCACTTTCTTCTCCCCAGTTCAAATAACTGAAAGTTGCCTAATTAGCCTTCCTGATTCCATTCTGTCAACTCTCTAATCTTTTCTCTATATTGTTGCCCATTGAATGTATCTAGAACACAGGTCTGACCTGTCACTACCCCACTCCAAAATCTTTCTTGAGTCTTACTGCTTCTAGGATAAAACACAACAGTCTCACCCTGGTATTTAAAGCTTTATAAATTTTCACTACCATCTACCTCTCTAGATTTGCTTCATTTTACTTCCTTTCTTGCAAAAGGATGATCCAGCCAAACTAGCTACCAGGTGTTCCTTGAATTCAATATGGCACCTTTCATCCTTATGGCTCAGATCAGGTAGTCCCCTATACTCGTAATTGACTTCATTTTCAGCCCTGCCTCTTACTCTTAGTATCTCAGGTTTCCTTCAAAGTTCACCTCATGTGCCTCCTCCTATGGAAAGCCTTTCCTGATTCTCCCCCACCTCCAAAGTTATTAGTGGTCTCTCACCTCAAATTGTGTTGTATTTGTATTATTATGTTTACATGTTGAATGTACTAGTAGAACCTAAACTTCTTGGATGCAGGAACTATTTTGTTTTTGTCTTCATATACCCGGCACTTAGCACGACTGCTTCCACATGGTAAGCATCGAATAACTATCTGTTGAAACAAACTGAACTCTCATAGCTCTTTCACTTCTATCACGTTTTTAACATATTCTTATTTTTTATTGTAATCATTGCTAAACATATCTTACCTCTCCTACTATGTTAGTTGAATCAATTGATGAGTTGAATTCTGAACAATGTTTTATTTCGTAGTAGAAAGTAGAAGGTAAGCACCTTGAGGGCAGGAACCATTTGAGTTTTGGGACTCCTTAGTTTTTGTCTCTGTATCTCCCACATCTCACGTAGTACCTTGTATATAATAGGCCCTTAACAGATGTTTGTTCAATTGAGTTGAATAGCATTGTTACCAAAGAAAGTCTTGATTTCACCTTCTACCTTCACCATAGAAAGGAAGGCTTTTTTATGTTCATAGGAATGCAAAAGCTATTCTACTTAGAAATTATATTTAGGAGACAGTTCATGTATCTAGGTTTTAATATCTACCATTTACTTGGCATTCTGCTGTGGGCAAAGTGCTTCACCTACAGGAGGTTCTCCATAAACGTTCTTTGAATAAGTGAATTAGCAAACTGGCATCTTGTGAGTTGGCATGTTTACTTATGATAATAATAAGAATTAGAATATGTTAAAAAAACCTGATAGAAGTAAAAAGGACTATAAGAGTTCAGTTTACTTCAACAGATATTTATGAAATGCTTACCATCTATAAGATGCCTTGAGGTCACAATCTTTAAGTAAAGAGAGATATAGAGTATATTAGCAAGAACTTTCCTTTTTTGGAATCAGAGGACCTAGGATCTACCAGTAACTACTTTGTAAATAGAACAAATCATTTAACTTCTCTCCCTCAGTTTCTCATTTATAACATAAGTTGTTTGTACTTCCAAGTTCCAACTTTAAATTCTATAGTCTTTAATTTTACATTTATTGTTATTTGTCACTCATTTTTGAAGAAGGCCAATGACATCGTAGCTTATGTTTTGACTTTCGTGTGAATTGGAGTTAAGTGAGTCTCTAAGAAGCTGTAGCATGCACAGGGGCCATGTCCTAGTAAAAACATATTGGTAAACAGACTAAACAAGGTTGAGGGTAATCCACAGGCCTCAAACCTCTTGGTGAATTAAGGGATGTCTACCCTAAGATGTGAAGACTTCTGCTGGTGGAATTGGTGGATGAAAACAATTTGTTCTAATGACCATGAAGGCTCCTGAAGCAGGAGCTGAGGAGCACTTAGAGCTTGGTCAGAAATTGAAGATGCCAAAGTCATCCACTGCATCCTGAGTCATTGCCAGTTGTCTTAACTTTTGTCTTGCCACTGGACTTCTATGACGCTGGAAAAGAGTGTGAGGCAGATGACTGCTCAACATTGGCTTTGCCTCACTTTAAATTTATTAATATTAGGTAAACTGTGTGAAATAAGCCATAAATTTAGGAAGAGCATAGATGAGAGGTTCTGAGAGAATATATGAATCCCTAAATTCCTGTATGTTGAGAGCAAAAGTAATTCTCTGAGAAATTAAGGTGTATCCTAACTGGACAAATGGAAAAATTCACTTACCCCTGGAAGATTTTCAAATGAGAACAGACCTAGTGAACATAATTTCACTCCAGAGGCTTTTATTCATACATTTTACTTAATAGAGCAGGCATAGCCTGTCTGATTTATTGATCTAGCCAATGACCATCTTGTATTAAGCCATTAAGAAAAGGCAGAAGTGACTGAAAGGAAAAGTTAATGATAAGAGTGTTCTGTCACTTCTATTTTCTTTGGTAGCAGAAAACTGTGTACATGAGAATATACCCATATTTTCATTAAATTTTCATCCAAGAATGAGAATATCAAATTTTTTGATAAACATTTCTGTTTAATTTGAATCTTCAGTAGTTTTGTCACATTTCTCAGTCTAGATTAAAAAAAAGAGAGGAATAATAAAATATTCATTAACTGCACTGAGGCCCATTTATAGTGGATGGTCTCTAGAGGGTAGATTTCAAACCCAGAGCTGGAGTGGCCTGTACAAAACATGCAGTAATACTGATACAGCTAGTAGTATGAAGAATAGCAAATGAAATCATCATTATTATTAGAGGAGAAAGATACCATCCGTTGTGTATCGAGTCAGAGCTGAAGCTCCTCACTAATTTAGAGTAGGAAAGCGATAAAGGTTACACTTTTTGCTGGATTGTCTTTCAGGTACTTCCTGGATCAGTAATAAAGCATAAGAAAGTTGTACTGAGTCAGTCCAAATTTTGTTTATGAAAGAAGAGGAAGCTCTTCCTGAAATTCCCTTCCTTCTCTCCTCCCCCTACTATTACATGGAATTAAGGTACTTATTTGGACATACTTGCACATAGAAAATACACTAAATAAACATTTGTTGGTTGGATTAGTTAACTTACCAACATGGCACAAAATTACATAGGTTCAGTCCATTGACTAAGCTATTGCAGATCTTGTCCTAGCCAAAGGGCCTGTCAGGCCAGGAACTTGTGCTCTATTTCTTCCAGATGGAAGGAAAATTCATGGGTACTCCAACATTGCCCAAGAAAGTAGGTGAAACAGATTCAGGATCTCCCAACACTACCTTTCTTTCTTTCTTTTTTTTAATTTTTCCTTTAAAAAAAAAAAAAGAAAACTTCTCAGACTTCCAGTGGTACAAAACACTTTAGAAAATACTGTAGCTCCTTGAGATAAATTGCCATTACTTTGTGAACATGCCTTTGATTTCACTTCAACTCAAATTTGCTTTTACCAAGAAAGATCCATGTAGCCTCTCCAATAAATTTAAATATTCAGTTCTCTAAAACAACAACCAAAAAAACCCGCTGTAAAATATTGCTAACAGGGACAGCTAGGTGGAGCAGTGAGTAGAGCATTGGCCCTGGAGTCAGGAGGACCTGAGTTCAAATCCAGCCTCAGACACTTGACACATGTACTAGCTGTGTGACCTTGGGCAAGTCACTTAACCCCAATTGCCCTGCCAAAAAAAACCCCCCAAAAATATTGCTAACAGATTTAAACATCATGGGTTCAACTATTTCTCTTCTCTTTGTTTGTAGGGGACATTTATGCACAAACAAGGTGTTTGATTATAAATATATATATATAGATATATATACATATACATATATACATGTGTATTTCTTGCCATATGCAGCTGTTTTTTCCTTTTTTCTGAATCTTTTGTTTGGGTTACCACAATCAATAGCAGTGAGCATTATCATGATACCACAGAGGATTAGGATGTGAAAAATAATAATTTAATAAGAATTGTATTAGTGAGGAAGAAGCAGAAGGAGAAAGATTATTGAGAAACAGAGATCCTTCCTTGTCTCTAGCATTAAAAAAGAAAAGGACAACAATACATGATATAAAGGCAGAATTATTTAAAAACTATGCTTTTGTGTTTGTGTTTGGTTTTTTCTATTTCCATTGAAGCAACTCCTTGATGGGATACTTTGTATGAGTCAGGGTACTGATATAAAGCTATACTTATCACTTATTTCATACAGAAAGAATAGAAGGGTAGATGCTATACACTGCTTGGATCATAGAAAAAAATGAGTACCAGTAATATCATATCGCATTCTGAGAGCCAAAGAATGGTATGTCCTTTTAAGTAGATGTCTTTATAGAGCTGCAAGTACATCTGTGTGATTTAAGTCTATTCCTACCTAGTTCCATTATGTCATACAAATCTGTAATCATGCAAAGAGCCTATCAGGTTACATTTTGAAAGTATTGTAGTGGTAATTACATGAGCAAATCCTGGAAATAATGAAATTGATGAAAAGCCCATGTCACTACTTTGAAAACATTCTGCTTTATTCCACATGTATCGAGGGGCAACCATTGTTAAAAAACTTTATTCTCTTTCCTATATGAAGTCAGATCCCTCTGGGACACTCCTATATGAATAATTATATCATTTTGTTGGTTGGCAAAATTCTTCTCTGTGTCCAGAGGACTCTAAAATTGGTGACAGAGGTACTTTGGATATTCACATAGAAAAAGAATCATTGGACTGTGGACTTCCAGTTATGTTTAATGGTCTAATTTCATGTGAAAATATAGGTGCAAGCTCAGACATATTTGGATATAAACATCTGGGAAGTAGATGCCTGATTAAACAATTTTCAGACCTTGGAAGAAGTGGAAAAATTACTCTTGAAATCATGTTACAAAAGAGATGTAAAACTGGTCACATGAACAACAAAGTGTTTTCAGCAAACCGACTTTAAAAGAAAATGGTTCTCAATATCTTGAGCTACATGTAATCATTATATCTTCCACAATGTGACAGGTACACATTTCGCAAATGGGTGGATCATGAGTTTATAATAACTAAGCCATGGCAATGTCCTACGGAGAGCAAGAAGTATAACAGAGGCCATCTACTGACATGAGAAAATGAATGGCTCTTAATCAGGGTTATTAATAACAAGCGATATTTATAGGGAATTTCACTGATACAGAGAATTCCTGAATGGGGAAAATCTCTCTACAAATGGACAGTGACATCTTCTCTGCAATTTAGAGCATTAGTTAAATACAGTAGTGGTTTCAGATCCCTGTGGACTACATATTGACAGAATACCATAAATTAACATTATCTATGTTGCATTGTACTTTTAAATTTATTTTGCTAAACATTTCCCAATTCCACTTTAATCTTATCAGGCAGCCAGGAAGTTTTGCAGGTTGCTAGTGGGCCTTGAGTTGGACATGGCTCACAGTACTAGAAGCTAAGATAATGCCCATGATGACTCCACAGACAGTATATATCAGAAGCAGGACTTGAATCCAGATTTTCCTGGCTCTGAGGCCAGCTCCCTGTCTATTATCTAACACTGCTTCTCAACAAAATTGTCAAAATGGACATTTATGTTGCATTTTAAAGTTCACAAAGAACTATATGTATGCTATCTAAAATGAGCCTCATAACAACCTTGCATGATAATTAACACAAATATTATTACTATTTCCCTACCATTTTAGAGATGAGGAGAATGAAGATCATAGAGGTTAAGTGGCTTGCTTGTAGTCATATAACTAATATCAGAAGTGATGGATGAACCCAGTGTTGCTGACACTAGGCCCAGTAGACCACACTGCCTCTATTACATCCAGCAGACCTCACTCTGTAAAAATTGTTCTTAGTCATTTAAATTTTACTTGTAACTTTATACCTTCTTCTGAAGTCCCAATAGCATTTTTTTAAAAATGTTCATACATTAGTGTGTTAATTGTCCAGACTAGGAAATAGGTAGTAATGTTGCTGTGCATATACAAGCCATCCTGGAATCAATTTTTCAATTTTATTCAAAAAATTAATTTAGCCTAGACATTGAATTGGTTCTAGGTTTTTTGTTTTCTTTCACTTCCTCAAAAAAAGAATCCATTTTTGTTCAAAATGAAACCCTAACTTAGCAAGAAAACAAATATTCAGTTGAACAGTGGCATTTAAAATCATGAGTGTGTTTTTGCTAGCACTAATAACTTTTCGTTTTTCCAAGCATTTTAAAATTACCAAGTGCTTTCACATTCGACATCTTATCTGATCTGCACAACAGGCCTGGGATGTCACTGCTGCAGAAAATATTGCTCTTGATTCACAAATGAGGAAATGGAAGGCCCAGGGCTGTCACCTGACTGTTGTCCTGCTTCACATAGATAGTGGCAAAACTGATCATCAAAATTACAAGTATGGTACTTTTTCTACTATACCTTGCCGGTAAAAACAACCCTTCTTGATGAGACACTTAGTATGGGTCAGGGTACTGATGCCAAACTATACTTATCACTTATTTCAAACTGTAGGAATAGAAGGGTAGAGGCTACACACTGCTTGGATCATAGAAAACGTGAGTACAAAAAAAGCCCCAAACCCTGTAAAGCAAATAGATTATAATGTTTCTTTTTAATTAACAAAATCTAATGTTAAAGTAATTCATTAAGAAGAAGAATATCTCACATCCATGTAGACTCATTGAGGTTTGTAGCTCACCTGGTGAGTGAGGTAGATTGTGCAAATACTATTAAGTCTATTTTACAGACAAAAAACCAAGGCCGAAACAGGATGCAAAACTTACCCATGATCACAGAGCAAGTAAATGTCAAACGTGGATTGCAAATCCAGACATCTTGAGTTGCCCCTATTACAGCACCCATTCTGCTATAACTCAATTGCTTTTCATATAATTCTTTCAGGTCAGTAGCACAGGGGATAGAGCTCTGGGCTGGGAGTCAGGAAAACCTGAGTTCAAATCTGGCCTTAGACACTTATTGGCTGTGTGATCCTGGGCAAGTCACTTAACCTTTGTTTGCCTCAATTTCTTCACTGGTAAAATAGGAATAATAATAATTCCTATTTCCCTACTTCCTTCCTCCCTCCATTCCTCCCTCCCTCCCTTCCTTCCTCCCTCCCTCTGTTCCTTCCTCCCTCCCTCCTTCCCTTCCTTCCTTCCTTCCCTCCCTCCCTCTGTTCCTTCCTCCCTCCCTCCTTCCTTCCTTCCTCCCTTCCTTTTTTCCTTCCTATCTCCTTCCCTTCCTTCCTTCTTCCCTCCTTTCCTTCCTTCCTTCCTTCCTTCCTTCCTTCCCTCCCTCCCTCCCTCCATTCCTTCATCCCTCCCTCCCTCGTTCCCTTCCTTCTTTCCTTTTTTTCCTTCCTCTCTCCTTCCCTCCCTCCCTTCCTTCCTCCCTTCTTTCCTTCTTTCCTTACTTCCTTCTTTTCTTCCCTCCCTCCCTTCCTTCTTCCCTCCTTTCCTTCCTTCCTTCCTATCTCCTTCCCTTCCTTCCTGCCTCCCTCCCTCCCTCCCTTCCTTCGTCCCTTCCTTCCTCCCTCCCTTCCTTCCTCCTTCCTTCCTTCCTTCCTTCCTTCCTTCTTTCCTTCCCTCCCTCCCTCCTTCCCTTCCTTCCTTTTTTCCTTCCTCTATCCTTCCCTCCCTCCCTTCCTTCCTCCCTTCTTTCTTTCCTTCCTTCCTTCCTTCCCTCCCTCCCTCCTTTCTTCCCTCCCTTCTTTCCTCCTTTCCTTCCTGCCTTCCTTCCTTCCTTCCTTCCTTTTTCCCCTCCTTCCTTCTTTCCCTCCTTCCTAGGATTGTTGAGAGGCTGAAATGACATAATAATCATAAAGTGCTTAGCACAGTGCCTGGCACATAGTAAGTGCTGTATAAATGTTAACCAATATTATTATTAATTATTATTACTATTGTTATTATTTCACTCACAAGTTCGAAAAAAGAGCCAGCATGAAATGAGGGGGAAGGAACACTGACTCAGAGCTCAGAGGACATGGCTCAAATCCTGCCCCTGATATTTACCTGCAGAACCTTGAGCATATCCCTTAACCTCTTTAGGTCTCAGTTTCAGACAGCTTGTTTTGACACAAAGCAGAAATTGGGATCATAGATCTAGTGCTGGAAGAGATTTAGAGACCATTTCATTCAACTACCACCACCCCTATTTTACAGAAACAAGCTATCTGAAGGGAGTACTGGCAATTTTATTTTTAAAAAATCAAAGCAAATAATTTTGTCAGCTTAATTTTCAAAATAAATCCATACACCACACATCACTTTTTGTGAACTACCTTCTCACCAGTGGAGCAAACTAAAAATGCTATTTTATCATGGCTCCTCAGAAGAGCTGCATGGTTGTCATTAGGTCTGAGCTCTGAAGAGCAGCTTTTTAATAAATTCCCAGAAGGCCAACTTTGTCCACTCCATCTCAGAATGGTCTAGTTGGCAATTAACCAGGGCAAAATGTTTCTACTTTGCTTTAATTTATATAATCATTACCAACTTTGTACAACTATGCATATCTGTCTATGAGCCCCTCTGGCTTTCAAGCATAAGAATAACATATCATAGCATCACAAAGTGACCTAAACAATCAAACACAGCAACCCCCTTTATTTTATTTTACAGGTGAGATAAATGAGATCCAGAACAGTCAATTGATTTACTGAAGATCACACAGGTAGTCAGAAAGAGAGCCAAGACTAAAATTAAGGCCTCCTGACTTCCACTTCCATGCTTTTTCAACTGAATTCTTTTACTCTGCCTCCTAACTCCTTTTTAAATTTTAACTTAAACAACTTTTAATTTCAGATTTCAACTCCAGGTAGATTTGGGGGGAATATTAGAGAGGGCTCCCATTTCTAATCTGACAGGAAAGGATTGAAGATTTTTATTACACTTAGAAATGTTACAAAATGATTCAAATTTATAAGAATAAGCACTATTTCCCAATTAGAAAATGGTCAAAGGAAGTTTTCAGTGGAAGAAATCCAAGCTGTCAATAACCATATTTTTTAAATGCTCCAAATCACTGATAATTACAGAAAAGAAAATTAATAAAGTTGTGAGGCTCCACCTTACATCTGTCAGATTGGCAAAGATGATAAAAAGTGAAAATCACAATATTGGAGGGGCTATAGGAAAACAAGCACATTATTGTACTGTTGGTGGATCTGCAGATTGGTACAGCCATTCTGGAAAACAATACGGAACTATGCCCTGCAAATCACTAAATTATTCATACCCTTTGATCTAGCAATACCACTACTAAGCCTATAAAACAAAGAGACCAAAGAAAGAGGGAAAGGATCTATATGCACAAAAATATTTATAGCAGCTCTTTTTATAATGACTAAGAACTTCAAACTAAAGAAATGCCTATCAATTGTAGAATGACCTGAGTCATGGTATATTAATTGTTTTATATATATAATATATATGTATATATATATGTGTGTGTGTATGTATATACATGTACATATATATTATGCCATTGGAATTGATAAAAGGAACCATTTTAGAGAAACTTGGGAAAGCTTGTATGAAGTAAAGTGGAATGAAGTGAGCAGGACCAGAAGAACAATGTATATGATAATGACAAAGTAAAGACAAACAACTTTGAAAGACTTAAGAACTCTGATTAATGAAGTGACCAACAGTGACTCCAGAGGTTTGATGATGCAATATACTATCCATATCCTGACAGAAAAGTGATGGACTCAAGGTGCAGAATGTGACAAGTATTTGTGGACATCGCCAATTCAGGAATTTATTCTGCTTGATTATGAATACTTGTCAAGAGTTCTTCTCCCAAAGGGGTCAGAGGATGGGAAAGAGAGAAAACAAATTCTTGTTAATGGAAAAGAAATAAAACTTCAACAACAACAACAACAAAAAGAAATCTTTGAAACAAGGTAATGTGGCAAACCATAAAAAGCAATGGTCTAGGACTTTAGGTAACGGGACGTTTATGTTCTAGTTCCAGCTCTGTCATTAATCAGCTATTAGGCAACTTGGGAAAATCCCTTTACTTCTCTGGGTTCCTATAAGGTTAGACTAAGGCTTAGACTAAAAGGTACCTTCCAACTCTAACATAATATGAATTTGATTCTAAAATTAAACTATAAATGTCAGCCTTTATTCTTCCCATTGAAAGAGCAATTCGATTAGGAGTACTTGGAAATTCCAAACAAAGTCTTAATAAAATGTACTAAACAATCCCAACTAGTAGGAGCTTCACTTAGGAGAACTGAAAAACTTAAATGCTGCATGGTATAGACAGTACTATATACATGTATACATATATATACACATATGTATGTATGTGTGTAGTATGTGTATGTGTTTGCGTGTACGTAAGGAAGGGAACTTTGGGGTAATCTATGTGTTGGTTGAAATTCTTTGATGTTTCACATAATGGGAACGTTATCTGTGTTTATTATACTTCCTTTTGTCCCCTTTTTGGGGGGATGAAATAGCTGGTTAGCAAACTGATTAATGGTAATATCAACGGAATGCCAAAAACCAAATCTTCAATTAGTAAGCTTGCCCCAAAAGGAAGACTAAGATGACAGATCTGATGAGTAAGCTTAATTCAGAACACATATATAATCAAATTCCAAAACATTTGTAGTGACATTTTGGGATAGAAGGCACCTTTCTCTTTTAAGAGTCAGAAGGGAATGAGTACCTTAAGAAAGAAGTATGACCAGGCTAGACCCAGGAACTGTAGCTACATAGACAAGCTTAGAGAAATTAAGGCCATTTAGTGTAAAACTAGGTATATTTCTTTTATATATATTTCTAATTGCCTTACCCTGGTATTACTTCTACATTTGAATATTCCTAGAGTTCTTGTGATAAATGAGGATTAATCCCTCATACTACTAAAGCAATTGAGAATTTTTTCAAGTTTCCATGTATCTTATCACATTCAATGTCAAAACCAAGTTAAGATGTAGCTAAAGGGCAACTAGGTGGCACAGTGGATAATGCACTAGGCCTGAAGTCAGGAAGATTCATCTTCCTGAGTTTGAATCCAGTCTCAGACACTTACTACCTGTGTGACCCTGGGCAAGTCGCTTAACTTTGTTTGCCTCTGTTTCCTCACTTGTAAAATGACCAAGAGAAGGAAATGACAAACTACTCCAGTATTTTTGCCAAGAAAACCCCAAATGGGGTCATGAAGAGTTGGATATGATTGAAAACAACCAGAACAGATATTAATATCCCCATTTTACAGACAAGGAAAGGAACCACAGATTGATTACACTCAAAGTGTATTTCCCAATGCATACATCTCACTTGACTCAGACAAATCATGAGATTAGACTGAGATGATAGCGTTAATGAGGTTAGAGCCAGGGCTAGAATCCAGGGTTTCTAATTTATGGTCCAATATCCATTTTTCTATACAACTCTGTTTTTCTCCTTTTTTTAAAAAAAAAAAGAAATTTCTTATTTTTATTACCTTTTATTGAAGGTACTCTCAAAGCACAACTATGGTATAAAATTATTGAGAAAATTCACTCATAATTTCACTAAACAGAAATTTAATTTTTCTATTTAATCTTAAGAATGTTTAAAGTAGATTTTCATTTAGGTTCAGTATCCCTATACATCAAGACAAGTGAAAGTGAGCATAAAGATCTGTACCTGGGTACCAAAGCCTGTTACATCATTGGTCATAATGACTTTGCCAAGAATTTTTTGCATCTGCACAATGATGAAATTTGAATCTAAGGCCTCTGTATCAGCTAAGTATTTGTACTTATTTGTACCTTTCAGTTTCAGGATTTTCTGATTATATTTCACAGACTGCCTAAGTAGGCATGTCCAAAAGTAAGTTCATGCATTGCTTTGTTTATTTCCAAAAAAAAAAAAACCACAACACTCAAGGCAACTGATTTATTTTCAAAAAAGTCAAACCAGTTAGATATTATAGAGACTGACAACTTGTCATTTGGATTTTGTATTCAACAAGTTAATTTGACAATGGTATTGGCACAAACTTAATGGCTGAAATTCTCTAGTCATTAATATTTTTGTGGAAAATTTCACATGCTACAAAAATGGGGCAGTATTATACTTAGAAGAAAAAAAACATGACACAAGGATTATGTCTGTTATTTAATATTTAGAAAAATAAAGTCCCTCGTATCCAAATAGTTTATTGAAAGAAAACAAAATTGGAGATTAGCTGAAAGGTAAGGTGATACAATGTAAACATGATTCTATTGTATTGGAAATCAACATTATACTCTAAAAAATTCAAACTCTATGTGAAATATGACTTTTTTATTTCAGAGGCTCTTTTTACCACAAGGTATCTTTACTATACTGTTTATTCTTTTTATTAAAAACCTTGAGGGAGATATAAAATGGTAACTACTCTTTTCAGAAAAATCTCCCAAAGTAGTAGAGGAACAGTCCAAAGGTCTTCAATGCCATTTCTGTAGTTTCCAAATTTATGTTAAATGTATTTCTTTAAAAAAAAGCTTTTAATCAGTTCCCAAGAGAAGTAATTATTAAAGATAATCTAAAAGACAAAGAAAATAAACCATTGTTTATCAGAAGAAACTAAAATTCATAAAGGGACTACAAAATACTACTTTTTTTTCCTAATGAAATCTTTTACTAATGAAATCTTAAAACTTAATCCAAGTCTTAGGTCATGAATTTGTTTTACAACTATAGCAGAATGATAAAACTCTAGGGCTTAGCTTTATAACGAAAAGTCCTCTAATCTGGATGGTATTACTTAATTTTTAATTTCCTTTTTTGGGGATAAAGGATGATATTTTGAGACAAATATAAAGTAAAAATATCACAAACATTTTAATCTGGGTTAATCTTGTTAAAGAGTAGTTTTTCAACAGGACTTTGCTAGTGTGAACATATTCCTTTGTTAAATGGTACTAAATCTCAAATCTCTATTTAATGTATTAAAGATGGCTTGGTGTTAATTATAGCTGTAAACATTTAACAGTTGATGATTAAATGCACAGTGCACATATTAAATCTTACAAGACTTAATTAAACATAGCATGCAATCAACGTGAATTTTAAACTACTCTTTAAAATTCCATGTTAAATGTAATTTGTAAAAGAGGTGCATACATTTCTGAGAAAAAAAAAATTCTCCCTCTCTTAAAAAAATTAGTTTTCAATTTCTTATCACCAAGTTTTCTCTTTTATTTGATGAATGGTTTGGTAAGAAAAAGTAGAACATACCCAAAACATAAAATGCCCAAATATTTTGGGAACATAGGCTAAGTGGAGAAATATTTTAAGATTTTGATTCTAAAGGAATTGTAAAAATGTGTGAAAGTTGGTCAACAGCCAACCTCCAATGAGTAAAATCATAGTGAAAAAAATTAGTACATAGCTTTATCTCTCTTGTTAATGGGCTATTTTTTTTATGAGAAGCACAGAAATTCAGGGAATTTGGAAAATAGTTGTCTTCATTCTGTTTCAGCAGCACGCCCACTTCATATCATTTGCATCACATTTCTTCCTTGAAGTCAATGAAGAATGTTGCATGACAATGTGGAAATTAAAGGGGAACTGCTGAATTTTAGAAGAGAATTCTTGCTGAAAAGCAGAGAATTTGCAGGTTTCTTGTACTGCCTCTAACTACACAAACCTTTGGCAGTGCTCTTTCTTACATTGTGTGGGAAATACGCACAGAACCACTCATAGTTTATTATATGGATTCATTGATTACACATATCATTTAATATGACTTTTATAATCATTGTTACTCAGCAGCTTGTTTGTATTACACTGCTCTGTGGATCAGAGAAGCTATAAATGGACTGTGCCAAAGGCTGCATCTAGTTCCCATAAGCCCCAGCTCCACGGTGATTGTAATGTTTCTGGAGCAAGGGTGTTTACTGCATGAAGCTTGTCACCCAAGTTCTGCTATCAGACCTGAAAGAGGCCAATGTTAGTCACTAACAAAGGATGGCCTGAACTGTCATATCTTTGCCCTCAAATGAAGCTGAAGAATGAAGGATGGCAATCTTTATTTGTAATAAATTACGTTAATGAATTATCCTTTAATCTCTAAATTCATTACCTTGGTCACACCTTGATTAACCCTTTCCACATCCTAATTGCTCTCAGGGCTAGGAAATTAAAGAGGCAGTAGGTGGGCTGGAGAAAACCAAAAACTATATATTTAATGAAGAGCAATTTGTCAGATCGTATATATTTATTTTATATATGTGTATGTAAGTGCATATATATTTATATACATTTGTGTAATGTGTGTGTATATGTGTGTGTATATACATGTACATACATATATATTTTAAATATATATATATATATATATATATATATATATATATATATATATATATATATCACTAGAATTGTCCATTCCACTTTACAGTAGATGAAACATGCTCGAAGTCATCTATTCAATGACACTATTTGAATAAAGAAAAATAGCTGCAGCCCAGCAATGGAGCTGTCCAGGGTTCAGTAACATGTACCATATGAATGTGATGGCTTCTTATTTACATGTCGCTCATGTTTATGCAAGTTCAAGAAGAATATAGCTGCTCCTTCATTCTCCAAGAATCACAGATACCGGTCAAGTCTACAAACGGTAGCCACATTTGAGCTTGTAATGTATTTTTCATGAAAAGCTAGAAGCACTAATGTTGGGGGGGTAGAATGGGGGGTGAGAAGCAGCACAATTTGCTTTGAAAAGATAACAGACATTTTTCAAAAAACAAATACTGTACATTCAATTCAGCTCCTTTAGTTGCTTTCATGTTATAGGAATTCTGCTGGTGATGAAAACAGCATACAACCAATCAAATGGCAGTACCCTAGTGCCATCCAAAGTAGAAGCCTAGTGTTTAAAATAACCCTGATGAATTATTCATAAAGAGCTGATGTCTATGCAAATTACAGAACCATGCACCCACCTGACCACCAAGGGGAGAAAAACGTGGTGGGGGGGGGGATAAAAAAAGAGAAAGAAACCCATCATGCTTTTAGCATTCTCCAGAACCTATGTAATCAAATGATAATATTCTTTCATTAAATGCATCAAGGAATTATAGTCCTTACCTGGTTAGTTTGTAGGGCCTTCAGATTTTCTGGATGGAATAACTGACTGTGCATGCAGCCAATAAAACTGAGCTGAAAAGCTGATTAAGGGCACTTAGTTAATGCAAAGCCACTCACTGAATATTCATATGATGCCTGTGTTTATGCAAATTAAAGCAAAAGAAAGCCCAAGGGGATTGGTTGCCATAGCCCACAAATACTGTGTACAGCAGAAAATATAGAGAATAGAAAAATAAATCTTGAAATTCATAGCTTAGAAGCAACAAAAGAAAATATAGTGGAGTATTAAAATTCCTAGGTGAATTACAGTTTTAAAGGGCCTTATTTAATCATATCACTTTAAGACTATCTGATATTTCTTACATGTAATAATCTATAATTATCATCATTCCGAACGATATTGTCACTTGTGTTTGCTAGCTTTATTTATCCTGCAGCCACTTATATAAGTGGATTCCCTTAAGCATTGGATAGCAGGGAAAGAAATGATTCCAATAAAAATTATAATTCAATACACTAATAACCCACCACATGGGCATGTGTTGTCCTTTATTAAGCCTTCCATGTGGCAGTGTCTTCAGTGAGTAAAATCACAGAAAAGTAGAGTTTCATTGGAAGTCTCTTAGGATTGGGTTTAGTGCTTTGGTTTCTTAATTCTGATATATGGCTGCTTCTTTTGAAATGGCTGGTTGTTTTCTATTGGAACAGACACTGGAATTTTTTTTTTTTTTACTGAGAAGTCTTCAGCACATGCATTTAGATACAGAAATAGATCTAAGAATACCCAGCATTTACACTTTTGGAGTCCAGATGCAACAGTGTTTCATGAACTGCATGTAAAATAGGCAGCATCCTAACTTGATGAGCTATGTATTCTCACTGATTCTGTGAGTACCTTTTACAGGTATTGAAATTCTTTGTCATGTTGACATGATACCTTGCACGTCTGGGGTAAAAGAGCTTTTGGACTTGAAAGTATTTTCTCAGCTTTGTTACTTTGGCAATAAGCCAGGGAGGAGATTACTAGAGTGTGTTGGAGGCCATTTGGCTCATTTCTGCTGGTTTATCCTTGTCTAATTTTTCAAATATAGGAGGCAGAATACCAACAACGTTAGCTTTCCCTTTGTAGAAAAATAACAGTCCATCACAATCCATTGTTCTCCTTGGAGGAGTTCTCTTTCTTACCCTACAAATAATCTAATGAATTTCAGAGTACTTCCAAGAAAAATAAATAGACCCGAATAACATAAGCATCTAAACAATGATAGTAATACCAATCAGAAACTTCTAGAAAAATGGCTCCAGTTCTTGTAAAAAAAAATGTCTGCTTGTCACTGCCTGGCCATAGCTTTCATTAGATGTAAATCTTTTTTCCCCTATTAAAAAAAATCACTCACTAGTTTTCAATGAGAATGGTCCTTAATTTTTAAAATATCCTTATTGATATCTACTTAAAATTCTTTTCCATCCACCTTTTTTTAAGGTTTAAAGAGCCTACTCAAAGCAAAATTTGATTGGGTCTCATGAAGTGCCTAGAATGAATGCTAAGAAATTACTTGTTATGAATTATCATTATTATCTCTGATGATTTCTCTCAGCGCAGCAATTGGTAGAGTTTTCTTCATTTATTTTTGCTTAGAGTTGATCAAATAATAAAATAAAAAGAAATGGAAAAGATACTATTTATCTTTCAATTTTTTTCTAATCTGGGGTTTCCTTTTCCCCAACTGTTTTAACAACAGAACATAGGAGGAGAAGATCATTTCTTGAAGTTTATAACAACAGAATGTTAAATCAGTTTAAGATCTTATATTTAGGGTGGTCAGCAAACAGTTGGCTTTCATCAAACTTCTTCTTCTCCCAGTCACTTCCTCCTGATACCAAACAAAATTATGCTTTCTTGAAAACCTGAATCATTGGACATAATTAACTATCTCATCTCTAGATTTTCCAAAAATCTTTCTGATCACTTTAATTCTAAATGACATGTGCCCTCCTATGGAATATGTGTTTCAACAGCTAACAATTAATTTAGGAGGTTGTCATTATTTGGTCATGTTTTTAATGGCACAGTTTTCACTAGAGGACTTGGGAGACTGAAAAAACCAACAAAATAACACTATATTTTCTGATTGCTAATTCTAGGCATTTTTTATAAGTAGTGAAATTAGCCTCTTTTTACACCAAAATCCAAATATGTTTTAATTGAGTATAGTCATTTCTCAAATAACCTGCATTTGCTATGTAAAGACAGAGATTGTGAAGAATCACATAGAGAATTCCAGATCCCAAGGGCAGAGCCAAGATGAGGGAGGAAAGGCAGTAACTCACCCAATTTCTCCCCAAAACTCCTCTGAACACCTTTAAATAATGCCATAAAATAGTTCCTGGAGCAGCAGAACCCACAAAAGGAGAGGGTGAAGTGATTTTCCAGTCTAAGACAACTTAAAAGGTCAGCAGAAAATGTCTTTTGCACTTGGAGGAAAAAGGAGCACAATCCAGTGCAGGCCCTAGCAAACCAGAAGCAGGCCTCCAGAGACTAAATCAGAGGCATCAGTGGTAGTTTCTAGACCTCTCAGCCCGAAGACACCAAACACAACTTAGAAATCAGCAGCAAAGGTCTATCACACCTCAGGAAGAGGGGAGCATAGCAGCCAGCGCAGCCCAAGCCCCAACAAACTGGGAACCAGCCTTGGGAGCCACTGACTTAGCAGTAGCAGCAGCTGCTTCCAGCACTCTCAGCCCACAGACAGCAAAGGAGTCAAACAACTGGTCAGAAGTAGATTATAGGAGTCTCTTTGCTAGCACTGAAGCAGGATTCTATTTTTTTTGCCCATTCTCAGATCCAGGTTGCAGTCCTGGGTGGCAGTCCCAGGGCAAGAAGCACTAGCACAGCAGAGCTTATGGCCACAGTGGAGGGGGTGCTCTCCTCATGGTTCCAGTGCAGAAAAGAATGGTCTTGTGGTCACTCACAGACCAGAGAACAGGCCAGGAGAGTATGTAAATGCACCCCATCCTTAGATCATACCACCTTGGAAGAACTGAAAACTTATAGGTCCCTAGAAATATCTCTGAAAACAGCAGCACAAAACCCCTGAAGCTTGGGACAGAGTGTCCTCCACACTGGAAGCAAAGCCCTACTTGACAGAGTTAAAAGTCAAGAAATAGACTGGAAAAATGAGTAAACAACAAAATAAAATTCTGACCATAGAAAGTTGCTATGGTGACAAGGAAGATCAAAACAGACACTCAGAAGAGGATAACCAAGTCAAAGCTCCAACGTCCAATGCCTCCAAGAAAAATATAAATTGGTCTTAGGCCATACTGCAGCTCAAAAATTGTTTTGAAAATCATATAAGAGGGGAAGAGGAAAAATTGGAAAGAGAAATGAGAGTGATGCAAGAAAATCATGAAAAACAAGTCAACAGCTTGATAAAGGAGACACTAAAAAATACTGAAGAAAATAACAACTTAAAAACAGACTAGGCCAAATGGTAAAAGAGTTCCAGAAAACAATGAGGAGAAGACTGCATTAAAAAAAAAAAAAACAGAAGTGGCCAAATAGAAAAAGAGGCAAAAAAATTCACTGAAGGGAAAAAAAACTCCTTACAAAGTAGAATTGGCCAAATGGAAAAGGAGGGACAAAAGTTCATTGAAGAAAATAATTCCTTAAAAATCAGAATTGAGTAAATGGAAGCTAATGACTTTATGAGAAATCAAGGAACAATGAAACAAAAACAAAATGATGAAAAAATAGAAGATAATTTGAAATATCTCATTGGAAAAACAACTGAGCTGGAAAATAGATCCAGGAAAAATAGTTTTAAAGTTATTGGACTTCCTGAAAGCCATGAGCAAAAAAAGAGCCTTGACATCATCTTTGAAGAAATTATCAAAGAAAACTGCCCTGATATTCTAGAATCAGAGGATAAAATAGAAATTGAGGGAGTCCACAATTACCTCCTTAAAGAGATCCCAAAATGAAAACTCCCAGAAATATTATAGCCAAATTCCAGAGCTCCCAGGTCAAGGAGAAAATATTTCAAGCAGTCAGAAAGAAACAATTGAAGTTTCATGGAGCCAGTCAGGATAACACAAGATTTAGCAGCTTCTACATTAAAGGATCAGAGTGCTTGGAATGTGATATTCCAGAGGGCAAAGGAGCTAGGTTCACAACCAAGAATCTCCCACCCAGAAAAACTGACTATAATCCTCCAGGGGGAAAATGGATATTCAATGGAAAAGAGGACTTTCAAGCATTCTTGATGAAAAGATCAGAGCTGAAGAGAAAATTTGACTTTCAAATACAAGACTCAAGAGAAGCAGGAAAGGGTAATCGTAAGGGACCTAATAATGTTAAACTGTTTACATTACTACATGGGAAGATGATACTTGTAACTCACAAGAATTTTCTCATTAATAGGACTGTTGGAAGGAGTATATATAGACAGAGGGCACAGATGTGAGTTGAATATGAAGGAACGATATCTAAAAAACATAAAATTCAGGGGTGAGAGAGGAATGTACTGAGAGAAAGGGAAAAGAAGAGGAAGAAAGGGGGTAAATTACCTCACATAAGCCAAGAAAAAGCTTGGACAGTAAAAGGAAAGATGGGCAAGGTGGGGGGAGGGGAGAAGTGAGTGAAACTTACTCTCATCAGAATTGGCTCAAAGAGGGAATAACATAAACAGTTAGTTGGGTATAGAAATCTATCTTATTGTACAGGCAAGTATGATGGGAAGGGGTTAAAAGAAGGGGAGGGTGTGACATAAGGGAAGGCAGATTGGGACAAGGGGTAGTCAGAAGCAAAAGACTTGAGGAGAGAAAGGGTGAAAGGAGAAAGAATAGAATAAACGGGGAGAGGGGAATAGGATAGAGGGAAATACAGTTAACAACAGTAACTGTGAAAAAAATTTTGAAGCAAGTTTCTCTTACAAAGGCCTCTTTTCTCAAACATATAGAAAACTGAGTAAAATTTATAAAAGTAAAAGCCATTCCCCAATTAATACATTGTAAATAGATATGAACAGTGTTCAGAAGAAATAATCAAAGCTATCTATAGCCATATGAAAAAATGTTTTAACTCACTATTGATTGGAGAAATGCAAATTAAAAAAATTCTCAGGTGCTATCTTATACCTATTAGATTGGTTAATAGGACAGAAAAGGTAAAGGACAAATGTTGGAGGGGATGTGGGAAAAATGAGACTTTAATACACTATTGGTGGAGTTGTGAACTGATTCAGCCATTCTGAAGAGCAATTTGGAACAATGCCCAAAAGGCTACAAAACCAGGCATACCTTTGACAAAGCAATACGACCACTAGGTCTGTATCCCAAAAGATACAAAAAACCAAAAAAGACAAGGACCTTTATATGTGAAAATATTTATAGCAACTCTTTTCTGGTGGCAAAGAATTAGAAATTGAGGGGATGCCCATCAATTGGGGAATGGCTGAACAAGTTGTGGTATGTGATTATGATGGAATACTATTCTGCTATAAGAAATGATGAGCAGGATGCTCTCAGAAAAACCTAGAAAGACTTACATGAACTGATGCTGAGTGAAATGTACTGTGAACAAAATGACGGCAATATTGTGCAATGATCAGCTGTGAATGCATTAGCTATTCTCAGTAATACAATGACCCAAGACAACTCTGAAGGACCTATGATGAAAAATGCTATCCATCCCCAGAGAAAGAACTGATGGTGTCTAAATACAGAGTGAAGCATACTTTTTTTTTTACTTCCTTTATTTTTCTTGTGGTTTTTGTTTTTGCGTATGCATTCTTTCACAACACGACTAATATGGAAATGTTTTACATAACTAAGCACATATAACCTATATTGAATTATTGCCTTCTCAATGAGGGGAAGTACGGAGGGAGAAAAGGAGAGAATATGGAACTCAAAGTTTTAAAAACGAATGTTAATTGTGTTTACACGTAACCGGGGAAAAAATAAAAAAATATTAAAATTTAAAAAAAATGAAGACAGAGATGGTAAGTAAACTAAAGGTTCTTTCACAGGGCTGCCTCTAACATCAAAGGACTTTCCTTTTATGTTCACACAGAAGACAATGAGCTAGCAGAGGAAAATGTAAGCAGGTAACATTAACTTCACCTTTTGTCCAATTCCAGATATCATTACAGGGACCGTCTTCCCTTCTCTTGGACTGAACCTCTTCATCTCTGGCCCTTGAACAACTCTGGGGTATTTCTGACAACCCTAAAATATTTATAAACCACATCCAAACTGCCCTAGGCTGTGATCTCCTCAGGCCTCTTATCCTGTATCTAAACATTACGATGTCAAGTGAAAAATTGGAGATTATTCAGTGAATTGGGGCTGTGTGAGGAGCCAGAATAAATGATTCCAGCTGGAAGAGTATGGTTTTATAAAACTATTTTCAAATGGCTTTAAATAAATAGATCTAGGTGTCTACATAATTCGCAAATTCATAATGGTCAACTCTTCTTATTATGTATTACTTATAAGAAAACTTTGAAGAAAAAATAGTCCAATTCATTGACTGCTTCTATTAGAAGTCTGAGGCTCTCTCTGAGGATCCAGAGAGTGTGTACTTCATTTTGCACAGAAAATGGTGAATGGAATCTCACAGACTGTTAACCATTAAAGCAATAGTTCCTCTGTCTCCAGGTTCCTGGCTATAATACGAAAGAGCAATAAATTTTCAGAAAGGGACTGAATCCACTGTCAGGGTATAATGTTTTTATTGTCAAGTGTGGTGTTGTCAAGTGATTCCATCACTTTGATTTTAGATTTACAGTATCCAAGAAGCTATTTCAACTCAAAAACACTGAACCCACAGATTACAGTAAGCTGCCAACAGTTGGCAATGATGCCTTGGTCCAAAAAGTTGGTTCATACCATATGCTTTGTTTACCTGAAATGGAATTATGAGCATAATTTTTCTTTTCATAACATGGTTTTTCTTCCTTTTTAAATAAAAAAAAGTTAAAATTCTTATTTTTAAAAGTAAAATTTAGATCCTCTTAAATTCTGAACTTGGGTATCTACCTGACAGCAGGACTTTTATCTAGGTGACTGTAATGGCAAGCAAAGTGGGACTTTTTGTTTTACTCTTTTTTCTTTTGGAGTTCTAGTTTGCTTTGGAGACTCATTCATTGGAAGAATGTCCCTGTGACTTGGCCAGACGACACTCTGGGTAGCTGTTAAGGAGCTTTGAAAATCCAGATGTTGGTGCTTCTCTCTCTCTGGTAACTATGTTTGTGTTACTATGGACAGATGGTTAGAAGCCCTGTCTGCTAATTTGTGTTATTTTCTCTGTTTATGCAATTTCTGCTTGTAATTTCTGTTTGCATTTTCTCTGAAGTTCAGGGTGCTAACTTTTTCCCCTGAACTAAGTGAATGATAAATGTATGTTTAATTAAAGTGAGATTGTAAACCCCTTAAAGTTGCTTTCCTTAGAAAAGCAGATCAAAGAACCCATACTGGTTGCTCTCCTGCGTGCTGGGGTTGTTGGTCTTACACCTCCACAGCAGCTGCTAGCAACATTGTTGTTACAGTAACACCAGGTCAATCTGGTTGGCTCTGCCCCTGGAAGGAACATTGTAAAATTTTGAACATAAATAGTCACTGTGTTTTACTAAGGATTCTAAAGGTCCAGCCTTGGAGTAGGCTTTAACTGACCATGTGCAAGTTACTTAACATCTCAGTGCCCCAGGCAACTCTAAAATCTGATTACAATGGGAGGTTCCTAAAAAGATGAAATCATGAGCCTAGACCAACTTGAAGCTCTGCCTTTATAGGAACTGGGCTCCAGCTTGGAAGCTTCACAAGAATCCTCTCACTATAGTTCACTCTGTCCTCCTCCCTGAGTTTCCTCTAAGAAATCCTAGACTATAGTTAAGGTCCTATGCAAGCATTCATGCACGCTCTGTGTATGCATGTATGTGTATATTTCTATGTAAATATATAACCTTTTATTTCAACACTCAAAATTCATAAAACAGACCAAATTTTTGTAGTAGCTCATAAACAATTGCTTCATTTCAAGGCCCAACCCAGCCTACAACCTTCTGCCCAGGAATCTGTATAATCTTCTAGACTCAGTGCTACCTTGTGGTTTGGACTTCTCTCAGAAAGGAAATGACCTTGGGATTATTAGAAAGTCAACCCTCTTCCCATCAGACCTGTACTGTTTGAACAATGCATAGAACTAGAAAAGGGCAAAGTTCAGGTCTCTTACTCCTCAAATAATGATCCAGTCTTTGTTGTTTCTTCTAATAAAGAGACACATACATGATCCACTACCCTCCCAAGATACTGGAGCTGCCTTCTAGAAACTTGCGTCCTCCAGCCATTCAAGAGCTTGACATTGTCCAGGAACACCACAGGTACAGGAATTTTTAACATTTCTCTAAGAGGTTGAGATTTCAGGAACATGAAACCACTGTTGGCTCTGCTTCTCTCTGGTCTGTGTCCAGCTTACTCAGGCTCTCTCCTAAAAGAGCATGTATGCAACTCACAATCCTCTCATCCCACTTATGGGCCTGGAACAAAGGAATGGCTCTAAGTTACGATAGCCCTAGGCAACCAATCCATCCCCAGTGGGGATGCCTTTATAGGAACCATAAGTTAATTAATTCCAAACTGATAAATTTTAGAGATGTCATCTATTTTCTTCCTCTCCCTTCAATTCCCTTGCAAAGATCAGCTCTTGGTCTTCTTCCATAAGGAAGCTAGGCGGTGCAGTGGATAAAACACTGGGCTTGGAGTAAAAAAAGCATGAGTTCAAATTCAGCCTTGGATACTTACTAGCCGTGTGACTTGGGACAAGTTACTTAACCTCAGTCTGCCTCAGTTTCTTTATCTGTAAAATGAGGATCATAGTATCACCTACTTTTAAAAGCTTGTTGAGTTTATCTGAGATAATATCTATATGGTGACTGGCCTATAGTAGGCCCTAATCAAATACTTGTTCTATTCCCCTCATCCCAACCTATGCGTTGGTCCCTATTGGTTACTCGAGTTGGGGCACTTCTTTTTGAGGATATGTCTACAAAATTTCATCCTGTGCCTTTCCACTTTCTTTACTGGCCTTGATTTCTCTTTATCCTCCTCTGTTTTTCATGGTTTTGCAGTGTTGATGTGGGGTTTGGATCTATAATCCTGCCTGGCTTCATATAATTATCAATATAACTGATTCAAGTCTAGGAGAGATAGCTGTTTAAAGTCTAATTCAATTCTTGCAGAATTGGGTAGTTTTAGATTGTCAATTTATATCTCCTACTACCAATGAGATCTACATATTGCATTGAGGTATGATTATTTCCTTGAGTCTGTCCATGTGTTTTCAGTTCTATAATTTACTAAATTCCCCTGTCATCTGAGGAATAATTGGCACAGGTGTTCATACCTAAGGATTTACTTTACTAGTATTCTTATTAGCCCCCCAGGCAGTTTTCTCTTAGCCAGCTACAAAGAACTCTAAGGTTTGCTTGTTTTTTGAAGAGGGAGGGGAGACAGTTCTATCTAGGAAGGGAAATTGGGGAACCTAAACAGTTACTGTAACAGTTCAGAGGACACCTTCCCAGTCTTCCCACACCTTCCTCCCTGACAAATACTCTTTACTCCAGTGGCACTGGGCTCTGGGCTGTTCCACAAACAAGACACTCTATCTCTCTACTCCGGGGATTCTCTGTGGCTACCGTCCATCCATGGAATACTCTCCTTTCTCTTCTCTGACCTCTGACCTCCCTGGCTTCTTTTAAGTACTAACTAAGATCCCACCTTCTACAGAAAGCCGTTCCAAATGCTCTTAAGTCCAGTACCTTCTGTGTTAATTATTTCCTACTTTATCATGTATGTAGCTTGCTTTGTATATGTGTCTTTACCCATCATCTCTCCCATTAGATTGCGAGCCCCTTGGAGGCAGGGGCTGTTTTTTGCCTCTTTTTGTAACCCGGTGCTTAATACAGTGCCTGGAACATAGTAGGTACCTAATAAATGTTTATTGATTGATTGAGATCACAGTTGGTAGAAGAGACAAAGGAAGATATCAAATAGATTACTTCAAAATAGATTGTTGTTTGTTGTTGGTGTTGTTCATACTTTGGTCTTGAAGGGGAACAATGACATTAGAAAGGTGATGTCTTGACTTACAAGTGAATTTGATTTAAGTGATACAGGGCTGTGCAAAGTCACCAGTCTCACTCTCGCCTCTGGAGCCAACTGGTCCAGTGGCAAGATACAGGATCGGAGAGCTAGAGGTGGCCCTGAATGCAATAGGAAAACTTGGCCTTTTTAAGCCAAGGTCTTTCCCAGATATCAGTTTGTCTGAGGCAGCACCCATTCAGTAATTGAGGATAGGTAAGAAATAAGGTAAAAATGGCTACTTTTACCTAGTTTAAAAAAACACGATCTGGGAGAAGACCAGGCTTTGAAGAATGAAATGTATTTGGTTAAGTGGACAATACTGAAAGTAGCATGAGAAAATGTAGAGAAGCAGGAAGAATAGTTAATACATAAGCAAATAGTGATGTTTTCTTCCATTCAGTCCTTTTAAAAATGATAGACATTAAGGAAAATGCCAAAAAGCTAGAACCCCATCAGTCTGTCTTGATTTTCTACAGGAATAAAGTGCCATCCATTCATTCACTGGATAAACATTTATTAAGTATGAACTACATGGAAGGCATTATGTGGAGAATGCAAAGAGGAACAGGATATAGTTCCCGACTATAAGGAGGTCATATCTTAATTGAGAAGGTAATACATCTGCTTCGATATTTTAATGGATTGATTATCTTATCAGTATGGGTGTATGGGGTGTTCAGAGAGGTCTAGCACCTCTAGTACGAGGGCTTGTCAATACCTTTTCAGGGCTGTTCATCTACCTTTGGTGTCCATTTGTCACCCAACTCTCACTTGTGGCTCCAAGAAGCTGTAGCATGTGCAGCAGTCACATCTTTATAAAACCATCTTAGCAGATGGGCTAAATGAGGTTGAGGGTAACTGAGAAGCCTCAAAGTCATTAGTGAGTAAGGGGGCTGTCTACCCCAAGTATGTGAAGACTTTCCCCCAGTGGGAATGGGTGGGTGAGAACAATTTGTTCCAATGGCCATGAAGGCAGTTGAAGCAGACTCTGTGAAGTGCTTAGAGCTTGGCGAGATATTGAAGATGCCAAGGTCATCCACCACACCCCAGACCATCACAGGTTGTATTGAGTTTTGTCTTGCCACTGGACTTTAATGACTCATGAAAAGAGAGTGAGACTGACAACTTTGTGCAACTCTGCCTCACCTAAATCCAATTCATTTGCAAGTCAAGACATCACCCCATGATGTCCTTGGTCCTCTTTGAAAATGAAGGACAAACAAGTGTGGGTAAGCCACCCACAAGTGCGGACAGCAAACTATTCATGCTTTCTCATCCTATGGGATTCTTCTAATAAAGATTCATAGATCATTAATACTCTACTACAAGGCACAAGTCTCCAGGAAGCAAATACCCTGCCAGAGTATCCAGTTCCAAGAGATCAACCTTTAGGGTCCCCAGAATAAATAGCCCTGGGCTTGTTCTTCCCCCTGCCCCAACTTTCTCTGGAACACTAAGACTGTGTCTTCAGAGATGGAGTAACATGAGTAGATGCTCCAGCCCCAACCCTACTCAGGACTAGGTTTGAAACACCACCTCTCCTCCTACCCCAGTTCCCAACCCACTGCCTTGGAGAATCATGCTACCTAGTACTTAGAGCAGCAAGAATAATCAGAGAGAAGCTGCTATTACTGTACTGGACCAGACCCTGCCCAAGACCAGAAACTCAGACATCAGGCTCATTGACACTAGAGTCTCTTTGATATGGAGGGCCTCTGACACCAAGCCCAATTCTTGGTTTCATGTGCCATGACTTACATCCATGTGTTATTATCCAATACCTTGGGATGATTCGAAGAAACCAGCAGTGATGTGAATTCATTCAGGTCCCTGGGGACTCAATCGCCAGGAGCTCACAAACCCAGATGCCCGACAGAATTCCTTGTCTACACTGGAGCATTAAAGAGAACTGATGGCTTCTGCCCTCATAAGCCTTGTGAAGGTGGAAGCCCTAGCTCGTTTGTTCTGCATCCTATGGCCAACAAACTCCTATATCTTCCCCTGCTGATGCCTGTAATATACAGCTACCAGCTGTTTAGATGCAGCTCCGTTTTCCTGTTACCGCTTCCTCTCCTCTTATCCCTGTCTACCTCAGCTCTACCCATCTTGAGTTCCCTCCCTTTCTCAGCCAAACTCCTTGAAAAAGTTATTTTACTCACTTCCTCAAAGACCTCATCTTTCACTCTTTTCTAAACCCTGAACTAATCTGACCACATGTCAGTCTCAAACTCAGTATGTCTGAAACATGTCATCATCTTTTCCCCCAAACCCACATCTCTCCCAAAGTCTCTATTTCTGTTCAAGGATACCAGGCAAGGCAATAAAATATAATAAGAAGAAGAAGAACAAAAAAACAAAAAACAATAATAATAACAATAATAGCATTTATATAGCCACCTATTATGTGCCAGGCACTGTGCTCTACAAATATCTTATTTGATCCTCACAATAACCCTGGGAATTAAATGCTATTGTCAGTCCCACTTTATAGTTAAGGAAACTGAGGCAAATAGAAGTCAAATCACTTGCCCAGGGTCACAAGGCTAGTAAGTATCTGAGGTTGGATTTGAATTCAAAGTCTTCCTGATTCCAGACCCAAACTCCATCTGTCCACTGTGCCACATGGCTGCCTGTGGTATTTACAATACAATGCACAATTATTAAGCACCTGCTATGTGCCAAACACTGGACTAAGCCCTGGGGACACAAGTAAGAAAAATAAAGGTGGTTCCTGCCCTTTAGGAGCTTACAATTTAATGGGAGAAGATAATACACCATAGGAAAATGGAAAGGGTTGGGAAGTAGAGAACTTCAGTGTGGATGGGAGCATAATGATAGTGTTGAATCTAAGGAGTACAGTTGGGGGGAAATGAAGCATTGGCTGGGCTTCAGAGCTCTCTAAATAGAGATTTTAAATGTTTTTTTGCATTTCCCTCCAAGTGGTATAGCAGATAGGGCACTGGGCCTGGAGTCAGGAAGACAAGTTCAAATCCAGCCTCAGACACTCCTGGGCAAGTCACTTAACACTGTTTGCCTCAGTTTCCTCAACTGCAAAATGAGCTGGAGAAAGAAATGGCACACCACTCCAGTATCTTTGCCAAGATTCCCAAATGGAGTCATGAAGAGTAGAGAGTCATGAAGAGTAGGACACAACTGAAATGACTGCACAACAAAACAAAACCAGCCCTTCGATCAGAGGGACAGAGGCAACAGAGAGTATTAATGAAGTGTGAGTACCAAAGCATTTATTATGCACTTATTATGTACCAGGCACTGTGCTAAGTGCTAGGGATATAAATAAAAGCAAAAAAAAAAAACAGTTCCTGACCTCAAGAAGTTTACATTCTAGTAGGGGAAGACAATACATAAAAGGCAGTAGCAGGAGAATATACCCTTGCAGGGGCACAGTGGTGAAGTCTAGAGAATCAACAGAATAGCCTGGAGGGGAATGGCTCCATTCAGTACCTAAAACAGAGGTCCTGCAAGGACCAAGGGAAGGAAGCTGGCATGGCAGAGGAATATTCCAGGGTGAGAAGGCAGTTGAGTCATAATAATGATATCTGGAGTCAGAAATACTAGCATCATCCTAGTCACTCAGGTTTGTAACCCCCATGTCATCCTCAACTCTTTACTCTCACTTACTCCACACATCCAATTGGTTAACAAATCTTGTTTTTCCAAACTATGATATTTCTCACATCCACTTACTCATCACTCACGCAGCTACCATCCTAATTCAGGCCTTCATAACCTCCTATCTGGACTGTTGAAATAAGCACCTAACTTGCCACCTTGCTCCTAATAGCCACCTTGCATCAAGTCTCTTCCCACTATTCCCACTCAGGCCTTTATTCACTATTACATCTAGGATCATTCCTTTATTCGGCATTGGAAGTCCTCTTTACAACAGAGCCCCATCTCACCTTTCTAACCCTTCTATGTATTTACTCCTCTCCAAGTATTCCATTTCTGGCCAAATTAGGCTTCTTACTATTCCTCACCCAAGATATTCCACTTCCTGTTTCCTGACCTTTGCATCGGCTGTCCTCCATACCTGGAACCCCCAGTTTGCTTCAAGTCTCTGCTTAGCTGCTTTTACTATGTACTTGGCACTATACTATGGACTAGAGAATCAAAGAAAAGCAAAACCAGTTCCTGCCCTTGAGGAGCTTACATTCTAAAGGAAGAGACAACGTGTAAATAATTAGGTCCATGTTAGAGGCAAGAAGAGCATGTACAAGGTAACCATAGAGGAAAAGGCCCTAGTAGGTGAGGAGGCTGAGAAAGATCTTCTCAGGAAGGTGGCAGGTGGCCTTTTTCTGGTACCCCTCTTCCCTCCACCAGCTGCCAGTCCATCCACCGTGTCACTTTGTATCTGTTTTGTATATCTTTTATTGTTATTTCCCTAGCACCCAGCAAAGTGTCTGCGCATCTCAGGTGCTTAATAAATGTTTGTGGATTGATGGATGGAGGGTTGACTTCTCCTCACCAAACCTCTTTCCTTGTTCTCTCAGTCCCATTCCTTCCTGTCTCCAGAAGCTTATCCATTTGTTCGTCCTCTGCCTTGCCCTAATCTTCCATCTCTTCCTGTCCATTGTCTCTTTCCTGATGCTCAGGTCTCCTCCGTCCCCAAAATTCTCACTTGACCCTAATGTACTCTCAAGCTATTGCCAATATTTCTCCTTTTCTATATTCAAGCTACCAAGAAAGAAAAATATACCTCCATTGCTTAACCCTATTTCCTCACTTCCCACTCATTGTCAACCCTCAGATCTCACCATCCAACTGAAACTGCTCTTTCCTATGTTAAATTCTATGATGCTTTTTCAGTACTCACCCTTAATTATCTGCACAGAATTTGACATTGCTGCCCACCCTCTCCTCCCAGCTTCTTGTGGTTCTGTTCTTTTCCTCCTATCTGTCTAACTCTTCTTGTTTTCCTTTGCTGCATAATCATCTGTGTTCCACACCTTAACTCCAAGTGCCTTCTGAGGCTCCATAGTGGGCCTTCATCGCTTCTTCCTATGTGCTCCTTTTCTGGATCACTTCATTAGCTCTCAGTGTTCAATTATTATCACTATGGAGATAGTTACCATAACTATAAATACAGACCTAACCTCCCTCCTGAGCTCCAGTCCCATATCACCAAGTATCTAGTGGACATTTATAACCAGATTTCCCAATAAGTGTCTCAAACTCGTATTTCAAAATAGAGCTCATTAACTTCCCTCACAAAACTGCCCCTCTTCCCAACTTCCCCCTTTCTGTTGAGGGCCCTATAATCCTTCCTGTAACCCAGGTTTGCCATGTTGGCAACTTCTTCAACTTTCCCCTGACTCTCATCCCTATCAGTTGCTGAGTCCTGCTGATTCTGTAACCCCTGTAGGTTATCTTGCATCCACCCCATTCTTTCTGCTTACACCACGGCCATCTTGTTCCAGGACCCCATTGTTTCTCACTTGGACTATTGACTTAGTCTTCTAAATTGATCCCTTTTCAGTCAGTCTCTTATCTTTCTAACCCATTCTCCACAGAACTGCCAAAATAATCTTTCTAAAGCACAAATCTGAACATGACATTCCCCTTCTCAAGAATCTTCAATGCTTCCCTATTAACTAGAAGATGAAATGCAAACTTCTTAGCTAGACAGCTGAAAGCCCTTCATAACCTAATAGGCCATAGGCTATGTTTCCAAGCTTATATCACATCATTTCCCTTCTCTCATGCTGGGTCCTGGCTACTTGCTCTTCCCTGAACTTTGTCGTTTCCTCTCCTGCACCTGTCCTCTTGCATAGATTGTTCCTCATGCCCAGAATGCTCTTCTTCCTCATCTCAGCCTTCTAGAATCCCTGGCTTCCTTCAAGTCTCCATTCATGTGCCACCTCTGATGGAGAAGCCTTTGTTGATCCCCCTGATTATTGTTTGTGTTCTCTGTGCCCCCCACAATGTATACAAGAATAAAGTTCAATTCAACAAGCATTTATAAAGTACCTACTATGTGCCAGGTGCTATGCTAGGTACTAGAGAATCAAGAGGTAAGCTGTATCCCTTAGTGGGCTATAAGGGACTTCATGGTACAGACTATTTAATTTTTTAAAATATCTTTAGACCTTAACATGATTCTTTGTATTTTAGTAAATACATGTTCGATTGGATTATATTGGGTTGGTTTGGAGTAGAAAATCAATCCAGTGGGCTTAAAGCTTGTTCTTTGTGGAAACTAGTAAAGCATTTGGACTGTCCATCTGTCACTCCACCCTCCTTATATATGACTGTTCCACCTCCTTTTCCACCTCTTTCTCCTTCCATAGATGTGATTGGATGGTGCTTCTTTCCCTCCCCACCCCCCATTTCTCATACTCACCAATATTGATAATATGCCAACACCTCTTTAGACTCACCATGAATCTCTTCTGAGTTCATGAAGTTCCATGAGTCATAGCCAAAGAAGAAAATTCAGGTGTTAAAAAAGGGGAGAGGAGAAGAGCTTTTATGGCAATGAGCCTCTTTAGATCACTGAAAGCACTGTGTGGTCTCCCAAACGCAATCCAATCTGATCTCTCCCTGTTCAGTTCTGGGTCCACATGGTTGTCTATCAGTAATGTCTGTCCAGAATGTATGTGGTTGATGGACTAACTCAATGGGCTTCTTGTTCAACTACCTGCCATAAGCTAAGCAATACACATTCTTCATGCACTCTTTCCCCCCACAGTAAATGGATAGGCCAATCTCTTTTTCATTAAGGAAGCTCTCTACTATTGCAGAACAATCGGTATAATATCTATAAACATGAACATTTGGAAAATCTCATTATCAATAGGGAATCCCTCTCCTATTTAGACATCGCACAGGGAATATGACTTACGTGTAAATAATTATAATAAAAGGTATAATGTGATAAGTACATATGGGAGGTCTAAACAAAATGCTACCAGAGTTCAGATGGAGAAATCAATTCTGCCTAGGGGGAATAAGGGAAAGCTTCATGAACACAGTGCCATTTAAGCTGGGCCTTAACATATGGAGATGATTTCAATATATAGAGATAAAAAGAGAATGTTTCAGGTAGAGTGAATAGAATAAACAAAGGCACAGAAACAGAAAAGTGCAGAAATTTTTTGAAGAAATACAATATAGCTCAGTTTGAGTGAAGAATAGAGTCTATGAAACAGATAAGTAGGAGATGAGGTTGGAAAGGAAGGTTAGGACCAGATTGTGAGAGATCTTCAATTTAAGACTAAGGATTTTGAATTACATTCAGGAAGCCTTGGGAAAGTAACAAGGTTTTTGAGCAAGCAGGTGACAGGATTGGAAGATGAATCTAATATCCATGTGTAGGAGAGATTACACAGGGAAGAGACTCAAAGTAGAAAGTTCAGTTAGGAGGTTGTACAAATAGGCCAGAGGAGAAAAAGGTTGTTTCTGTTTTTGTTTTGTTTGGTTTTGTTATTGTTTTCTTTTGAAGGACATAGATTAGGGTTGTAGCAGTGGTGATAGAAAGGATATATGAGAGATTAATTATTTTAAATTTTATTTTATTTTTATTTCATGGAAAATAACAAACATTTCCATAATACAGTACAGTAAAAAGATGATTGTACATGAAACTGCAAGTATTACTATGCACAACTTGTTAATCCTTTCAAATATACTACAAAATTTTCATGTAAATTTCTCATCTCCTTCCCTCCCTCCACCCCTCACTTTAAAGATGGCTACCATTAGATACAAATAGGTATATATATGTAACACTATTCTATACCTGCATTTTTTCCACATTTAAATTTATTAATTTTTTTTAGTTTTCAACATTCACTTCCACAAGATTTTGAGTTCCAAATTTTCTCCCTATCCCTCCCCTCCCACCACCCCAAGATGGTGTGCATTGTGATTACCCCTTGCTCCAATCTTCCCTCCCTTTAATAACCTGTCCCCTTCTCTTATCCTCTTCCCCCTCTATTTTTCTGTAGGGTAAGATAGATTTCTATACCCCATTGCCTACGGATCTTATTTCCCAGTTGCTTGTAAAAACAATTTTTAACATTCATTTTTAAAAATTTGAGTTCCAAATTCTCTCCCTTCTTCCCTCCCCACCCACCCTCATTGAGATGGCAAGCAATTCAATATAGGTTATACATGTGTAGTCAGATTTCACACTTCCATAATAGTCATGTTGTGAAAGACTAACTATATTTCCCTCTATCCTATCCCACCCCCATTTATTCTATTCTCTCCTTTGACCCTGTCCCTCCTCAAAAGTGTTTCCTTCTGAATACCCCCTCCCCTAATCTGCCCTCCTTTCTATCACACCCCTTCCCTTCCTCTTATACCTTCCCTCCTATTTTCCAGTAGGGTAAGATAGATTTCCATGCCCAGTTGAGTGTGTATGTTATTCCCTCCTTAAGCCAAATCCGATAAGAGTAAGGTTCACTCATTCCCTCTTACCTTTTCTGTCTTCGCCTCCAATGTAAAAGCTTTTTCTGGCTGCTTTTATGTGAGATAATTCACCCTTTTATACCTCTCCTTTTCTCCTTATCACAGTACATTCCTCTCTGACCCCTTAATTTTATTTTTTAGATATCATCCATTCATATTCAACTCACCATGTACTCTCTCTCTCTCTCTCTCTCTCTCTCTCTCTCTCTGTATATGTGTGTATATATATATATATACATATATATACATACATACATATATGTATATTCCCTCTAACTACTCTAATACTGAGAAAAGTCTCATGAGTTACAAATATCATTTTTCCATGTAGGAATGTAAACAGTTCAACCTGAATAAGTCCCTTGTGATTTTTCTTCCTGTTTACATTTTCATGTGTCTCTTGAGTCCTGTATTTGAAAGTCAATTTTTCTATTTAGCTCTGAGTTCTCAGGAATGTATTAAATTCCTCTATTGCATTGAATATCAATTTTGCCCCTCATTGGTTACACTCATTTTTGCTGGGTAGGTGATTCTTGGTTTTAATCCTACTGCCTTTGACCTCTGGAATATCGTGTTCCAAGCCCTCTGAGCCCTTAATGTAGAAGCTGCTAAATCTTGTGTTATTTTTCAGGGGGTGTTTGGTGGATTCTTTCAATTTCTATTTTACCCTCTGGTTCTAGACTATCAGGGCACTTTTCCTTGATTATTTCTTGAAAGATGATGTCTAGGCTCTTTTTTTTGATCATGGCTTTCAGGCAGTCCAATAATTTTTAAATTATCTCTCCTGGATCTATTTTTCAGATTGGTTGTTTTTCCAATGAGGTACTTCATGTTATCTTCTATTTTTTATTGCTTTGTTTTTCTTTTATAATTTCTTGATTTCTCATAAAGTCATTAACTTCCATTTACTCCATTCTAATTTTTAAGGAATTATTTTCTTCAGTGAGCTTTTGGACTTCCTTTTCCATTTGGTCAATTCTGCTTTTTAAGGCATTCTTCTCCTCATTAGCTTTTTGGACCTCATTTGCTATTTGGCATAGTTTATTTTTAAGGTGTTAGTTTCTTCAGTATTTTGGGGGGGTCTCCTTTAGCAAGCTGTTGCCTCATTTTCACGATTTTCTTGCATCACTCTCATTTTTCTTCCCAATTTTTCCTCCACTTCTCTTACTTGATTTTCAAAATCCTTTCTGAGCTCTTCCATGGCCTGAGATCAATTCATATTTTTCTTGGAGGCTTTGGACGTAGGAGTTTTGACTTTCTTGTCTTCTTCTGATTGTATGTTTTGATCTTCCTTGCGACCAAAGTAAGATTCTATAATCTGATTCCCCCACCCCCTGTTTGTTTGCTCATTTTCCTAGCCAATTACTTGACTACTTAGCTCTTTGTTAAGGTAAGTCTTTGGTTCCAGTGTGGAGGGTGTACTATGCCAAGCTTCAGAGGTTTTATGCAGCTGTTTTCAGAGATACTTCTAAGGACCTGTAAGTTTTCAGTTCTTACAAAATGATATGATCTAAAGAGAGGTGTTTACTCCTCTCCTAGCCTGGGCTCTGGTCAGTGAGTGACCACAAGCACTCTTTTCTGTCCTTTAACTGTGAGGAGGATTCCCTCTCCACTGCTGCCACAAGCCCTGCTGTCAGTGCTCATCTTCACCCTAAGACGGCCACCCAGGACTGTGATCCAGATCCAAGTATGGGCAAACCAACAGAATCTTGCCTCAGTGCCTGTAAAAGAGATCCCTGTAATCTCCTTCTGATCAGTTGTTTGATCCCCTTACCATCTGTGGGCTGAGAGCTCTGGAAGCAGCTGCTGCTGCTGCCACTGTCACTGCCACTGCCACCACCACCACTACTAGGGTTGCACTGGGACCGGGGCTGCTCTGTGCTCCTCTTTCACCCAGGTCTGACAGACCTTACTCACTGACTTTCTAAGTTGTCTTTGGCATTTGTGGGTTGAGAAGTCCAGAAATCATCTCAGCTGCCAGTGATTCAGTCCTCTGAGTCCTGCTCTGGGTTTGCTAGGGCCCAGTTTGTGCCTATGGACCACACTGGACTGTGCTCCTCTCTCAGCCTGGAACAATAGACCTTTTCTGTCACCAATCCAAATTGCCTTGTGCTGGAAATCTATTTCCCTTTGTCTTTTTGTGGGTACTGCTGCTCTAGAATTTGTTTAGACCTATTTTATCACGTATTTGGAGGAGTTTGGGGTAGAGCTAAGTCCCTGCTTTTACTCCACCATCTTGGCCCATATTTTATTTATTAGTTCTTTCTCTGGATGCAGATACTGTCTTTCTTCATATGACCTTTATAGTTAATTTTAGTATTTATAAGAGACAAAGTAACTTATTCACTCAAGGCCATTCCTAAAACACTATTGTGTTTTACAATGTTCTCTTGGTTCTGCTCACTTCACTCTTTATTACTTTGTGCAAATCTTTCCACATTTTTTTAAAATCATTGTGCTCATCATTTCATATAGAACAGTAGTATTCCATCACAATTACACACCACATCTTGTTTAGTCACTCTGCAACTGCTGGACGTCCCTGTAATTTCCAGTTCTTTGCCCTCATAAAGTGAGCTGCTATAAACGTTATAGAATATATAGGTTCTTTTCCATTTTCCCTAATAATCTTTGGAAATAAACCAAGTAATGGTATTGCTGGGTCAAAGGGAAGAGCTAATTTAATAATTCTTTGGGCATATTCCAGATTATTCTCTAAAATGGCTGGAACATTTCACAATTCCAACAACAATGAATTAGTGCCCCAATTTTTCTACATCCTCTCCAACATTTGTGATTTTTTAAAATAATATTTTATTTTTTTCTCCCCAACTATATGTAACTTTTAAAAAGATTTGTTATTTTTTTTAAAGTTTTGAGTTCTAAAATTTATCCTTTCCTCTTTTATCTCCCCTCCTCTCTGAGACGGTAAGCAATCTGATATAGATTATACATGTGCAGTCATGTAAAACATTTTCATATTAGTCACTTCATGGCAGAAGATTCAAACAAACAAACAAACAAAAAGTTAAGAATAATATGCCTCAGTCTGTATTCAGATAAAATCATTTTTTTTCTCTGGAGGGGGATAGAACTTTTCATCAAGAATCCTTTGGGATTGTCTTAGATCATTATATTGCAGAGAATAGCAAAGTCATTCACAGTTCTTCATTGTACAGTGTTGTTGCTGTGTATAATGTTCTCCTGGTTCTACTTGCTTTACTTTGTATCAGTTCATGTAAGTCTTTCCAGGTTTTCAGATTAGATAACTCGCAAAACTTGATGACTAAGGCATGAACAAAAGGGACAAAATCAAGAATGACTCTCAGTTTTAGAGACTAAATTATTAGGAGAATGGTGGTGCCATTAAATATATAATAGAAATTGGATATGTCGCAAATTGGACTATCTGTGTACCCATTGTTTTCACCCAGTAAAATGTAAGCTTCTCAAGAGGAGGGATTGAGCATAATGCTTGGCATTATTGTTGTTCAGTTGTGTCCAACACTTTGTGATCTTTTTTGGAATTTTCTTGGCAGAGATACTAGAGTGGTTTGCCATTTCCTTCTCCAGCTCATTTTACAGATGATAAAATTGAGGCAAACAGGGTTAAATGACTTGCCCAGAGTCATACAGCCAGTAAGTCTCTGAGACTGGATTTGAACTCAGGTCTTCCTGACTCCAGGCCCAGTTCTCTATCCACCGTGCCACCTAGGTACCCTGCTTAGCCCTAGTAGGTGCTTGATAAATGCTTGATGAATGGACCCAAGTCACTGATTTTTCACTTTAGTATTCTGCAGCTTTAGAAAGCGATCTCCTTAGCTCCGCCTAGTTGAATGCAGAAGAAAGATGCTGCCATCATCAGTAGTGTGTTCAGATCTCAGGTACAATGAATATTGTAGGTGGCACTACAAAAGGGAAAAATGTGGAGGGATATTCAACAGACCTGGTAGATCCTGAGCCAGGCTTAGAACATCTGCTATTGAAAGGACAGTCATTCTAGGAGATCACAACCTGCTCATTGACTGAGGCAGCAATGTTTATGTTTGAATCATGGTTTGAATCCCTCTACTCTATCCAGAACAAATGGTAATCATCCTTTAAAAGCTGAGGGGGTGAAGGTAGAGGGAGAGGAAGAGGAAAATCTCTGTCTCAAGTACTTTTTTCCTGTAAAAATAAAAATAAAAAAGAGAGAAAAGCATAAAACAATATTATTCTGCATTCTCCACTTTGCCATTCCATACTCTACAATTGCCTAATTGTTCATGAGCTTCACAAAAGAGATACCTTTTATTTTCTCCAGGCACTTAGAGATGACTAAGTGTCATTTAGTCAATTGGCAGAACAAAGAAGTCAATTTATGGATCACATTTTCTCTGTTTTGTTATTCTTGAAAATAATTCACTTTATTGGTTTAGTGTTCTCGGAAGGTGAGGGATTGATGGGCCTGGAGTACAGAAATATCATTTCATAGAATCAGGCTGCACGTACTTGTCTCTGTTTAAAGTCAGAGGTGAAAAGGTAAGACTTACTCAGATTCCACAGACATTTAAACCTGGACCCCTCCTGGAGAAACTACTGCTGTTCTCTCAGCAACTGTCACTAGGCAATTGTCTTATGTTTCATAATTTCTATCCATGGTAATTCTATTTGTTGATCGATCTATCTACATATACTTTATCTATATACAAAAACGCACATGTATATGTGTATTGGCGTAGCTAGGTGGCACAGAGGATTGAGCCCCAGGCCTAGAGTCAGGAAGACTCATCTCTCTGAGTTCAAATCTGGTCTCAGACACTTACTAGTTGTGTGATGCTGGGCAAGTCACTTCACCCTGTTTGCCTCAGTTTCCTCATCTGTAAAATGAGCTGGAGAAGGAAATGGCAAATCACTACAGTGTCATTGGCAAGAAACCCCAAATAGGGTCACAAAGAGTCAGACATGACTGAAAAATGACTGAACAACAAATATGTATGTTACTTAAACTATTAGAAGATACAGAGAAAGGGACTGTGAGTTTACTCTCAAATTAGTAAACTTTCCGCTAACTCAGGTTGGCACCTGCTCCTCAACTTCATCTTAGAGTTTTGCCTAGAACATTCAGAGATTAAGTGACTTGCACAAGAGAACGCAGGCAGCACCTGTGAAAAATACCACTTGAACTCAAGGTTTCCTAGCTCTGAGGTCAATTATCTATCTCCTATGCCATTACTGCTTCTGACCTATTAGAAATAATAACTGAAATGAATGTCAAATGTTCATGAATTTAGCTTTAAGGAAGGCATTTATCATTGGTATATTGTTGTACAGTATGTATTGGTAAGAAAAAAAATCTGTCATACTTTTAAGTACACTGTTTCACAATGATAATTTTTGGAAACAACAAATGGGTACTGTACTATAAATTAGAGATACTAGGAGACAAATCTTTAGATCCTTTTAGAGAAGTGCTGAATCTCAGAATATGGAATTTACTTATCTTTCCCAAGAGACCCTATTCTTTAAAGGAGGGACCCAGAAACTTTTTGGGGGTGTCTGGGAAAATCCATAGGAAGTTTAGCAATGAGAACAAATGTATCCTTTGGAATGATTTCCTCACAGATATTGTTTTACTCTTTCTGAGGCATAACTAAAATTGGGGATAAAGTAATTCTGCTAGAGAACCACTCCCCTCCTTCCCTTCCAAATGGCATAAACTAGTCAGATCCAATTCATTTTGTCTTTTTAAGCAGTAAGTGGTTTTTCTGCATGCATAGCAAGCATTGAAACATATCACAGCCAAAAGCTGTGATTAGAAAACCTGCTTGTTTAGCAGTTTCAAAAAGAAGCAACACAACAATCATACCAAAAATGGAGGCAGCAGATGGACGACTTATTTTAGGACATGTGGTGAGAATAGAGAAATTAAGCAGCAATTACTCTATGAAAAAAATAATCATTTCAACTGGAAAAAACTAATCTAAATTTATTTCAGCCTCGTTCTCAATTATATATTCCTCAAATAAAGTTTGAATTAGAGAGAATGGATTGCAGAGGCTCTTTTTGCAATAGGTGCAACTTGCAATGACATAAAGTGATTGTTTAAAGAACTCTTAAAAACTGGGTCAAATGTTCAAAACTAGCATTTATTTTTAGATCACTTTTTTGCTTCCTAATTTTTCAGTGTTGATATCTAAGTATTGCAGTCAGGTTTGTTTAGCCTGGTTCTGTTACTATTGAAATCTCCAGTTTCAGGTAAGTCCAAAACATGAGATCGTCAAAATTTGGATACTCAGATTACACATTGGGCTAAATGACCTATTAAAATCAAACTTATCATTTCATATGCTTAGGACTATCCTTAGTATTTGGTTAAAACTACGTTTAATGCCAAAACACGAGGAGGGGGTGGTTCCATATCACTGTTACCAAATAAAGCATTTGTGGAATAATGGAATCCAAAATAAGTCCTTCACCCAAAAGATGCAAACCTTATGCCACAATTTTTATTTGTTCAAGGAATAGATGCTAACCTGAAGTCATTTGATGGCCAGAGTCAGGTTGTGAAGAGTTTCAAGTTTTTGCCACATACCCTATAGCACTTTCTATGTGTACCATTCACTCTGACACTTCTGTCTTGCTTTCTTATCTGCTGTGTGTGTGTGCGCACGCACGTGTGTGTGTGTGTGTGTGTGTGTGTGTGTGTGTGCTTATTCTCCTCACTTAAGTTGTTTAGTCCTAGAGGAGAAAAGAGTCTTTATATTTCTCTGTATCCCCCTAGGGGGGCCTATCACAGCGCCACGTACCCAATAGTCATTTAATTAATACTTAAATGCATAAATCCATGAATACATAGTCCTTATAAATAAGGTCAAATATCAGTCTGTGCTTGGATCTCTTCTGGGTTATGTCATTAGGGACCAGCCTTAGCCAACTTAGAATCATAGAATTCTATGGATGGAAGGGATTTTAAAGATGACCATATTTTATTGATGAGGAAAGTGGGAACTAGGGAAATGAAGTGACTTGCTGAAGATCACATTAACATACATCAGAAATTATAAAAAATACTGCATGTAATTATTTAAGGTTATCAACACAGTTTGTGATGGAGAAATGGGTCCTAATTTGTCAATGAATGTGGCCAATTTTACAATCAGCACTGGAATCCTTGCTATTAGAGTCACCATGTCCTCAAAACTCATAGGGGGAAAGATGCATTGCTGTTTTATTTTGATTCAACAGGTCTCAAAATGTGGCCCAGGGACTCCTGTGGGTCCCTAAGACTTTCTCTCAGGAGTCTGCTAGGTCAAAAGTATTTTCAGAATAATACTAAGATGCTTTATTTTCTAATATGTTAAATGTCAATAGATACAACACACACAAAGACTCTTTTGGGGGGGTCCTCGAAAAATTTTAAGAGTATGTAGGAGTCCTGTGACCAAAAATTTGGAGAGCTGTTGCGAGGTTTTTTTGCCATGAAGATCACTGTCATTGCAAGCAACATCATGGCATCTAGAACTGAAAAGGGTTTTAGACATCCTCTAGTCCCAGCTGCTTCATTTAAAAGATAAGGAAATTGAGACCCAGAAGTTTAAGTGACTTGTCTAAAGTCATATAGACAGCAAATTGCAGAGGAAGGAATTAAATTCAAGTCCTCTGATTTCAAATCCAGTCTACTGGATTTGTTCCCCACTTAACTACATAAATACCCATATCCCTATAGTGCTGTTCTGGGCATTATTCCTGACTTCTAGGAGCTTATAATGATGCAAATATAAAACATGGATGGAATAATTTGTTTTTCCACCTGATTCATATAGAAAAAGTCAATGCTGTGGCATGAATACTGATCAGTACATTCACATATGCATATATTTGAGAGCTTGAGGAAGTGTTTCTGATTTTTGTTTGGTTGTTTTTTTTTTAATCTTGCTTTTGGGAAGTATATGAGCAAGCAACTGAAATCAGAACAAAGAGGAAACAGAGCATACTCCTAATCTTCCAACGGTCATAGAATGCTTCATGCAAACAAAGCATATGCAGCAAACCAGCCTATAAATAATGTTCTAGTTTTTTAAGAGCTGAATCCTAAGCTGGCAACATTTCTGTTTCCCAGTGGAAAATAATTGGCTAGCCTGCAAATATTATGTTGTCCAGGAAGTTCTAGAGCAGGGGTTCTTAGCCTTTCATGCATGTCTTGGATCCTTTGGCAGTCTTTGTCAGAATAATGTTTTTAAATTCTTTTAGGTGTTTTCACATGCTTTAAATTTTATTAAAACTTTTTATTATTTTATTAACATTATTATTATTGATTTTATTAATTTAATTTACTTATTTAATTATAAATATTTAATTAATTTAACTTAAAATATTTAAATGTATTTAAACTTAATTTAAAATTAAAATTTAAATGCACTTAAATATTTTTAATTATTTTAAATAAAATATGTAGAATTACAAAAGAAGCCAGTATGTTGGAATATAGTTATCAAAATATTTTAATCAAAAACATTTAAAATATTTTTAAGTTCATGACCCAGTTTAAGAACCCCTGTTCTAGAAATATTGCCAGATGAAGAGAAGCCATCCCATTCCTATCTCATACTTGCTCCATAGGCCCTGCCTGCTCAGTGAATAGCAAAATCATACTCTTAACTCACTTGGAATAATTAGCGTATCTTGTAGCACGAACAGCAAGAGAAGCCCCCTGAATGGAAAGATCTGAGCCAGGGTCTCTTCATAATGGCTTAGCTGTTTCGCCTGCTTCTCTGAGGACCCCTCTTCTCTTTGATCTGGGACCCTCGCTCTTACTCTTCCCGCTTTCAAGGCCCTATTTCCATAACCCCTTGTTTCTCTTCTGTCAGCTTCTGTCTCAGTTCTCAACTCCATCTCCTGCCTCCCATTTCCCTCGCTTTCAGCTCTAATTTCCATCTGGCTCCAGGCCCCGCTTGCACAGTCTCTGCTTCTTCTGGGGACCTTTTAGGCTCTGGTCTAGTACCCCAATTACTCCCAGTATCCTAACTCTTTTTCCTCCATCTTCCTCATGACCTAGAATTACTCCTTCCTGGAACTCGGCGGGGTGGGGTTGGGTGGGTATTCTGGCTTTATTCCCCTTTTTAAAAAAGAGCTTTTCCTGTAAGTTAGAAAACAGCATAATTTACATTTTCAAGTGAGACAAACTCATTTAGATAGCTTATGTGGGAAATGTATTATATGGGATATTCTGTGTGTAAAGAGTCCCTTTATATTTCTGGCCATAGTGATCTTTCTGAACCTCCCAAACAAAGCAAATCAAGAGCTTCCCTTCATAAACTAGCTAGGTTTTGGGTTTTTTTTTGCAGTTTGTTGCTTTGTGATAATAACAAGAAAAACTAACATTTACATAGCACTTTAAGCTTTGGACTTTACATTTCTTAGCTCTTTTGATGCCTACAAGAAACCTGGGAGATATGTGCTATTATTCTCCCCATTCCGCACAAGAGGAAACGGAGGCTGAAAGAAGTTCAATGACTTCCCCAAGGTCACGCAGCTGGTAAATGGTTAAGACATGATTTGAACTCAGGTCTTTCCAAGTCTAAGGCCAGCCCTCTACCTAATCTATTTCCTAATGATTTACAGTTTTCAAAGTTCTTCAACATCTCTTAGGCCATTCGACCCTCGCAATTCTGTGAGGTAGACAGGGATGATATAACACCCATTTTACAAATGGGGAGACAGAAACTTGTCAAAGTAATTTGCCCAAGATCACACATGAAGTGGCACAGTTGGGATTAGAATCCGGGTCTTCTTAGTACCTAGGCCCAAAATAGAGAGATGAATTGAGATTCTGAGGTTAAAAAAAAAATGTATTAAAGGTAAATTGTTCGCTGCTGCTATTCCCTTGGACTGTGGGCATCAGAGTAGATTGTCAACTGTTATCACTGCGCTTTGAAATTCTAATTAGCACTGTAGCAAATCATAACAGACCTTTCTAAACTTGGAAACAATCTCTTTTATTTTCATACTTCAAAGTTTATTTTCCCCGGGAATCTGAAGGTACTACCTGTGTATGCAGAACTTTAGCTTTAGACATTTACTTTGAAACTTTAGGAGGATCAATCAACTTATTAGTTATTTGCTTAAAATCCCTTTGACATTCAAAAGCTGTAAAATTGCCTTATCCTTGTTCTTTGAGAGATGAAAGCTGATTCATTCTACAATGCCTGAAGGTTATATCTAGAACAAGGACTTATAAATCATTCCTGCCAAAGACTCAGTTTAGGTTTCTAATCCTCACCTACCTGAAGGTATGAAAATTGAGAAGAGGAAGAGGAATAAGACAATGCCGTGTTCAGCTAACTTGACCCATCACTCTTGATAGCATAATCTATCAGAATAATACATTTCCCTGGGGGGAACAGGACTCTAGACAATTTTCCAGTCAAGGCTAATGACACTGAATCATGGAATTTCAGAAGTGGAAGGAATATCAGAGTTCATCTTATCTGACAGATGAGAGAAAATACAGGCAACTAGGTTGTACAGTGTATAGAGAGCTGGACCAGGACTCAGGAAGACCTCAGTTCAAATATGACCTCAGGCATTTACTATCTATGTGACCCCAGAAAGTCACTTAACTTCTATCTTGCTCAGTTTCCTTATCTGTAAAATAAAGATAATAACGCCACCTCTCTTCCAGAGTCATTGTGAGGATAAATGAGATGTTATTTATAAAATGCTATGTAAAATCTTTTAAAATGTTATATAAAATTAGCTATTATCGTTAGCATTATTATTAACTAGCCCATATTTGTGTGGAAATCCTCTCCACAATATTCTTGATGATTGATCATCCAGCCTTCTCTAGAATCCCTCTAGAGACAGAGGAATTTCCTATTTTCTGAGGCTGTCCATTCTACTTTTGAATTTTTTATTAAATTTTTTATTAAATTTTTCCTAATTTTGAGCCAAAATCTTCCTCTGTTCAATGTTCAAACATTGTACCTAATTCTGTCCTCTGGTGCAAAGCAAAACAAGTCTAATCTCTCTTCCACATTATAATAGTACTTTGTGTACTTGAGGACCCTACAGTGCCATTCTAATTCTTCTCTTCTCCAGGCTAACTGTCCCCAGTTCCTTCAACCAACATCTCCTGACTTAAAATATCTTTACCATTGTGATTTATGACCTCTGAACATGCCTCAGTTCAATCAAACAAACACTGAACACTGTAAATGGTTGTGTGATTCTTTTTTCTTCTGAAATGTGACATCCCAAATCAAATACAATACTCTACATATGGCCAGACCAGGACAGGCTGCTGTTGGACTATTACTTCCTTTATCCCGAGTCGATTAGGATACCTAGCAATATATTAGATTTTATGGCTATATATCACAGTCTTGACTCATAGTGACTCTGCAGTCTACTGAAATGCCCAAATTTTTAAAGCTTCACATTTTTGTTAAAAATTCAGTACTTTCTCTTTGTCGTCCATAACAATCTTGATTTTTTACAAGAAGCTTTAATGTGTACACTTTACAGGTGAAAATATGTGTTGGTGTTGTTGTCATTGAGTTGTGTCAGACTCTTTGTGACCCCATTTAGGGTTTTCTTGGCAAAGACTGGAGAAGTTTGCCATTTCCTTCTCCAGTTCATTTTACAGGTGAGAAAGCTGAGGCAAACTAGGTTAAGTGAATTGCCCAGGATCACACAACTAGTAAGTTTCTGAGACTAGATTTGAACTCATAAAGATGAGTCTTCCTGATTTCATGCCCAATGCTCCATCCACTGTGCCACCTAGCTGCCCAACATATAGTCATGGTCCATCATCTAGCCCTAATGTGAGAAACCTCTCTTTGGGCAAATTGCCCTCTATAAGATAATAGCTATAAATGAGAGCAGTTTCAAAATACTAGCCATGAACTTGGTTCCATCCTCACTAACTAATTTATGCCTCTCTTCCACCCCACAAGTTATAGATCAAAAGAGGACCCAGACATCATGTCATAAGGGAGACATTTTCTAAATGAAAGCAGAAGAGATGAGTCATTAGTGGTCCTGACTGCCTTCTACAAACGTGGGGACTGATAGCCATTGTAGAGCTCTGAAAATTTGTTCCAATTCCCCTGAATTCTAGTACCTTCCCTAGCTTGCTTTGTATATATTGTTTACAGGTTGTCTCCCTCTTTAGATTGTAAACTCCTTGAGGGCAAAGATTGTGTTTTGCCTCTTTTTATATCCCCAGTGCTTAGCACAATACTTGGCACAAGGTAGGGGCTTAAGAAATGTTTATTGATTGATTGATTGAAAGTCCCAGAAAGAATCTCAGGGGCAGATGCATTCATTTGGATATGAGAAGTGGGCTTCCACTTTTAGTGCCATAGGCTGAAATGCTTACTATTCAACCATCCAATTCAGGGGGAGAACAGTCATGAGAGACAGATCATCTGTCTGGTTCCAGTCTGACACTCTGCCCCCTGCAACAATCACCTGTGTGATTAGACTGTGTGTTCCTTGAGAACAGAAACTGTTTATTTTTTTGCCTTTCTTATCTCTAGCACATAGAATGGTGCCTGGCACATAGCAGATGCTTAATAAATGCTTGTTTCCTTCCCTTTCTCCATTTGTTAATTTTTTCCTCAATTTTCAGGTTTTATTTACATCATTGATATCTTTTTTAATAGTTTTTTAGTTAGCTGCTAGCTAACTCTCCCTCTCTTTCTTCTTTTTTTTCTCCTCTCAGTTAAGTAACAAGTTCAAAAATCCTCTCCCTTCTCCTCTCCCTTTTCTTTCTGAGTTGTTTTGTTGAACTCTTTTGAAAGAATTTCTTTGCTTTGTTCTCTTCATTAATCTATTGCATCCAGCCTATTCTGAAATTTTATTCTCTGATTCATGGTCTACATTATTCTTTATTTCTTCTTTATTCCCTTTGGATTTCACATGGAGTTGAAACTTCTGAAGCGCCAAGTTTGAGCGACCTCTTCTAACTAATTTCTATGTTATTGCTTTTAAAGATCTGGTTCCATCATCCTTTCTTCTGTTCTGCCCATATTTCTGTTAAAAGTACCAATTCATGAAGGAAATAGTGTGGATAGAAGCAATCCCTTATGGTAGAAAATAACTTCTGTCTGAAATAATACTATCTAATTCTACTCCTACCTTCCCTATAATGCTTCACCTTACTATTGACCATGTCTTTTCATTTCTAGGGCCACCCTTCTGGGTCCCTGCTGCTCCTTGAGATCTCTCAGATGACTTCTTCTGGAGTATGATGTCATTAGTGTAGCAACAGCACTCAGCAAAGGTGGTCTTTCAGAGCACCAACTCTCCCCAATTTAAACCCATCATGAGATCCTCATTTCCCATTACAGATTACACATGCGCACACACACACACACACACACACACACACACACACACACACACACACATTTACACATGTGTGTGCATATATACATACCTTTTCCCCCATGGGAGTATATTTCAGTGGGACCCCCTCTCCACTGTTATGTCAAGACTCACCCTTTCTATTACTCTAGTTTCAGTACTTTGTTCTGTTGCCCCTCCCATTTTCCTATAGCCCCTCTTCTTGCTTGGAGACCATTGGAATTATTGTGCCTTCATTGTTCTCTCACGGATTGGCTAAGGATACATCATTCATACCCCTTCATCACCCACCTTTCCTTTCCCCATTTATACATTCTCTCACTCTGTTTAGTGCATGGAATCTTGGTTATGGTACTCCATCATTTTTTCTCCTGTTTCCTAAAATTCTGCTTACCTCTTTATCCCTTTATCTCTGTGTTTTTGGATGTCTTGATCCCTGTCCCCTACTTTTTTACCTTCTAATTCAATCTTTCTCTTTTTCCCCCTAAAGAAATAATTTCTAAACATGGGGCAATTCATTTCATTCCTTATTCTTTCCTTCACAATTGTGTTTATTGTGCCTTATTTATATTTCTGTTGTTCAGGCTATTTAAAACAGAATATTCTGCTCACATCTTCCCCCTCCCTCAAGGATGCCTCAAATACCTCTATTTTGTCTAACATTCATTAAGTATTAGGCTCATATTGGCAGAATATGAAATTTTGGATCACATTTGAGTTCCTTTGCTTAATAGAATATTCTATCCCATTTCCTTCTGTGGGTTCTGGTGGGCACAGGATAATTTTGTGCTATTGAGATTTTGTTTCCTTTATATTTGGTGGGTCACGTAAGCAACAAGATGACAGACAAGATATTTTCCCTGATCTCCCTGACTTTTCAAACCTCCCCCAAACAGAAATTATGTACCAAAGATAAAGCAACTTCAGCAGTTTTCATAGTTCAGGACATCCAGAATCCAAAAGAAGGTTAAAAAATATAAAACCCAAAACCTAAGAACTGACTCTTACTGACCTGGAGCTCACTCAGTATCCTTCCCCCAACTTTTATGCTACTGGTAGTGAGGTGGTACTAGCAGACTCAAAGGATGTTGCATAGGTCTACCATTCTAGGTCTCTTCCCCAATTGACTTTTGGGCAGTAAGAACTGGCCCCAGCTGGGGAAGAGACCTAGAATGGTAAACCATGAATTGCCTCATGTAGAAGGAAGTTGAAAGTTTTGAGATCCAATCACCAAGAAAACCATAATCAGAGAGGAGGGAATAGGAAGTGAGTAATAAGGAAATTAATGGGTGGTGCGGTAGAGACTGAACTACCAGTGATGTCAGGAGTAAGAAATCTCAAAGACTTTGCACAGTAACAGATAAATCAACAGGAAAAACAGTAACAACAGAAGGAAATATAGCTTCCAGATCTAATAAATGAGTTCAGGCATCTGTATAAATAATGCTAAATAAAGGGAAACGATCCGACACTTAATAAGACAGAGGACTCTGTGGAACTTGAGAACTTGGAGCCACAACACACTGTTCCTGAGTGGTTTAAAGGAGAAATGAGAATTATGAGAGCATAATTTATGTCCTGTACAGCAAAAATAATGAGCAGAATAGGAAAACTTCAATCTACAATAGCAAGCCTCACCACAGAAACAAATAGAAGTGAAGGACAACCTAGAAGAAAAGAAGCAAAAAAACCCCCCAAGAATATTAAAAGAAAATATGCTCACTATGCAAGCGAAGTATATGGATCTCAAATAGGGTATATAGAGACAACCCAAAGATCATAGGTCTCCCAGAAGAACAAAAGACAAAAAAAGCTTAACACCATAATGAAGAAAATAATAGAAGAGGACTGCCCAGAACTTCTGATCATGGAAAATGAGATTCCAGTTAAAAGAATTCACAGATCGCATCTAGAAAAAAAGGAAGAAACAAAAAGCAAAAATCCCAAAACTGCTTCAAGACACATCCTGGTTAAATTTAACATTTCAATTTAGAAACAAGTCTGCAAGCCATCAGGGGAAAGACCTTCAAATACAAAGAAAATGACATTTGAATAATGCAAGACTATTCTGTACCCACTAGAAAAAAGAGAAGGGAATGGAATAATGTGTTCCCAAGAGCATTAGAGCTCAGATGCAGACCAGGGTGACCTATCCTGCAAATCTGAGCTTAACCATACCGGACAAACAATGGACATTTAGTAAAAAGGAAGAGTTTAAAACATTTTTAGAAAGAAAACCAGAACTGAAGAGATCATTGGCTTTTTGACCACCCCAAATAATAGAAACACAGGAGGAATGAATCAATGTAGACAGCAACAGCAATAGTAATAACAGAAAGGATGTAATAGACTCTTTTATATCTGAATATTTTTCTCTTGGCAACTTGCAGAATTTGTATTTGTTATTGGACTATGAAATTTAGCTATGTCTTGGAGTTGGAAGCAGAGGCTTTTTTTTGAAGTCAAATATAGATTCTTTATATTGATACTCTGTTTTCTATATTCAAGGGTTCAGAGCAATTTTGCTCTATTATTTCCTGCATTGTGATATTCAGGATGTTTTTAAAAATTTGTCGAGTTCTGGGAGATCTATGATGCTTATCTTGTTTTTGTTCATTTTATTGCAAAGTCTAATTGCTTTGACTTGTAAAAAGGCCATCTATTCTTTCAACATTACTGTCTTTTGCTTCTCTTCTGCCAGATTTTCCTCCATATAAGTACTTTTGTATTTTAGATCAGTTCCAAATCATCTCTTTTTTCTGTTGTACCTATATTTATGTTAGAAGTACCAATTCATGAGGGAAATGGTGTGGATAGAAGCAGTGATCTGTCATAGAAATGAGCTTTCCTTTGAAATCATGAAGTCCAGTTCTACTCCTTACCTTCTTTCACTTCTTAGGAGATACTTTTCACTAAGGATTCTTCTTTTCTAATCTGCTAATTGAGTTTTTATTTCTTCATTGAGAGCTCTTCTTTTATTGATTATATTTCTCTTTTAACTCTTTTGGAATGTCTTATTATAATTCCATGCTTTCTTTTTATTCAACAGGATTTTTATTCCATTAGGCATTGTCTCACTTTTCTCTGTCTTGTAGTAGGGAGGATCAACAGGATCTTTGTGGCCCTCAGGAAGGCTTGAATTGGAATCCTGGCTTTAGCAGTAGGCAAGCTCCTTGACTTCTTGAGTTAAATGATTTTCTAAATTAGTTACTCACTTAAAAAAAATAAGAGGATTGGAGTAGCTGACCTCCAAGGTCTATTGTTACTGTAAACCTAATTCAATGACCTCTTCCCTTCACATTCATTCCATATTCTGGTGCTAACCGGAACCCAGTTTTCTGTTGCAGATACTACATCTCTTGGCCCTCTCTCCAAGGATTGGGTGTTCATTCACTCACAGCACCAGCAGGAGCTGCCACACTCTGTGCTTCCCAGTGTCACTTTCAGACCCTTCACTCAGTAACAACCCTTTTCTGTCTTTTGAAGTTTGTATTATTCGTTGCTGTCACTTTAGATCTCCAGGTCACTCTCCTTCTTTCCCAGGAAGTTTTAAACTCAACTCAGTCTTTGCCATCCCAACTTCATCTCCCTGAGAAAATTTTGGCCTCCAAGTTCCTCAATACTCAATTGAGACAATGAATTGCTAGTCCTTGGTATGAAATTTGGTTAACATTTTCTAGCAGCTGAGAAGCAAACAGGGAAATACAATGGATCATATGACCTTCATTTTGTGGCAAAATAAAGGAGGCTAAAATTGGTAAGCTAAAATAAATTTACTGCAAGTGTCAGAGTACCTAGAGATGAGTCAGATAGTGAATAACCTAAGAATTCTTTTCTTATCCCTATCACATCTCTTGAGACAGGGCAGAGAAACATGGGTCAGATGCAGTCGTAGTCAGCAAGTCTTAACCAAGGGGCGAATTTAGACTTTTTTCCTGGCAAGGAAGTAGCCCCGGCTCATTGTTAGGGTGTTGCTGGCAGAGGCAGGGTACCTGAGTCAGCAAGGTGGGAAGAAAATGGATGTGCTACTACTTATAATGGAGTTAATAATACAGAACAACCTTATTATTGTGGACTTCACTAATTTAGACAGGAGCTTGATTAAAGTTTATTATCTAAGGTATGAAAGGGCCTTGCTAAGCAAATAAATAGTGTAAACGAGAATACAATGGGAATATTTACCTACTTAATGGAACAAACTATTTTCCAGCACTTTAGAAGTACTATTTACTGCCAATGTGATTGCCACACAGACAGAGGTCATCCCTCCTTAGGCTGGTGTTTGGATACACTAATTACAAATCCTTCTTATCTCTTCATTAAAGCCAGTCTTCTGCCATCGTAGTTCCCTTTAGTTTTTATTACTTGTCGGGTGGCACAGTATTTCTTTTTATTATAATTCAGACTTATCACTAATTCACCGATTCCCCTCTATTAGTCCCCTTTGTTATTATTCGTGGGGTTTGACTGTGCTTATCGCCTCTCTCTTTCATAGGGGATTTATGAGAGGTGGTGAGATGTTTACAAAGAGCTGACTGCTCCACAAAGGGATATGCCATGTGAGGATAATAATACCTGAGCACTGATCATGGAACTGGTGTTTCACTCTTAGGAGGTTTCTCAGTTCTCACTCACATTTAGATCATTGCAGATGCTTAGATGACAATCAAGAAATGGATGTACTGATTCTTCTACAGCTTCGCTAGTTGGGGTCCCCTTGCCTATCTGGAAGATGAAAATGGATTGAAAAAAAGGTCACATAGAACATGGGCACTTCACTGGTCTCTAACGCAATCCGCTATTCTCTATATCTGTCAACAACTAATATGGTTTAATCATTCATTTATCTTTTTATCAGCATTATCTCAAATCTATAACTGGCAGAAGTGATTAAGTGATTATCACCTACAAAGAGCTTGTGGGGTTTAGTGGAAAGGGTGCTGAGTAGGATCAGGAAAGACTTGGGTTCAAACCTTGCCTCTGATATTAATAAGCTATGACACCCAGAACAAGTACCTCTCTGAGCCCCAGATTTCTTTATAAAATAAGTGTAGTAACATCTATCGCAAATACAGGGCTGATTTGAGACTCAAAAGAGATGTGTGCAAAGTCCAATGACCCCAAGCTCACTCAGTATCGCTCCCTTAACTTTTATTCTACTGGTAGTGAGGGGGTACTAGTAGACCCAAAGGACATTGCACAGGTTTACCATTCTAGGTCTCTTCCCCAATTGACTTTTGGTTGGTAAGAACTGGCCCCAGCTAGGAAAGAGACCTAGAATGGTAAACCATGAATTGCCCCATGAATAAAGAAGCTGAAAGTTTTGAGATCTAATCGCCAAGAGAACCATAATCAGAGAGGAGGGAATAGGAAGTTATCGTTCAGCAGAGTGTAAATTCCTTAAAAGAGGGACAACTTTTTTTGTCTTTGTATACCCAATGCTTAGCACAGTGCCTTGCACATGGAAGGTATTTAATAACTTTTTTGTTGAATTTAATTGAATGCAAGAAAATGCTCATCTATTGTATAGTTTACTGAGAGAAATGGTCTGGCATGGCTTTGATTATTCTCCAGAGATGGCATTCTGGCCATAAGAGAACTACACCAGGCCCCTAAAAACTATTTCCTGAGATGCATCCAATATGTTGACAATTTATACAAGTTCCAGGGGTGCAAGAAAATTATTTTATTCTTTTGCTGTGAAGGAAGGCAGCATAAGATAAGGCTAGAAAGGCAGAGTGACATCAGTTTATAGAATCCCTTATACCAACAAAAAGTTGGAATAGTGACTCGCTAGAATGTAAGCCTGGCTTCATGAGTGCTCAGAGGGCAAACTGGTTGTGCTGACACAACCTAGGAAAATCTCCCCATTGGTCCTTACCCTAAAAGGACAAGGAAGGGCCAATGGGGATGTTTCACCAGGGCATAGTGGCATAGTTGGCCCATGTTTTATAGATGCTTATGTCTAGTTCCCAAAATTGTATAACTTCACATGGGAACTGTCTCTTTCAGAATATAGTCAATTCTCAATTTAAAACAGCAATCTTAGACCTGGATCTGTGAACTTTAAAATATACATAATATATGTATATATGTACATATATATATAAAATATATATTTTACTTACCTTATTTCGATATAGTTAGTTTCCTTTGTAATCTTAAGTATTTTATTTTATGCATTTAATAAAATATTGTTTTGAGAAGGGGTCCATGCTTTACCAGACTGTCCAATGGGTCTATGACACAAAAATTGTTAAGAACTCTAAATAAACAACATGGGATATCTGTACTGCAAACACTTGTTAGAAAATTCAATAATGAATTTACTTTGACCCAGAACCTGCAAAAGGCTTGTGATATTTGAGAGTAAGCCAAATTAACCTCTTAATTATTGTTTCTTCTCAAGTCTCCATTCTTCTATGTTTTCAGAATTGTATCTATCCTTGCATTAAATTTAGCTGTCAGAAAACAATATGTCTGAACCAGACTATGTTAATCCTCTACAAACATGTCTTTACTGAGATGTAATTTGGCTCTACACTCACAGTATATCAACATCCCATATTTGAATAACATTTCTGGTTCTTTTCTTTCTTGTTCTTTCTGTTGTTTACTGTAGTTGAGGAAATGATGCACTCTGTAACCCAGTGTCCCATATGCAGAAGCCCATAAGAGAAATTATTCCCTGAGTTTAGTTCCAGGAAAAGAGTTTGTCTCTGTGAATGAATCTACCTCCTTTATTCTGTCACAAAATGAATGTCATGTGATCCATTGTATTTCCCTGTTTACCTCAGCTGCTAGGAAATAGGAACCAAATTCAGTACTGAGGACTAGCAATTTATTGTCTCAAGTACCAGGTAGCATTTTGCTTTCTGTGCTGTTCTCAGATGATTGCTAGGTTTTTTTGTTTGTTTTTCCTTCTCAAATCATCCCATTTTACATTATCTTTTAATTTTGTAAGTCTTCTCAGATCCTTTAAACAAGGAAAACATATTTACATACATACATAAAATTAATTGCTAATTGGCATCCTTTTCAATCGGTTTGGACACCATGGACCTGACCCGAGACTATAAAAAGAAATTCAGGTTTCTAGGCAGATGTGAATTTAATAATAGAGATTTTTAAAATATTGATAGGCTTACTGATAAAGGACAAAATTAGGAGTTTCCAGAAGTAAGAATCTAAAATAATGAAATCTGATTTTTTTATGAATACATGAAGTGTGTCTAAAAACAATTAGATTAATTTTTTGAATGTGAATTATATACTATCAGTCTTTTTAATTTAGCAGAGCTCTAACCATATCACTGCCCTACTCAATAATCTTCGGTGGCTTCCTACTGCCCCTAGTATAAAATATCAACTCTACTGCTTAGCTTCTAAAGCCATTTACAACTTGACCCATCTCACCACACTGTATATAACTCTCCCTCACACAATTTCTGATCCAGCCAAACAGCCCTACTTTCTGTTTCTCAAACATGGCTCTCTATCTTCCCTCTCCATACTTTTGCGCTGGTCATCGCTCATGGCTGGAATGTACTCCATTCTCTCATCTCTACCCTATAGGATCTTTCTCTTGCTTTGAGACCCAGCTCAAGTTTCACTTTTCACATGAAGAATTTTCTGATTCCCTCCATCAACTGCTAGTGTTCTCCCTCTCAAACTACCTTTTATTTAACTACTTTGTATTATCTATCAATCAGCCAATAAGTATTTATTAAGCACCTACTATGTGCCAGCTTCTGTGTTTGGTGCTGAGGACATAAATGCCATAAATAAAACTTTCCATTCTGTCAAGAAGCTTACATTCTAATGGGGAAACGACAATGACATATCTAAGTATAAAGAGGATAAGTACAAATAAATAGAAAGTAGTTGCATACAAGAGGGAGAGAGCACTGGCAGTTGAGAACATCAGGAAAGGCTTTATTTGACAAACATTTATTAAGCATCTACTCTGTACCAGGCACCATGTTAAGCACTGGGGAGACAAAAAAGGCAAAAGACAGCCCCTGTCCACAAGAAATTTACAGTTTAATGGGGGAAATCACACACAGAAAGACATATATGAAGCAAGCTATATACAGGATAAATAGAAAGTAAATAAGAGGAGGAAGGCACTAGGATTAAGAGAGGTTTGGGACAAGCTTCCTGTAAAAGATGGAATTTTAGTTGGGACTTAAAGGAAGCCAGGAGAGTCAGTAGATGTAGTTGAGGAAGGAGAGTATTTAAGGCATGGGAGAAGCCAAAGAAAATGGCTGCAGCAGAGAGATGGAGTATCTTTTTCATGGAATAGCCAGGAGGTTAGTGTCACTGGATCGAAGAGAATGAGTTGGAGGCTAAGGTATAGGATGACTGGAAAGGTAGAAGGCTGGGTTATGAAGGGCACTAAATAACAGAGACTTTTGTACTTGATCCTGGAGGCAATGGGGAGTCACTGGAATCCATTGAGTAGGGGGTACCATGGTTGGACTTGCACTTTAGGAAAAATAACTTTAGTTGCTGAATGGAGGATAAATCCATGTAAAAGATGGTGCTTGAACTGCATGTGTAATGCTAAGCAGGGTAGGACTTTTTGCCTTTGTTTTTTGTTTAGGAGTTCTTCTCAGCCAAGGCAGTCCAGTACCTTTGATGAATCTTGCTTTTCATATGTAATGGCAAGCAAAGTGGGACTTTTTGTTTTCTTTTGTTTTGGAGTGCTTCTCAGCACTAAGGCAATCAAGTGCCTTTGATTGAGTCCTTTGTTTGAATCAGTCTTTGATTGAATCAGGAGTCTTTGCTGACCTGCTTAAGTCACAAGAAAGCCTAGGTGGCATGAGTTTGAGTCACATGGTAGTGATGCCCTCTGACTCTGAAAAAGGATATATATACTCTGGGGTAAGCATTCTGCTTGGGGCTCTCACTCACTGGAAGAGTATCATGTGATTTGACCAGACAAGACTCTGGGTAGCCATCATAGAGCCCCCCAGCTTTGAAAACCCAGATGTTGGTACCTCTCTCTGGTAACTATGTATGTAATGTCCTAGTCAGACAGCTAGAGGCCTGTCTGTTGATTTCTGTGTGTTATTTGCTCTGTTTATATAATTTCTGCTTGTAATTTCTGTTTGTGCTTTCCCTGAAGTTCAGGGTTCTGACTTTTTCCCCTGAACTAAGTGAATGATGTATGTATATTTAATTAAAGTGAGATTGCAAACCCCTTAAAAGTGCTTTCCTTAGAAAAGCAGATCAAAGAACCTGGGCTAGTAGCCCTCCTGTATGCTCTTGTTGTCGGTCGTGTTGTTGTTCTTTCACCTCCACATCAGCTGCTAGCAGCATTGTTGTTACAGCATGTTAAAGGAAGCAAGGGACTCCATGAGGAAGAGTTGAGGAGGAAGGGTGTTCAGGCATGGGACGCAACTAATACAAAGCAAAAGAGCACATGATGTGTCCTGTATGACAAACAGAAAAGGGGTTGATTTGGCTCAATCACAGCATGTCAGACAGAAAGTAATGTTCAGTGGAGCTAAAACTATAGGTTGGGCAAATCCGTGAGGTTCTTAATATCTGGATATTTATTCTGTATATACAGAGAATGAGTGATAGAGTTACAGAGAGATAAAGAAAGACAGAAAGTGATAGATGGAAAGACAGAGATAGAGATAGAGACATGTGATTGTTGTCTGCCCTGTTAGAATGTCAGCTCCTTGAGAGTACTGATTGTTTCATTCTTTACATTTGTATTCTTAGCATCTGGTAAAGCATCTGGCATAGGTTCTTGATCAGTCATTTTTCAGTCATGTTCAACTCTTTATGCCCTTCATTTTGGGTTTTCTTGGAAGAGATAAAAGAGCAGTTTGCCATTTCCTTCTCCAGCTCATTTTACAGATGAGGAAACTGAGGCAAAGAGAGTGGAATGACTTGCCTAGGGTTACAGAGCCAGCAAGTGCCTGAGGCTGGATTTGAACTCAAGTCTTCCTGTCTCCAGCACAGCACTCCTAGCTGACCCAATCTGGCATATGTTAGGTGCTTAATAAATGCTTATTGATGGATGCTTGTGGAATTACTTACATGCAAGAGGCAACATATCATAGTGAATAGAAAGCTTGTGTAAAAGTCAGGAAAACCTGAGTTCAAGTCCCACTTCTGACACAAACTAGCTGTCTGATACTGGGTAAGTCACTAAACTTCTCATTTCCCCTGGCAAATTTTTGAGACTAAATTTCAGGTTAGGGGCAGATCTGGATTAGAAGGGGAGGTTTTCTCTTTGTAATTCCCTATATCATATAAACAACAAGTCTTTTTTTAATCTATATATTTTGAGGAGGTGGGGCTTTGTACACAAGTGTAGGAAGATGCAAAATATAAGCTCCCTGAGTGCGGAGATTATCTTACCTTTGTGTTTGTATTCTCAGCATCTAGGACAGTAGCAAGCACTTCATAAATGTTTGTTTTATGAACAGATAGCAGAAGGTACCCTGGACTCTACGTTGGTAAAGTTAGACTCTAGTAAAGGAGGAGCACTAGCATAGAACAGCTTGCAGCTGCCATGGAGGGAAGACCCTCCTCACAGATCCATATCAGAAAAGAGGGCTTCTGCTACCTCATAGGCCAGGAGGGGAGTAAAGGAGTCACACACACACACACACAAAAATACTGAAGGAAATAATACCTTAAAAAAATAGACTAGGCCAAATTATTTCTGTTGGCTTTGGTATTTATATGATCAATTATGTTGAAAGTTTTCCTAATATTGAAAAAGTCCTGCCTTCCTGGTATAAATATCTCCTGGTCATAGAGTATGATCCTTTTGATATATTGATGTTAATTTCTTGCTAGCATTTTACTTAAATTTTTGGCATCAATAATCATTAGGGAAACTGGTCCATAGTTTTATTTCTCGGTTTTGGTTCATCAGCACCCTACTTGTGTCATAAAAGAAATTTGGTAGGACTCTACCTATTTTTTCCAAATAGTTTATATAGTGTTACAATTAATTGGTCCTTAAATGTTTGGTAGAATTCACTTTGGAATCCATCTGGCCCTCCCGATTTTTTAGGTAGTCCATTGATAACTTGTTCAATTTCTTTTTCTAAGATAGAGCTATTTCAGTATTCTATTTCCTCTTCTGTTAATTTGGGCTATATATGTATATATATATATATATATATATATATATATATATATATATATATATGTGTGTGTGTGTATATATATGTATGTATGTATGTATATACATATATATATATACATATATATATGTAAATATTCATCCATTTCACTTAGATTGTCAGATTTATTGGTATACAATTGGGCAAAAGAGTTCCTAATAATTGCCTTAACTTCCTCTTCATTTGTGGTGAATTCACCCTTTTCATTTTTGATATTGATAATTTGATTTTCTTCTTTTTTTTCTTTTTTAATCAAATTAAGCAATTTTTTTATTTTATGGCTTTTTATAAAACTAGCTCCTAGTTTTATTTATTAGTTCAAGTTTTGTTACTCTCAATTTATTAATCTTTCCTTTGATTTTCAGGATTTTCAATCTAATGTTTATTTGAGGAGTTTTAATTTGTTCTTTTCTAAAATTTCTTTTTAGTTGCATGCCCAATTCATTGATCTGCAATTTCTCTAATTTTCCCCTAAGTATTTTGCTTTCGAGATGCTTTGGCTGCATCTCATAAATTTTGGTATATTCTCATTGTTGTCATTCTGTTTAATGAAATTATTGATCATTTCTATGACCCACTACTTTAGCATTAGATTATTTTAATTTTTCATCTATCTTTCCATGGACCTTTATTGTATGTAATTTTTATTGCATCATGATTTGAAAAGGATGCATTTAATATTTCTGCCTTTCTGCATTTCATTGTGAGGTTTTTATGCCCTAATATATGGTTAATTTTTGTGTAGGTGCCATGCGCAATTGAGAAAAAAAAAGGTATATTCCTTTTAATCCCCATTCAATTTTCTGCAGAGGTCTTGTCATATCTAACTTTCCTAAAATTCTACTGACCTCCTTAATTTTTTTCTTACTTATTTTATGGTTAGTTTTATCTAGTTCTGAGAGGAGAAAGTTGAAGTCATCCTCTAGTATACTTTTGCTGTCTATTTCTTCCTATAGTTCATTTAACTTTTACTTTAAAAATTTAGGTGCTATACCATTTGGTGCATATATGTTTAGCATTGATATTACTTCATTGTCTGTGATATTTTTAGCAAGATGTAGCTTCCTACCTTATCTCTTTTAACGAGATCTATTTTTGCTTCTTCTTTGTCTGAGATCAGGATCGCTACCCCTGCTTTTTTTTCACTTCAGCCAAAGCATAATAGAGTCTGCTCCAGCCCCTTACCTTTACTCATGTGTGTGTCTCTCCTTCAAATGTGTTTCTTGTAAACAACATGTTGTAGGATTTTGCTATCCATTTCCATTTTATGGGTGAGTTCATCCCATTCACATTCAGAGATATGATTACCATGTATTTTCCTCCATCCAATTTTTCCCCCTATTTATCCTTCTCCCTTTCTTTCTTTCCTTTAATCCTGTCCCTACTCACCAGTGTTTTGCTTCTGACCACCTCCTCCTTCAATCTACCCTCCCTTCTATCAGTCCCCCACCTTTTCTTGTCCCCCTACTTCCTCTCTCTTCCTGCTTCTTTATGGAGTAAGATAAATCTCTATACCCAGATGAGTATGTGTGGTTGTGTATGTGTAAGGTTCAAATAATGCTCAACAACCCTCTCTTTCATCTTTCCCTCCACTGTATAGGTCTTGTATGCCTATTCATGTGAGGTAATTTACCCCATTCTACCTCTAACTTCCCTTCCCTCTTCTCCCAGTGCAATCCTCTTTCTCACCCCTTAATTGATTTTATACCATCCCATCAAAGTCAACTTATATCTGCAGCTTCTGTCTATGTAACTGCCTGATAGTGATACAGTTCTTAAGAGTTACAAGTATCATCTTCCCGTGTAGGAATGTAAACAGGTTAACCTTCTTGGTTCCTTATCCCTCTTTCCTGTTTACCTTTTTTGCTTCTCTTGAGTCTTGTATTTGAAAATTGAATTTTCTGTTTAGCTTTGGTCTTTTCATCAGAAAAGCTTGAAAGTCCTCTGTTTCATTGAATTCCACTTTTTGTCCTTAGGTTTACACTTAGTTTTGTTGGGTAGGTGATTCTTGGTTGTAATCCTAGTTCCTTTGTCTTTGGAAGTATATTCCAAGCCCTCCAGTTCTATAATGTAGTAGCCCCTAAATCCTGTGTAATCTTGACAGTGGTTCCATGCTATTTGAATTGTTTCTTTCTATCTGCTTTTAGTTTTTTCTCTTTGACATGAGAGTTCTAGAATTTGGTTATAATATTCCTTGGGAATCTCTTCCCAGAGATTTAGGGATCTCTTTCAGGAGGCAATCAATGGATTCTTTCAATTTCTATTTTGCCCTCTGGTTCTAAGATACCAGGATAGCTTTCCTTGAAAATTTCTTGAAATAGGATGTTCAGGCTCTTTTTTGATCACAGTTTTCAAGTAGTCCAGTAATTCTTTTTTTTTCTTTGTAGTTCTCTTATTATTATTATTTATTTAATATTTTTAGTTTTCAGCATTGATTTCCACAAGGTTTTCAATTACAAATTTTCTCCCCATTTCTACCCTCCCCCCACTCCAAGATGGCGTGTGTTCTGATTACCACATTCCCCAGTCAGCCCTGTCTTCTGTCACCCCACTGCCCCCCACCCCCTTTTCCCTTACTTTCTTGTAGGGCAAAATAGATTTCTATTCCCTATTCCCTATATATCTTGTTTCCCAGCTGCATGCAAAAAAAAAAAAAAACAACTTTTTTTTTTTCATCTTTTAAGCATCTGCTTTTAAAACTTTGAGTTCCAAATTCTCTCCCCTCTTCCCTCCCCACCCACCCTCCCTAAGAAGGCAAGCAATTCAACAGAGGTCACATGTGTATCATTATGTAAAACACTTCCACAATACTCCATGTCATGAAAGACTATATTTTGCTCCCTCCTATCCAGTCCCCCTTTTTTTCAATTTTTCCCTTGACCCTGTCCCTTTTTGAAAGTGTTTACTTTTGATTACCCCCTCCCCCATCTGCCCTCCCTTCTATCATACTCCCTTTTTATCATCTTCCTCCTTCTTTCCTGTAGGGTAAGATGCCCAATTGAGTGTGTATGTTATTCCCATCTCAAGTCAAATCCAATGAGAGCAAGATTCACTCATTCCCCCTCACCTGCCTCCTCTTCCCTTCCTACAGAACTGCTTTTTCTTGCCACTTTTATGTGAGATAATTTACCCCATTCTATCTCTCCCTTTTTCCCTCTCTCAATATATTCATCTCTCATCCCTTAATTTGGTTTTATTTTTTTAGATATCAGCCCCTCATATTCAACTCACCCTGTGCCCTCTGTCTATATATTTCACATGGAGTTCCATTTTTCCATTTCTTTGGTTCTGTTTTATAATATCTTGATTTTTCATAAAGTCACTAGCTTCCACTTGCTCCAATCTAATTTTAAGGTAGTATTTTCTTCAGTGGTCTTTTGGACCTCCTTTTCCATTTGGGTACTTCTTCCTTTCAAGGCATTCTTCTACTCATTGGCTTTTTGGAGCTCTTTTGCCATTTGAGTTGGTCTATTTTTTAAGGTGTTATTTTCTTCAGTATTTTGGGGTGGCTCCTTTAGCAAGTCATTGACTTGTTTTTCATGGTTTTCTTGCCTCTTTCTCATTTCTCTTCCCAATTTTTCCTCTACTTCTCTTACTTGCTTTTCCAAATCTTTTTTGAGCTCTTCCATGGCCTTAGACCAATTCACATTTTTCTTGGAGGCTTTTGATGTAGGCTCTTTGACTTTGTTGACTTCTTCTGGCTGTATGTTTTGGTCTTCTTTGCCACCAAAAAAAGATTCCAAAGTCTGAGTCTGAATCTAAGTCCGTTTTTGCTGCCTGTTCATGTTCCCAGGCAACTACTTGACCCTTGAGTTTTTTGTCAGGGTACGACTACTTACAGCATAGAGAGTACTTTGTCTCATGCTTGTGAGGCTGTGCTGCCATTTTCAGAGCTACTTCTACACAGCAAGCTCTGCCACACCAGCTCTCTTTTTCCCCCAAGAACCACCAGCCAGGATAGCAGCACAGATCCAGGCAGGGCAAAACAGGCTTTGCACTCTCACTCTAATCTACCACTTAATTCCTCCTACCAGGTGGGCCTGGGGCCAGAAGCAACTGCAGCTATAGCTCTGGAAGCAGCCTCAGAGCTGCACAACCTCCACTGCCCCCAGGGTGGTGGCCGACCATGAACTCCTTTCACTCTCTTCCAGAAGCTTTTCCCACTAACCTTCTCTGTTGTCTTTGGCTTTTGTGGGTTGAGAAGTCTGGTAACTGCCACAGCTCACTGATTCAGGGTGCTACAGCCTGTTCTGCCTGGCTCCCAGTCTGGTTGGCCCTGGCACAGCCGGCACTGGGCTCTGCTCCACTCCACTCCCAGCAGGGTTGTGATAGACCTTTCCCAGCAACCAACCAGGCTATCCTAGGCTGGAGCCCTGCTTCCCTTTGTTAATTCATGGGTTCTGCAGCTCTAGAATTTGTTCAGAGCCATTTTTATAGGTGTTTGGAGGGACCTGGCAGGGAGCTTAAGCAAGTCCCTGCTTTCCAGCTGCCATCTTGGCTCCGCCCCTGCCCCAGTCCAGTAATTCTTAAATTATCTTTCTTGGTTTTCCAGGTAAGTTGTTTTTCTAATGAAATAGTTCACATTTTCTTCTAGTTTTTTTATTCTTTAAATTTTGTTTTATTTCTTCTTGGTGTCTCATAGAGTCATTAGCATCCATTTGCTCCATTTTAGTGTTTGAGGAACTATTTTTCTCTAGCTTTTGTACCTCCTTTTCCCTTTGGCTAATTCTACTTTTTAAGGAGTTGTTTTCTTCAGTGGATTTTTGTACATCTTTTTCCATTTTCTGTCATTCCTTTACCAAGCTGTTGACTCTTTTTATAATTCTCTTGCATAATTCATTTCTTTTCCTAGTTTTTCTTCTACCTCTATTATTTGATATTTAAAATCTTTATTGAGCTCTTCTAGGAGTTATTTTTGGGCCTGAAATCAATTCACATTTCTCATTGAGACTCCACATGTAGGCTTTTTGACATTGTCATCCTTTTCTGTGTTTTGATCTTTCCTGTTGTCAAAGTAGTTTTCTATGGTCAGGTTTCTTTTTTTTTGTCATTTACCATCCTAATTCATAACTTTAAAAGTTGAGCTCTGCTCCTGAAGGGGGGCACTGTCCCAAACTTCTTGCATTGGGAACCAGGGGCTCAGCCACTGGCCTGCTACATCAGGGCCTCTGGGCCTGGCTGCTCATGTGCTGCACTAGAGGCTGGCAGCCTCACAGCTGGCCCTCTTTGCTGGGGCTGTGGGGCCTCCCACTGGCTTGTCCACTACCACCTGCACAGGACTGCTCTTCCTTTTGACCTGAAAGAGACCTTTCCTGCAGTCTTTCTAAGTTATCTTGGGCTGGAAAATTGTTTCAACCCATCCTTTTGTGAGTTCTGCTGCTCCAGAATTCATTTTGAGGCATTGCTGAGAGTTATTTAGAGGAGAATTTGGGAAAGCTCAGGCAAGTTCCTGACTTTTCTCTACCAACTTGGCTCTACCTTCAATAAACATTTATTAAGCATCTGGTGTATGCAAGATAGTGTTCTAGTCTTGGAGAAATGTGAAGTTTAGGGGGGAAATTGTGGTATTTAAGATATATGAAAATGAAAGGTTTTTTTCTTCTATAAAATCATTCTGTATAACCACTGAAATATTAGAACTGGAGGAAGAAAGCATTCAAGATGGTCCCATGAACTAAAATCCTTCTTATCCTTTTGCTAAAATAAGGCAGGAATCCGATTGAATATAACCTGCCAATCACCAATCACTTTGCTTTGTTTTTTGTCTGGTAAGCTTCTCTTGCTTCCATAGAACACACTACATACAAACAAACATTTTATTTGATGAGTTCCTTTGTAAGGCAGAAGAGCTTAAGCTAATGTCTAGAAACCAATACTTGTATTGGTTGTAGTGGCATACACTTAGAATCCCAGATGCCAGGTAGGTTGGCAGATATCTTGAGGTTCAGATAGGTGGATCAGTGGATAGAGCACTGGCCCTGGAGTCAGGAGAACTTGAGTTCAAATCCAGCCTCAGACACTTGACACTTACTAGCTGTATGACCCTGGGCAAGTCACTTAACCCCATTTCCTTGCCGAAGAAAAGCTTTTTCTGTGGCTGCCATTGGGGCTACAGTAGCACTGCAGTCATGGCCATCTGGGATATGATCTGGGAGGTGTGTGGATTTGCCCCTTGTGAGAAGCCAGCTATGGAATTATTAAAGGTCTCCAAGGATAAGGGAGCCCTTAAGTTCATTTTTAAAAAGTGTCAGAACTCATATCTGGACCAAGAGGAAGAGAGAGCAGTTCAGCAACATCCTAGCTGCCATGAAGAAGGCTGCTGCCAAGAAGAACTAAACTGGACCCTGCCAACTTTCTCTTCTTACCTAATAAAGATTTGACAAATAGAAAAAAAAGATATCTTGAGTTTGTGAGTTCTGAGCTCCATTAGGCTGAGCCAATCAGGTGTCTACACAAAGTCCAGCATCAGTACAGAGAGTTCCCAGGATTGGACCTATGGGGGACTAGTTAGCAGGTTGCCCAAGAACAGGTAAATTGGCCCAAGTAGGAAACAGAGCATGTGAAAGCTCCAGTGCTGATAAGTAGTAGGATTATTGAATGAATGAATTGAATGAATTGTCCCCTCGCTTTCAGGTTGGGTGAGGTGGGAAAACACAATCCCCTATACCTTCCCACACACAAAAAAGTAAAGAAATTAATGTCTGCAAGTTTCCTCATTTCCTTTCCTTTGTTAGCCTTTGCCAGAGTTTTAATTGCCCAGGAAATGGGATAGATGAAGAAGGGTCAGGGATTTCTACTGGGTGTAGCACCTTCCCAGTCTTTAAGCTGTCTTCCAAAGGAACTGCAGTTTTTATAGCTAGAAGGGACCTTAAGAGAAATAGTAGGACAGATATAAACTTCCATTTTACAGACAAAGCAACCGAGATTGAAATGTAACTTGGCCAAGTATACTGCAGTGAATCAAAAATTAGAACCTAGGTTTTTTGGTTCCTAGACTGGGTTTGTCTTTCTTTCTAGTCATCTTCTCTAAGAATTTCTGGATTAGCAATGACAACCTCAGAAACCAACTATTTCCCATAGTCCTGATTGCAGAGGGGGCCAGTCATTCTGACCTATGTCTTACCACTGGACAGAGATGACTCTGGAGGAGAGAGTGGGGTTGATAACTTTGCAGAGTTCTGCCTCATTTAAATCTAATTCACTTGCAAATCAAGACATCACCCTCCTGATGTCACTGGTATTCTTCAAGAAGGAAGGACTAACAATAAAGAAGAAGAAGAAGAAGAAGAAGAAGAAGAAGAAGAAGAAGAAGAAGAAGAAGAAGAAGAAGAAGAAGAAGAAGAAGAAGGAGGAGAAGGAGAAGGAGAAGGAGAAGGAGAAGAAGGAGAAGAAGGAGAAGAAGGAGAAGAAGGAGGAGAAGAAGAAGGAGAAGAAGAAGAAGAAGAAGAAGAAGAAGAAGAAGAAGAAGAAGAAGAAGAAGAAGAAAGAAGAAGAAGGAGGAGGAGGAGGAGGAGGGAGGAGGAGGAGGAGGAGGAGAAGGAGAAGAAGAAGGAGAAGAAGGAGAAGAAGGAGGAGGAGGAGGAGGAAGAGGAGGAGGAGGAGGAGGAGAAGAAGAAAAGAAGAAGAAGAAGAAGAAGAAGAAGAAGAAGAAGAAGCAGAAGCAGAAGAAGAAGAAGAAGAAGAAGAAGAAGAAGAAGAAGAAGAAGAAGAAGAAGAAATCAATGCTGAGTCCTCAGTTCTATTTAGTTCCTCTAGACACAATTTGTTTGCTTATAGGATCTAGGATTGTAGACTAGATGGTCTTATCACAGAGCTGTTGTAATGGGCTGGGTAAGATACATTCTGCCAATTAGGCCAAGTAAGTTTGTTGTTGAACTTCAAGCCAAAACAGGCTCTAATTTTTTTCCATTTGTGCCCATTAAGAAAGTTTGAAATTTCATCTAAAAATTAATTGAAATCAGGCTTCAAGGAACATAAGGACAAGAAGAATTGTTTAAGGAGCTTTTTAGAATCACTAAGCTTTTTTAGAGGAAAGTTAAGTTTTTGGGGGCGGAGATATATTCTCCACATTTAAGTACTGGAAAGAAAGGAGTTTCCAACATTTCATATCTTTTTGATCTTTAATGAGAAAAGAAAGATCCATATCCTTATTGATTTTTTTTTAAATGAAAGGGAAAAACTTTGAAAAAAATGGATATTCCATTATGCAGTCTTAAAATAAGACCTGAAAAATTTTATGAATGGTTAGTCTGCTTGAACAGGGTATACAAGATTAATTTGCAGCAGGGTCCAGGGAGTCTGCATGAGCACTTGTTCTGCACTAAATCTTTTAAAAAAAGAAGAGGAGGAGATTGATAAGAGGAGGAAGAGGAGGAAGAGGAGGAGGAGGAGCAGGAGGAGGGGGAGGGAGAGGGGCAGGAAGCAGAGAACAAGAAGGAGAATAAGAACAAGAATGGAAGGCAAGAAAGAAGGAAGGAAAAAAGGAAGGAAAGAAGGAAAAGAAAGAAACAAAGAAGCAAAGCATGTGCTATTACTTATAGCAAGCCAGTGTTGGACACTACGTGAGGCTTGCCCCTGATAGGACAATAAAGGAAGGTGTAACAGTGATTTTATCTAGACAATTACTTAGAGTGAATGAAGTCACAGTTGAGAAGAGATGTGCTTTTCTTTCTAGAAACATTTCATACTAGAAAAGCAACTGGGAACCTGGTCTCGGAGATTTCTACAAAAATGCAAAATGGAACTCTGGCAACTATAACTTCTATCTAAGTGTAATACTCTAGGATATGACTTGATCTCCATATACTTCAAATATCTGAAGTCTCAAAAAATGCAGAAACTCGGTGTATGTACCTAGAAGAAACATTTTCAAAGAATTGAATTTTGCTTTCTAGATATGGAAGAGACAAAGTCGGGGGTATCATATTCTATCCATTATATGCATTTTCCAAACCGTGAATCTCAGTACAAGTTTCTGAATTTTATGTTACTGCTTAAGTCTCCAAAGAGAAATATATACATAATTTTATTTAAATAATTTATATTTGCAAAAATATTTTCTAGTGGTTTCTATTGGTTTGGGGGAGGGGTGGAAATTAGCCACAAAATGGATATTAGAGTTAGAATGTTTCACAGGAACTTGATGCTAATAAAAATGAAACTAAATAAAACATGATTGCAAAAAACATCGAGTTGGAGTTTTGTTTTTGTTTTTGGGTGGGGGGAACAGTTCAGGACCTGTGATTTTATTGGTGTAGGGTACCCCTTGATGGTATAGAAATTCAAAAATTTTGCCTATAATTTATAGTTGTAGAACAATGGTTCTCAAACCTTTTGTTCTCAGGACCCCTTTACACTACTGAAAATATTGATCACCCACACCCAAGAGTTTTTATTTATGTGATATTTACTAGAATGCAAATTAAAATGTCTTCTGTTATTGTGTAAATAGTTTTGACCTCAAGGACTCCCCAAAAGGACCCTCAAGGGTCCCTGGGTCAAACTTTGAAAACTTTTCTGTTGTAAAGAATTATTTGAACCTAAGTGACTTGTATATGGTCCTGTAGCTAGTATATGTCAGAGGCAGGAGATGAACCCAGCTCTTCTTTACTTTGTAGTTATATTTCTATCCACTATACCTCTCGTAAATAATTAGCACATAGTAAATTAAAATACATAAGAGGCAGTCATAATGTAGAGAATAGTGGGCTGACTTTGGAATCATGAAGATCTGAGTTTAAAATCTGCTTCTAAGACATATTAGCTATGTGATCTTGGGCAATTCATTTACCCTGAGATCTCCTGGGTCTTGCCACCTGCCCTGCTATGGCATGCTAAGAATCACAAAGCTTTTCTCTCTTCTCTACCGCTGAACCTGTATTGCCTCCCACAGTTAAAATGTGAGCCCCTTCCAAGCAAGGATTGTCTCACCTTTCTATTTTCTATCTCCTGCTCCTGGCTCATAATAAGTTTTTAATCAATTCTTTTTCTTATATTCATAGACTCATTAATCTCTCAGGTCTTCAAAGAGTTCTCTAAGATTATAAGTGATAGATGAGTTACCAACCTGCATCATTGGAGGAAGTTTCCACACCGAGACTATTCCCTACATCAGTAAAATCACAAGTTCAGACCCCTTTCCCCCCCCCAAAATAATACTACATCTTAATTACGACTGAGACATTGACAAAATCCAAGATTTAGAACTGGAAGGTACATTAGAGGTTGTCCAGTTCAACTTCTTTATTTTACAAATAAGGAAACTGAGTTCTAGTGAAGTCAAGGTCACATAGGTAGAAAGTAGCAGGATTTGAACTGATGTCTACTGACTCCAAATTGTGTTCTTTTTCTACCATTCCATACTGCTTTTGTGAAATAAAAACCCTAGAATCTATGGCTGTATACAATAAAATATTGGTCCGCTATAATAATACTAAATGTTGTATAGCAGTGGGTTTCATAAGCATCACAATAGTTTCATATTCTCCTTAACACAATTTGATATATTACTGTGGATTTTGGCTAGTTTATTTTTCTCAGAAATAATAGCACCTGGAGTCATGTTATTATGAGATGGCTTTTCCGATGTTTTGTTTTAATATTAAATCATAGACATATTATTGCTGGGCTAAATAGATTTTTGCTCACTCATTCAACAAATTTTCCAGTGCCCACTATACTTAATATACTATGCTGGGCGCTATGGTGAGTCCAAAGATGAATGAGACACAATGCCTGCTTTTAAGGAACTTAGAATCTGGTGGGAGAGATAAGACATGTACACAAATAACTAACACAAGGCAGAATATGATTAGTGCCCTAAGAGAAGAATGAACAAGGTGTTATAGAAGTTAAGAGCAGACTGAGATCACTCTGGCCTGGGAAATGTAAGGCTCATTGTGGAAATGGAATTAACACCTTCAGTAGATAGAAGGTAAGAGACAAGAGTCAGGTATGGCTGAATTTTTGATTCTGGATGGCTAGTAAAATGATAGTATGGTTAAGAGAAATATATTCCATATACATATAGTATAAAATAAACATATGCACATATACATATATTCATATATTCCAAAACATTTTAGCAGTATTTTTCATGATAGCTAAAAGTTGGAAATAAAGTAGATGCCCATCATTTTGAGAATGGCTAAACAAATTGTGGCACACGCATGTAATGAATTATTACTGTGCTGTAAGAAATTATATGTTTGATGACTATGGAGAAGCATGGAAAGAGTTATATGAACTGATGCAGGATAAAGTTAGCAGAGCTGAGAAAACATTATACACAATAAGAACAGCAATGTCAATTGAAAGAACAACTATGCACCAAAAAATCAATAGTATATGTAACAAAATTATAAAGATCAAGTGGGACTCAAATGCAGATATGAGAAGACTCTCCCAGCTTACACTTTCATGGAGTGGGAGGTCCACAGGTGTGAAACATTGCACATGTTTTCACAGACTCTTTCAACATATTGATTGGTTGTACTGACTTCTTTTAGTTGTCTTCTTTTTTCCTCTCCAAAAATTGCTATTTGTCATATGGAATGGCTCTCTAGGAAGGGGAAGAGGAAGGATACATGGAATACTATAATTATGCTAAAAACACAAAAAAATCAATAACATCCAAAAATATATAAATAGAGAAATCAGGAAGAGAACTAGTGGGAGGGGATAAGTGGTAGGTCAAGATAATGAATTCAGTTTTGCTTATGTTAATCATAAAATGCTAGTGGAACATTCAGATACAGAAATCCAGCAGATAGTGGGAATTGTAGGTCAGACATTAGGGAAGAGGTCAGGGATGAGGATTTTGATTTTGGGAGACATCTACATGGAGGAGATACTGAGAGGTAGGAGTGAATGAGGTTGTAGAAGGGGAAAGTGTACAAACCTAAGAAAGAAAAGGTTAGAATCTTGCCAAATATCAACATTAAAGGGTGGGAGAAGATAAAAGAGCTAGATAGATAAAAAGAATTAATCTTAGGAGAAAAGAAAAGAAATCTTAGGAGGTACAAATCTACCTTTTGTAACATCCCCTTTGGGATCACCCTCACACATTTTCAGGCTGAGTCCTAAGAAGACAATTACTATTCCCCTCACAGTTCTAGGGGTCATCCTCAATGGTTTGGGTGTGTTAGGATCGGGCTTGATGCCAATGTCCTATTAGTTCAAGTTCTATTTGGGGATGAAATGAGGCACTCATAAGCCATTAATAAAAGATTTAATTTGCCCTAACACAGCAGGGATATGCAGCAAGGATATAGTGGCACTCAGCTTCTATAGATATCCCCACCCTACCCCTCATATTTCTGTTTGTTTGTTTTTTGGAGGGGAGAAGGCAAGGCAATTGGGGTTAAGTGACTTGCCCAAGGTCACACAGCTAGTAAGTGTGTCAAGTGTCTGAGGCCTGATTTGATCTCAAGTCCTCCTACCTCCAGGGCTGGTGCTCTACTCACTGTGCCATCTAGCTGCTCCACCCCTCTCTCATATTTCTATGGAAATTCCCCTGTCCAGTAGGTACAGGTATTACAAAAGGTCTTCAGACATTTATCAATTCAGAAGAGTCCTGACTCCACAAGAGTGGAATTTTATGCCCTTAGGTGATCAGGAAGGGAGAAAAGGGCCAATCAAATCCCAAGGACAGCTTCCTTTCATTTAGGGAAAACTAATCCCTTTGGAGGCAAACTAGGAACCCTAGTCCTATTGGGTGGATCTATTATTGTCACCCAAAAGCCCTATCCATGTGCTCCCTAGTAGTTATCAAAGTCAAATTTAAATAACATTTAGAAAAAGGTACTTACTATGTGTTATAATAAGAACAGTTTGTATAAAAACATCCTTGAGAAGTCTGAGACACACTATCCCAGAAGAACATATATGGGAAAGTGGCCTTAAGCTTGCAGGTGTGAGGAACTTGGGGCCTCAAGGCCACATGTGGCCCTCTAAGTCCTCAAGTGCAGCCCCTTGGCTGAATCTAAACTTCAAAGAACTTGTGGCCTCAAGGCCACAGGCTCCCCACCCCTGCAGAGAGTACCTGTGGCAAAGTAACTCATGTCTCCTGTCTGAATGGATGTCCTTTTCTCTCTTCATGAAATCCTCCTGACACAGTCTTGAGGCATAGCACCATTTGAACTTTTTTAAGGGTATGGGTAGGTATTTTAAGAGTATAGAAGCATAGCAGAACCTAATGAGATACCAGCATTACCTCAAACTTGCACACATCTGTTGTGCATATCCCCAAATGTGTGCAATTGCCAATGCAAAAGTGAAAGTTTGAAGTTGCAAAAGGTAAATGCACAAATGTTGAGGGTTGACTGGATATACAAAGCAAGCTATATACAGGATAATGGAAAGAAGGCACTACAATTAAGAGAGGGTTGGGAAAAGCTTCCAGTAATAGGAAGGTTTTGATTTGGGATTTAAAGGAAACCAAGGAAGTCAGTAAGTAGTGATAAAGGAGGGGAGCATTCCAGACATGGACACCCAGAGGAAGTTACTGGAACCAAGGGATGGAGTATCATGCTCCTAGAACTGCCAGGAGGCCAGAATCACTGAATTGAAAAGTACATGTAATGGAGTAAGGTGTGAGAAGACTAGAAAGGTAGGAGGGGGTAGGTAATAAAGGGCTTTGAATACCAAACAGAGCATTTCGTATTTGTTCCTGGAAGCAAAAGAGAGCCACAAGGGTTTCTTGAGTAGGATATAGTTAGACCTATACTTTAGTAAAATCACTTTGACAGCTGAATGGAGACTGGATTGGAGTAGAGAGACATTTGAGGTAAGCAGACCCACCAAAAACTATTACAATAGTCTAGCTGTGAGGTGATGAGGTCCTGTGCTAGAGTGGTGTCAATGTTAGAGAGAGAAGGTGGTGCATTTGAGGGATATTGCAAAGATGGAATCAGTAGGACTTGTCAAAAGCTTTAATACGGAGGGGTATGGAAAATAGTGAGGAATCCAGGATGGATCCCATATAGAAAGCCTGAGGGACTGGGAAGGATGGTGTTGCCTTCTTTAGTAATAGGGAAGGTATGTTTGGGGTGGGGGAGGGTTCAGAGGAAAAGGTGGGTTCCATTTTGGATGTGTTGCATTTAAGATGTCTACTGGACATCCAGTTTGAGATGTCTGAAAGGCAGTTGGAGATATCAGTTTGGAGGTCAACAGTGAGTTTGGGGCAGGTAAGGTAGATTTAAGAATCAGCACAAAGACAGTCATTAAATCCAAGGGAACTGATGAGATCACTAAATGAAGTAATATAGAGGGGGAAGAGAAGAGGACCCAGGAGAGAATCCTGAAGGACATCTACAGATACAGGGTGTTGTCTGATAGTGGATTAGGTAAGAGCGATGGAAAAGAATCTGGTAGAGCCAAAAGGATCTACCTTCTGAAGCTTGGCTTTCTTCTCCTCGAATCTCTTATGCTATACATCAGCCCAGACGTGTGTCTAATTTTCAATCAATCCCAATATATTCCCTTTACATCCTCATCTCATTCAATGATTCAAAAACACTTCATTCCTCCCAAATTGCTTAAGGACTTGTTGGCCTCTAAATTATTCATCTGTTTGATTGATTGATTGAATAGAGGCATTATTCATGCCTACCTTGAACCTTTGATTTGTAACTCAATAAAAGAGGTGTTCTCATCTGATGAAGTCCCAGAGTGTTGTGCATCTCGTTAATTGCATTAATTAGTATTGAGGTTTCATAAGTGAAGTGCCAAGTTGATGATCCCTATTAAATAGATGAAAAAGCATTTATAAACATTTACTATGTGCTAGGACTTGTGCTAAGCTTGGGATTTTTAATATAAGCATTGAGATAGTCCCTGTCCTCAAGGACCACTTGTTCTAATGTGTCAGAGAGAAGGAGGATGGACAGATGAAAGTCTCACTGCTCAAAATTATTTGCCTAATTTATTTCACCAATTAGAGATTTGCTGGGATTAACAAATTCATCTTTTAAAATATAAATACCCCTTAGAAAGTTTAAGCTTATCATTCATTCTAACCTCAATATGAATTACTTTAATCAGATAATCAAATTGCTTTCCTTCTAATAACCAGCTGAGACCACCCCACTGAGGGTTTTGTTCAAAGGAGAAAAAAAGGAGGAATTGTCTTGTAAATATAACTTAGACAAAGGGTGACAACATCCTAGTATTATTAACAAGAAATAGTGGACATGATTAATTACATTACTCTATATGATTATTATACAGTAGATTCAGCCCAATACTTTGTAGTATATTGTAGAGCTGTCTTCCTTAAAGCATCCAATAATACAATATTTTCATGAATTATCTTTTCATAAACATTTGGTACAGCTATTAATGTTTTGTTAAACCTTGTGTAAAATAGAATTTGGTTTTTTAATGCCTGAACCAATGAAAATACTTTAGAGAGTAATGCAATGGTATTCCTCCACTATCTGTAGAAAAACCATTAAGGCCATTTTCTTATTTTATCTCAAATAGCTAAGAAAGAATAACACAGCAAAGCAGGTCAAAAGCTGAATTTATATAAAGAGACTAAGAGATTTTTTTTCTTTCCTCATTGTGTAATAGTGCAGTTTAGTTCGATGCTGATTAAATGGGATCTTGTTGCTAATAGAAACCACAGTCCTGCCAGATGCCTTCCAGAAACCAGGTTCTTTACTATCTAGGACAATGCTGCTAAAGTTAAATCATTAGCCTATATGAGTGACCTGAAACAAGTTCATTGACTTCTCAAAGACTCAATTTGGTCATCTGTAAAACAAGGGGGTTGGACCAGATGGTTCCCAAGGTCTCTCCCAAATCTATATTCAGGGCTTCTAAGGGGAGTCTAGCTTCAGGTCACTATCAATTCATAAATAAGCCTACTTCTCTGCAGACTTGGGGGATGCTGGTTTGACATGGAAAGAAGGGACTTAGCTAAGTGTAATTTAGTTTCTTCTTTATTGCATCAGTTATTTTATCACTATAGTTTCTAAGTTGAATTATCTTTTTAAAAAGTTTGCTTATTTTTATAAACTTCTTGAAAGATTTTTTCATATGCTCCAGCCCTGGAGTCAGGAGGACCTGAGTTCAAATCCAGCCTCAGATGCTTACTAGCTGTGTGACCCTGGGCAAGTCACTTAACCCCAATTGCCTGCAAAATAAATTTTCAAATTATAAAAAAAGATTTTCACATGCTCAATAAATATTTAGCATTTCTCTTTGTAGTTAAATGATGTTCAAAGCAGATGATAGTCTATAGAAGGAGCCTCTTCAGAAGATCACCGTATTCCCATAATGCTTTGGGATCAGAGAGATTCACTCAAGGGGGAGAAAGTATTGAAATGCCAGTCCCAGGGAGGGGCTGTACCTAGGCACATAGTATAATAACATCTTCAAGACCATAAGTGTTGGAAGGTACTTTGGGGGAAGTCAAAAGGGAGTGAAATAAGAGAGAAACAGAGAGGAGAAACAGTGGAGAGAAACACCAGGAAATAAGGAGAGCTCTGTTCTGAGCATCCCAAGCTTCCAGCTCTTGAGGAAAAAGCATTGTCAAGAGTTGGGGTTCCCTTGATCATGCCCAGATCACATCAATGGGAGCATAACCCAGAGTTTCCGTGTCCATGGCTCATGCCAAGAAACCCAGTGCTCCTAGTGTTATCTTTCAGAGCCATGACGAGGGTAGGGTGACTGTAACTTGACCCTAAGGTTTTCAGTTTAGGGCATGAAGGACTTATAGTTCTTCAGCATCAGAGGAACAAGAGTTTAGTGATATCCTCCTCAGCCTGGCACCCTTCATGGTCTTTTCAGCCGTGGCCCCAGTGGTGCTTCCCAGAGCTCTCCAAGGGTCTCTCTTGCACTCCCACACTTCTTCCTACCAGTGTGCTGCTCTGGCGCTCTGCAGATCACTCTCCACCCCTCAACTCCCATGCCCCCAATGTACATAGGTTACAGCCTCCTCAACACTGTCCCAGGAACTCTGCTGGAGAATCACAGAGTTTCAGAGTACTTCTAAGGCCACCTAGTCCAATCAATACCTGGAAAAGAATTCACCCCACAACATACTCAACAAGTAGTTCACCCAGCCTCTACCTTCCCCAAGGAGCCCATTTCATTTTTGGACAGTTCTATGTCTTAGGGAGTTTTCTTATATCAAATCTCCTTACAACTTCTACCCATTGTAGATACATGTTGTCTCCCCCATTAGAATGCAAGTTCCTTGAGGACAGGGAATGTTTTTGCTTTTCTTTTGCATCCTCAGACCTTAGTACAGTGTCTGACACATAGTGAGCAGTTAACAACTGCTTGTTCATTGACTAATTGCTGCCCTTTGGGGCTAATCTGAATAAGCCTAGGCCCGCTTAACCGTGATAGCACTTCAAAAGGTGGAAGATCCTGTCCAGTCTTCTTTTCTCTGAGAGAGACAACCCCAATGAGTTCAAGCAGTGCTCATCTGGCATGATCTCAAGGCTCTTCACTATCCAGATTACCCTCCAGTTTGTCAATGTCCCTCCTAAGATGCATCACTTGGGCCATCTCCAGTTGCCCTAGTGTGTATCTGACAACTGGACCCAGATGTCTCCAGAGGAGAAAGTGAGGCTGGTGACTATGCACAACCCTCCTCACTTAAATCCAATTCACTTGCATGTCATGGTATCACCTCCATGATATCATGGGCCTCTTCTAAAATGAAGGACGAACAATAACAACTCTGGAACCAAATTCAGTACTCCAGATAAGGTATCACCAGAGTAGAGGAAAGCAGAATTATCACCCCCTCATTCCTGGAAGGTATTCCTCCCACCACAGCTTAAAAAAATTGCAAGGGCTTTCTTAGATGTCATGCCACATATTCCCCTTCTTTCCTCTGACCCCACCACCACCCTGGGGAGGGCTCTCATTGCCTCATGCCTGGTCTATTGCAATACTCTGCTGGTGGGGTCCCTGTAACAAATCTCTCCCCACACTAATGTGCACTCCACTTGGCTATCAGTGATCTTCTTGAAGTACAGGTCTGACTATGTCACCTTTCCTTCATCCCCCCACTCCATAAACTCCAGTAGCTCCCTATCACCTCTGACATTCGAAGACCTTCATAACCTTCTCCCACCACTTCTACTCTTCTTATACCTTATATCTTAATTGTGAGACATGGGAGACACTAGCACAGGACTGCTCAACATGGTGTGCCCACCTCAAAGAAGGCACTATGCTCTATGAGCAAAGCAGAATTGCAGTGGCTCAAAAGAAATGTGAGATGTGCAAATTTAGAGACATCACCACTCCAAATGTTCATATAGACCAGATCTGGAATTCTCACCCTCCTCAACTCTACTTCCTGGCTTCTTTCAAGTCCCAACTAAATTCTACCTCCTTTAAGAAGCATTTTTTCTGATCACCCATAATTCTAGTGCCTCCCTGCCATAGAATATTTCCTATTTATTCAGGAAAGACTACAAGCTCTGGTGTGAGCCCTTTTCAGGGCTGCTTATCCACCTTTGGTGTCTACCTGTCACCCAACTCTCACCTATGTCTCCAAGAAGCTGTAGTATGCACAGAGGCCCCAATAAAACTGTCTTAGCAGACGGGCTAAACCAGATTGAGGTTAATCAATAGGCCTTAAACCTGTTGGTGAGTTAGGAGGATGTCTACTCCAACCATGTGAAGACTTTCCCTGGTGGAATGGGCAAATGAGAACAGTTTGTTTCAAAGGCCATGAAAGTAACTGAAACGAGTACTGTGGAGCACTTAGAGCTTGGTCAGGCAACAAAGACACCAAGGTCATCCACTGTCATTGCCAGTCTGCCACTGGACTTTGATGTCTCAAAAAAGAGTGAGTGAGGCTAATGACTTTGTGCAACTGCACCTCACTCAAATCCAATTAATACACAAGTCAATACATCACCCATGATGCCATTAGTCCTCTTTAAAATGGAGGACAAACAAGATTTCCTATTTATTCTGTATGTAGCTTATTTGTACATTGTAGTTTGCATGTTGTCTCTCGCATTAGATTGTGAGATCCTTGAGACCAAGGATTCACTTTTACCTTCTTTTACCTTCACACAGTCCCTAGAATATAGTAGATACTTAATAAATGTTTATTTACTGATTAATTGATTTCAAACCTGTAGTTCATTAACCACCCTTACTTAACTTTTTCAAATGAATTGATGTCTAACCATATGTCATCAATATTATTCTTATAAAGTTGAATTTTCAAAACCAAGTGTAATATTTTACATTTATCCTTATTATATTTCCTGTTCCATTCAACCTAGTGTCATAGACCAGGGGTATCAAACAGATTGCCCATGGGCCAAATGCAGCCTGAAACACTCCTGAGTGGGGCCTAATCAGATTAAAGTGTAATTGGGAAATATTTAACAAAATAAATAAAAATACAATATATCATAGATAATGTTAATTTGTGGTTTTCTAAGTCAATACGTGGTCCATCAGGATTTTCATTTATGGCTTAGTAGGCCCTGTTTTCATTTGAGTTTGAAACCACAGCTCTAGACCATCAGATTTTATTTTAACCTTGATTCAGGCATCCAGTGTATTTGTTATCTTTCTAAGCTCTGAGTCACCTGTGAATCTGATTTAGCATGTGATCTATACCTTTATCCAAGTCATTAATAAAAATGTTAATGAGCATAGAACTGAAGTATAGATGCCAGGAGCAGTCCACCGGAGACCTTCTTAACCATGAATGTCTATAACTTGGGTCCAAAAATTCAACCATTTCTGAATTATATACTCCAACCTCTCTGTTAACTCAGGAGTGCATCCATTTGGCCTCCTTTCCAAGGTACTCCAACCCTGCTCAACTAAACTGAGTATGATTTCAATCCTCTTAGACTAGTTATTAAAAAAAATGCTAGTTATGGCTCTGTAATGAATATAATATCCTCAAGAATGAGGAATGTTTCATTTTTGTCTTTGTTTCTCAGCAGCTGGTTGAGTGTCTGGCATTTAATAAATGCTTGTTGACCGATTAATGATTAGCTCCTGCTGGAGATGCTTTGCTAACATCCTTCCTGCCATGACAACATAGTAGCACAGAGAGTATTTATGGTATCAGGCTGCAAAGCTGACTTGGAGAAGACTGACGTATTCCCTGAAAATTTCAATAGAATTCATTTTGCGCAACAGGTGTTGATGTTTTATAGCATCATAGTTTTAGAACTGAAAGGAACATTAGAGGCATTGTAGGACAACATCCACATTTTTCAGACAGGTAAATTGAGGCCCAAGGAGAGAAGTGAATTGCCCAAGGTCACAGAGGTAGTGACCATCAGAGATGGCATTTGAAGTTAGATCCCCTGATTCCAGTCCCAGAATTCCTTCCAATGTATCATGTAGTTTAGAGCATTTTTCTGATACTTACTTTGATTTTCTATTTTTTAACTCATTTTTGCCCTAACATAACATAGCTCATCTAATTAATATTGGCTGGTCTGGAAGGGATTCACAGAAGGGAAAATGGGAGCTCAGAGGAGCAATTTGAGAAGCTACAAACACAAAGTGGGTACAAATACCCAGAGGTAACAACATAATTTTTATGTCACACATTCATTTGCATAGTATTTCACAATTATTTTACATAAATTATCTTATTCAATATTTGAAATAATCCAGATAGGTTGGCAGAACAGGTATTATCACCCCTATTTTACAAAAGAACATTGTGGCTCAGAGAGGGTATCCCGGGAGACAGGGCAAAGAAGTGACAAGAGCCTGAAGTAGGAATCACATGTTCTCACCTGAGTACATTTTTTACTGCATTTTATAGGACACCAAAGAGGAAAACAAAATGGATTTGATTGTTTTTCTTTTATCTAATCCAGTATGCACAGGGGCATAATGATGTTGGTGATGATGATGGTGATGGTGGTGGTGGTAGTGATGATGATGAGGTGGTGGTGATGAATGTGGTGGTGATGATGATGATGATGATGATGGTGGTGGTGGTGGTGCTGGTGGTGGTGATGGTGGTGATGGTGGTAGTGGTGGTGGTGGTGATGATGAAGATGATGATGATGATGATCATAGCTAGCATCTATGTATTAATTTGAGGTCTAAAAAGTGCTTCACAAGTATTATCTCATTTGATCCTCCCAACAACTCTGAGAAGTAGGTGCTATTATCATTCCTATTTTACAGAAGAGGAAACTGAGGCAGACAGAAGTCAAGAGACTTGTTCAGGGTCACAAAGCCAGTGAGCGTCTGAGGTCAGATTGGAACTCAGATCTTCCTGACTTGAGCTCCAGCTCTCTATCCACTGAGATACCTACTTGTAGAAATGAACTGTTGGGCACAAGGCAAGGATTTTGCTTCTTTTCTAAAAGAGTCAGTCAATAAATATTTATTAAGTGCAAGGCACTGTGCAAAGTATTGGGATACAAAAAAGGTCAAAAGACACAAAGACCTAGAAACAATTAAATCAATAAATATTTTTAAGTGTCTACTGTATATTTGGTGAACCAGAGAGTCAGAGATGGAAAAGACACAAATAGCACAAAACTGGGAAAGAGACAGTACTAATTTGGTGCCTACTCCCTGCAAGGGATGCTAGGGTTGTAAGGAAGAATAAAACACAGGCCTTGACCTCAAGGAGCTTACAATCCAGTAATGAAAATAAGGTCATAAGCAACAATAAAATAAATTAGAATGTGCCAAGTCCACAGGAGATGTACTAAATGCAATGAAAGATCCATGTAAAGAAAGATTCCTTTTACCTGGAGGGATCAAGGGACAGTTTAAAGAGACTCTGATCTAGGCCTTGACAGATGGGAAGGAGATGGGATGGGATTTTAGGTGCAGAGGCCAGTAGGGGCAACTGAGTTTTTGGGAGGCTTAGAAGTACAGTTTGCCTGAAATACAGATGAGTAGAATGAAATAAGGCAGATCGACCTTGAATTCCAGTCTCAAAAGTTTGTGCTTCATTCTGTTTGCAAGGGGAGCCTCAACAATGACCTTATCAGAGTTATTTGGAAGATCACTCTGGTAGTAGTGAGCAATATGAATCAGAAAAGGAAAGACTGGAAGCAGTGAGTTACTGAGATAATTTGGGAAAGAGGTAATGAGAGACTAGACAAGGGTGGTTTTAGTGAGAGTGGTAAGGAGGAGAAAATTTTGAGAGATATTGTGAAGGTAGAGTTGATAGGAATTAGCAATTGATTGAATGTGGGAGGCAAAGCCAGGAGAAACAACAATCCATAACAAAATCTGAGAATGGGGAAGGGTATAGACCTGGACAGAAATGGTGGGAGAGATAGAAATGGATGTATTTGAATGGTAAGACAGAGTCAGGGAGACCCAACAGAATGAGAAGAGAAAAGATATGTTGAAACAGGAAGAGAACTCAGTATGGAAAGTAAAGAGAATTGGCTTTATTTGAATAGCATAGAGCCATTATTACCTCCATTTTAAAGATGAAGAACTAAGCCTCCAAGAGGTTAAGTGACTTACTCATAATCCCACAGCCACCAATTATCAAAGGCAACATTTAGAATCCAGCCCTTCTTATACTTAGGAAGCATAAGGAAGAAAAATACAGCAGTGTAAATTCTTCAATGGTAACAAATAGCAGAAGAAAGCAAGGTTTTTGGTGTGGGAAACAACAGGGACTTTTCACTTATTCCTCAGCCAAGCTGTTAATGTGAGCAAGATTGTGCTAATGTAAATCAACTTGCAAATAAACACTCCTATTTCTGTTTTAAAATTTCATTTTTTTCTGAAGACAAAAGAATAATTTTTCTGGTCTGGCTTCAGGTGTTATCTTTTGTTCTCAAGAATACCATTTCCATTAGTTAAATGCTTTAGCTAATGCGTAGTAAAACACAAAAATCTCAAATGAGCAAGGAGAGTCAATTTCCTTAGCTGAGGCACATTGCCAACCTCTGAACCTTTAGGTGTGATTAATCTGCATAAGGAAAAGCTCCTGTCATTACAGAAGCTTTCAAAAGAACAACGCCATCAATAATAATGGTAATTTAGTTATGCGGGATAATCTCACATGCCACAAGGACCTCCCTGTAGGGACAGTGTGAGGCCTAGAGTCCATGTCAATGGAGCACATTGCTAGATTTGTCAGAATCTCCATTCGACAATCCCTGGGACTTGGCCAGTCATGTAGTTGTATAAGGGATCTGAACTAATTAAAGGCCCTCTGGGCTCCACATGCAGACATGAATTAGATCTGGTTGGGCTTCCAAACCCTGTCCAGTTCTGCCTTTATTTTTTTCCACTTCTCTTGGCCTGATTTGGTTTGTTTAACAAGATTCTGTCTTACGCCTTTTATCACTATGCTACTTGCTGACTTCAGTGAGTTGATGTCCATCTTACTCTTTCCCAAACCCTGAATTGCCTTTATCTTTCCCTTATTTCCCATCCTCTCTCATCCACATCCCCCCATGAACTTGGTTTTTCTCTTTAATATTCTTTTAATATTTTGATAACTATATGTAAATAAATTGGTTTTCTTTCATAATTCTTTGAATTTTGTGCATTTAAAAACATTATTCTGTAAAGCAGTCTATAGCATTACTCAACTGACAAAGGGGTCTATAAAATGAACAAAAAAGGTTAAGAACTCTTGCTTTAAAATCCAGCCTCAGACACTTGACACATTTACTAGCTGTGTGACCTTGGGCAAGTCACTTAACCCCAATTGCCCTGCCTTCCCCCCCCCAAAAAAAAGAACTCTTGTTTTAGAGGCCAGAAGCTGTTTCAAGACAGCTCAGTTAAATCAAAAATTCAAGTGATGAACAAACTTTGAACTTTTGTTCTTTACATGAGTTCATAATCTCGTGTGGAAGGGAGAGTCTCTCAGAGTCCGGTTAAGGATGAAGAGCATATCCCTTAGTCATCTCTTCTTGCCCACGATGTTGTCTAACCTACATTTCTGTCCATATTGTCTTCTATTTTTTTCATTCTTTTAGCTCTGTTTTATAATTTCTTGATTTCTCATAAAGTCATTACCTTCCACTTGCTGTCACTGCCTCCAGCCACCACCTGTGCAGCACTGGGCCTGGGGCTAGACTGCACTCTTCTCTCATCCAGGTCTGACAGAGTTTCTCCACTGACCTTCTGCTTTGTCTTTGGCATTTGTGGGTTGAGAATGGAAACCACCACAGCTGCCGGCAATTCAATCCCCTGAGGCCTGCTCTGGCCCTGTCTGTGCCGGCACTGCCCATGCTAGACTATGCTCCACTCCCAGCCTGGTGTGATAGACTCTTCCTGTTGGCCTTCCAGGTTGTCTTAGGCTGGAGATTTGTTTCACTGTCTTTTTGTGGGTGCTATAGCTCTAGAATTTGTTTAGAGTAATTTTTATAGGCATTTGGAGGGGTTTGGAGGAGAGCTCAAAGCAAGTCCCTGCTTTTACTCTGCCGTCTTGGCTCCACTCCTACCCCCCTCCTACCCCTTCGACTTGCCCACCCCTGCCATGTTTGTATCCAATAAAATAATTCTATTTCACTACGAAGGAAAATAAGTAACTTTCTTCTAAAGAAACGTTGTTATTTTAATTGGCCTATCAGGAGCAACTAAGACTGAAGTTCCTCACAACATAGATTTAAAACCAGGAAAGACCTTGGAGTCCCTTCTAGTTTAAACCATCTTTTTGCAAATGAGGAGACAGAATCTCATAGGGGTTGAAGTATTTGGTCTAGGACCTGGATGGAAGAGCCAGGATTTGAACCCAGGTCCTATGATTCTAAATTCAATAAACCATGCTACCTCCTCATTTGATTGTAATCCCAGTCAATCAAGTTTTAGCATTAACCAAAAGCTTGTGGTTGTTCTTTCACCAAGTTTTGGTGTTAGAACTAACACAGTTTGGAGTCCTTTCATTTAGGAAAGGCAAACAAGCAAACAGATGTAAATAAATAAATAAATAAATGAAAACACTAGATTTTTCTCTCTGTGAGAGGAACTCAAAGTTAACTGTAGGATAAATCAGGTTCTCTACTTTTCTCCCTCCTTCACAATAGCAATTGGTTGTAATCCCAAAACATCACAGTGGTAACTGACAATATCTTCCTTCCTTATTAATCAGCAGTTACTCTTGGCCCCTGAAGAGCAAACATTCATATGAGATGAAATTTTTCCTATAAAAAATAAGAATTCTAAAAAAAATTAAAATTAAAATTAAAAAAAAAGAAAAAAAGAATTCTGGGAAGCCATCTTTGGAGCTGCCATACCAAAACCCCAATCTCAATTCATACTTAGAAGACCACAGCATTCATTACAATCACATCTAGCTGCTTCTAAAGAATATCCTTGAAGAAATCTCATTTGGAAATATTACTATTTTACATGGATTTTCTTCTTTTTCTCTGTCAATACTGATTTGCCACATAATCTCTTATTTGAAGAGGCTTTTGCCACTTTTGCCAGGAATTGAAATGGGTAGGAAAAATTCACTGAGTCTATGTCTCCTGTTGAAACCCCTAAAAATAGCTCTCATTCCAGTTGATGCACTGAGTGGCCCTAATTTATCTATCAAGTATTTCCTTTGACCTAGTACTTGCCATTTCAGCATTTGTTAAAACAGGATTCATTGAGGCATTCTGTTACATAGAGACATGTGGAATGTTTCCTAACTTAGTGATGTACAATATCTCTCAGAAAACTTACAGTACTTAACATAAAATGTAATGTTTATTAAGTGATATTTAATCTTACAGTACTTTGTATCAAATAGATTGCTAGTATTCCCTTTTTAGCAATAATATGGCAGTGAGATGGTATGCTAACAAACCAGAGACGTAGTTGAGATAGATACACATTCCTCTGAAATCCAATAACACAATAGCCTAACAACTTGCCACTAAAACATATTAAAATAATAACAATGGAAATTATATCATATAATTTTATAGTACCTTAAGGTTTGCAAAACCTTTTAAATACATTAATATCTTATTTTTTCCAAGCCTGCATTTATATGCTTAGTCTGTGATTCTTTCCAGACATGTCTACACTTACCAAAAATAATGTAGAATTCATGAAAAATACATGACACTCCCATATACACTGCAACTAAGCAGGCTGAAGCATTATGCATGATTTTCAGCTGACACCACAATTAACATACATTGGCAGGTAAAAAAGCATTTTAAATCTGGAAGACACTACACAATACAGGATGATTTCAGTAAATATTGAATAAAAAGTCATTAATTTTCAACAGAACCCTGCAGCAGCATTTAGGGAACAAATACATTTTTGCTTAACTGTTTAAGCTTTACTTATGATTTAAAGGATGAACAAAAATAACTGCCCCAGTTATTCAATTTAATCATGTTTGTATAAAGGCATTGCAGGGGGATATGCACTATGTTTTTCACTGATCTCATTTCTAGGTCTAGTTTTCACTTTGAATATACATATGTTTCTTTGTAGCGGGAGAGAGGTTTGTCTAGCTTTTTATTGGTTACAGTTTATTCTCTTGAATTATGTTTTTAATTGTATAGCTTCACTCAGATACCTTTCTTGTGTCAATAAGCTCAAGCTTTGCCTCCCAGTGTAGCCTTGTTTCATTGATAGTTGAGTGATCCTTGATCCAAGGTAAATTTAATTAGAGAAAGGTCATGGGAACACCTGTAGGCTTTAATGTCCGTTTCATTCACTTAACAATAGTTTTCTGGAGTAAGGTTAACGGTCATGCAGCTATTCTGTGTATGCGTGCGTGTTGCTAAATAAATTCTGCACCAAGAAAATTCAACACTGAAGTGAAGGATAACTCTAGGTGTAATTATTTGGTGCTCTGAAATCTTTAGAGTGTAATACACTGTGAGGTAGTATTTCCATAAATAGTCAGCATTTATTAGACAAATACCCTCAGGTGTTATTGTACTTTAGAGTGTGAAGAGGGGATTAATTACTGCCATGCTACTATTCTTTTGGTCTTAATGACACAGCTCATATATCAGAGCACAGTTCCTGTCTCTCTGCCTTTGCCTTTGAAGACTGACTTTGCCATCTGCAATTAAAAAGTTCAATTGGCATGCCACTAGAGCAAGTGAGTGTATCAAAACAGGGGCAAATAAAATTGCAGGAATAATTATCTTGAACTCTTTTAACCTAGTTTATGAGGTAACAAAATAGGATCATTCACATAAGAACTTGACGGCAATGGAAAGTAAAACGCATAGCTCTCTGGTCAAAAGCTATGAACAAACAGTTTTCAAAAGAAGAATTGCAAATTATAGGTCATCTTTTGAAAACATGCTCCAAACCACTAATAGCAAGAGAAATGGGCATTTGTGAGGTTTCACCTCACACCCTGTAGTTTAGAAGAGATGTTAAAACATGAGAAGCGTAATGGTAAGACAGGCACACTAATACATTGTTAGTGGAATTGTCAAAATAAATTAAGAATTATGAAAGAAGAAATATCGAAGTGCTCCTACCTTTTGGTGCAGTTGTATTGGTTGTACATTCCAAGGAAGTAAGAGATAGAAACAAAGGTTTATATACATAAGTGTGTATGCACATGTGTATGTATGTATATGTGTGTGCATCTAGCTATACACACGAAAGTAATCATAGCAGTACTCTGCAAAGAACTGGAAATAACGTAGGTATCTATGGATTGGGCTGAAAAGACTATGCCAGATGAATACAATGGAATATAGTGTTCGGTAAAAGAATGATTAATATAAGAAATTCAGAGATATATGAGAATGTTTGTATGTACTGATGAAGAGTACAATAAACAGAATGGAATTTGTATTTATTCATAATTTACTATATGCCAATTATAGTGATAAGTACTGGGAATATAAATATGAAAGGGCTCTCATTCTAATTAGAAGGGGTAACACATATGGGGAGTTCAGCTACAGGGCAGATAGAAAGGCACGGTAGTCATTAAGGTGCAGAGTCAAAGCCAATGGTAAGGTCCAGGAATCTGTAGGTTATACTGTTAGGAGGGGGAAACCATGGCGAGATCATGGTGAGACAGGGTTTGGGGTGGGGATTTTGGGGAAAGGAGTTCCTTACTGCTTTTAGTGTCAGGGTCTTGTGGTGATTGTTGCTCAGGATGAGCTTGGGCTGGAAAGCACATTCACTAGAGGGTGTCCCACAGAGGTTCCAAAAAAGAACCAAAAGAATGACATTCATGATACTAAATAAAATAATTCAAATAAAAACATCAATAAAAGAAATTGCAATAAAAATCCCAGAAAACAGATATACTTCTCTCCTCTTGGCTGCGGGGCAGAGTACTATTAGGATAGGCTATACTGTACATTATTATGTATTGTCATTGCATTAAGTGTTTTTACTTAATAGTTTTTCTTAGTTATGATGAAAGGTCCAGTCTCGAGTAGGGGTTAGGGATTGAGAGGGTTTTTCCTTTTCTTCCCAAAACACATAGATCTCTAAGCCCTTTCTTTTACTCTACGATTCCATGAATGGTTTCTACTTTGTTGTCTAAGCTGTGCTACAAATACCTCATTAACAAATATATGAACTTCTATGGTTTCTGCCACTTAGTTACATATCATAGAAAACTTTAATGCTTTAACACTCTGTATTAGATAGATCTGTGATCTCATCAACATGTACATTCCTTCCAGTGATACAGATCTCGACCTCTTCATACCTTTTGCTCCTAGACCATTCTCATCTATGTCCCTCTGTAATTCAATAAGGGAAGTTGAGGCAGCATCCTAGGAGCTTCCTCATGTTCTCTTCTCATTATGTGGAAACCAATGGAGTACACACATGGTCCACTGGTGGTTCTGCACTCTTCCTATAAGTAGGGTCATCATTTTTTTCTGTTCACACATTACTCTGATGATATCCTTTTTTTTTTTCCTGTGGAATTCCTTATTTGCAATGCATTACAGCCTGTTCACTTCTACCATTCACCACTCCAGTATCCTGTGTGTGACTGTCAATGTAAATTCTTTAGAGACTGTAACTCTTGGCCATATGATATCAACATAAAAACACATTCTTCAAATAATGTCCGTAATTTCAGTAGCTTCTCTTAGCACTTTCCTTCATTTAAATCAAAAAGATAATTTTCACCCTTCAAAGAATAAAAGCATATTTTTTTTTTGCTACACCTCACCTGTGGTCTAGGGCAATAAGGTGGCACAGTGAATAGAACATGGGGCCTGGAATCAAGGAGACCTGGGTTCGAATCTGGCCTCAGACACTGACTAGCTGTGTGACTGAACAAATCACTTAACCCTATTTCCTCAGTTTCCTCATTTGAAAAAGGAAGTAGCAAACCATTCCAGCATTTTCACCAAGAAAACCTCAGATGGGATCACAAAGAATACGGCTGAAACAAATGAACAACAACAACATCCATGGCCTAACTTGCTCTGAAAACATAAGTAATTTTTGTTGTGTGAATTCAAAAGTCTCTTTTAAAAAAAATGTTGGCTTCAATGTTGTCTGTTAAAAGAAAAGGTTTTGCAGGCAGAATTGCAATTCACCTTGGCCTTCCCTTTGAATTCTTGACACATGACAGCGTTGTTTTCAGGCAACTCATCTACAAATAGTATAATAGAGCTTATTTATGGAGCTGTTTCTAAAGAGCTGATGGCACACTCATCTAGCCAGCTGCTAAAATGATGGATAAGTTACATTATTGTAAGCCTCCAACACACTCATAACAAAGAGACTGCGTATGGTGCACTCACACTGTGCACATGGGTCTGCACCCTACTCTGTGTGTGTGTGTTCAAATGTAGGCTTGAAAATCAAAACCTCTTTTCAATGGGAACAAAGCCAGCAGGCAAAGCCAGCACCAAGACTTCTAGTCCACTAAGCACGTCTAAGGACCCACCCAACACCAAGCCCAGAGAGGTTAGCCCTTCTACAAGCCACACCCAACTTCCACAGGACAAACAAGAAGACAAAGCAGCCACTAGGAAACCCTTAACTGCTGAATTGAAATTATAATACCTTCTTCCACAATTAACCAAACCACTTTTGCCAATAGTGATTTCTTTTTTTGGTCCAGATTTCATTGATATATAGAGAAAAAATACTTAACTAACTACAGATGGACAACCAATTTATAGTTGTGTTTTAAAGAATCTCCCAGAGTGCTGAAAAGATCATAGACTGGAACTGGAAAGGATCATCTGCTTATTTTACAGATGAGGACTTTTAGGCCCAGGGAGCTAAACTAGCTTGCCTATGGTTGTAAGCATCAAAGGCCTGCCTTGGACCAGATCATCCTGACTCAGAGGCTGGTTCTCTCTCTACTAGGCCAGAGATGTCAAACTCATGACCATCTGCAGCAGAGACCAGATTAAAATATAACTGAGAAATACTTAACAACATAAATAAGAAGACAATAAAACATAGATAATGTTACTATGAGGTTTTCTAAGCCAATATGTACCAGCAGGGATCCTTATGAATGGTTTAATGGCCCTGATTCTAGGAGTTTGGCACCATTGCTCTATGACAGGCTGCTCCTATAGTGTTATGGTAATGTTTAATAGTGATAAAGACAAAAACCTGGCTAGGGGAACTACTTCCATATATATACATACATACATATGCATGTATTCATTTGGAGATCAGAAATCTGAGTCCAGAGCCGGAAAGCCTGCTGGCTGCAGTAATGGTTGTATCGGGCACTGACATCTAGAGTACTAATGTGCTTTGAGCTGGGTCTGTGACAAATCAGCATTATTCACATTTCAAAGTCAGCCTTAATATTGTATTCTGGACTAGATCTTAGTGGTCCTGAGGATAATTAAATTAGTTGCAGATATTGTGGTCCCAACATGTAATTTCAAGTGTCTATCTGTGCAAATTACCTGGAGGCCGTGATTTTAGCTGCTGCTGGGGACCCTTTGGGTACAGTACCGTTGCCTATGTTTAGTGAGCCCGTAGTTATGTTCATCTAATTCCTGATTTGCCTCCTCCATGACTGAGCTGACAGGGTTTTATCATGCATCAGCACTGAAGCATGGCACCATTAATCTTTCAGATGGGCTGCCACATCCTGGCCCACTTTGCTAGGTAGTATTTTAAAAAACAAAAACAACAAACCATTGTCTCTGAGTACTTTAACCCACTCCTAACCTGGAGACATCAAAGTTTTATGCTTCTAATTGCATATGAAGACTTCTTGAAAAGATCTGACTTTAAGGCAGCAATTGAAAGGATGCTGGCTTTGGAATTCAGAGGACCAAGATTCAAATTACAGCTCCACCATTTACCTGTGTAACTTTGTTTGGGCAAATGACTTAAACTTTCTGTACCTCACTTTCTTTATGTCTTTGAAAAATAAAAAAGGAGATTTACTAGATCTCCTCTAAGGTCCTCTTCCAGCTCTTTTTTTAAAAAAAATACTAATAGCCTTAGTCTTATAACAGGTCAAAGATTCCTAGAAGACAGTGGCTGTAACATCTGAGGTCTAGATTCCTGGATGGAAAGATGGGGATTAAGCTGAGTTTTATAGGAAGAGAGGGTCTCTAGGAGGTAGAGGTAAGGAAGGGATCTATTCCAACCATGTGGGATAGCCATTGCAAAAGCACAGAGATGGGAGGTGGAGGAAAAGACAGGCCAGTCTGAATGGGCCTGAGTACTGAAAGTCAAGTTAATGTCCAATGAATTTGAACGGATAGATTGGAAGCAAGTCATATGGAGTTTTAAAAGTGAAACGATCAGGTTCATATTTTATAGTAGAAGCAATAGGAAGGCCCTGGAGTTGATTATCTAGGAGAGTGGTACGGCCACATTTGCACTCAAGGAAAATTTCTTTGGCGGCAGCCTGGACAATGGACTAGAGGAGCAAGAGACCTGAGGCAAGGGGAACAATAGTGAGGCTGTTGTACTGATTCAGGTGATGGCTGATGAGGCCATGAACTGAAGTAGTAGCTGGGTGAGAAGGGAGAAGGGGTCAGATGTAAAAGATGTTATGAGGACAGAAATAGCAAAATTTTACAATTGACTGGATATGGAAAGTGAGGGAGAGTGAGGAACACTGGATAGTGCTAAGATTATAAACTTGGAAGAGTGGGAGAATGGTAATGCCTGTAACAAAAATAGAGAAATTAGGAAGAATGGAATGTTCATGGAAAGAGATTATGATTTCAGTTTTGGACATGCTGGGTTTAAAATATCTCTGGGTTATCTAGTTTGAAACAGACAATAAGGAATTCACGATACCAGACAAAAACTCAGGGAAGATTGTTGGGCTGGATATTTAGTTCTAGGAGTCATATTCATAGAGATGCTAATTTAATCCATGAGAAGTGATAAGGTAACCAAGAGGGAAGGCATAGAGGGAGAAGTGAAGAGGGCCCAAGAGAGGACCTTACAGAACACCCACAGTAAGAAGGTGTGATATGGATGATAAGATAGCAAAGAAGACTGAGAAAGAGCAGTTACATAGGGAAGAGGAAGACCAGGAGAAAGTAGTGTCACAAAAACCCAATGAGGAGTGGGCAATCAGTAGTGTCCAATGCAGCAGAGAGGTCAAGAATGATGTGGACTGAGTAAAGCCTTGGCAGTTAAGAGACCAATGGTAACTTTGGGAAGAGCAGCTTCAGTTCAGGGCATTACTGCTACTCGAGCCATTTAAATGATGACTTCCTAGACCAGCTAAACCAGGATATTCTTTAACTAAGTTGGACTTGCATGAAGTCTACAATCTGGTAATGATCTCGAAAACCAACAAGATAAGTAGCTGTGTGACTCTAGACAAATCACTTAATCCTATTTACCTCAGTTTCCTCATTTGAAAACGACCTGGAAAAGGAAGTGGCAAACCACTCCAGTATCTTCACCAAGAAAACCTCAGATTGGATCATGAAGAATCAGATACTACTGAAACAACTGAACAACAACATCTGTGGCCTAACTTGTCCTGAAGAACATAAGTAATTTTTGTTATGCGAATTCAGAAGTCTCTTTAAAAAAGATGTTGGCTCTAATGTCATCTGTTAAAAGGAAAGATTTTGCAGGCAGAATTGCAGTCCACCTTGGCCTTCTCTTTGAATGCTTGACACATGACAGCATTGTTTTCCGGCAACACATCTACAAACAGACCCAGCACAAGGTCCTGCCATGCCACTTGGATTTTGCAATGTGCCTATGAACCACATTTTCCAGGAGAAAAATTGACTGAAATGTAATATGATATGATATGATAGATAGAAATCTTCAGTAAATACTGATCATGAAGAAAAGAAAAAGAACTAGAGAGATAATAAGAGCTGAGGAGCTAGACCAAGAATAGCCAATTTGATGATAATAGCTAACATTTATAAAGCACCTACTATGTACTAGGCACTGCGCTAAGCACTTTTTAAATACTATCTCATTGATCCACACAAAACCCTGGGGTCTAGGTGCTATTTTTATGCCCGTTTTAGAACTGAAGAAATTGAGGCAAACAGAAATTAAGCGAGTTGCCAAAGGTCACATAGCTAGGAAGTATCTGAGGCTAGATTTGAACTCAGGTCTTCCTGATTCCAGGTCCAGCTTTCTCTCTGCTGATCTGTGCCTCGGGGTCAGTAGGCATCATTATGGGCTGATGGGGTAGAAAAGGGGCTGGCCTAATATATGGTTGGTCTCGGAAGTTTCCATACCCAGCCCAGCCAGGGGACCCAGGCTTATGTAACCTTGCGGGTGTTCACCATCTTATAAATTACTACTACATCTATACACATAGCAATGTGGCACCAGGGGTGAGGGAACTTTATACAGTGAAGACTTTACAAAATTGAGGAGCATAACAAGAGAGCCAAAGTGTCTTTACAGGTATGTGTGTGCATGTGTGCATGCGTGTTGTTTGATCCCTTTTCTACCTTTTATTGAGCACCTAAGTTAAAAAATATAGGAGTCATAGAACACCTACTCCAGCCCCACCCCCATTTTTCAGAGAAAGAAACTGAGACCCAGAGAGATCCCGTGACTTTGCCAAGGCCACATAGATCATAAGTAGGAGAGGCAAGATTCCAGTGCAGGTCCTCTAAGTACAAATCCATCACTTTTTCCCACCATAGTGTACTACTGTTTCAAATCTTTTCTATATGAGAATAATGTTTTTGAAGTTACATCATATGTAAAGGATCAGAGATCTTGGCAGACTCAAAAGTCACTAATCTGAACTATAATTCCTCCCCTTCCTGCACACACATGCGCACGCACACACACACACACACACACACACACACACACACATTTGCAATATGCCCAACTCAATTAAGGACCTAAAATAATTCCTAAGTTTCATAAGACATCATTCAGGCATGTCCGACTTTTTGTAACCCCATTTGGGGTTTTCCTGGCAAAGATGCTGGGGTGGTTTGCCATTTCCTTCTCCGGATCATTTTATAGAGGAGGAAAAAGAGACAAACAGGATGAAGTGGCTTTCCCAGGGTCACAGTAAGTGTCTGAGGCCACATTTTTTTTTAAATGCAATTTATTTATTTAACATATTTGGTTTTCAGCATTGATTTTCACAACAGTTTGAATTACAAATTTTCTCCCCATTTCTGCCCTCCCCCCCCACTCCAAGATGGCGTATATTCTGGTTGCCCTGATGGAGCTGAGGCCACATTTGAACTCAGGTCTTCCTGACTGCTGGCCCAGTGCTCTAACCATTACACAACCTAGCTGCCCTCATAACCTATTGCCATCACTTTATACACTAGAGCTCCCTAATGGATATACTACAATATCCCAAAGGAGTTCTTATTGTAACATACCTGTCAAGTGATCCACCAGACTTTATTTGAAGACCTCCACCCAGTGGGGGTTAATTCACCACCTCTCAAAGAAGCTCATTTTACTTTTGGATTGCTCTAAGAATTAAGAAGTTTTTCCTATCTCTTCATTTTAAATGGCTGTCCCCCTTCACCTTGCCTCTTGGCTTCTTTAGCTTTCTTAAAATCTCAGCTATAATCCTGCTTTCTGAAAGAAGTTGCTCCTAATCCTCCTGAATGTTAGTGCCTTCTCTCTGCCATAATCTCTAATATATCTTATCTACAGATTGTTTGCCCATAGTCATTTACATACTGGTCCTTTGTCCCCATTCCATTAGAATGTGAGCTCCTTAAAGACAGGGACTATTTTTACCTTTCTTGGTATCCCTAGTACAATGCTTTGAAAATAATAGGCACTTAACAAACCCTTCCTGATAATTAGGCTCTTTGCAATTTCTACTCAGTGCTCTTGATTCTGCATTGGTAAGATCAGGCAAGACAAGTTTAAACCAGCTTCGAAGGTATAGTTCATCAAACACCTGAATATAGGTATCAAACCCCATCCCCCTCATCACAACCCTTGAACTACTCTTTCCTCCAGGCTTCCCCATCCATTTTTTAAACCAATCTTTATATCACCTGGACTCATGTTCCTCTGGTCATCACACCAGTTACCCTTCTTGGGATGCATTCCAACTCATTGATGTCCTTAAATTATGCCTCAAAGGACAGAAAATATTTCAGACATGGTCTAACCAGGGCTAAGTAAACTTTGCTTCTCTTAGCACAGCCCAGCAAGCCTTACCTTATATTTTTTTATTATTTTTTTCATTTATTTATTTATCATTCCTTGTTTTGTCACATTAACCAACCTGATAGGTTGCTCAGAGTTGTACCTCAGAGTTGTTTTGATTTTCATTTCTCTAATCAATGGTGGTTTAGAGCATTTTTCATATGACTATAGATAGCTTTAATTTCTTCATCTGAAAACTGCCTGTTCATATCCTTTGACTATTTATCAGTTAGGGAATAAAGCCTTAGCTTTTTGAGTGGCTCCAGGACACTTGCCTATTTTCCCAGCTATATTAGTGGAGAGTCATTTTCCACTAAAATAGTCTAGTAGTGGAGTTAGATGCCAGATTGTAAGAGATTAAGAAATGAGCAAGTGAAAATGAAATAGTGGCATCAAATGGAGATGACTCTTTTTATATGAATTAGAATAATGACTTGAGGGGATGGCAAAGTTAAGGGAAAGTTTGTCACTGTTGCTTCTCCATGAGCAGCTCTGTTGGGTTTGACTGAGGGGAACATCGTGCCTTCTCTTCATATAAGCTGATCGCCGGAAATCTCATGATCATACTGGTTAATTCAGTTTTTGGTTCTTAACACTTTCTTGGCACCCTCAGTTATCTCTCTACTCTGATTGGAGAACTAGAGTGTGGAGCAGCAAAATCCTCCCAAAGCCTTCCTTTTTAGAGGGCTCTGAACTTTGAGAATTTCAGTTCAATTTAATAGCATTTGAATTCAACTCGTAGAAAGATTTGAGAAAGATCTGCATGAGGTGATAATTGAGCCATGAGATTAGAAGAATTGGCCAAGTGGGGTATCATTGGTCGTTGTCCTTCATACTTGAAAAGGAGGCAGCCATCTCTAGTCATCCTAATCTATATCTTGCCAGTGGAACCAGAAGACTCCAAGGAGAAAGTGAGGCTGGTGACTTTGCACAGCCCTCCTTCACTCAAATCCAATTCACTTGCACATCATGGCATCATCTTTCTGGTGTCGTGGTCCTCTTTGAGAACAAAGGGCAAACAACAACTTGAAGAGAACCAAGATGACATCACAATATCAAGATTAATGCACAGTGTGACAGACTGTGGCTGATCAGACCAATACAAGCTCAGAAGGCTCTACCACAGGTTGGGCACAAATAGTCCATATGAACTTTTGGAATGGAGACGTCTCTCTTTATATATCAAAGAGATAAGGAGGCTGAGGACAGCCTTGGGGCATGCCTATTTGTAAGGGTTGAGAAGAAGGGGGAGGGGGACAGAAAGATTAGATTGAGCAATAAGAAAGTCATTGGTGACCTCAGAAAAAGCAGTTTCAGTGGAGTAATGGAGAGAGAAGCCAGATTGCATAGGTTTGAAAAAGTAGAGGCAGTGAACCAAGAGCCATTTCTAAATAGTTGGATAAGGAAGGGGAAAGATAGAACAATAGCCTGGGAGAGTAGCAGGAGCAAGAGAGAGTATATTTAGAAGGTTAGTAGGGTTTGAGTCATTCATTGCCTTCATATCCTTCAGTGCCTGGCACATAGGCAGTGCCTAATAACTGCTTGTTGATTGATTTATTGATAAAAATAAAAGAGAGAGAGAGAAAGAGAGAGAGAGAGAGAGAGAGAGAGAGAGAGAGAGAGAGAGAGAGAGAGTATGGTACACTGGGGGAGGAGGGGGAAGGGCGGAAGCACTACATCTTCTTCAGAATGGGGCTGGACTAGCTGGCCTTTCATATTCTTTCCAGTTCTAGCTCTGTAATCCTATGATCTTTAAAGTCCTCTCCAGGTCCAAATCTATATTGATTCTAAATTTTCAGGAATTGGGGAAAGAGTCAATAAATTTTGTTGCTGTTATTGTTCAGTGATGTCCAACTCTTGGTGACCTCATTTGGGGTTATCTTGGCAGAGATACTGGAATGGTTTGCCATTTTCTTCTTCAGTTCATTTTACAAATGAGGAAACTGAGGTAAACAGGGTTGACTTGCCCTGGATCATTGGATGATAGGAACACAATGGAGACTGCTGGCTTCTCTCATGTCTTCTCAGAGTCTATTCCTACAGTAGTTTCAAGTGATTTATATAGCCCTCTTTCATCTTCCCTCTTGAAGCTGGAAGTCAAAAAACCCAAAGAGACTCAAAGCTCAAAGAGAGTCTTGAAAAACACTGGATGAGGACCCAAGCTCTCTGGCTCTTGATAATTCCACTTTGGCCCTGCCATGAGGCAGGGCATTCATCTCCACCCATGAGGAGAGAGTCCCATTCCAATTGGTTTTGAGACTGGGGCTCAAATATAATAAGTATAATAAGCTTCTTTTGCTGCCCTCAATATTTCAGTGTTAACTATGAAGCCATAAGCCATTCTTGGTCAAAATCTAGAAACCTCTTGCATTAGTAGACTGACAAAAGTCTCTGATGATGAAGTAAGGATTAATTTTTAATTCCATGAAAATGGGAATTTTCAGTTTTAATCTACCTTGAAGCTTTGAAGTCTGAAGAGTGTTCAGAGAAGAATGACCAGGATGATGAAAAGCTTTGAATCCATGCCATATGGGGATCAGTTGAAGAGAGAAATATGTTCTGAGGAAAGAAGGATGAATCTGGGGTCACAGAACCTTTTGAATTTTGAATTCCTAGCTCTTGGCTGGGATTAAGAGATAAAAGGTACAAAGGCCACTTACAAGAGAAAGGCCAATGAATAAAGTGGAAAATCCAATGGAGTGGACATTATGATCTAAAACAAGAAAGAAATTATTGTTCTCCCCAATCTTTCCCTTGGCATCACATTGGTAACCATCAAAAGAGAAAACCACCTAAAAGACAAAAGATCCATTTTAAAGAGGATGGCAATCAAAAATAAAAAACGATCAAGATTCTTTCAAGGAATATTTAAAGATAAGATAGAGTCATTTAGCTCCTGCTCCCTGAGGCAAAAGGATGAACCATATCACTTTTCAAATTCTTAAGGTAGTGATTATTCATTACATAATCCTCAACCTAAACACTGAGAGGAATGGAAAGAGCAATGTCAAAAAGAGGACCAGGAGACTCAGTAAAGGACCCAGACATCAGTTAAATCTCACCTAGCTTCGGTTAGTGAAGAGGGATCCAGGGAGAGGATGTTTTGCTAGTGTGCGCAGTGTTAGGATCAGCATCTACTTCTCACTTACTTTTTTCAGCATCTTGTTCCCTTTTAGCGTCCTATCCCTGGCCATACATAAGTTAAAATACCTCCTCTTCTCTTGTGAAGGATCCAGCTTTTGGAGCTAGGTCAATCTTGTCAGCCCAAAGATAGTGATGTTAAGGGCTCCAGGGGGTGATTTGAAGAAGGAAATTGAAGAGAATACTGAACTTTTAAAAATGTAGTGAGAGTTAAAAGGAACTTGGTAAAAATGTCACCTTTCTAGCCTCTACGTGTCTTCAGAGTTATAATTTTAGCTTCTTCAATAATACATGTTCTTTATCAGTGTCAGTAGTACTGAATTCGTAATACAGTAACTATGGAAGAGCAAGATGTATTGTCCCCTAAACTCAGGCATCATCAGGAGAACTGACAGATGATTTCTGACCCAAACTTTTTACTTCTGGTGCTAATGTGTGAAACAGAAAGTAGCCTCAATTTGCAGAAGTGATCCTGGCTTGCAATGCTGCTTTTGTCTGATAAACCTGAGAAATGTAATAAAGCAGAGCCTGAAGAGGTAGAGATAGAATCCTGGCACTTCTTGGCACTTAAATTTGGCTTCAGGAGTAAGAGCTAAAATGAGAATTTATTCCAAGGAAATACAGCCCTATTTGTCTCCCAGATTAAGCTAGTTTAATCTAAATTTCATGAACCTAGAGAGTTGGGTTTTTCTTTACTAGTCCATTTGATCATATTTCACCTTCTCTGAAACTGCCAGCTAGGACTTTGGTATATGAAAGAGAAATCTTGTGCTCAGTTCAAAAAGACTTCCCTAGCTCTACTTGGAAAAGAAGGGTAGAAATTGCTGGCATTTCAATGAACAAATACAGGCTCTTTATTGGCATAAGTTATAAGAAGAAGATTTGAGGTCAGATAAAAGACTAACTATAGGTTTGGAAACAGTAGCAAGTCTCTGTTAAATAACACTAGCTAACATTAACAGTAGGGTAGGGACTGTGGAAGCAGACGACTTCATGAATTAGAAATGATGAAATATTGGGGAATGGGCTACCCAAAACTGAATACTTCTGTGAAGACAGGGAGACACAGGAAGAAACCACTGGAGCTGGCACGATCAAGGAAAAATGTTGGCTAATTTTATGGTTACACTACTGTTAGAAATGCTGTTCTCTTTCCCAACTGTGCTATGAATTCTATTCTGAGAGGAATTTGGGAACTCAATTAACTTCTATTCCCATCTAATAAATCTTGAGATCTTTTAGCAAGTGGTCAAAAAAAGCACTGAATGTTATTCAATAAGATAAATATGATAAAAATAAATATAAATTTTCCAAAATAAATATAACTTTTATGAACATTCTTTGAGGGGATAGAGCAAGGTTTAATAAAAATTTCTAAGCACATGGATTTTTCAGAGAAATTTCTTTGTTTAATTCAACCATGTAAATCTATAAAAAATAATTTCTAAAGGTTGAGAATATGTATTTTTCAATAGAAATGCAAAGATACAAGCACATAAGCATCCATACAAATGGGATGGAATTAGGTTACAAGGTTAAGTATATTTCCCAATGTACTTTTGAGCTGGCTTACCTGATATGATGTTACATAGTTAACAAGCTCCAAATAATATTCATATGTAGCCTGGGGAGAAGAGAACAGAGGGACGAGGAAAGTAAAAACTGAAATATGACCTGGGCTGCGTCTAGACCAAGAGAGAAGACTGGCTTGCTGTTCTGCCCATTCAGAAAGGGAAAACAGAAAGAAAGTGTGAGAAAGAGTAAGGGTTGCCAGGCGGGGTGGGGGGGTGCGGTGGGGGTCGGGAACCAGAATGAGAGAGAAAGCCTGTGGCCTTTATTACAATTCTCAAGGAAGCCCTATATGCATTTTCCCTACATCCTCCCTTCTTTGCTGGGGTGTTTGTAGCCTGTGTACTTTCCTTGAGGGTTGAAAACAAAATAGACTCTTCTGCATATCAAGCTGTATGCCAGATTTAACAGTCATTAGTGGTGCTATCTTTTTTTAAGGGCCGGGTCAATTTTGAACTGTGAAGGTCAAATCCTGCTAACAACAGAAAGCTGTCTCTTCAGTCTAGAAACTTGACCCAACAGTGACTTCTTTTCTAAAATCTGTTATTCTGGGGAGAGCTGAGTGGGTGGGGCTCATTATAATGGTTTGCCTTCCAAATAAATACAAAGTGATAAAATGTCAATTGGCACAGATAATATTGCCAAGGATAGCTGAGTAGTTAGGATTTCTTAGCACTTTGTTATTTTTAGCAATTAAGGTGGCTTTGATTTTTCTTAAATTTAAAAAAAAATCAATTCTAAGTTTGGAAAAATACATTGTGTATTATAAATAAAAGTTTTGTTTTTTCCAAAGTGTGGTCAATATGTGGAAAATACCTTAGCTAAAGTCTTTCACAGGAAAGACTTCATCCTGACTGAGGTTAACAACACAAAGGAGGGGCTGCTCTATAAATCTTTCATTTTTGAAAGAAAAAATATCAAGCAATTTGGACAAAGAAGTGTGTGTGTGTGTGTGTGTGTGTGTGTGAAAGAGAGGGAGAGAGAGAAAGAGAGAGAGGGAGAGAGAGAGAGAGAGAGAGAGAGAGAGAGAGAGAGAGAGAGTTTAACCCTCTCAAATGATGGAATTTTTGGTGCAATTAACATTCTAAAATAAACAGCGCTGCATTTACATTCAGCTATAAGCCATCTGATCTCTATTTTTGAAAGATGGACGGGCTATATGCATTGCTAAACATTTTCCAACTAATTACCCAATTATTTCACAAATTATATACTTAGTTACAAGTTGTGCTATTCTGAGAAATTATATTCATTTGAACTACATTTCTTTCCTATGCACTGAAACAATCTTTATTTCTGATTTCATGTGACTGAACGCCCCCTATTGCAAGATCTCAATTCAACAAGTTCAGCTTGTTATAAATTGTAGATTTTTCTACTTACAGAATCTATTTGTGTGAAATGTTTTAACGATATATAGCTCTCTCTCTTCTCTCTCTCTCTCTCACACACACACACACACACACACACACACACACACACAGCCCCTCAAAATATACAGCATATGTCTTTCAAAAATATAGAGCTCTTTGTGCCATTGTGGGCAAATGTGAAGACCACCCCCCAACCCTTTAAATTCACCTACTATAATGGCTAAATAAACATAAACCACAATATATAAGTATTCATAAGTAAAGCTATACATGTGCCATTGCAGGTGGGTTATCTCTAAGGGATCCCTTATTAGCATGTGCTAAATGCCTAAGATAAAAGAATATAATTATTTGTGAAATGATGAAAAAGTTACTTTTGTACCTATTAGTATAAATTGTAAAAAAAGCAAGGCCTTCCAAAAGGTATTTATAGAAGAGGCAAGAGCTTACCTTCATTAGTGGAAGGCACTTTAGAATGATTGGCTCAAATGAATTAGCATTTATTGAACCTATTGTGTATGCAATATCTAATCGATTTTCTGTAGTGTCTATACCAAAGGGAGGTACCACCACCTAAATGTGTCTGGCTTTATAGAAGGCAGAAATGAATTAGAGTGTGTGTTTCATTAAGAGAGCTGAATACAAAGACAGAAAGGAAGGAAGGAGGGAAGGAAGGAGGGAAAGAAAGAAGGAAGGAAGGGAGAAAAAGGAAGGGAGAAAAAGGAAGGAAGAAAGGAAGGAACAAAGAAAGAAAGAAAGAAAGAAAGAAAGAAAGAAAGAAAGAAAGAAAGAAAGAAAGAAAGGAAGGAAGGAAGGAAAAAGAAAGAAAGAAAGAAAGAAAGAAAGAAAGAAAGAAAGAAAGAAAGAAAGAAAGAAAGAAAGACTGAAAAAGAAAGGAAGGAAGGAAGGAAAAGAAAGAAAGACCGTAAAGAAACCAGAGAGGAGAGAGTTAAGAGTTCTTCATCCTCCGAGGCAACTGTGCTCTCCTGCAAAGTACAGTGAATGGAGGAAAGAAAGGAATAAAAAGAGAAAGAGAAAATAAAGAACACTGAATTTGTCATCAGAAGATCTCGGTTTCAGTCCTGACTCTGCTACTTATTATGATAATGAGGAAAGTCACTTAATCTCTGAGCTTCTTTTCCTCATCCCTAATAGAGTGTGAAAGGGGAGCTAGGTGGTGCAGTGGGTAGAGCACTGGGCATGGTGTCAGGAAGACCTGAGTCCAAATCTGTCCTCAAACACTAGCTAACTATATGACCCTGGACAAGTCACTTGAACCTCTTTGCCTCAGTTTCCTCATCTGCAAAATGAGCTGGAGAAGGAAATGGCAAACCACTCCAGTATCTTTGCCAAGAAAACCTGAAACAGGGTCACAGAGTGTCAGACATGACTGAAACAACGATAGAGTAATAACTCCTGCAACATCTACCTCTCAAAATTGATTGTGAGAGGAAAATGCTTTATAAACTATAAAGCGTTATATAAGCATAAACCGTAATTGTATAACAAATTCCTTGCCATCTTCTCTTTATTAGTCATTCTTAATATGTTTAAAATTATTTAAGATTAAATTTTCACACAATTTTCAATAACATACCTGTTACAAAAAGTTGGAGTTAGTCTTTGTTTTCTTTTGAAGGGGAGGTAAAAAGAATAGATGAGTGAGATATAGAAGGAGCAAGCATTAAGCCTTCAAGTCCAGCACCTGGAAAGATTCAGAGATAGAGGCAGAGGTTTAGACAAGGAGAGACAAAGGAGACAGAGAGGAAAGTACAGACAAACACACACACACACACACACACACACACACACAGGTAAATATTTTGCAGTATATTATAAATGAATTGCTGGGTGTGGGGGAGGTATCCTAATGGATATAGAGATGGCCTCAGAATCAGTAAGTTTACTCCTCTAGGGAGCTCCAGATACCAATGAAATAAAAAAAAAAATCCAATCTCCCCTCCAGATAGATAGATAAGAGAGACAGATATACGCATACATGCATATCTATACAAATGCACACACATATATGAATGTGTATTCATATATACTATTCTTCCTGGGAATTGTTATGCACCTGGACAGATGCCTCAGGAATCCAGCTGAAGATTATAGAGACAACTATCCATTCACATAGTCCGGAAGTTTAAAAAGTCTCATTCTCTCTGAATGTTTTTAAAACCTAAATATCCCTGAGAAAATATAACTCAAAAATGAGAAAAGGAGTTTTCACTGGTGCTTCCTGACGTGACTTTTTATGTGAAAAGGGAAAGCACTCAATAAGCTGGTTTCTTATGCTACATTCCCTCTTTTGCAATGGGTTGTGGTAGTGGTAGTGGTTGTTTTCCTACAGTTGTGATGTCAGTGGTGCAGGGATCTCCCAGTGAAGAAATTTCCTCTACCAATGTATATTAGCACCTTCTTTGCAATTTATATTTTTAAAGTTTCCTACTGGCTGTATGACCCTGAATAAATCTCTTAACACTGTTTGCCTCAGTTTATTCATCTATAAAATGAGCTAGAGAAGGAAATGGCAAACCACTGCAGTATCTCTGCCACAAAAACCTCAAATGGGGTAATGGAGAGTCAGACACAACTGCAATGACTCAATAACCACAAATAAGAAATTAAGTGACTTGCTTAGTATCACATAATCTGTATGTGTGAAAGGTAGGGCATGAGCCTAGACCTTCCTGACTGCAAACAACTCTTCTGCCCCCTGATGGTCGCACTGACAGAAATCTCATTCCATTCAATTCAACAAGCACTGATTAATGACAAAATAGTACCTGTGCTCAATGTACTTACCTTCTACTATAGCCAGGAGGAATAAAACTCCAACAGAAATAAATATCACACAATTTGAAAGAGTACCAGTGACTTTAGGGATCAGGAAAGGTTTGATGGTGAAAATAGCTCCTACACTGGGCCTTGAATAAAGACTGGGATTCTGAGGGGTAGAGATCAGGCAGAGTAGCCTGCCCAGGGGGTACATGGAGAGGGGAGATGGAGTTTCCAACTCAGGGAATATCAAGTAGTCCCTATTTGGGTTCATAGAGTTCATAGAAAGGAGTAATATGAACTAAGACAGGAAGACAAAGAGCTTATGTTGTATCTTTGCAGTAATAGACCTACTAATTGTTTTTTGAATGGGGGAGTGATATGGTCAGACTTTTGTCTTGCTGTTGTTATTCAGTCATTTTCAGTTGTGTCTGTCTCTTTGTGAGCCCATTTGGGGTTTTCTTGACAGAGATACTGAAGTAATTTGCCATTTCCTCCTCCAGCTCATTTTTACAGATGAGGAAACTGAGGCAAACAGGGTTAAGTGATTTGCCCAAGGTCATGCAGCTATTAAGTGTCTGAGGCTAGATTTAAACACAGCAAGAGGTCTTCTGTGTTGGTAACCAAAAATGGGCTCCTTAGCACTTAGTCAACAAGTACCCTTGAATAGTTTGGCTTTTTCCCCTGAACTAAATGAATGTTCTGAAGTTCGGGGTGCTGGTTTTTTCCCCTGAACTGACTGAATGCTGGATTAAAGTAAACTTGCCAGCCCCTTCACCTTGCTTCCCTTGATTAAGCAGATCGAAAGAACCTGTGCTTTCCCCAATACCTTACACCCCTGCAGAAGCTGCTAGCCAGATGGTTAAAAACAGCTTCCATTGGAGCCAGAGACAGCTACAGCTACAGCCAAAGCTGAAGCAGGAGCCGCCAGTAGCAGAGCTGACCTACGTGTGGATTGAGGAGTGCTGAACAAGGACTTGAGGCCAGTGGGTAATTTTTTTACCATAGAGGGGAAGCATGTATATGATTTTGCTTTATACCATTATGCTTCTCTGTGGCCTCCTGGTTACTCTTGTGAGGCGGACTTATTGGGCCTGGAAGCTTTTGATCAAAATATCAAAATGGGGATGCTGTTGTGGGTTGGTTACTGTGGAGCCTAAATATATGCTTTGATTCTTCTGCCTCCTACTTTAAGAATTCCTTATATCCGGTGGTTTCAAACCTTTCAGACATATATATGATTCTTTTCGAAATTATAAATTCTGCCCTCACAATACATCTTCCTGACTCCAAGTCTGACACTCTAACACCATCTAGTTGCCCCTTAGTCTTAGGAAGATTATGTTAACATCTGAGTGGAGGATGGATTGGAGTCAAGAGAAAATGTATATTTAAAGAGGCCAGTTAGGTAATTAGAGCAAAGGCCTAAACTAGCATGGGGATGAGTGAGCAGAGAAAAGGTGATGAATATCAGGGATTATGTGGGAGGTTGAATCTGCTATAGAAATTGTGCTGGATTTGGAGTCAGAGGTTCTAGGTTCAAATCCTGCCTTTCCCATTTGCTGTTAGATGGCGTAAGTCATTTTTCCACCCTGGGCCTCATCTATAAAATGAGAGGGCTAAACTGGATGATCTCAAAGATCCTTTCTAGCTCCAAAGCTATGGCCTCCTTATCCTAGGACTCCAGGGATACATATCTAGGTGACTGGATGTAGAGAGCTGTCCTTAGCAGACCTAGGGAAGTGAGTAGGAGGGATGGTTTAGGAGGAATGATAATCAGTTCTGTTTTGCATGTGTTGCTTTCATAATAGAAAGGGACAAGCAAGAGGAGATCCCAGAAGGCAGTTGATGGCACAGGACTACAGTTCAGAAGAGTCAGGGTTGGCTGTGTAGAGTCTACACATCTTCATAGAGGTGGCATTCCCTCTTCCATGGGTATAGACAGCATCATCAAAAGGGAGAGACTGGTAAAAGAAGAGAAAACCTGGGATAGAAGTCTGGTGAATACCCACACTGAAAGGGTGGGAGATAGACAGGCAATAGGACAAACAGGAGAGAAGCATAGGAGGTATAAAGTGTCCAGTATGGGGCTGGGGGCAGGGGAAGGGGGGGTAGTCAACAGTGTCAAGGAGAAGTCATACTATGAGTATGAGCCAAGTTTCTTGAAGACTGTGGAAGTCGAATATCTGGTGTGTCCTATAGACCTAGAAAGTTTCAAGTGTAGTCCCAGGCAATAACTATCAGGAGTCTGCTGGCTCCATCATCCTTGGCAATATCTTCAAGTTTCTTTCTGGCTGTTTGGAAGGGGAAGAAAGATAATTCACTAGTCCCCCAATATGCTTCAACAAGAATAACAAGTAGCTTTCAATGAGTTATGACAGTAGTTTTACATTAAGAAGCAGCTTCGGGATCTTTGAAGGCATGGAGCAATTTCCCAAATACAATCCGGCTTTCTCTCTTCTTCCCCTTCAGTTCAGGAACCAATTCATTGGTCCCAGAGCACAATGTCCATCTATAGTGCCTTTTCTATATATGTGTGCTGTGGTATTAAGTCAATGGACTGGTCACAGGGAATTATTTAATTACTAGTATAGAGTAACTGAAGCCAAAACCAATAAGAATACAGAAATACCACACATGGTGTAAACAAACAAACGAATAACAAGAAAACACCTCATGGAATAATACCAGGATGCTTAAATATTTAAAGCACCCATTTGACATCCCCATCCAAGCAAACTCACATCTTTGTACTTCAGGGACCAGATGTGGGGATCTCTGTCCATTCTCTTAATAACAGTGACATGACCAGCACTCCTCTTTAACTCACAGGAAAAAGCACAAAAAGGACAGAAGACAGCAGAAAGCAGAGCCAGGTACTAGGTGAAAGTGTTGAAGTCAAAAGGAAAAGGGAGCAGAAACTTATTTGGGGCCTATTCTCTTCCCCAGAATTTGCCGAGTAAAGGGATCTGGACTATTTGGCACCCCACACACTTTCCAATTCAAGTAAGCTGATGACAACCAAAATACTCAGCCTCCAAGATCTTTGCAGAAGCAGGAGAACAGGCCAAAGAGTGAGGAGGTAAACATAGGTAATTCAAAAGAAAAGTTGAAAGATCAAAACTGAAGGAAAAAGTTTCAATTAAAACAAATTACAAGCAAATAGAACAACAAAAATGATCATAAAAACAGAAGGAAGAAAGGGTAAAACCTCAAAAAAGGAGGCCAAAACAGCATGAATAAGTAATATACAATAAATGAAAATGAATCAAAATTATTCAATAAAAAGAGCAACATGTGAACTTTCCAAAGAGCATGGAACAAAAGCAAGAAATTCAAGAATGGCTCAAAAAGAAAACCTTTGAAAAAAACTAAAAATTAATTTAGATTGGCAATTATAGTTCTTAATATAGAATTTAAAAATCACTAAAGACAGAGAAGGAAAAACTGAATATGTAATGGAGAATCTCTCCAAAGAAGTAAAGGCTCTGATAGAAATGATGACAAATTTGTAACACAAAAATACTGAAATGTAGGAAAATTTGCCAGAGAGGGAGCAAAATACAACAAAATTAAAGAATATATTATATACAAGACAAAGCTACTGATCTTGATGACTGCATCTGCAGAGATAATTTAAGGAATCAAAACTCTACCAGAAGAACATAACAAATAAAACAAGAATGTCATACTTCAATAAATAATGCAAGAAAACTGTCTAGAACTATATAGACAACAAAGCATGTATTGATAAAATCCACATAAATAAAAATGTTCAAACAACCCTATGCTTCAAATTCCAAGACACAGAATGGTTACATTTCAGAATTTTAATAATAAACATCAAACTTTTCAAGCAAGTAGGAGAGAGACCTTTAAATTTGAGGGAAAATCAGTTTGAATGCTCAGAATTATTCCATAGTCATGAAATATCAGAGAAGAGAAAAGAATAGCATATTCCTAAAAGCAAAGGAATTCCATCTACAAGTTGATGCTTTGAAAATCTGAGTTTAATCATTAACTTTTAAAGATAGTCAGCAGAAGAAAGGTAGTTGAGGCATTTCTACTCCCTAAAACAGAGGTAAGTAAATTATTTAACTTACAAACACTCCAAATATCCAAAACACATAAAAGAAAAATAAATTTAGGCTCACACAGTGGGAGGAATCAAGCGGCAGACCAGAGCGGGAGGGCAGGGCTTGCTTTGCCCTGCTTGGATCTGGGTCGCAATCCTGGCTGGTGGTTCTTAGGTGGTAACAGGGGGAAAAGTGCTGCTGTGGCAGAGTTTACAGTGACAGTGGAGTAGAAGTAGCTGTGAAAACAGCACTGCAGCCCCTAAAGCTCGGGACAAAGCACTCTCTAGTCTACAAACAGTCATACCCTGACAAAAAGCTCAAAGGTCAAGTAGTTGTCTGGGAACATGGCCAACCAGTGAAAAAGGATGCAGACTCAGACTCAGACACTAGAATCTTTTTTTGGTGACAAAGAAGATCAAAAGATACAGCCAGAAGAAGTCAACAAAGTCAAAGAGCCTACATCAAAAGCCTCCAAGAAAAATATGAATTGGTCTGAGGCCATGGAAGAACTCAAAAACGATTTGGAAAAGCAAGTAAGAGAACTAGAGGAAAAATTGGGAAGAGAAATGAGAGTGATACAAGAAAACCATGAAAAACAAGTCAACAATGTGCTAAAGGAGAGCCCAAAAAATACTGAAGAAAATAACACCTTAAAAAATAGACTAACCCAAATGTCAAGAGAGCTCCAAAAAGCCAATGAGGAGAAGAATGCCTTGAAAGGCAGAATTAGCCAAATGGAAAAGGACATCCAAAAGACCACTGAAGAAAATATCACCTTAAAAATTAGATTGGAGTGAGTGGAAGCTAGTGACTTTATGAGAAATCAAGATATTATAAAACAGAACCGAAGGAATGAAATAATGGAAGACAATGTGAAATATCTCATTGGAAAAACCAGTGATCTGGAGAATAGATCCAGGAGAGATAATTTAAAAATTATTGGAATACCTGAAAGCCATGATCAAAAAAAGAGCCTAGACATCATCTTTCAAGAAATTATCAAGGAGAACTGCCCTGATATTCTAGAACCAGAGGGTAAAATAGAAATTGAAAGAATCCACTGATTGCCTCCTGAAAAGGATCCCAAAAAGAAAACTCCTAGGAATGTTGTCACCAACGTCCAGAGTTCCCAGGTCAAGAAGAAAATACTGCAAGCAGCCAGAACGAGTCAATTTGAGTATTGTGGAAACACAATCAGGACAATACAAGATCTAGCAACTTCTACATTAAGGGATTGAAGGGCTTGGAATATGACATTCTGGAGGTCAGAGAAGCTAGGATTAAAATGAAGAATCACCTACCCAGCAAAACTGAGTATCATGCTCCAAGGCAAAATATGGATTTTCAATAAAATAGAGGACTTTCAAGCTTTCTCAGTGAAAAGACCAGAGCTGAATAGAAAATTTGACTTTTCAAACACAAGAATCAGGAGAAACATGAAAAGGTAAACAAGAAAGAGAAATCATAAGGGACTTACTGAAGTTGAACTGTTATGTTTACATTCCTACATGGAAAGATGATGTGTGGAACTCATGACACCTTTCTCAGTATTAGAGTAGTTGAAGGGAATATACATATATATAGACAGAGGGCACAGGGTGAGTTGAATATGAAGGGATGTTATCTAAAAAAAAATAAAAACAAATTAAGGGATCAGAGAAGAATATATTGAGAGAGGGAGAAAGGGAGAGATAGAGTAAGGTAAATTATCTCACATAAAAGTGGCAAGAAAAGCAGTTCTGTTGGAAGGGAAGAGGGGGCAGGTGAGGGGGAATGAGTGAATCTTGCTCTCATCGGAGTTGACTTGAGGAGGGAATAACATACATACTCAATGGGGTATCTTACCCCACAGGAAAGAAGGAGGAAGTATATAAAAAAGGGGGGATGATAGAAGGGAGGGCAGATAGGGGGAGGAGGTAATCAAAAACAAACACTTTCAAAAAGGGACAGGGTCAAGGGAGAAAATTGAATAAAGGGGGATAGGATAGCAAGGAACAAAATGTAGTTAGTCTTTCACAACATGAGTATTGTGGAAGGGTTTTGCATAATGATACACATGTGGCCTATGTTGAATTGCTTGCCTTCTTAGGGAGGGTGGGTGGGGAGGGAAGAGAGGAGACAATTTGGAACTCAAAGTTTTAAAAGCAGATGTTCAAAAAAAAGTTTTTGCATGCAAGTAGGAAATAAGATATACAGGCAATGGGGCATATAAATCTATCTTGCCCTATCAGAAAGTAAGGGAAAAGGGGATGGGGGGGAGTGGGACAGAAGGGAGGGCTGCCTGCGGAATGGGGCAATCAGAATATATGCCATCTTGGAGTGGTGGAAGGGTAGAAATGTGGAGAAAATTTGTAACTCAAAATCTTATGGAAATCAACGTTGTGAACTAAAATATTAAATAATAAAATAATTGTTAAGAGAAAAAAACAGAAAAATATATTTAATGACCAAGAGAAGACTAAGTAATGAAATCAATGTTTTTATGGTTATGGGCTATTATTTTTAAAAGATATTAACCAATTGATTAAAAGAAAGAGAACAAACAAAGATCATCAAGCCAGGGAGGTGGGGTGGAGAAAGACCTATGGAAGCCGATTTAAGGGAAACATTTATTAGGAAAAGTTGAACTAATAGTCTCTGGACTAAATACTTTAACTTCTTAAAAGTAAATCAGTAGTTTTTGTAAGAGGGATAACAGGGTGAGATGTTGTACTAATGAGAAGTGGGGATATACAAGGCAAAAGGAAGTGGTCGATACACTTCTACTAAGTCCACAGGTAAAGGGATAATAATTTCTTTAGTGTCTGAAATAAAAGTGGGAACAGTGCCAGAATTTCATTAAAAATAATAATAATAAAGTGGAGAGTAAGTGAGATCTCTTATCCCAGTAAGGAAAGGGAAAGGGTACTATTAAATAACATTCCCATGAGAGAGAAGATGCAAATCTATAGTATGAAATAAGGACCTTACAATGTGTTTCTCCTGGGGGAAATATGCACCCCCCCCCCCAAAAAAAACCATCTTTTCTAAGAAAGAGCTGTCCCTCTCTGGACAGCAACCTAGCCCAGAAGAAGATACATATTCAGCTAGCTTCCAAAGTGATAGGAGAGGAGAGGGCATATCTGACATTCTTTCATTAATAAAGTAATATTTCTAAGAGCAAGGAACAGCAGAAAAAGGAGAGGATAAGGCATGATCTACAAAAATAAGAGAATATAGAACCTTGTTGTTGTTTGTTCTTTGCTTTTGAAGAATACCAATGACATCACGAGTAATGTCTTGACTTGCACATGAATTGGATTTAAGTGAGGCAGAGTTTCACAGTCAACAGCTTCATTCTCTTTTCCTGAGTTATTAAAGTCCAGTCGCAAGACAAACGTCAAGAAGTGGTGATGGCCTGGGTTGCTTTGGCATCTTCAGTGCCTGACCAAACTCTAAGCACTCCACTCCATACCTCCTGCTTCAGCTGCCTTCAAGGCCATTGGAAGAAATTGTTCTCATCTTCCCATTCTGCTGGGGAAAGTCTTCCCATGCTTGGGGTGGACATTTCCCTAACCCATCAACAGGTTTGAGGCCTGTTGGTTACTATCAACCTGGTTTTAGCCTGTCTTCCAAGAAGATTTACCAGGTTGTGGCCACACACACACTATAACTTCTTGGAGCCATGGGTGAGAGTTGTGTGAAGGTGGACATCAAAGGTAAATGAGCAGTCCTGAAAAGGGCTCAGAAAGCCCTCATACCAAAGGTGCCAATCCTCCCTGAACACCCCATACATCCCATATAGAACCTAGAAAAAGAATAGAAGAGGGGACTCAAATTTGGTACTTTGGAAGCATTACTCTTAAGACTAAACTCAGAAATGCAAAATAAATCTCAGAAAAGGCATAGCAAAAGACCATTTCTTAAAAGAGGAAATTGTAGGGGGCAGTATAGAAAAGATTTTGAGCAATCAAGTTGGGAAGGGAAAAAGAAGAGACACATGAGGAGGATACCTAGATAAATAAGAAAGAAAAAAATAAGCAATTTAAGTAAATTTAAAGACCTTGGGGTAAGACAGGTGAAATAGGAATAACAGGAGGGCTGGTAGGAATAGTCTAATGCAAACAAAACTAATATCACTGACAAAGTAGTGTCTTTAAAAAGGCAGTGCATAAAAGTCAGTACAGATGAAATAAATGGGAATAAAAGTCTGAAAATCACAACTTTAAATGTTAATATATTAAACAATTCAATAAAATAAAAAAGAGTGGTAGAATAGATAAGAAAATCAAAGCCAACAATCTGCTATATGCAAGAGTAACATCTAAGAACAAAGATATGTTCAAAATGAAAATAAGTAGATAGAACAAAATTTACTATGTATTAAATGAATCTCCTAATATAAGACCTGCAATCATGCTAGCAAAGTAAAAATAAAGATTCAATATTGCAGTATTCTTTAAAGAAGCATAGACAATGGACCAATAGCAAAACTAAAAATAAATGCATCTTTTGAGAGAATAGTTAAATTTATAAGGGAAAGTTAACTAAATTGCAAAAATACAAAAAAATGTAGGAGCTTTTAATTAAATTCCACTTACAGAATAGACAAATTTAGCAAAAATAAACTAAAAGGAAAATGTGCAACTAAACAAACTAATGGCACAGTTAAAGCTAAAGACTTACAATGTTTTCTGAATGGGAACTTTGAGAAACATGTATATCTATCAGTACTATGTGGTAATTCTATAAAAACAGAACATATGCTAGGGGACAGAGGAATGATAAGGCAAGATAAAAAAGAATTTCTAAACAGGTTCTTCATCATTCACAATTCAAAACAATAACTAATATTGAGAAAAAAGCAAAAGATACAGAACTAAATGGAAACTTAATAATGACATCTTGAATAATTAGTGGATCAAAGTAAAAATCATAGAAACTGCTATAAGAAAGAAAAGGAATGACATAATCTAACAAAATTTCTAGAATGCAACTAAAGCCATCCTCAGAAGAAAAATAATTTCTTTGAGAACATGCATTTACAAACAGATACATAGAAGAGTAGTGAACTGAGTATGCAATAAAAATCTAAATAATAAAATAAACTCAGAATAATGACGAGAGTAGAAATCTTTAAAAGTAAAAAAGAAATGAATTAAATGAAAAATGAAAATACTATGGGAAAGATTTTTAAAAGTAATAGTTGTTTTTAAAAGACTAAAAAAAATTGATAAACCTTTGGCTAATCTAATGTTAAAAAGAGAGGAAAACCAAGTAATCAAAATAAAGAAAAATGAGCAAGATAAAATTACAACAGAGAATATTAGGAAACTATAATAATACAATCAGTTTATGCCAATAAACAAAGAATTAATAGATTCAGAGGATTACTTACAAAACTATAACATATTGAAATTAAAAAAACATGAAATAGATATAAAATAACCTATTCTCAAAAATGAAATTTTATGTATATATACATATATAATATAAATAAATATATTATATATATACATATTAGATATTAGTTATAAAAGGAATATCAAAGAAAAAATCCTGGCCTAGAAGACTTGGAAATTGAATTATATTAAATAGCAATTAATATTTGTTACAAAAACATTCCAAAACTTGATAAAGAAAATATTCTACCACTCTTTTATTATATTGATGTATTTCTAATAATTAAATCTTTGAAAGATAAAACAAAGAGAGCTGTAGATCAATATCACTAATAAATATTGATTAAAAAAAATAAAATCCTAGGTAAAAGGACTACAGTAATGTTTACAAGAAGTTATTCACTATTACCAAAATTTATTTATACAGGGATATAAGGACAGCTCAATATTAGGAAAATTGTTAATGATAATTTGTCATGTTAAAAAGAAAAGCACCATGATTTATTAATAGAGGCAGGAAATGTGTGGCAAAATATAATACTCATCAATGCTAAATAAAAAATACAAAAAAAAACTCTACAAAACATAGGCAGAGAAGGGACACTTTTTAAAATGATAAAAAGTGTAACTCTAAAACCAAAAGCTGTCATGATTTGTAATAGAGATGCACTAGAAGCTTTCCCCATAAATATAGAAGTAAAGATGCCCCATTTTGCCATTGTTGATGACTAAGTTTAAAAAAATCATTAGCCACAGAAATGACAGGGCAGGGGTGGGGGAAGGGTGAAAAAACATTGGCAAAGAAAAGACAAAATCATCCTTATTTGTTGATGAGATGGTGATCTAAATTAGAAAACCATAAAGAATTGGCAAAAAAAAACCAGATACAATTAATGTGACAAAGTAACAAAATAAATCCACAAAATTGCCAGCATTTCTATATGGCAATAACAAAATTCCAAGTGAAATAATAAAAATGATCCTGTTAAAATAGCTATAAAATGTACAAAATCTCTGGGAATCAATCTACCAAGACATACTCACATCTTATGTGAATAAAATAGCAAAATCCCCTTTAAAGGAATAAAGAATGGATAAAGTTCTTAGAGGGACATATTCATCACTCATAATTGGGCCACACCATTATAATGAAAATGATGAAACTACTTAAATTGATTTTTAGATTTAATGCCATACCAATAAACTACCAAAGTTGTAATTCATGAATATAACACCAGTGGGTCACAATGAAGAAGATTCATTTCTAATATACATTATTTCTGTTCCCTTCTCTCTTCTGGAAAAAGCAGAACTGAATGACTAACCTACAACTCTCCTATCTCACCTAGGCTTCATCTGTTTCCACTTTAACTCCTTTCCCCTCCCACATTTGAGGCTGAAGTTTTAATTGGGCATACTATATTACAACTATCTTATTTTAGTCTAGGGACAATGCAATTGCTCTCAGCTCCACATAGCCCCTTTCTCTGCTATTTCATGGAGTTCATAGCAGACAGACATGTATTAGTACAAACACAATATTTCATAGCCTCTGGGTAGGAAAATTCCTAACGTTCAGACACAGGTTTGTTTCTCTGTCCTAATTTAAAGTTTTGTGTATCTCTAACTAATCCTCTTTCTGTCTGAAGCAAAATCAGGTTGTAGTATAGGAAACTTTTAGGTAAAAAAAAAGTGAAATATATACAAACATATATACATGCATAATATCTATACACACATATACATATAAATACACACATATACACATATATACACATATTAGTATACCTATGTGTATGTATGTGTGTGCACACACACATACACACATACATACTACCATATCTATTACTAGGCAGGCACAAGAAAGAGAAGTTGGGAAAAGCAGCCTTACTTTAGAACTTCTACTAGTCCTTGAAGAGATGAGTACAACTAATAGCTTTAGTCTGAATCCTCTATTCCAAGATGCTTCCAAGGTGTGATGACCCACCTTGACATCTCCCTTCTCCTCTGTCTCTCATTTCCCCTTTCAGTTTTTCTTTTTTGGTTTCCCTTTCTAGGTACTCCTTTGCAGTTTCTCCTAACTGTTTATGCCTAGGAAGGGTTGAGAATATGATGTTCCCATTGCTGCCCTTGTTGCTGGGTCCTTGCAGTCCCCATACCTTCCTCTCAGTCTGTCTCTTTCAGGCTAGATGTATTCCTTTGTGAAATTTTGGGTGTGATGCCAGCTCTCCTTCCAGTTTAAAGATACAAGAGTCCCAAATCATTTTACAGACTGAAAAGGAATGCATGTCTCTCTAAACTACAGATCTCAATATGTCAGTCAGTTCTCAAGCATGGAGCCAGCCAAGATAATAACACAATTAATTTGGAAGAATAAAAGGTCTAGAATCTCAATGGAAATAAAAAAAGAAAAGTAGAAATGAAAAGGGCATAGAATTACTACCCCTTAATCTACTAAACTATAAAGCAGCAATCATCAAAACTATTTAGTGCTGGTTAAAAACAGAAAATTAGTTTAGTACAACAGACCAGATAAGGAAATAAACAAATGAACTCAATAACCAGGTATTCCATAAACCTCAGAATACTAAGTACCTGGGGAAAGTACTCTCTATTTGATAAGAACTGTTGGGAAAACTGACAAGGTATTTGGCAGAAATTAGATTCAGACTAATTTCTTACAACAATGGCCAAAATAAGCTCAAAATGGATATATAACCTGAAAAATAAAGATCCCAATATAAAAACAATGTATACACAATATACATAATTAAATATATTTTTATATTTTATTCCATCATATATATATATATTAATATTCTATTAATGTTGTTTATAATGTTAATTATATAATTATGTACAACACTATATGTGTATACACATATACATATGTGTGTATACACACTAAAGATCAGGTCTCTGATAGAAGCAATCATGAAATATACAGATGACATTGATTACATGAAATTGAAAAACTTTCATACCAACAAAGTCAGTGAAGCTAGGATAAGAAGTGAAAACATTAAATGGGAAAAACCCAAGGGTTTAATAGCCAAGCTATCTAAGAAATTAAAATAAATATATAGACTAAAACCCATTGTTCAACGGATAAGTAGTCAAAAGATATAAATAGTTCTAAACAGAATTGTAAATTATAAATAATTTATATAAATTTATTATATATTATAATATAAATTATATATTATTATATATCATATTATATATTATATTATAAATTATATAATAAGAGAAATCCAAATCAAAACAACTTTAAGGTTTTGCCACATACCTAGAAAACTGGCAAACTTTTTTTTTAAATGGAAACAATCAAAGTTGAAGGGACTGCCTGTTGGAGCTGTGAGTTAGCACAACCCTTCTGTCAAGCAACTTGAAATTAATGCTAAAAACAAAATAAAAGACTAAAATGCCAATAGTCTTTGACTCAAAGATACTACTGTTGGGCATATACCCTAAAGAGGTCAAACAAAGAAAGAAAAGTCCCATGTACACTAAAATGTTTGATGGTAGTGAAGAGCTAGAAATAAAATAGATGTTCATCAATTGAAAAATGGCTAAACTAATTGTTGTTTATCTCATATGTACCTATTTATATACTTGTTTTCTTCCCCATTAGAAAGTTTACTCCCTAAGGGCAGGGATTTTTTTTAAACTTTGCTTTTGCTTTATATCCCCATGGTTTAGCATTGTTCCTACCCCACAGTAAGAAATGTTCTTTGATAGATCAATTGATGAATGTAATAGAATATTGCTGTACCAAAATAAATGACACACAAAGAATTTGGAGAGCTATAAAAATAGTTAAATGAACTGATTATACAACAAAGCAAGCAGAACCAGGAAAAAAATATGCATGATGACTTCAGCAATATAAATATAAATAACAACATGAAACTGAACATTGTACAATTAAAATAACTAAGATTGGTCCTGACGAAGATTTCACATGATATCTCTCCTTCCTGTCTTTGAAGATATGGAAAACTATGTATGTGAAATATGGCATATACACTCAGACATGCTTGGTAAGAACTGCTGGAAACCACATTAGTTGGCTTTGCTGAACTGTCTTTTTCTTTTTCTCATCTTGGTTATAATGGTTGGCTTCTGGTGAAGGAGAGAGGAGAAGGGATGTATTTGGAAATAAATATGATGTAAAAACAAAAGATATCAGCAAAAATGAGATTAATAAGTAAAAACAAAGTCATGACTTCATATTATTATTTCTACTTCCTCAAACAAAACCTCAGGTATCATACTACCTGAATAGTAGGGTCCAGAAGTGATGATATGCCACCATTATAATTTAATCACCCATTGGCACTGCTGGCCATTACCCAGATCACCTTTAACATAAGAACCAGGAACTGGACAACCCCACACTTGTCCTGGCAGCTGGGTTCTTCATCTGGCACTAGAGGGAGCTCTGGAGAAGTGCCAAGTTCTCTATGGTTTTCAAAAAATGGAGGCCTCTATCCCTTAACTCTGCCAGTGTATAAATAGTAACTAGTGGTCTCATTAGTGTAAAGGGATATGGTCAGTGCAGATTTATTCAATTAAAATCCTAGGTCTTGAGCCCCCATCCATCAGAAAATTTCCACCTTTCTCTCTGGATTTTCCATATTTCAGTGAGCCCTAATAGGATGAGCATGGCAAAATGGAGTCAGTCACACAAAAAAAATAAAATAAACATGGAACTGTGATTACTGTATATGACACCTTTACTTATACCTATAGACTCAACAAAAGGAGTAAAGTAAATATCACACCACCTTCGATAGACCCTCCCATAGAAATGAGGGACAATATTACTGTATTTTTAAGAATAGAATCTGTCATAGAAAGTAACAGAAAACTAACATTTATATAGTGTTTACTATGTGCCAGAAACTGTGCTAATGGCAGAGAGAATAAACCATCTTGGTAAAAAAGATCATGTAAGGCACAGAGAGAAAGAAGGACAAAAATCTCTTTTCTGAGAGAGTGGATGAGTTAATTGTCAAGGAGAATGTACCTAAAGGGATATTTTGAGAAAACTTAGATTCACTCTTTTTTGTGAAGACACCTTGAGAAGATAATTTAATTACCAACTGGGAGCTAAATTATTGAGTTCTGGTATCAATGTCTAGTTGCAGATTACCATTAGAGTTGACATTATTACTTTTCTCATGGCTTATACATTTTAAAATGCTTAAATATCTCATTGCATTAGCTTTTATTGGTAACAAATTATATGGTCAGTAACATTAATATTTATCTAAGCCTATGAATCTTGAATATATGTTGAATTAGGAGAGAAAGTTTACAGGAAAAGAAATATTTCCAGTTTTTATAAATTAGAGTGGAGGTCTCAGAACTAATTATTACTTGATAAAGATTATACATTTCAATTAATGATAAAGGTGAGAAAAATAAACATTTATTAGTCATTTGCAGTTTAAAGATTTCTTTGTTCTGGAAGAAACAAATAGCTCTTCTATACCTGATCTACTTTATACACTGAGTACCTTTCTAGAAGACACCCAGTCAATCCCTGTTGGACAGACTCTAGGAAGTAGTCCTTATCAGGAGAGAGCATGCTGGGTTGAATGAAATTAACTTCTCATATCCCAGATGATCCCCCAAATGTAAAGATCCATGGCTCAGAGGGATAGGGTACCCTTTTCCATTAAGAAGCTCCAGCTCTGGACAAAATTCATGTCTTGGGGGAGCCAGGATCTTCTTGACCTCTCTGGTTCATTATGCCTCTATCTTGTAAGCTGGAGTGGGGGGTAAGGAGGAGAAGGGGGAAGAATCCCTTAAGCAAAGCTTAGCAATGATTGATGTCAAGAGTTTTCTTCTAGAAAGACACTCAATGTACTGAGAAGATTGTGTCTATACATGTATTTGATCAAGGAGTCAATTAGAAATGGCTAGGACCTATATGTACCTGAAGGTACTCAGAGCCATGTAAGACCCTAGAAAGGGCCCAGATCTAGGTAGGCTCCCCAGAAAGGAGGACCACTTGCAAAATACAGACAAAAGAGGGAGGATAATGAAAACAACAGTAGCAGTGAGGTAGGATTGGGAAAGGTCTCTTAGCTCCTAGATTCCTATCTTTTGTAATATCTCTTTTTAGTTGTTCCTGATGACTAAGAAGGGCTTGGATCCTTTGGTTGTTTCCCATTTGCCTTGAGCATATATATCTTTACTTCACAAGGAAGCAGTGTATCCTAGTGGAGAGTGAACTGGCCTTGAAATCAAGGAAGAACTCAGATCAATCCTACCCCTAAAACCTCCATGTCATGGCTTTCCAAGGAGCTCTCTTCAACTATGAGTTCTAGATTAGTTACACTGATCTACGTAAGTTGAGAGAGTTTCTACACCCACTATAATTTTGCTATTCAGATACAATAAATCTGGATCAAATATGTATGTATGCATAAATGTATTAATCTATATATTTGTATGATACATTTACTTCAACAAATGTGCTTCCAATTTCTATAACCTCTCTGGTCTTCTTGATGTGATTATTTTCACCCCCTCTCTCAACCTTTAAACACTTTAATTCAGAGCCTAAAATGTCCTTATTACCAGTTGCTTCTTTTCAATTCCAAAACTCTGTACAAAAGGTAAGATAAACTTCAGAGTTCTCCCAATAGGTAGGTCTCACGCATGCTTTCAATCTTCCTCTAAGTCCCTGTGACAGGAAACTATTTCTTATACCTTATATATCCTATGCTGCTACTGCTATGCAATACTTTTTTTTCTTCAAATGTTTGAAAATCTTTGAAATATTCTTAGGTACTCTTTGGTTATTAATGGTTTATAGGTTATAAATAAGAACTGAAGAAAGGTTCAGTTCATAAGGGAGGTCCGGTCTATATAAACTACTTACTTGCAGAATTGAGGTACAGTATTTTGCCCACTTCAACTGTGATGTCCTACTCTGACAGGATTATTAGAGTTTCTAGCTCCAGGGGCTAATGTCCAGACCTGCAGATTAATCTTCACACACGGGCCCCTTGCCTGATGGAGTAAAGAGATACAGATATAGATATATATGCACATGTATATGTATATATATATTTATGTATGTGTGTATATATATATATACACGTATGTATTTAGCAGCAGCTATATAGGACATGCTGATTCACAATGAGAGGAAAAATTAAGTTTCTCTATAATTTAAACAGAGAAAACTGTGGCACATAGTTAAGTTGACTTTGGGGTTTTTTTGTGAAGCAGGAGGCCAGCTCTAGGACATTCAGTCATCCGGGAAATGTCATTATCTAAAACAGCATACACTAATGCAACACTAATTATAAAAACTATTACCAGGCAAGACTTTAAATGGCAATTATTTTTCCTGTTTTGAAACTGCTTTTATATATAAAATTAAGTCACTAAGGAAAGAGTTTATTAAGGATTTAATTGATTAGCCAATTTGTAGAAAAAGGATGAAAAATAGTTTGCACATGTAAAATAATATTAAAAGTTGGAAAGATAATGCTATAATAATAAATAACAATATCTGACATTTATAGGGAATCTCTCCTATTTAATTGCCACAGTGGGACATGAGTTTTGTTGTTTGGTTATTTGTTTTTAAAGGAAATCATGAGGATAAAACTAATTCTAGGAAACTAAGAGGATTTCAATTGGAAATAATAAGAACTACAAAAATTCCGGGAAGTTGGTTGTTGGAAGAATTCAAGCATAAGGGAGCAACAGAACCCATGAGCACAGAAATATAGAGTCCACCATAGTCAGCAGAAAGTTGAATTTCATTTTTTTTTTGACAAAAAGAATGACTATTCTGAGTTCCTTCAAATTCTTTTTTCTTATGCACATCCCCGATTCAGGACCTTTTAGGCCTTCCTGATGTCCATTTTTTCCCCATCTGCTTTGGTATAGCAAATAACATTGTTGCCTTGTTATCACTGGTACAGGCTTCTACGTTGCAGGCATATTCTTCATTCAATCACAACTAAAATTTATTCATCCTAAGGTGCACCTTGGCAAACATCGGACAAGGTTGTTTCTCTCTGTGAAAGAAATAAGTCCTGAAGAAGGTCTCTCTTCCCCTTTCATGCTGTTATGATTTTGGTTTCTCTATTAATCAGTAAAGTCATCATACCTCTTCACAAATGACTGTGTCATTGACATGGGACAATCACAGGATGGACTGCATCCCTACTTTTGACTGCTAGGTTTACTTCATTCTTATTTTTTTTAAATCCAAGTATATGAATATGCAAATCTGGACTATAAATGAAAGTCTGTCATTGCCATCTCCATTCTCCTAGGTTCTTGGAGATTTCCCCCTAAGCTGTTTTGCACCTGACTAGTTGCATGGTTTTAGCCCCATTAAAATAGGTCTGACACTTCAGCACAAAACAAATTGTGCCTGAAATTGGGACTATTAAAATTCTACAATGCCATCAGGAAATCAGCAGTGGCACTGCAGAGGACCTGTAAAGAACAAAAAATAAGAACACGTGAAATGTGATGCTCCATTCGCTATAGCATAGCTAACATTTTTAAGCTCCAGAAGCCTGGTTTATATAGTTTTGTGAAGTTAAAACTTATAAATCCAAGGCTGGAGCAAGCTAGTTTCATGACACTTAAGAAGCTTCCCTAGAGAACTGAAAATTTTCTCAATGACGAATACAGTCTTCTCAGTAGTAATCAGTATTCTTTTCTGTGTGTAGGGTATTCACCAACCAATTTAGCCAGGTGAAAGATAATAAGCATTTTCATCCTCTGGAAGTTATCAGCTCCAAAAAGTAATCTGTAACAGGGAGACGTGTTTTAGTCTACACATTTCATATTGATTAGGGGAATATTGGTCTTTGCTTCTGGCAAAGGCAAACAAACAAACAAACAAAAAAAGGAGCCAATTCTCAAAGTCAATGCTGATTCTCAAAGGAGGGAAGAGGCAGGGGAAGTTCAGTGCCCTGATAAACTACACTTCTTCTACCAATATCCATTACAGCTGACATCACTAATAACGTTCCCTAGATCTTCAAACGGCTCCCCCAATGTCCATAACTGATTTACTTCGGCTCTCAGCTCTTTCTATGTCTATTATAAACACATTTCATTACAACCAATCCTCCTCCGTCTAAGACACAAAGTTATTGACTTCCTGGAATAACCATAGAAATGGGACAGATCACATTTGGTGTCAGACACAACTTTGATGATGCCCAATAAATGTTAAACAACAGCTTCGGCCTCTGGTGAGCTGGGGTAAAGTATACTACTCTCTAGGAATTACATCTTCCTAGGTAACAAGAGACTACTTGGGGAGGGTTTATTTACCTTGCCTGGGTGAATAGCAGCTTCCAAAAAGTAGTTCTCTCCTTCTGGCTCAGCATAGAATTAGGTAATAATAATAAAGTGGTACCTTTAAATTCCTAAATAGAGTCTGCTCTATGGAGAGACAACATAGTCAAATGTATTGAGAAATTTAGGATCAGGAAGTTGTGAGTTATAAGGCTGACCTTGCTTCTTACTGTTTTTGCTTTCGGGCTTTGTTTGTTTCAGCTAATGGTCATAAAAACATTCAATCATTCACTTAGCAAATATGTTGTGCAAAGTGCTGTATTCATCACTGGAAAAGATAAAAAGTTTAGAGAAGATTCTGGTCCCTGTCAACATGGGGTTTACAGGCAATTCCAGGCAGGGAGGTGGTGCAGTGGATAGAGCTCTGGTCTCAGAGTCAGCAAGATCTTCATTTGAATTCTGCCTTAGATACCTCCTGTGTGACACTGGGTGAATCACTTAACCTATTTTAGCCTCAATTTTCTTACCTATAAAATGGGGATAACAACATCACATATTAATACAGGGTTGTTCCAAGGATCAAGAAGATAGTTAAAAGCATGAGAAATATGCAGGCACCTAATAGACTTGCAAAATACAGGTAGATATAATGTAACTCAGAGCCACAGTAAATATATGTATATATTTATCTATATAATATATTATACTATATAAATATAGATAATATATAATAATATATATATAGTATTATATATATATATATATATATATATATATATATATATAGTGTGTTTTCCAAACCTTAAAAGTGCTACATAAATGCTACCTCTTATTATTATTTGGAGAATAAGACACTAACATAGATAAATGCAGAAGTACATTTCAGGGTTATAATGCCAAGTGGCCCAGTGAGGTTTGAGGGGAAAGATCCCTACCACGTTCACTATCAAATAATATGATTCTTGTTTATTATTGAATAATTAGACATTTGAAGGCTTGCAATGTAAAGGTACTTATGGGTCCAGAAGTTTTCTCCAAACTCCAACAAACAGAAAGCAAGAGAAAAACCAACAAACAGCAACAACAAACCAAGGTCGATGTCTAGAAGTTTATATTCACAAATATCAAAAATATAACCACATTATATTTATAATATAATATACTCCTTATAATTATATAATATATATATTATGTACATACTTATAATCCTTATCCGATCACCACCTTATCTCCAATGAGATGTCTTGCTCAAGTTTTTCTGGTTAATTACAAAGCATCACATATTTATTATTGAGTGTTGTGGAGTTAACAGTTCTGATTGAAAACTTCCCCTTTCTGAAAATGACTTTTCCTTATAGTAAAATCTCATTTGAAATCGTTTTCTAGGAAAGGCCTCATTCTAATAAGCTGCTTGCTGATGGACACAAAGAATCAGAGAGGCACATCAGCTTGCATGTGTAGACAAGTTTACTATATCAGAACCTTGCCTAAGAACTGGGCTCTGTCTGCTGTGAGGTGACTCGGTTCAATTAGACAGAGCTCTCAACTCTGCTTGGAGTTGGAGACGCAGACTGAGAGTGCAAATGTGGCAAGGTTTCAGACCTGAGTTGTGTGGGTTTGGGAATTGCTCTCCTTGGCAGAACAAACCAGTTGCCCCTGGGGAAGTAAGTCCAGATTCTGTAGCAGCATATCATGCTGACTCAGGAATAAGAAGTGGCAGGCAGTGATGTTTGGGTAGCCTATAATTGCTCTAGTCTGTCCTTCCCAGCAGGAATTGCTGCATGATACCTCAGGGAACTGTGCTCTGGGCTGATGGCTAAGATGGAAAAACTGGACAAGCTATACATTTTTGGAAAGCTGACTCTTTGTGTACCATGGAGCTTAGTATTCCTTCTGGAGTGGGAGGAGGCCTGCAGGGGCTGGGGCAGGGAGCGGATTGCCATATCCAATAAGCAAGCTGAAGATTTGCATGCTGAAAAAGACTCTGGCTGCACTGTGATGGTAGGCACCTAACAAAGATGGAAAACTCGCCTTTTATTTAACAGCTAGAAAAAGATTGCTGTATTCAAACCAAGCTGAATATGAGATGGGAAAACTGTGGCTGTGAGTTACATTATATCTACCTGTATTTTGCAAGTCTATTAGGTTCCTGCATATTTCTCATGCTTTTAATTATCTTCTATGCCCACTGTACTATACTACTGAAAACTTATCCATAATTGCCGAGACTATTCTGTAAACGGGATGTTCGTCCTCAACAGGCTATTCTTGCATTGCATTTCTGAATAAATATATATTGGAAAATGCTTCTCCCTATATCCCACAGCTCATTACTGTCATGTCAAACAGCCTGCTCACTACTAGGGTCTTCACTGAAGAAGTACACCACCAATTAATTGATCGTAAATAGTTGTCCAAACCTGTCCTGCAATAAACTTATTACTCTAAACAATATAAGCAAAGAGTAATCATCTGATTAAGAGAGGCAGACCAAGTGGATCTGAGGCTTCTAAGGATTGCAATCAATCATCTTATCTAAAGTACATAATCAAAAGTAATTAGTACCTAGTCCCCGCTGTCCTTTTACATACCATTTTAGTGTGGGTGTTTTAGTACAGGCACACTATGGTGAGCTGAATGGATGGGAAGATCAATGATGGAAAAGGCTAAATATAGACCACAATACTGCTTCAAAGTGCATACCAAAATACAGATTGGCATTGTGGGTAATTTCTGTTACACACTACCTACCCTGGATAGTTTAACTCAAAAGAAAAGTCATCCACATCTGATTGTCATTTTTTAAAGTTTAATGGCAAAGTGTGTCTTTGAATGCTGATATTAATGCTAGATTATCTGGTACTCCAAAAGATCATTTGGGAGGGGGTGAGAGATGGGGCTGAGGGAGTACTAGTCTGGAGAATAAATAAAATATGGCATCTGTAAGGGAAAAAAGATTTCCATACAATTATTCTTTAAAAACACACAAGTGATAATAAACAATTCTAGGTAGCCCATCTTGCCATCTATATCCATTTAGTCAGCACTGATTTATCATTGTCCTTTGGGGTAACTAGGCAGACTGGAGGCTTGCCTGAAGAAACAAATACCTAATTTTGTAAACTAATTAATACGTGTAAGAGTGATAACTACCCTCATTCTATAAGTAACTGACCATATTGTACACTTAAATACTTGCTGTATTTGCTACTTGATATGAGTTTGTTTATTAAGGAGTTCCCTTTTCTTTTACTCATTTTTGAATGTTTGTGACCTCGCCACCTTCCCATTTTATAGATGCATGATCATCTTTGGATTAATTATAAACATTACCTAGGACAAGGAAGAGGAGGAAGGAGTGATTCAGAATGTTTCTCAGTGATGTCTTCAAGCAACTGGTTTGAGTCAGGATGCAGTAAAATCCCAGGTAGCGCCCTGATGCCACTTATGTGCCTCCTATTGAGGTAACCAGATGCACACATTTATTTTTGCCAACTAAAATGCTCAGTACTGGCAGGAAGGACAAATACTACAGGTTCTAACTCTGACACCAGCAGACACTGACTTAGGTAAAGCCCCCTTCCAGACTTCTTGATCACTCTTGAGGAAGCTGCCATCCTTCCAGTCTCTTAAATTTGCGACAGGTATCATCCTCATCTCCTTCCTCCTTCTCGTCCTCATCCCACATATCCAACATTGCTAATTCTATCAGATTTTGCCTCAACAATATCTCTAGCATCTACCCTTTCTACTTACAAGGTCACTATCCTAGTTAAAGCCAGATATCTGGGTCATGGGACCAACAAGATAGAGGACTAGATACTTTCTACAATCCTCATAACTTGCCAAACCTCTCAAAATAGACATTATATACACAACATAAAGCAATTTCAGCTGTTTCCATTGCTAGGACACCAAGAACCTTAATGAGGCAACAATCCAATGAACTAAAAGCTGAGAAGGCCGATCTCAAACAATTAATTCTCTCACCAACCCACAGGATAACAATAGAAATCAACTCTACACACACACACTTCCTTCCTGTGCCAGAAAAAACCCAAAACTTACTCTGGTTGGGATGGAATCATGGCAGCTTCTGTGTTGAATCAACTGAGTCAGAAAACTGAAGAACAATAGAAACTGGGTCAAGAGAAGCGTGGCTGTATCACTCACCCAAGCCTGAAGCAACAAGTTCAGTATCAAGCTGTGACCAGTTTCATCCCCCCATAAGTCATTTGAGCCAGGGAATGAAGCCAGTGAAATATTAATTATCCAGTATATAAGGAGACTAAAATGGTTTTGAGGTCCAGTCTCCAGAGAAACCACAATCAAAGGAGGAGTCAGGAAGTGAGCAACTGGAGAATATAGGAGCAACTGGAGAAAAAAAAGACCTAAAATGCCAAAGATCTTAGTAGGTAGAAAACTCAATTAAAGACTATGAGCATAAGCAGATAAAGCAACAGGAAAAAACAAAAGAAATACCTATAGAACACTAATTCAAGCCCTCATTGCCTTCATGATTACAAAAGCCTCCTAAGAGTCTCCCTTTCTCAAGGGCTGTCTCACATCCATCCTCCACACAGCAGACGCAGCACAGATCTGGTTATATGTTATATATACTTAACAAACTCCAATCAGAGATGGAGAGTTTCTTTCCTAGAGAAAGCCCTTCACAACATGGCTTCAACCTACCTTTATAGCCATATTATATGTTATTCCCTTTCATGTCCTCCAGTCCCACTGAACTGATTTTCTTGCTGTCGTCATACATGACACTATGACTCATAACTTGGGACCTCCAGGGTGTCTCTCATGCTCTTAGACATGTGCATGCTATCTTCTCTGATAGAAGGGTCTTCCTCTGCCTCAGTCACTTAGTCACTGCTTCTTGAGGGAAGAGACAGTTTTTGCCTTTCTTTGTATCCCCAGCCCCTAACACAGTGTTTGGCAAATAAAGGGAAGTTAATAAATTCTTGTGGATTGATTCATCCTATACTTCTATTTAAATTATTTATTGTGTATGTATGTTTGTGTTTTGTGTCACACTTTTCTCCCACATATGAGACTCCTACTATTAAATTTTCTTCTTTGTAAAAAATATAAACGATAATCAAAAACTTTTCAAAATTAAAGTGTTTAAATTATTTTAAAAAACAAAGTGTTTTATTTCTTTTATGGCTTTGTTCTTGTCCGCAACACAGCTGCAGTGGAATGGAACATGTCCTGGCTCAGGACTCAGAGTTCAAATCCAAGATCCGGTAGAGGCAATGTGGTAAATTAGGAAGAGCATTAACTGTAGAGTCAGAGGACCTCAGTCCATGTAACTACTCCTGCTCCTCAGCTTCTGCATCTGGAAAATGAGGTGGCTGATCTACAATCATGGATTTTGATTTGGAAAGAACCTTAGAAGTCATTGACATCAGCCCTCTTGTTTTGTAGATGGGGAAACTGAAGAACAAAGATATTAAGTGACCTTATTGCAAATCTTGCCTCAGACACTTACTGTGTGAGCCTAAGAAAGTCACTTAAACTTCTTGCAGATTCAGTTTCTTCAACTGTAAAATATCAGCTATCTCAGGGTGGTTGTGACCGTAAAATGAGATAACACATGTAAAGTATTTTGAAAGTCTTAAATTGTTTTCTAAATGATAGTTATGGTTACTGTTGTTGTCATTGTCCAAGGTCACATGAATAGTGAATGTCTGTGGTAGAATTTGAACTGGCTTTCAGCTCTAAATTTATGATTCTTTTATCGATTTGTGAAAGTGTTAAAAAAGTAAGAATTCAGCAAAAAATGCTCCATAGGAATAGGCAAATTTGTTGTTAGTCCATCGATTTAAGTGCTGGTAACTGACAGAAGCACCACATGAAGGAGGAAAGAGAAGGAAGGAGAATGATCAGCATGTCATAGTAGTAGTCATCAGTCATCCCCCCCACCAAAGAGGAAGAACCAAGTCAGTTAGCATATTTTTGCCATAGCTATTCTTCCCTGGGATCTCATCTGGCTCTGCTGGCATCCCTGTCCCATTTGCTCCCCCTTGTCTTTGAATTACTTTTGATTATCCCCTCCATGCATTTGCCCTCCAACCCAACAATGAACTAGTACTATACCCTTTTTGACTTCTTAATACCAACATTTCAGTCTATCTGATCTTACTGCTAGCCAACTACCCTAGTGCTCTCCAGGCCTGGCCATGTCATTTGTATCCAATCTCAGCCAAGCCTGTCAATAACTATCAGCTTGGGACCTAACATTACCTCAGGCCCAAATGCCTCCTGGGCCTGACTGTACCTCCAACCACGACACTCCCCTAGTCCAGCCTCCACTCTGTGGGACAGGATATGCTTGACAAGTTTTCATCCTAGAGCTTTGGTGGCTTGGGGCAATGGAGCACCTGGAGGGGATGCTGCTAGCTTTGCAGCGAGTGCTGACCAAAATGCCTCCATGAGATAGCAGCTGACCTAGCTCTTGAATGAGAATGCCACATTTATGAAAACATTGCCCTCCCTGCCAAAAGAAACTAAACAGTTCTGAATGCTGATGGAAATGGGAAGGTCATCCTCAGTTAACATATTATATCTACCAGAAAAGTTTTTCAGACAGGCCACAGAGCTCCCTGACTTTCTGAGTTAGAGCTGGTTTTCAATGGACTTATTCCATTTGCTTAGACAAGTTTCACTTGGGTCTGGCCAATGTAGCCTTTATATCTTAATAGTTCTCACATCCTGTTGACCGCTGGTTACCTACTGCCTCTCTGAGAACAATCTTCTGCTGAATTTGAGTATTTTGTTATGGAGCTCCAAAAAGTCTTTACAGTTGCCCACAACTGAATATGCAAAGGAATTTGGTGGTGGTATTTATTAAGGCCTCCATAGTAATGGTTCAGGACTGACATTGGAATGAATCAACCTTCACCAATTAGTTTCTGTTGTTGTTCAGTTGTCTCTATTGTTTCTGACTCTTTGTGACCCCTTTGGGACTTTTTGGCAAAGATACTGGAGTAATTTGCCATTTCCTTCTCCAGCTCATTTTTTATTTGAGGTAACTGAGGCAAAGAAGATTAAGTGATTTGCCCAGGGTCACACAACCAGTAGGTGTCTGAGTCTGGATCTGAACTCAAGTCTTCTTGACGGCACCACCTAGATGCTCAATCAGTTCTTGGTGTCTTCCAAAATTAATGACCTTTCTTGAAGAGAGTAGATACCCTAAAGGAGCTTAATCCCTCAGATTTCCTGTGGTAATGTTCAGCTCTACTCTCTTTGAGGCTTGCTGAAGCTTCATACAACTTTCCTGAAACTAGCTACAGACTCCAAGGAGACCAAACAATCAGAGACGAACATTACCCACTCTAGTCAAATGAGAGCAATGGATTGCTTAGAAGCATGGCTGTATCGTGGTCAGCCAGACATTTCTCTGGCACTTGTCTAGCCCAGTCACAGGCAGCAGGAAACTAGTCTTTCAATGGAGTTGCCTTACCACAGGTTCCTCCTGTAGCCTCTCCACTGTCCCATCTTCATCTGTCTCTGAAGATGGAGGAGCTGCTCAGCTATAGGTATGGTTCTTGTGGACTTGAAAACTTCTAAGAACTCTTTGCCATAGCTCTAGCTCAGTAGGACAAGATAGTTTCAGCCATGTACAATGTAGTTATTCAAGAAGATTACATAATAATAAAAATAATTCACATGGGGGGGCGGAGCCAAGATGGTGGCTGGAAAGCAGGGACTTGTGTGAGCTCCCCACCACATCCCTCCAAAAACCTGTAAAAATGGCTCTGAACAAATTCTAGAACTGCAGAACCCACAAAATAGCAGAGGGAAGCAGGGATCCAGCCCAGGACAGCCCGGATGGTCGCTGGATGAGGTCTATCCTGCACAGAGCGGAGGGGAGTGGAGCTCAGCGTGGGTGGAGGCAGGACCAAACAGACCAGGAACCAGGCGGAACAGGCCCTAGGGCCCTGAATCAGTGAGCTGTGGCAGTTACCAGACTTCTCAACCCACAAACACCAAAGGCAACAGAGAAGGTTAGTGGGAAAAGCTGCAGGGGACAGAGTGAAAAGAGTTCGCAGTTCAGCCACCGCCCCAGGGGCAGCGGGGGTGGTGCAGCTACAGAACTACAGCTGCAGTTACTTCAGGCCCCGGGCCCGAATGGTGGGAGGAATTAAGTGGCGGATCAGAGCAGGAGTGCAACAGCCTGCTGAAGATTTGCATCAGGTCCAGGTTGGTGCTTCTTGGGGAAGGAGGAGTGCTGGTGTGGCAGAGCTGGCTGTATAGAAATAGCTCTGAAATCAACAGTGCATCCCCTCAAGCTTGGAACAAAGTACTCTTTGCTCTACAAGCAATCACACCCCAACAAAAAACTCAAGGGTCAAGCAGTTAGCTAGGAACATGGCTAGGCAGCGAAAACGCACTCAGATTCAGTCTCAGACTTTGGAATCTTTCTTTGGTGACAAAGAAGACCAAAACATACAACCAGAAGAAGTCAACAAAGTCAAAGAGTCTACATCAAAAGCCTCCAAGAAAAACATGAACTGGTCTCAGGCCATGGAAGAGCTCAAAAAGGAGTTGGAAAAGCAAGTAAGAGATGTAGAGGAAAACTCAGGACAAGAAATGAGAATGATGCAAGAAAACCATGAAAAACAAGTCAATGACTTACTAAAGGAGACCCAAAAAAATACTGAAAAAAATATTGAAGAAAACAGTGCCTTAAAAAATAGACTAAGTCAAATGGCAAAAGAGCTCCAAAAAGCCAATGAGGGGAATAATGCCTTGAAAGGCAGAATGAGCCAAATGGAAAAGGAGGTCCAAAAGACCACTGAAGAAAATGCTACCTTAAAAATGAGATTGGAGCAAGTGGAAGCTACTGACTTTATGAGAAATCAAGATATTATAAAACAGAACCAAAGGAATGAAAAAGTGGAAAACAATGTGAAATATCTCATTGGAAAAACCACTGACCTGGAAACTAGATCCAGGAGAGATCATTTAAAAATTATTGGACTACCTGAAAGCCATGATCAAAAAAGAGTCTAGATATCATCTTTCAAGAAATTATCAAGGAGAACTGCCCTGATATTCTAGAGCCAGAGGGTAAAATAGAAATTGAAAGAATCCACAGATCGCCTCCTGGAAAAGATCCCAAAAAGAAAACTCCTGGGAATATTGTCACCAAATTCCAGAGCTTCCAGGTCAAGGAGAAAATACTACAAGCAGCCAGAAAGAAACAATTTGAGTATTGGGGAAAAGCAATCAGGATAATACAAGATCTAGCAGCTTCCACATTAAGGGACTGAAGGGCTTGGAATATGATATTCCGGAGGTCAAAAATTGGGAAGAGAAATGAGAGTGATGTGAGAAAACCATGAAAAACAAGTCAATGACTGGCTAAAGGAGGCCCAAAAAATACTGAAGAAAATAACACTTTAAAAAATAGACTAACTCAAATGGCAAAAGAGCTCCAAAAAGCCAATGAGGAGAAGAATGTCTTGAAAGGCAGAATTAGCCAAATGGAAAAGGAGGTCCAAAAGACCACTGAAGAAAATACTACCTTAAAAATTAGGTTGGAGCAAGTGGAAGCTAGTGACTTTATGAGAAATCAAGATATTATCAAACAGAACCAAAGGAATGAAAAAGTGGAAGACAATGTGAGATATCTCATTGGAAAAACCACTGACCTGGAAAATAGATCTAGGAGAGATAATTTAAAAATTATTGGACTACCTAAAAGCCATGATCAAAAAAAAGAGCCTAGATATCATCTTTCAAGAAATTATCAAGGAAAACTGCCCTGATATTCTAGAGCCAGAGGGTAAAATAGAAATTGAAAGAATCCATACATCACCTCCTCAAATAGATCCCAAAAAGAAAACTCCTAGGAACATTGTCACTAAATTGCAGAGCTCCCAGATCAAGGAGAAAATACTGTAAGCAGCCAGAAAGAAACAATTTGAATATTGTAGGAAAACAATCAGGATAATGCAGGATCTAGCAGTTTCCACATTAAGAGACCTAAGGGCTTGGAATACAATATTCTGGAGGTCAATGGAGCTAGGATTAAAACCAAGAATCACCTACCAAAAAAAAATGACTACAGCGATCCAAGCTGAAATATGGATTTTCAATAAAATAGAGGACTTTCAAGCTTTCTCAGTGAAAAGACCAGAGCTGAATAGAAAATTTGACTTTCAAACGCAAGAATCAAGAGAAACATGAAAAGGTAAACAAGAAAGAAAAATCATAAGGGACTTACTAAAGTTGAACTGTTTTGTTGACATTCCTACATGGAAAGATGATGTGTATGATTCATGAGACCTCAGTATCATAGTAGCTGAAAGGAATTTGTATGTGTGTGTATATATATATATATATATATATATGTGTGTGTGTGTGTGTGTGTGTGTGTGTGTGTGTGTGTGTATGCATATATATACATATGTATGTATCTATGTATGTATATATGTAGGTATATATATACACATATATATATACTATATATGTATGTGTGTGTGTGTGTGTGTGTGTGTGTGTGTGTGTGTATATATATATATATATATATATATATATATATATATATATATAGACAGAGGGCACAGGGTGAGTTGAATATGAAGGGATGTTATCTAAAAAAAATAAAATCAAATTAAGGGATAAGAGAGGAATATATTGAGAGAGGGAGAAAGGGAGAGATAGAATGGGGTAAATTATCTCACATAAAAGTGGCAAGAAAAAGCAGTTCTGTAGGAAGGGAAGAGGTGGCAGGTGAGGAGGAATGAGTAAATCTTGCTCTCATCGGATTTGACTTGAGGAGGAAATAACATACACACTCAATTAGGTATCTTACCCCACAGGAAAGAAGGAGGAAGAAGATAAAAAAGGGGGGACGATAGAAGGCAGGGCAGACAGGGGGAGGAGGTAATCAAAACAAACACTTTTGAAAAGGGACAGGGTCAAGGGAGAAAATTCAATAAAGGGGGATAGGTTAGGAAGGAGCAAAACATAGTTAATCTTTCACAACATGAGTATTGTGGAAGGGTTTTTCATGATGATATGCATGTGGCCTATGTTGAATTGCTTGCCTTCTTAGGGAGGGTGAGTGGGGAGGGAAGAAGGGAGAGAATTTGGAACTCAAAGTTTTAAAAACAGACTTTCAAAAACAACAAAAAAAAAGTTTTTGCACACAACTAGGAAATAAGATACGCAGGCAATGGGGCATAGAAATTTATCTTGCCCTACAAGAGAAGAAGGGAAAGGGGGATGGGAGGGGAGTGGGGTGACAGATGGGAGGACTGACTGGGGAACGGGGAAACCAGAATATACGCCATCTTGGAGTGGGTGGGAGGGTAGAAATGGGGAGAACATTTGTAATTCAAACTCTTATGAAAATCAATGCTGAAAACTAAATATATTAAATATATATTTAAAAAATTCACATAGCTATAGAAGCAGCTAGGTGCCACATGGGATAAAGTAATGAACCTTGGAACCAGGAAGACTTCAGTTCAAATCTGGCTTCAAACACATACAAGCTATATAACCATAAACAAATCACTTGACCCTTGTCTCCCTCCATTTACACTTCCGTAAAATGGGTGTAATAGCACATATATCTCAGGATTGTTATAAACATAAAATGAGACAATATTTATAAAGTGCTTTGCAAACAAACACATAAATGCTAGCAATTGTTATTTATTACCCTTTAACAAGGCACGTCTCTGAAAGCCCTATAAAGTTTGTATTGTTTTCTTTTTTTCTATTTCTTTTTCCACATGTGGAAACAAGATCGGAGAGGCTATGAGATTTTCTCATTGTCACCAAACTAGAAAATAGCAGTCAGGTTTCAAACCCAGGCCTTCTGACTTTAAGTTCAGTGTTCTTTCCATGATGGATGCCCATTCCACTTTGGATTTATGAACTAAACTAAATCCCTACCAGCAAGAGTGAGGGAACACACCAAGTTCCTCCCTTGGGATATTATAGTGTTATCTTCTACCTCAGTCAGTATCACCTGGACACTGACTTCCAACTATTGACTAAAAATCAAGATGACTAGGAAGTTCTTAACGGGATCAGATCAGATGTTTTGTTACCTCAATAGCCAATCAAATGTTCTATCAACATAATCCCTGGTACCAGGATTAGCATATGCTGGCACCAGAGTTATTATATACTGAGCTAGCAAAGAGAAGCATAGGAGAAAAGAGGTAGTAATGAGGCTGCCTACCAAAATGAAGGTCTACAGAGCCACTGTTCAGACCTCATTGTTGTATGTCTGTGAAACCTGGATGGTCGACTAGCTCCATGCCAGGAAATTGAATTGCTTCCATTTGTGTTTTCTTAGGCAGATTCTGAATATCACCTGACTCTAAGATAAGGTACTGGTCACTGAGGTCCTTTCTTGTACTAAACTGTCACACATTCAAACACTACTATCAAGACTGCAACTCCAATGGGTTGACCACATTGTTCAAATGCCAAACATATGTTTACCTAAAAGACTATTTTACAGAGAACTCATGCAAGGCAGGCACTAACATGGTGGTCAGAAGAAGTGATATTCTAAAGGTCTCTCCAAAGAACTTTGGAATTGATTGTGAGACATGGGAGACACTGGCACAGGACTGCCTAACATGCCGTGCCAGCATCAAAGACACTGTGCTCTATGAGTGAAATAGAGTTGCAGTAACTCAAAAGAAACATGAGATGCACAACTTTAGATACTCTACTCCAAATGTTCATATGGACTATTTGTGCCTGACCTGTGGCAGAGCCTTTCAAGCTCATATTGGTCTGATCAGCCAGTCAGACACTGTACCTTGACTCCAACATAGTGGTGTCACTTTGGTCCTCTTTAAGAATGAAGGGCAACAACCAACCAACCTGGTGCTGCAATCCCAGTAGGCTGAATAAATTACCTCATGTGGTCGGACACTCAGTCTTTCCGGGGATGCCTGAAAACAAACTTATATAGTTTAGGACTCCACATTATATCCATGAGAAAATGGTAAGGAACTTGAAATCATGCAATATGACAATCGACTGAAGGATCTATGGGTGTTTAGAATGAGGAAGAGGAGGAAAACTGGTGGATATATGATAGCTGGCTTCAAATAGTATTCAAATATTTGTTGTCATGTGGAAAATGTATTCCTTTGTTTTGTTTTATCCTACAAGAAAACTACAAAGAGGAATATTTCGACTCTGAATTAAATGAAGTTTTCTAATGATTAGATCTGCCCAAAAGCAGTATGGACTGCTTTTGGAGGTAGTGAGCTCCTCATCAATGAAGACATTCAAGCAGAACATAGAATACCACTTCTTGGGGATCTTCTAAAGGGGATTCATCCTTTGGGCATGGGTTAGACTAGATGGCCTGTGATGTTTCTTCCAACTCCAAAATTATATTATTTAAGTGAAATAAGAAACATGATATCTGCATCATTTTCAAAATGCCATTTTTATGACATCAGGAGGCTGTTATCCAAAGTACATCATTGCATATTATCCCAACTACAAATGCCGCATAAATCACCTATAGCTGACTCATAGTTACAGTCCTCCCAAGACGAAGGAACATAGTGTCTATAGTACTGCAGTTATTATCATTTTTCTTATCTTCGGTGTCTTCCCTCAGAAGTTTCCCATGACCTCAATTATATTCATATGCTTCTGAAAGCAGTTGGGCTGGTATTGCTAGCAACAGGAAAGAGATAAAAACACTTTATTATTCATGACCTCTACTTGCTTAATTATAATTATCTATATACCAGCATGAATTAATTACAAATACATGTCATCACTTGAAATTGTGGCTGTAAATGTGGTCACACAAATCTAAAGAAATTAACTAGTAAGGTTCAACATTTCATATACAGAGTTAGCTCATCTCCATCATATATGTATGTGGTTGCTCTAATTTATTCCCTACTTAATTTTATTGACATAAGCTTATGAGTTATACAGGTTGCCTTTCAACACACACATACACACACACACACACACACACACATACACACGCACACACGCACACACACATATACACACACAGAGAAGTAGGCAAAGCAGGTGACCCAAGCCAGAAAAGACTTTGGGGGGGATAGGGGAGGGGAAGTAGCCAGGGCATGTCAGTCATCTTGGTTCTGCAAATGAGCTTAGAGATAGAGGTATGTCAGAAAGAAAACAAGAATTTAGTGAGAGGCTCAACACTTGACATAGAACCTGAAGTAGTAAGAGAAAACAATCAGTTCCTGGTTCTTATGATGATGGTGATTATAAGCATCTTGAGGGCAGGGACTATCTTTTGCCTCTTTTTGTGTCCCTAGCATTTAGCACAGTGCCTGGCACATAGTTGGTTGGTTGTTGTCCTTCATGTTTGAAGAGTACCAAAATGACATCAGTATGTCGAGGTCAAGGTATAGTGAGTGCATTGTGGCTGATCCGACCAATTCAAGCTCAGAAGGCTCTACCATAGGTCAAGTACAAATAGCCCATCTGAACAGTTGGAGTGGACATGTCTCTAAATTTATGCATCTCATGTTTCTTTTGAGCTACTACAATTCTGCTTTGCTCATAGAGCATGGTGCCTTCCTTGAGGTGGGCATGCCATGCTGGGCAGTCCTTTGTCAGTGTCTCCGATGTCTCATAATCAATTCCAAAGTTCTTCATAGAGACCTTGAGAGTGTCCTTGTATCACTTCTGACCACCATGTCTGCCCCTGCCTTGCAGGAGTTCTTTGTAAAATAGTCTTTTAGACAAACATACTTTTAGCATTTGAACAATGTGGCCAGCCCATTGGAGTGATACTCTCTACAGTAGAGTTTGAATGCTTGGCAGTTCAGCTTGAGAAAGGACCTCAGTGTCCAGTACCTTATCCTGCCAGATGATCTTCAGGATCATCCTAAAACAATTCAAATGGAAGCAATTCAGTTTCCTGGCATGGCACTGATATCCTGTCTAGGTTTCACAGACATAATAATGAGGTCAGAAGAAATATCTGGAAGGGTATAGAAGTCTTCTGAACATGTAAAGAAGAGAGAAAACTAGGGGAGAGGGTGTGGGAGGGACTTTTAGAAGGGTGTGTAGTTTAGGATTTGGGAGGGTGAGGGGAGAGAATGGGGAGGTACTTTTGAAGGGGTGTGCAGACTGGGATTGGAAGGGCGAGGGGGACTCTTGGAGGGGTAGGTGGGATGGGGAGTAGAAGCATTGGGGGGTTGGAATATAAGGTTACAGGAATAGGGTATAAAGAGAGTCATAAAAAGAAAATAGTGAGTAAAAATGAGATGGAGGGAAATTCACAAATAGTAACTATGACTTCGGATGTAAATGGGATATTTATAGCAACTCTCCTTCTGGTGGCAAAGAACTGGAAGTTGTAAGGATCCCCATCAATTGAGGAATGCCTGAACAAGCTGTGGCACATGGGTGTATATTACACTATAAGAAATGGTAAGCTTGATGACCTTAGAAAGGCATGGAAAGACTTACATGACATGGTGAAGAGTAAAATGAGTAGAACCAAGAAAACATTGTATACAGTAACAGCAATATTGTTTTGAGAACAATTTAAGGCAACCAAGTCATTTTGACTATTAGAAATAGGCAGATTACAAATAAAGGACATATGAAGAGACACATTGTACACAGACCTCTTTTCTGCTTCTGGGATTTCTTTTGGAGTTGCCAGGCAGCAAAAACCATATTGACTATTCCTTGGTCCTTTCTGAAGCCACACTTTCTCTTGAGTAGATGACCATCTTTCAGTTGAAGGATCAGCTTATCAAGGTTCCAACATTACCAGCCCTCCACCCACACATGTTTCCTCTGTATTAGTTCATCCTTTCATGCCCCCTTTTCATAATATAATTGCTCCTTTTTTCCTTTTGCTACCCAATTTTATTTTTTTAGAATCACTCTATCATATACAACTCAGCCCCAACTTTTCTTTCAAATCACCTTAGTAATGATGACAATTTTAAGAATATTGATAACATTTTCATATACATAACAAGTAAGCAGTTTGACCTTAATGAGTACCTTATAATTAATTGTTTATATTAAATTTTCCATTGAGTTCTGTTTTTTTTTTACTGTTGTTACAAATACCTAAAAGTCTTTTAGTTCATCAAATATCTATTTTTATTTCATTCAGGATTATTATATTCAACTTTGTTGGGTAAGTTATTCTTGGACGCAACCCCAGACATTTTTTGCTCTTCAAAATATAATGTTCTAAGACCTATGGTCTTTTAGAGTAGAAGCTACTTAGTCTTGTGACATCCTAACTGTATTTCTGCAGTATTTAAATTATTTTTTTCTTGTTGCTTGCAACATTTTCTCCTTAACCTGGGAAGTTTTAAAACTTGGCTTTGACGTTCCTGTAAGTTTTCCTCCTGGGATCTCTTTCAGGTGGCGAACAGTAGTTTTTTTTCTATTTTGACTTTATTCTTTTGTTCTAGAACTTCAGGGCAATTTTCCTTAATACTATATCCAGATTCTTTTTTTGATCGTAACTTTCAGGTAATCTGACAATTCTTATGCTGTCTATCCTTGATCTGTTCTCCAGATCAGTTGTTTTTCTAATGAGATGCTTTATATTCTCTTCTATTTTTTCTAGTTTTATTATTTCTTGGTGTCTTAGAACATCATTTGATTCCTCTTGTCCAATTCTAGTTTTCAAGGAGTGATTTTCTTCCCTGAGATTTTCCTTGATATTACTCACAACTCAGGATTAAAACCTGATTATAATAATAAGAACTTTACTTTTGATGGAGTTAAATTCTGCCTTCTTAGAGACTGGTGAACTATTCTGCTGGTAAACCCTGTAAAGTTCTCATTTTTATTTGTCAGCTTCTGAATTTCTCTATAATTTTTATCAAACCAATCTTTATGTTTGTGAGTGTTCTGACCCAGATGAGTAAATGCTATGTTGTATGTATGTTTCTCTGAAAGCTGCCCACTCCTTTTTTTGTTCCACTGTTACCAACCATGTGTTGACTCAGTTTTCCCTCTAAGTTAGCATCAAACTGTTCACACTTGGAGAAGTGGTCTAATCTACTGATATTAAATCTTTTGGTAGTCATCTTGCCTTGGGGTCACTGCTTTTGTTGAATGTGAACATTTAGTTCAGAGAGGATAAGTCTATGATCAGTCCAGCAATCTGTGCCATACATTGCCTTCATCACTCTCATATTCTGTCTGTAATGACACAGTCTGTTAAATGCCAACATTTGCTTTGAGGATGCATCCATAACATTTTATGGCATTTAGGTAAATGGAAGACAGTGTTGGTGATGAGAAGGAAACAGGACACACAAGTCTTCAGTAGTAAGTGACCATTCCTGTTTCTGCTTCCAACTCCATTCCTCCCAAAGACTACCTGCCATGTATAATAGTGTGTGCCTACTCTAATGCTATGGCCACCCAGAATTACAAGCTTCTCCTCTTTTGGCACTTTGATGATGAGGATCTCTAGTTTTCATAACATTTTTCTTTGATTTTATCAGGGTTCCTCATGGCGGGAACATATACACTGCTAATGGTGGCATGGCACTTTCCTGTAAGTGGTAACCACATTGTTATGAGCCTGTCATTCACTCCTTTTGGGAAACATACAAGCTTTTTAACTAGATCACTTTTGATTGTGAAACCTATGCCAGTTTTATTGCACTCCTCATCACTTTAGCCACTCCAGAAAAAATGTGTATCCAGTTCTGACTTTGGTAAGCTGCCCTTCATCTGTCAGCTTTGTTACACTCAGGGCTGCTATTTGGAAGTAATACCTGTTGAGTTGTCCCCCAAGAAGAGCTATTTGTCTTTCAGATCTACTGGATTTCATGTTGTCCATAAATGTGTGCACACTCCATGTACCAGTGGTAAGTGAAATGAGCTTCACAAAAGCTTTTGTACTTTTTTGTGTTTTGACCACAGGGTAAGATCTATGCCTGCTGCAATTAGCAGACCAGGGTTAGGTTAAGTGAAGAAGATAATTTTTAGGGAACCTTTTCTAGCCCCTTCCTCATTCCAGGAGGTGAGTAGTGCAGTATTTTAGAAAGGCTTCTCAGACATCCCACTGCTGCTTCAGTCTAGTTAGAAGACAACTCTATGGCATGGGAAGCCTATGTGCAGGGTCATGACTACCATTTCCAGTGTATCTACAACTGCTGCTTTGTCACTTGCCTGTCACCACAGGATTTTGAGGTAGGTAAAAATGGTAAAATGGTATTGATGATATCATTTGACTCACACATAAATTGGACTTAAGTGAAGTAGAGTTGTGAGAAGTCCTTGGGCTCACTCTCTCTTTCAGAATCATCTGAGTTCAGTGGCAAGACAAAAGTGAAGATGACTAGCAATGGCTTGGAATACAGTAAATGATCTTGGTGTCTTAGATGTCTAGCTAAGGTCTAGGCACTCCCCAGCACCTGCATCCACTGCCTTTATGGCCCACTGAAACAAATTGTTCACATCTACCTATTCTACTGGGGAAGTCTTCACATGTTTTCTATAGACATTCCCTACCCCAGCCCCAACTCATTGATGGGTTTGAGGACCAACAGTCACTCTCAGCCTGGTTTAGCCCATCTGTCAAAATGGTTTATTGGGAAATGGCCACCGTACACACTACACCTTCTTGGAGCCACAGGTGACAGTTAGGGAGCAGGTGGACACCAAATACAGAAAACATCCCTGAAAAGGTCTCAGCAGTCCTCACACCAGAGATGCTAGTCTTTCGTGCTTAATAAAAGTTTTTGTTTTTGTTTTTTTTTTACTGATGGATTAATAATAAGCCAGACAGTTTCCATGGAATAATAGCCCTGGGGGCAGAGCCAAGAGGGCAGCTGGAAAGCAGTGACTTGCCTAAAGCTCTTCCCCAGGACCCTCCAAACACCTATAAAAATGGCTCTGAACAAATTCTAGAATGGCAGAACCCACAAAATAGCAGGTGGAAACAGGGCTCCAGCCCAGGACAGTCTGGATGGTTGCTGGGTAAGGTCTATTGCACCATGATGGGAGCGGAGTGGAACAGAGCTCAGTGTGGGCCCTGCCCAGACCAACCAGGCCAGGAGCCAGGTGGAACAGGCCTTAGCACCCTGAATCAGTGAGCTGTGGCAGTTACCAGACTTCTCAACCCACAAACACCAAAGACAACAGAGCAGGTTAGTTCGAAAAACTGTGGGGACAGAGTGAAAGGAGCTCAAGGTCAGCCACTACCCTGGGGCAGCAGAGGTGGTGCAGCTCTGAACCTGCTTACAGAGCTACAGCTGCAGTTGTTTCTGGCCCCAGGCCCAACTGGTGGGAGGAATTAAGTGGCAGATCACAACGGGAGTGCAGAGCCTGCTTAGATCTGAATAGTAGTCCTGGTTGGCAGTTCTTGGGGGAGAGGTAGTGCTGGTGTGGCAGAGCTCACTGTGTAGAAATAGCTCTGAAAACAACAGTGTAGCCTCTCAAGCTTGGGACAAAGTACTCTCTGCTCTACAAGCAGTCATACCCCACTGAAAAACTCAAGGATCAAGTAAGTTGGCTGAGAACATGGCCAGGCAGCAAAAACACACCCAAGATTCAGTCTCAGACTTTGGAATCTTTCTTTGGTGACAAAGAAGACCAAAACATACAGCCAGAAGAAGTCAACAAAGTCAAAGAGCCTACATCAAATGCCTCCAAGAAAAACATGAACTGGTCTCAGGCCATGGAAGAGCTCAAAAAGGACTTGGAAAAAAAAGTTAGAGAAATAGAGGAAAAATTGGGAAGAGAAATGACAGTGATGCAAGAAAACCATGGAAAACAAGTCAATGACTTGCTAAAGGAGACCCCAAAAAATACTGAAGAAAATAACACCTTAAAACATAGACTAACCCAAATTGCAAAAGAGCTCCAAAAAGCCAATGAGAAGAATGCCTTGAAAGGCAGAATTGGGCAAACAGAAAAGGAGGTCCAAAAGACCAGTGAAGAAAATACTACCTTAAAAATTAGATTGAAGCAAGTGGAAGCTAGTGACTTTATGAGAAATCAAGGTATTATAAAACAGAACCAAAGGAATTAAAAATTTAAGACAATATGAAATATCTCTTTGGAAAAACCATTGACCTGGAGAATAGATCTAGGAGAGATAACTTAAAAATTATTGGACTACCTGAAAGCCATGATCAAAAGAAAAGAGATTAAGTATTTATTAAATGCCTACTATGTGCCAAGCACTGTGCAAAGTAATTTGCAAATATTATCTCATTCGATCATAGAATCCTATAACTTGAACTGGAGCCCATTTAGTCCAACCCTTCATTTTACAGATGAAGAAACTGAGGCCTAAGCAGGGTAAGTGACTTGCCTAAGGTCACACAGGTAGAAAGCGGAAGAGATAGCATATGCACCCCAGTCCCTTGACCTCGGAGTCAGTGCTCTTCCTATAATTTCAAACTGTGGAATTATCTGCCTTGCAATGTGGCAGATGGTATTTTTTCTCCCAGAGAACTCTGACAAGACAGCATTGTCATAGACCAGTGACCTATACTTTCCATCTGAGCAGTATAGGATACAGGGATTCACATTGCAAGAGGAGAAGGGATGAGTATTAAATGGCTTGAGGGAAGCTAGTTGTGGTAAGAATGACCCTCCATACTAACAATATAATCTAAGAGTCCTGAACTTCAAGGAAATCCAGCTCTCCAAGGAGCAGAGGAACCACTTCCATAGATAATAGTTGAGTTATACCATTCCACCATATTGTAAGGCATGTGCCAGCAATGGATAAAGTTAACAAATCTGCTTTAGGGAAAAGCAAGGACAAAGTGAAATGGCTCAAGAAAAAAGATAACACTTCTAGTGTATGATGTCATTGTGAACTCTAAAAAGAGAGAAAGAGACTTTGAAATTACTCTAGAATGATGGTTGTCAAAGTACGGTTAGGAGACTCTTGTTTATCTTTGAGACTCAGGGTATCCATGAGGTAAAGTTTTTTCATAATAATATTAAGATATTTTTATTTCTTATATGAAAAGTGTAGATAATAAGATACATATAAGTAGCAGAACTAGTTTTTGAAATTATATTCTTTTTTAAAAATTTTGGTTGATTTATTATTACCATTATCAATTACATTTATGGTTTTTTCCTTTTTTATAATTAAGATTTTTTTATTTTTAGTTTACAACACTCAGTTCCACATAATTTTGAGTTCCAGATTTTCTTCCCCCCCCCAAGATGGAATGGAATCCAATATATCTTCTACATATAATTTCTCATTGAACTTATTTACACAATAGTCATTGTGAAGAAGAATTATGACCAATGGAATGAATCATGAGAAAGAAGAAACAAAACCATAAAAAAAGAACAAAAAAGAAAAACCAAGGGAAAAAAATGAATAGCATACAGTGTTCCTCAATCTGCATTCAGACTCCATAGTTCTTTCTTTGGATGTAGATAGCTCTCTCCATCATCAGTCCTTTGGAGTTGTCTTTGAACCTTGTATTGCTGGGAAGAGCGAAGTCTATCAGGGTTACTCATCACAGAATCTGTATATCTGTTGTTGTGTATAATGTTCTCCTGGTTCTGCTCCACTCACTCAGCATTATATCATGTAGGTTTTTCCAGGTTATTATGAAGTCTGTATCTTCCCCATTTCTTATAGCACAATAGTATTCCATTACTTTCATATACCACAACATGTTCAGCCATTCCCCAATTGATGGGCATCCCCTTGATTTCCAATTCTTTGCTACTACAAAAAGAGCCACTATAGATATTTTTGTACATATGGGTCCTTTTCCCACTTGTGTAATCTCTTTGGGATACAACCCTAGAAGTGGTATTGCTGGATCAAAGGGTATGCACATTTTTATAGCCCTTTGGGCATAGTTCCAAATTGCTCTCCAGAATGGCTGGATCAGTTCAAAACTCCACCAGCAATGTAATAGTGTTCCAATTTTCCCACATGCTCTCCAGCATTTATCATTTTCCTGTTTTGTCATTTTAGCCAATCTGACAGGAGAGATGTGGTACCTAAGAGTTGCTTTGATTCGCATTTCCCTAATCAGTAGTGATTTCGAGCATTTTTCCATATGCCTATAGATATCTTTACTTTCTTCCTCTGAAAACTGCCTGTTCATATCCTTTGACCATTTCTCAATTGGGGAATGACTTGTGTTCCTAGGGATTTGGCTCAGTTCCCTGTATATTTTAGAGATGAAGCTTTTATCAGAGACAGTAGTTGTAAAGATTTTCTCCCAATTTTCTGCTTCCCTCCTAATCTTCATTGCATTGGCTTTTTTTATAAAAAACTTTTCAATTTAACATAATCAAAATTATCCATTTTGCATTTTGTAATGCTCTCTGTCTTTTGTTTGGTCATGAATTCTTTGCTCTTCCATAAATCTGACAGGTTCCTTGCTTTCCCAAATGGCTTATAATATCAGCCTTTATTCCTAAATCATGAACCAAAAATATGGAAGGCTTCATGAATTTGTGTGTCATCCTTGTGCAGGGGCCGTGCTAATCTTCTCTGTATCATTCCGGTTTTAGTATATGTGCTGCCAAAGTAAGCACTGAAACCATATTCTGGCTCCAAATTCTGTGCTCTTTGTACTATAATATATAGGTCTTCTGGAAACCTAGAATCACAGAAAACTACAAAAGAAATGAAGAAAGCAACTCCTAGATCAGCATAGAAAGTTCTGAACCCTAGAGGAGAAATCTCCAAAGGCCAAATAGGAAGCCAGGGAGCTTGAACTAATGTGAAGTCAGGAAGACCAATTCCATCCTGGTTGGATGCTAGTCCAAGTTCTCAGTCTGAAGGAGATTTGGGTTAGCAAGATTGATAGAATTCTGAACCCTTCTAGAACTTACCTCATCTTTTTTCCAGGTATGAATGTCCCAAATTAAGTAAGAGACCTCCTGATCTGATCCTTGAGAAATTTTCCCCTAGGCTTCAAACCATACAGCACTGACTTGAAGCAAATTTTACCTGAAGCGAATTCACTAACTAGCTGTAAAAGCCCAGTTCTACATTTCTTTTAGAGTATAGATTAAGTTCCCTAACTCTTGTTCTACTCTAGCTTCTGGATACAGTTCTTGATGTGGCTTTGAAGTCTGCCTCCTTCATGACTTTCCCCTGCAAGGCTACCAGAAAAGTGAATTTTCCATTTCTTTATGTCACCAGGCCCAAGACAGGGCCTCCCACTAAGATTCTGTTTCCACTGGGTGATACCTCTAGTTCTCAGATTGTCTGTTGAGTCTAGATTAAAGACAGTGCCTGATTCTAATGAATGATTATAACTATTTCTATTCCCTTCCCCAGGTTGTCTTTGATAACTCATCCCTCCACTGTCTCTCCATACCCACCCCCACTCCAGCCCAGAGGGGTGACTTTTCCAATATCCCATCCCTAAAAGGTTTAGAGAAATCACCAAAAATTCCCACTATGAAGAGGAGAAGAGTCCATAAGCCAGTTTCCCTTTATAAGAGATTGCTTGAGAGAGAGGAAGGGTAATGAATTTGCAAGAAAAAAAGCAAATTGGTACATTAGAAAGAGCCCTGGTCTAGGAGTGAGGAAATCTGGCAAAAGCCCCAGCTCCAAAAGTCACTTAAGAGGTGTGTGAGTGATCAGTTCCCATAGAGCAAAGTCCCAGTTCCAAGGCCAAAGTCTCCATTAACTTTAAGTCCCAGGTACCCTGACTTCTCAGGGCTTCCATGCCAGGCTAGCTGGCTTCTCCATCCCAGTTGCAATTCTGGCTGTAAAGTCAACATGACTTAAACTCCCCAGTTGGGTATGGATCACTGCTGGCACCTGAAACTGAAGACTAATGACACAGAAACACACCCCCAGGGCTATTTCTTGGAGCCAGGATTAAAGAAGTTGCTGGGGAAGGAAGTCCTTCCCCTCTCACAGGTTCAGTTCATAGACCTATACTGTGTAATCTTCACCCTTTAGATTAAACAAGAACAAGCTCACAGAAGAGTTTGAGGAAGAGCATAACTGCCCATCTTGCCAGTTTTAAAGGCATAACTTTTTCTGGTTATGAAGCCAATCAAAGGAGGCTGCACATACCTACACAGTAGGGTGTGAAAAAAACCTTCATGTTAAGGCAATCTGGGTGTTATTCAAAGGCCTATTACACTATCATACCATAAAACATGACAAAAAGGACAGTTTCAAACAAAGACTTGTATGAACTGATGCATAATGAAGGTATCAGAACCAGGAGAATAACTTTTACAATAACAGCATTGTGAAAACAAACAACATTGAAAGACTTAAGAACTCTGATGAATGTGATGATCAGCCACAATTCCAAAGAACTGATGAAAGATGAAGCAAAGCTAGGAACCCTTATGGGCTTGCAAAATTAAGACGTATATTTTTATGAACATGAACAATTTGGGAATTTGTTTTGGTTGACTATGCACATTTGTTTTAAGGGTTTTGTTTTTCCATCTTTTTCAGTGTTTGGGGGATTGGGAGGAGAGAAAAATGAATATTCATTAAAAATTATTTTTTAAATGGGGATCATAATTATACTATCTTTTTCACTGTATCATTGTGAGGAAAGTACTTTGTAAATTATCAAGAGTAAACATAAATTTGATTTATTATCATTATTATTTCAGAGAGCAATTATAGCATCCCTGAATGCTACCTGAAAGTATCTAGCATCTGACTGGATCCATATTCTATTTAGCTTGCAAACCTTCGCACTCTCCATTTTACTCTGAGCCCCCAAATGACTATCCACATGACATTAAAGAAAGTTTTAAAAAGTATGTTTCTATCTGCATTGATTCCATCAGTTCTTTCTCTGGAGCTGGATAATATTTTTCATCATAAATCCTTAGGAACTGTCTTGGATCATTGTATTACTGAGAATAGCTAAGTCATTCACTGCTGATCATCATACAATATTGCTGTTACTGTGTACACTGTTCTCCTGGTTCTGTTCACTTCACTTTGTGTCAGTTCATGTAAATCTTTCCAGGCTTTTCTGAGAGCATTCTACTCATCATTGCTTATACCAGATAATATTCCATCGCAATCATATACCACAGCTTGATCAGCCATTCCCCAACTGACAAGCATCCCCACAATTTCCAATTCTTTGCCACCACTAAAAGAGCTGCTATACATATATTTGTACATATAAGTCCTTTTCCTTCCTGCTTTTTATCTCTTTTAGATATAGACCTAGTAGCAGTATTGCTGGGCCAAAGGGTATGCATGGTTTTATAACCCTTTGAGCATAGCTCCAAATTTCTCTCCAGAATAGTTGAATAGTTCACAACTCTAAAAACAGTGCATTTAGTGTTTCATTTTCTCCACAACCCCTCCAACTTTTGTCATTTTCCTTTTCTTTCATGTGAGCCAATCTGATAGGTGTGGGGTGGCACCTCAGAGTTGTTTTAATTTGCATTTCTCTAATCAATAGTGATTTGGAGCCTATAGATAGGTTTGATTACTTCATCTGAAAATTGCCTGTTCATATCCTTTGACCATTGATCAACTGGGGAATAGCTCTTGTTTTTATAAATTCAACTCAGTTCTCTATATAGTTAAGAAATTAGGCTATAATGAGACACACTTTCTGTAAAACAAAATTTCACAGTTACGATTACCATCTATTTCTCTCCATCCTATTTTCCACTATCTCTCTCTCTCTCTCTCTCTCTCTCTCTCTCTCTCTCTCTCTCTCTCTCTCTCTCTCTCCTTTCACTCTTTCCATCCTCAAAAGTGTTTTGCCTCTGACTAGCTCCTCCTCCAGTCTGCCCTCCCTTCTATCAGTCCCCCTTTCTCTTATCCCCTTCCTCTTCTGCTTTTCTGTATGATAAGAAAGATTTCTATACCCAACTAACCGTGTATGTTCCCTCTTTGAGCTAATTCTGATAAGAGTAAGTTTCAAGTGCTCCTGACTATCTTCCTCATTTCTCCTCTCTCCTATAAAAGCTCTCTTGTGCCTCTTCTATGTAAGATAATTTATCCCTTCTAACTCTTCCTCTGCCCTTCTCCCAGTGCATTCCTCTTTCTTGCCCTTTAATTTTATTTTTAGATATCATCTCATCATACCCAACTTATACCTGTGTCCTCTATGTATAATCCTAAATGTCCTAATAATGAGAAAATTCCTAAGAATTTACAAGTATCATCTTCCCATGTAGGAATATAAAAAGTTTAACCTTATTGAATTCCTTTAGATTTCTCTGTCCTGTTTACCTTTTTATGCTTTTCTTGAGTCTTGCATTTGAAAGTTAAATTTTCTATATAAGCCTGGCCTTTTCATCAGAAATGCTTGAAAGTCATTTATTTCATTGAATATCCATTTTTTCCCCAAAGGATTATACTCAGTTTTGCTGGGTAGGTGATTCTTGGTTGTAATCCTAGCTCCTTTGCCCTCCAGAATATCATATTTCAAGCCTCCTGATCCTTTAATGTGGAAACTGCTAAATGTTGTGTTATACTGATTGTGGCTCCTTGATATTTGAACCAAGTCTTTCTGGCTGCTTGCAATATTTTCTCCTTGACCTGGGAGCTCTGGAATTTGGCTATAATATTCCTGGAAGTCTTCATTTGGGGATCTCTTTCCAGAAGTGATCAGGTTATTCTTTCAATGTCTATTTGACCCTCTGATTCTAGAATATCAGGGCAGTTTTCCGGATAATTTCTTGAAATTGATGTCTAGGCTCTTTTTCTTATCATGGCTTTCAGGTAGTCTAATAATTCTTAAATTATCTTTCCTGGATCTATTTTCCAGGTCAGTTGTTTTTCCAATGAAATAACTCACATTTTCTTCTATTTTTTCATTCTTTTATTACATCTTGAAGTCTCATGGAGTCATTAGCTTCCATTAGCCCAAATCTAATTTTTAAGGAAATATTTTCTTCATTGAGCTTTTGTGCTTCCTTTTCCACTTTGTCAATTCTACTTTTCAAGGATTTCTTTCCTTCAGTGAATTTTTGTATATCTCTTTCCATTTGGCCAATTCTGCTTTGTAAGGGGTTTTTCTCTTTAGTGAATTTTTGCATATCTTTTTTTTCCATGTGGCCTGTTCTGGTCTTTAAGGTGTTATTTTCTTCAGTATTTTTTATCCTTCTCTTACCAAGCTATTGATTCTTTTTTTTCATGATTTTTCTTGCATCACTGGAATTTCTTTTCCAAATTTTTCCTCTTCCTATCTTATTTGTTTCTTAAAATCTTTTTGAGCTCCTCCAGGAATTCTTTTTTTACCTGAGAGTGACTAACATTCTTCATTGAGGCTTTGGATATAGGAGTTTTGACTTTGTTGTCTTCTTCCAAGTTTGTTTCAATCTTCCCTGTCACTATAATAACTTTCTATGGTCAAAATCTTTTGTTTATTTGTTTGCTCATTTTTCCAGCCTATTTTTTTTACTGTTAGCTTTATATTAAAGTTGGGATTTGCTCTTGGGGCTGAGAGAGCACTTTCCCAAGCTTCAGATTTTTTTTCATGCTCTGATTTCAGAGCTAAATCTGGGGGTCTGCTAGTTTTCAGTGCTTCCAAAATGGTGTGATCCAGGGAGAGATATGATTACTGCTCTCCTGGTCTGTGATCTCTGGATCAGAACTGTGACTAGGGCCCTTGCTCCCTCATGACAAGTCACCTCTAAGGCCCACCACTGGTATTGCCCCCAGTGCATGAGCTGTGGGCCAGTGCCCATCCAAGTATCACATGCCTCTTCTGCCGACTTCCTAAGTTGTCTTAGGCTGGAAAAAATTCTTACTCTGATGTTTGCTGGCTATGCCATTTCAAAATTCATTTTGCAGTGTTATTTTAAAGTTGTTTGGAAAGGAATGTTGGGAGAGTTTGGCTGGGTTGCTGTTTTTTTTCTGCTGTCTTGGTTTCTATCTTGGCCCATTTCTCTCAATGAATCATAGATATGGTCACTGAAACCCTAAGCCATGATCTCATTATCATTAATGATGTTCAAGTGGAATCATGGGCACTCTGGCTCTAGAAAGCATTGCTTTTTGGAAGCCAGAGGCACAGAAGGCTCAAAGAGGGTTCATCATTTTCTTTCACTATCTCTCTTTGCCACTTCTCTCCATCTCTATCCAGTTCTCTCATAATTCTCTGCTCATTGCACTTTTGGAAAGGCAACCTTGCAACTTATGTCTCCAAATTCTGAATCTTGTACATGGAGATGCCCATCTCTACACAATTGATCAATAAATGAATAAGCAAGAGAGGATTCTGGGAACATGCTGGAGTAGGTCAGAATATTCCGAACTCTCAAGATTTTGCTCTACAAAAGAATTAAAATAGCACTTAGGGCAAACAAAATGTGGGTGGAGACAAAGAAGAATTGGGGCACAACCAGGATCTTCCTGGGACAGTTTGAGAAGATCTGAAGAAAAATTCCAGGACCAGGTTTGGTCCTTGAGAAGAGTAAACACCTCCAGGCTAGGTTCCCTTTTAAAAACTTGCAGCAAGCCCTGAGTTAGTTGGTTGGAGAGGCTGCCTCAGCCTCAGCCATTAGAACTTTTCACCCTGGGATAGTGAGGGGAGTTGGGTTTTTGAGCCCAGGAAGACTGAAAGAACCTCCGCTGATGAGGAACGCCAGACCCAGCTGTGCTGTGAAGAACAGTGGGGGTGAGAAGAAACCAGCACACCCCGGGTGAGTGCAGAAGCAGTGGGGCAGAAAGCCCCTGGCTGTGAGCACTTACAGGAGATTGGAGGTTTGGCTTTGATTCCAGGCTAGAGGGGAGAGCTGAAGATCTGGGGCAAGAGGCACCATTTCCCATACCTCAGGGCTAGAGGTGATTACAAAAATCAAGTTATTACCACAAAAAAAAATGCACAGGCAAAGGAGAAAGAATCCAGCCATAGAAACCTCTTATGGGAATAGAGATGACCAGGGTTCATCTTCAGAGAAGGATGTTGAAGTAAAGAAACCCCCAAAGAGTAATGTTAAACAGTCATTTGCCCAAAAAGAATTTATAAAAGATCTTCAAAAAGACTTTAAAAATCAAATGACAGAGATGGAGGAAAAATTAAAAACTAAATAAATAAAAATAATCTAAAAAAAACAAGAAAGTTATGAAAGGAAAGTCAACCAATTAGAAGAGGAGATCCAGAATCTCAAGGAGGAAAATGACACCTTGAAAATTATAATTGGGCAAAGTGAAGCCAGTGAAATTAGAAGAGATCAAAAAAAATAATTAAACAAAACATGAATAATTAAAAAATAGAAGAGAAAGTGAAACATCTTATAAGGAAAACAATAGATTTGGAAAATAGATCAAGAAGAGAAAATACAAAAATAAGTGGACTAACTGAAAGTTGTGATCAAAAAAAGAATCTTGATACAATAATATAAGACATAATTAAAAAAAACTGTCCTGAAGCATTAGAACAAGGCAAGGAAGTAGAAATAGAAAAAATCCATCGAACACCACTTAAAAGAGATCCTATGAGGAAAACTCATAGGAACATCATAGTCAAATTCCAAAACCCTCAGCTTAAGGGTAAAATATTAAAAGCATCAAGATTAAAACAATTTAAACATGATGGTACCACAACTAGAATTATACAAGACCTACCAGTAGAGACATTAAAGGACTGCAGATCTTGGAACACAATACATCAAAGAGCAAAAGACCTGGGGCTCTCGCCAAAAATATCATACCCTTCAATTTAAGTATTATTTTGAATGAAAAAAAAATGGACATTTGATAAACTCTCAGACTTTCAAGACTTTGTTAAAAAAAATCCTGAACTTAGTAGAAGATTTGACATATAAGAACCAAGAGAAACATAAGATACATACCAAAGACGGATTATAAGGGATTCATAAGGACAGACCATTTATCTTTTATATAGCATAAAATGTAAAATGTATGTCTAAGATTCTTATTGAGAATTGGCAAGTTAATAAGAAAGAGGGGGATAAACCTGACTGTGATATGAATTTAAAAAGTAAAACCATTTAGAAACAGGTAAAAAGAGTATCTATTTTATACAAAAGAGGTGCAAGAAGAAGAAAGGATACAGAGAAATTAGGTGGGGGAGGAGGGCTGATAGTTCTGCTAACCTACTTTCATTGGGAATGGGTTTAAGAGGGAACCATACATATATGTTTAGAAGAGTATAAAAGTCTTCTAAATTTAGAAGAAATAAAATGGTAGGGGTATAGGGAGGGGGGAGAGCACAAGGGAGGGATTTTTAGAGGGGGGAATGAGGGAATAGGTAAAGGGTGTTTAGATTAATGGGAATGGGAGGATAGGGGAGGGCTCTTTAGAGGGGGATAGGCAAGTAATAGGAGGGCAAGGTAGTCAGTCAAGTAAAGTAGAGGAATCAGGAGGGACAGGAAATAAGAAATAAGCATAAATATAAAAACAAAGATTAGGAGTAGAGTATATTTGGGAAAGGATATGTCTATACATGTATGTGTATATTTATATGTGTATGTATATATCTATAGCTATAGAGAAACATATCTAAACTTTATTGTAGCCTTCTGGGGGTGGGGTGGGGGGAGGGGAAAAAAAGAACAAAGTAAAAAAGTGCACAGCAGAGAAAAAAAGAAAACTCACAAGGAAGCAAAGAAAAGATGGACGATTTTCAAAACAACATGTATTATTTATCATATAGGCTTTCTTGAAATGAAAATCTATTGTTATACATTTTGAATCCTCCCTTACATTCTGCTATGCACACGACATGCTTTTTTTCTTTCTTACTTTGTATTTAAGTTTATGATATGTTTTGTTTCTTTTCTCTATTCTGTATTTGTGTTCTGGCCCTTGAGTCTAAAATTAAATTAAATTTTTAAAAAATTTAAAAATAAATGAATAAGCATTAATCAAACACCAACTATGTACGAGGTACTGAACTAGATACTATGCAAATAGAAAAGTAAGAAAATTTCTGCCCCTGTGGAACTTAATATTATAACACAGAGAGGGAAATGGTAATCAGGAAAAGGAGTTTCGGGTCGAACAGTCACAAATATTGTGTCGCCATAAGACAATAATAGATTGTCACACCCTTTTCAGTAGCAATGATAATGCTAATTTAATTATTGTTCCCTGAGCAATATGTATATTAGAACAGGTGGAAAAATGACTGTGCTGAGTAATCCCTAGTGTTTGGCTCAAGGGAATGTTAAGTGTGGCCTGTTGGCTAGATATAAAGGCCTAAAGTGAGTTTTCACCTACCCCAATGTATATTCTTTTGGAAGTCTGAGTCCAAAGAGACATTGTTACTGGTGGTGAGAAGTTAACTTAAATTGTTGAAAAGATTGGTAAGTTGCCCAAATTAACTGATGGCTAGAGGTCTTTTTCAGATAGAAAACATACTTAGTGAGAGGTTCAACAAGTTGCACGACATTAAGACCACAGGAAAATTCTGTGTTATAAACATTTTGAAACCACATCTTTGAGGAAAAAGTTTTGAAGACAGATGGCATGGACCATAAAGGTATGCAAATGCTAGAGGAATTGGACCCTGGTACTAGCCTAGAACATTAGGTGAAGGCACTGAACTTGACCATAATGGAAGAACTAGCCTTAATAACTGGTTAGCCAATTTTAACAAACAGTACAGTGTAGTGATTAGAACTCACAACTTTGAGTTAGGGAATTTTTGGTCAGAATCCTTCTGACCTTATCTTTGTGATCCTGAACAAATCATTTAACTTTTCTGAGCCTTGATTTGTAAAATAAGGATAATAATAGAAATCTACCTCAGTGGGTTATAGTGAAGATCAAATAGGATTTTGGACATATCTAGCACTTTGCAAACTTTGAAGTGCTATGTGAATTTGAGCCATTATTGTTATCATTATTATTTATAATCACTCATAATTAATCATTGTTGTCATTATTATGTTATTATTGATTTTGACAAAAATATTTGGGACAAAGAGGAATATGGAAAAGAACAATATAGGACTTCCAGGAGCAATCTTTGAGACCCTGAGGAAGGTCAAAGGAATAGATGCCAATGTAACAGAAAGGTGGCCTGTAGTCCAAGGAGGAATATCCAGGAGCAAATAGAGAAGGGTCTCATACAAGCAGGGACACTCTGAGGCATAAAAGTAGACACTAGTTTCTAGGATGATAGTGAATCCTAATGACTTTGCCCGCCGAAATAGATTTTAGACTAAGAGCCTGAGAGCTTAGACTAGTATTCAAAATACTTAAGATAAAAATAACTGGCTCTTTAGAAGGGCCTAAAGGATGGAGGACTGCTAAAAGTGCACACTTAATAAAAGTTTGCTCAATGAACCATTTAATAGGAAAAGTTAAGAAAGATCAGAGACTAGTTCCATTCCCATGATAAAGGTTATCTATTCCTGTAGCTTTTTAGGACTACTTGTAATTTCATAACTTGCCTGTCATGTGTTATTTTATCTCATCTGAATTTTCATGTAGTTTCAGTAGTAGAAAACAAAGAAAACCCTTAGAAAACCTTAAGAAGGATTGTGTACTTATTTTGTGTATTTTTTTAGACAGTAAAATAATGGGGGAAGAAAAATAGGAAACTTGCCTCTCCTTTCTGTAGCTGTTCTGGATGAGAAGTGTCCCATATGGATGAAAGAGGGATGGCAATTACTATGCATGGGGAAATGGTGGGACAATCTTGGTAGAAAGTATAAAAAAGCCTCCACCATATGGGGAGTGCCTTTGGTGAATACAGCCTCCCCGTTGTTTGCTCTCATTTAATAATGAAAGGCTCATTGAGCCAAGTTGTCTTCATAGTTATCTTTCTAACTTCATATGCATAAAGATCATATATAATCTTCAATATCACAGACACTCTATATGAGGAGAACCTTTAAAACTTACATTTTCTAATAGGGAAAGCCAACACATAGAAGGAAGTTGGAAGTGGGGAGGGAGAAGAGACAAAGATTCCCCATGTGCATGCATTATCAAGAAAGTCTGGGGTGCAACCTTGAACACAGAGACAGCCTGGGTACTCTCCTTAAATTGAGGTTCTGACAGTTTGTGAAACAAAAAACGGTAAATGTTCTGTCCTGTATATTTCAGCTTTTGCAGTGATGTTGGCAGAGCAATGGGAAAGAGAGAAGAGCGTTCAGGTCATGTGTTTATTAGATCACTTATAAACATTAAATTAGATGTTGGTTCTCTAAATGGGAGATTCTTATCCAATGACCAATGTATGGACATACTAGAGGAGGAAATGATTCTCATCAGCATTGAGATTCTTGTTCTAAATGAAATGACTCACAGGCTCTACTTGGAGAGGCAAATAAAGGAGATGGTAGCATTGGTTCTATCATGGATCCAAAGACAACAGGAAGCAATATCCTGCTCGTGCTGTATTGTGTTGCTCGTGACAAACATCTGCAAAAAGATACCCATAAAGATACTTATTATTTACATGCCAACATGTTGCAAAAAAATGAGGTAGCAGAAATATGCATTGCAAAGCCCAATCAGACTGTCTAAATTAAATTAACATATGCATTGATATTTGGTTACTTCAATGCAAGGGTGAGAATATGGAAAGATGGCAAAAAAAAAGTTGGAAAATATGGTTCAGGAATAAGAAAAAAGAGAATCCCAAAGCTTACAGACTAAACAAGAGCCTCCTACCCCTATATCATAAGTATTTTACTCCAAAAGAGATTAAAAACATATTGGGCATGGAGAGCATCAAGAATCAAAGATTTTTTAGTTAGAAAGGACCTTAGAAGCATCTTGTGCAACTCCCTCATTTTCCAGAAGACTAGAAAAGTTAAGTAGCATGCTCAAGGTCATGGAGTTAGAAGTGGACCCAAGATTCAAATCCTAGTCTTTTTGTCCAAATCCATCACTCTATACACTATACCATGCTGCCTCATTTAAAAAAATGAAATCGATTATGCTATAGTAGATAGGAAAACACTTATTAGTAATGTGGAAATCATTCCTGAATTAGCTCTCTACACTCAGAGTCTTGCAGAGTTTTCTGGATGAGATTCATAATCATACAAAAAGTTCAGCCTAACTATCCACATAGGAAAACCAAGGAAGTGAACTCACACCTCTTGATGCTGCAAAGCAAATGGTGTCATCACTCAGTAAGTTGGTCTGTCAATCAACATTTATTAAGTTCCTACTATATTCGAGACCCTGCACTACTGTTCTCTACTGTGCCTGACAACTGTTGTTTTCTGCTGCTCCCCAACAGACTTTGCTGAAAACCCCTCTTTTCAATATTTCTATGACTGTCAAGGGTTCTACCATCCTCCTAGTCATCCAGGGTCACAACCTTATTGTAATCCCTAACTCCCCAATCCCACTCACCCCACATAACCAATCTGTCTCTAAGTCTTGTTTCTACCTTTACATTATCTCTTGTATACCTCCCCTTATCTCTTCTCACACCGCTACCACTCTGGTTCAGGCCCTCATCACTGAGATAATAATAGGTAGCTGGATGGACAATCCATAGAGTCGATCAATCAGTACATATATCTTGGGCAGACTTTGTGGCTGGACGATGACCTGGGCCCAGAACTGAACAAGATGAATGGAGTGAGTTAGATTGCCTTTGGGAAATTCACAACATTTTTAATGAACCTGACTGATCTCCCTAAAATAAAGACCAATAATTTTATTTATTTGATTTGTTTTTCAGTTAATAAGCATTTATTTTTTTCTCCTCCCCACCCACAAGTCCTTCACAATTTAGAAAGAAAAACAAAAGCCTTGTTTTTCACAATCAAGCATAACAAATTCCTACATTGTCCGCATCCAAAAATGGGGGCAGGAAGACTCATCTCTCTGCGTTCAAATATGGCCTCAGACACTAGCCACGTAACCTTGGGCAAGTCATTTAATCCTATTTGCCTTAGTTTCCTCATCTGTAAAATGAGCTGCAGAAGGAAACAGTAAACCACTTCAGCATCTTTGCCAGGAAACCTCCAAAAGGGGTTATGAAGAGTTGGGCACAACTGAAAAAAATAACTAAACGACAAAAGCAAACTACAAGTCATGAAATGGCACAATTTCTGAAGAATTAAATTGCCAGTCATCTAACTGACAATGTGGAGGTCCATGGTAAGCTTGAGCAGACTGCAGTATATTACTGACAAAGAACTGGGTGGGTGACCTTTCCATCCTTTTTCTTTGCCCCACTTCCTCCTTGCTCTAATGCTTTACTACTATCTACATTTAATAGAGAAGATACTGAATGCCAGCAAGTAGGCCATAGTATGGGTTCTGGAAGCTGGAATAAACTATCCCATCCTTTCCACATCCTGTGAAGTTCTTGGTCTGTAGATCCACAGCCAGAGAGATGGAATGAGTGACATAGCTATGTCAGCAAACTTACCAGAGTTGTGAGGGCTTCCCAGAGGACCTTGGTTTCTACAGAAAACAACACCTATGAAATGTTGTGTTCCTCACCTTGAGAATCAACATATACCTGTTGGTCCTTATTCCCTAATGCCAAGAGGGCTGTTTAAAACCAGTGTAAATGCTAATTTATTGCTGGTGGAGCTGTGATTTGGTCCAACTTTGTTGGAGAACAATTTGAAATCATGTAAGAAAGTTACTAAATTGTTCACCCTTTAACCCAGAGATGCCATTATTGGAATTACATGTCAAACCAATTAAAGACAGCAAGCATGTGTGTGTGTGTGTGTGTGTGTGTGTGTAATATTTATAGCACAGTTAGAAACAAAATGTGTACAGTGAGGTGCAGTGAGTAGAGAGCACTGGCCCTGGAGTCAGGAGGACCTGAGTTCAAATCCAGCTTCAGACACTAGACACATTTACTAGCTGTGTGAACTTGGGCAAGTCACTTAACTCCAATTGCCCTGCCCCCCCAAAAAAAATCAAACAAAATGTGTACAGTTGGAGGTGGCTGAACAAAGTGATACGTGAATGTAATATTATTGAAATATAAAGAATTATTAATATGAAGAATGATGACAAATATGGGAAGACTAAGATGAAGTGACCCTAGGCAGCTCACTTGACTTCTGTTTGCCTCAGTTTCCTCAACTGTAAATTGGGGATAAAGTGCCCATTTCGCAGGGTTGTTGTGAGGATAAAATGAGATATTTGTAAAATGCTTAGCACAGTGCCTGACACATAGTACGTGCTATATAAATGTTTGTTCCCTTTCCATTGCCCTTCCTGCTTCCCCACTCCCCACCCCTGATTCTAAAGTAAACTGCACTCCTCCCGCTTGGATCTCACAGTTCCACTGTCACCTAACTTGTGGTCAGTAACCCATTTTAGGATTTGTGATACTCCCAGGCTGAGGTAAATCTCCCTAGGGCTCTAGTCCTCAAACACAATAAGGATGAAGAGGCACTGTAGTAAAGAAGCCGTTTTAATTTCCCCCTAGCAGACCCTCTGTTCAATGTAAAATAGCAAGTGATGTGCTGCTCAGAGAATTTTTTTAAAAATGATTTTACATAATGCAATTCCTATTCTGGATCTAGAATTCTGAAAGAGTCTAGCGACCTTTTCCCCTCTTTCCCCAGCAATACATCACTGGACTTATCTCTCTCTCTGACCTCTCTAAGCTTCCTCTCTGCTAACAAGTAAACTGTAAAAATGAAAAGTTGCACGTACTATGAGTCACAATCATGCTATTAGGTGGTTTTTGCTTAACTGTGGAGAATGAATTTTCTTCGGGGGGAGGCAGGTATTGGGGCATTTGTTGGAAAGTGTCTGTGGTGTCAAAATGTATCAATAAAATCAGTCAATTAATTTTTTTAAACCAGTGAAGAGGCTATCCATAGGACGTTCATGCCCTGTCTAATTGCTTCTTCCACACAAAAGGAAATAAAATTTGTAAAGCACTTAATATGGTACCTGGTACATAGTAGGACTTTAATAAATGATCCCTTCCCTCCCAGATACTGGACACTGCTCCTAGGTCAGGTCAGATTAAACTCCTTGCTGTTACTTTGTTCTTGGCTAAAACCCTGGACCTCTAATAAAATCTCTTTGCCTGTACTCTTTATTCCATCAGGCTTGGCCATGAAATCCAAAACCTCAAAACTCTTCCTTGGATTTTCAGACCTACTCATGTCTTATGGTCTGGCAAAGCACTTTGTTATCAGCACTGACAGTATCAATTTAGACTCTTTTTATACAAACTGACATCCTGGTTCTATTTATTCCTCTGGCTTTGACTGACTTCTGATCCAGGCCCCTCTTAGACTTCCTTCCAAAGGCCCTAGGGTATAGTCCTATAAAAAACTACATCTTAGCAATGCAGCGATTAAGACCCAAGATGGTGAAATTGAACCAATACTCTTATTCCAGTATGCTTTATGGCTAACATTTTCCCCTCCCCATATACCTAATCGGCAACCTTTTCTTCTTTAAACCCCCTCTCAGAGCCTCACTTCTTTCATTCATAATTTATCTAAACTTTATGTAATTAACATGTAATTATCTTAAATGGATTAAGTTAAAATTTTAAAAGAGGAATAAAATAGAATTCCTAGGGGGATAGGAGGGAATGAAACTAATGCAAATTTATTGAACTACATTTTGTCTGTTATCCTAGCACCAACTATTACTATAATAGTGACATCCAGAAAATGGAAAGACAACAATAAATTTAACTGTTGTTCTACACCTAAGCAGATTTTTCAAGTTTGTAAAAAATGTGACAAGTTTTTGCTTATTAGAATACAGAATCACAGAGATAGATAAGGGAGACTCATGGAGAGGCAGCTAGTGATGCTGTGGATAGAGTTGTGCCTGGAGTCAGAAATATCTGAGTTCAAATCCAGCCTAAGATACTTACTAGCTATTTTATGACCCTGGAAAAGTCACTTAACCCCTGTCTGCCTTAGCTTCCTCAGTTGTGAAATGAAGATAATAGTAGTAGCTACTTCACAGGTTATTGTGAGGCTAAGATGAGAAAGTACCTGGTATATAGTAGGTGCTAGATAAAACATTATTCCCTTCCCCCCTTCCCTTCACGATCCTTTAGAAGTAAAGTAGGATCTATTCCAAAGAGATACTCAGAACAAAAAAAATTCCCAACAATCTGAGTGATCTTGTAAATGGCATGTGGGGGGTTACACATTGGTCACCCTTAACCACAAGGGGTGCCTTCTAATAAAAAAAATCATGACTATTGGGAACACTCAAATTACCCAGGGACTGTTTATTATTATTGCCAGTAAAGCCCCTTTCAACCTAGGAAACTGTTTCTCCAGAAGAATTTGCCGAATTATTCTCTCTCTGCATCTGATGTTGGATGTCACCTAAGATCCATCAGGAAACAATAGGTACCTGGAGGGAAAAAAAAGAAAATAACCTCTTGTTTTTTATGTATATACTATCTGTATAATATAGATATTCAACCAAATAAATATTTTATTAATGCATGTCTGTTATTGATTTGTCCCTGGGGCAACGTGACTAAATTGGTTGGAAATACAATTTCTACAGCACTTATCTTCAGATCAATGATCATAGGATCACAGAGGTAGAGATGGAAAGATCTTAGAAGCCATCAAGTCCAACACTTTTCCTTTTATAGGTGAGGAAACTGAGGCCCAGCTAAGAACTGAGGTTCAGTGACTTTTCCATGCCCAGGGTCAGATAGCTACAAGTGTATGAGGAAGAATTCAAACTCAAGTCTTCCTATGTCCAGGTCCACCTGGCTGCCTCATGGTTTTGACTGTTATCTTCATCTTAGTTATAGTATCTGTATTCTATTTATGTCCAAAGACTGCACCTAAAAGTAAAGATCTGTAATTATCTTTCTGTAGAAATTTCTATTGTATAGGTAAGCCAATCTCAGTCTGGACTTTAAAGACATCATGGGAAAAAAATATTAACTCCACTGACTAGAAATGTTTACTGATTTTATAACCTATAAATTATACTAAATGTATGTGCCTACAACCTTCTGTACAGTAGGTGGCATAGATAATCCTTGATAGCTTTTTTTAAAAAAAGCAAGATCCTCAGGGCCACTGTTCTCATAAAAAATGACAGAATGATACACCAGACTTATTCGGCTTCTAAAGCTGAGAGCCCTGGCCTCTCCTTATGAGAGCCATCCAGAGACAAGGTTATTTGGAAATCAACAATCCTTGCCTGAATTAATAATGTCTTTTTTGTGTGGAGGGGTTTTTTGCCTTCTTGATATGAACTAATATTCTCTAATTTCTCATTTTTTCGACTTACAAATAAAAACAGCCGAGAGAGAATCTCTATCCCTTCTCTCTTCTCCAATAGCTTGATATGGCAGATTTGAATTGACACCAGATCAGTCTCCTATTTGGAGGTAGATAAATCTTTCTTCCCCAGAATTAAAAAAAAGCCAGAAATCTTTTCTTAATAACATGTGATTCCATCCCCCACTCTGTTGCAATTACAGATACTAGAAAATGATAGTTTCCTTCATCATCTTAATTTTCTTTGGAAGAAAAAATGAGTCTTCATCTCTAAGGTCCCTTGCAGCTCTAAATCCTATGATTTCTATAATTCTGTGATCTCATCAGATGGAGCAGAAATCATTAAAAGACCACTTCTTAAGGAAGTGCACCCATAAATGAACCAACAAACAGACATATATGCAACCTCATCTAATCCTTTGTAGGGGTGTTTTCAAAGGATACAGTAGCATCCAGAGGAAGCTTTAAAACCTGGGCAGGAGGAAGTCATCTAAAGTGCTCAAAATGGTTTTGAAAATTAATATGGCATAGTTCCTATATGTACTTATATACACTAGAGTCCAAACAGTATTTATTTCTTCATCTCTCTCTCCACAGAAATTTAAAAAAAAAATCCAGGCAGGTAGCAAGCACTATTGTAACAGATAAATTAAGGTGAGGGAGAGAGAGAGAGAAAGAGAGAGAGAGAGAGAGAGAGAGAGAGAAAGAGAGAGAGAGAGAGAGACTGAGCCATTCTCTCCCCAATCCCCCTCAACCTCTACACATATCTCATAGGCAAAATAGAGAAGAGAGATTTTTTGATGCCCACCCCATCCCCTCCAGCAATGTCCTTGTGCCTAAGCTTTAAATACCGTAAGTTGACTATAAACACTAATTTTAGTTTTATCGTCTTAAGATCAGTGGGAGGAGGCAAAAGTTTAAAAGAAAAGATGTTAAAATATATTAATTATATTATAACTAATTAGGGGGTTTTTAAAGTGTGGTAATATTCAGATACCAGATTTTAAAATCTGTTTTAAGGGATATCAGAAATATCATCTCTTTTTCTTTTGGGAAAGTTAAAGATCATATAACTTTTATTGTATTTCCAAAAATATTGTTGATCAAATAATCTAATTGTGTGCAGCTTTTCTGAGAGATACAAGAACTGGCCAGATTTGATGGCCTCTAAGGTCTTAGCCAATTCTTAAATTCTGTCATTTTGTGAATATTATTATTATTAGTCTGTCTTTAACCCTAGACAATTTTAATGTAAAATTACAGAGAAGGCAAAGAAAAGATGGTGTGAGGTAGAATTTGGCCTGGGAGTCTGGGATGGCTGAGAGTTGTAGTTGTTGATGGGGAGAGAAGTGGAACAAAGAAGATTTGGGCCTTTGTCTATTTCTCTCCATCTCTGTGACTTCTTTGACTCTTTCCTTCCTTCTCTCTCTCTCTCTCTCTCTCTCTCTCTCTCTCTCTCTTCACTAGCCATACTATGAAATTGAAGTGAATTCATTTTACTAGTTTTTAATTTACTAAATAAAGTTTCATATTCTTCATTTTATTCGTTAGTGAGCTTCATGTAATATTGTTATGAGATGTTACAAAAATTTTTAAATACTCCAGTTATAAAAAATTAATAAATATAAGATCCCCATGGTAGAAAAAAATAGATATTAATGCTGTATAAATAAATTGTAGCCAGTTCTGGAATGTACATGAATTAATAAATGGTAATCATAAAGACTCTAAAATTTTCATTTTAGTTTTTTATATCTAATGTCTTCCATTAAAACAAACATTGATTAAGCACGCATTATGTTCAAGGTGCTTTGTTAGGCACCGTGAGACAAAGATGAAAAGTCTCTCATGAGAGAATGCTTGACAAGATAGGGGAACATTTTGATTGGAGCATGGAATGTGTAAAGAGAAGCACTGTTAAATGAGACTAGAAAATAGATTGGGAACTTATTAGAGAGGCCTTGAATGCCACATAGCGGATTTACATCTTGTTTTGCAGGTTCTATTTCTGAACCATGGAAAGTTTTTGAACATAGGAATAACATGATCAGAAGGAAGTATTAGGCAAATTATATTGGTGGTGGTATCAACCACAAGCATCGGTAGGAAGGATGGTCTGAAAAGAGAAAGAGAGTGGGAAAAGAAGGCTATGCAGCTACGTCTCTGTGAGGGATTGTTTGCATGAGGAAAAAAGATTCATCCCAGGCAGCTACTGCAGGATATAAAGGGCTAGGAAGGATTCTTGTTCCTGTTCTCTCTGGCCCCCACCTTTAGGATGTTCTCCTCCTGGCTTTCTCTCTAGGCACCACCTTTGGCTCCATACTCTCAAATATCAGCCTTCTGAGGCAGCTCAAGTAAGCCCTCACCAGACAGAAACTACCTCTGAGCTCATCTTTGGCCTAGGGGAAAAACGGATTTATTATTTTATGTCACTTAGAGAATTTATAAAATATAATAATAAGTAATAATAATAGCCAGCACTTATGTAGCAATTTAAGCTTTACAAAATACTTTACATATTATTTCAATTGATATTCACAATTCTGTGAGATAGGCCCTAGTATTGTCCCCATTTTGCAATTAGGGAAAGTGAGGCTGAGACAGGTAAAGTGCCTTTCCCGGGGTCACACAGCCAGTAAGTATTTGAGAAAGGATTTGAACCTAGCTCTTTCTTAACTTGAAGTCCAGGACTCTATTACTACCAGCCAGGAACAGCCCAATAACTTCCACAGAGTCTATTTTCCTCTCCTCTCTGTCCCTTTTCCCAGTCTCTCTCTCTCTTATCCCTAAAAAAATGAAATACATCTTGTGCAAACTCTCAACACAAATTTAACAGAAATATAAGCAAACTTTAAAGAACAGGCAAGCTCTGGTTTTAGCAGATAGTCTCCCAGGCCAGGAGAGAGGAAAGGAGAGCCAAGCAAATTGCCATCTGGTGTCAGTTCTTCAGAAGGCAATTTCAGTCAGGAATGATTGCTCACCCAAGACAAGTCCAGTATGGTTTCCAGGTGCTCTTCTGGCAAATGGTAGATTGCTCTTCTAGCAACACCTGTGAGATCTAGTAGGCATTCAAAGACTAGCCCACCTTTCTCACCTTTCCACTCTTTCTCCAAAGCTCACCATCACCACCACCCATTTCCACACCTTACCTCTAACATAAACTTCCCCAAGCAAGGGGAAAGTAGAGAATCCAAACCAATTGGATATTTCTGTCCCATCCAGTAGGCTTCATCTCAGCTGCTTTAAATATTTTGGTAGATGGAGTGCTCCACCCATAAGGAAGCAAGGTGAGAAGGAATCATGGGGAGATGAAGAAGGGAGAAGTTTTCTTTTGGCCTACCATGTAAAATATACAAACAAAAAGTCCTAAATTCAGAAAATTCATAATGACAAGAAGATAAGAGAAAGAACAGCCATGTTGTAATTCTTACAGGAAAAAAAAATGACTAAAGACTAAACCCAGAGAATTATTGTTCCAAGTGGAACCTCTGGTCCCAGGCCTAGAGTTCTGTTCTCACAGTCCATAAGCTGGCTGGGGCAGTCCCAGATTGCTTGTTACTGTTGCCATTTTAGGTGCCTGACTTTTTAAAGTAAATCCTTTGTAGTTTCCCCAGGAGATTCCCTGCTTCCATGGTTGGTGACAATCCCATTTTCCTGAGCACCACCTCTGGATTATCATAGGATCAGAGCTAAAAGAGATCTGGTTTCTTTCTTTCCTCATAACCTAATTTTTTTTTGATTAAAGTAGCCAAACCTTGACTAACTTCCTAAAGAGGCCTATTCACTAAATGGATGTTACCTGACTCACAGTGAGCATCTGAAAAGGCCTTAGCCTAAAAGGGCTCCCATTGCATCCTGGGCCATCTCTAATCATCCCGGTGAATATCTGGCCACTGGACCCAGATGGCTCTGAAGGAGAAAGTGAGGCTGATGACTTTGCCCAGACCTCCCTCACTCAAATCAAAGTCAACTGCAAGTCATGTCATCATTTCCCTGATGCCATGGTCCTCTTGGAGAACGAAAGACAAACACAACAACAATAATAGTAATAATTCATTGGCTGGAGAGCCCCATAGCTGCTGCAATTTTAGACATCTGGTTCTGGAAGTAAACCCAGTGTCCCAGGAGGAGTTGAGGCCCATGAATCAAGCCAATCCCAAGGCCATTTCTGATTCTCAACCTCTCCTGCTCACAGTTCCCCATCTGTAATATGAGGAGGTTGCACTAAGTGGCCTCTGAGGTTCCTTCCAGCTCTAAGCTATGATCCCATGATTCATCATCCCATGATGAAAAGAGGTGGCTGTGAAGGAATGTAGAATCTGATGACAAGAAAGCAAAGGAGAAAAGGGACCAGAAACATTTCTGATTAAAAGTAATTCATGCAGCATGGGAGGAAATAGGAAACCGTAAAAAGGAGTCAGAGAAGGGTGAAGAAGAGATCCAACCTCAAAGGCTTCTCAGAGCAGTTCTCATAGCTGTGTCTTGGGGACCCTCTACTGACACCTTCAGGGACCACCCCCCTAAGACTGCCTAGGGACTAAAGAAAGACAGCTGTAAAATGATGGTAGAACCCCGAAGAGCAGAAGGAATGGAGGTAGAAAATAAGTCACAAGTGGTCACCCTTAGACTCCAAGGAATATAGATCTTTTCAAACCCTGAGAATGTGGAATAGAAAAGCCTGGAAGTGGAGGCACAATAGAGGGGGTTGGGGTGGGGAGCACAATAGCACCGGACTTTGTGCAGGTTGAGGATTCTATGCAAACATATTTTCAGCACAGATATTATGGAAAAATTAGCAAAGCAATTGACAACAAGAGACAAAAGCTGATTAAGAAAATCATTTGAAGAGACGCTCCTATCCCTTTTAGTAGGTGAGTATGGCAATAAACAACAGAGTCATCTTCTGGAGAAAGCAAAGATCCCACAAGAAACTCTGCAAGCCTCCCTGAAACAATGATGGGGCAATTTCTAGAATCTCCAGAATGGTTCAGAAGAGCAATCAAAAAAACCATGGGAAAATACCAGGGAAATAGAGAAATTGGTGTTTTTAAGGAATAAATCAACAAGTTTAATGAGAGACTCCAGAATGGAGAACAAAAGACAAAAGTAGTCTTCACATTCATGGATCCTATTAAATAGATATGATGGAATTGGAACACAAAAATACAGAGGTAGAAAGGAAAAAATAGAACAAAAATTTTAAAATAAAACCAGAATTTGAAGAACATATGGGAATTTTACGAAACAGGAATACTGAACTTGGAAGAAAAGATGTGAAGAGATAATCAAATGACTATAAGTCTTCTGAAAAAAAAAAACAGAAAGGAAGTTATAGGAAAAAAAACTTGAATGTCATGCTCCAGGGAATGATTCAGGAAAAAAAGGCCCCAGAAATTGGAAATAGACAGTAAAGTTTATTGAGAGAATCCACAGAACACCAATATAAAGAAATCTCAAGTTTAAAATTCCAAGAAAAAAAAATTCTAGCCAAATTCTAGACGTACAACATGAAGGCAAAATGAATATATAAAGTATGAATTATGTACCAGGTGCTGTGCTAAGTGCTTTACAATTATTATCTTTTTTGGGTGGGGGGAAGGCAGGGCAATTGAGGTTAAATGACTTGCCCAAGGTCACACAGCTAGTAAACTGTGTCAAGTGTCTGAGGCTGGATTTAAAATCAGGTCCTCCTGAATCCAGGGCTGATGCTCTACTAACTGTGCCACCTAGCTGCCCCAAGATGATTATATCATTTGATTTTCATGATAAACCTAGAAGGTAGGTGGTGTTCTTGTCCCCATTTTACAGTTGAGGAAACTGAGGTGGAAATTAAATGACTTTCCTAGAATTACATATCTAATAAGTATCTGAGGTTGGATTTGAACTCAGATCTTCCTCATTTCAGGTCCAATACTTTAAACCACATTCTATACTATACCTAACTGTCTCTGTCGAGAACATATAGGCATCAAGGAAAAACTCTTCAAATCCCAAGGTGAAATGATAAGAATAGTTCAAAATTACTCTCTAAAAAGAAGAACTCGAAGGAAAAATTGGAATATGATATTCTGAGGAGCAAAGGATATTGGCTGACAGCCCAAAATAACCTGTCCTGCAAAGCTGACTATAAATATCAAAGAAAATAACTGGGCATTCAATAAAACGGAAAAATTTGAATCATTTCTTCAAAAGAACCCTGAGCTGAATACAGTATTCAGCTTTCAGACTGACCAAACAGCAAGAAGCTAAATACTGCCAGATAATAATGAAAGAAATGAAATGTTTATTTTCATATGGTTAGAGCCCTATGACAAGGACATGAATGTATGGTAGGAGAGTATTTCTGTTTGTTGTTTGATTTTCTTTTTTAAACTTCTTCCTCATTGTCAGAAGGCAGTAAGAATGGAAGGAAAGCATCAGTGGGCTGAAGAAGCAGAAGTAAAAGATTTAATGGAAAATTTAATGGAAAAAATCAGGATAAGAATAGGTAGAAGAAGTAAAATAATATTTAGGGAGGAAATTTCATCTCTTAATTAGGCAGCTAGGCAGGACAGTGGATATAGTGCTGGGCCTGGAGTCAGGGAGACTTGAATTTAATTCTGACCTCATATATTTGATAGTTGTCTGATTCTGGACAAGTCTTTTCACCTGCTTGCCTCAGTTTCCTCAGCCGTAAAAAGGGGATAATAATAACACCTGTGTTCCAAGGTCATTAAGATGATCAATTGAGATAATATTTGTCAAGGGTTTAGAATAATGCACAGAAAATGGTAGGCTTCTCCATTGCATTCTTAATTAACAAATCATCTTAGCTGGTGGTAGGATAACGGAGAGGAATTTCTATCAGATTGGCAGAGGAGAGTATATAAAAAGAGAGGCCAAGACAATGACTTGGTTAGGACTCAAGAGGAGAGATGGGTGATAGATAGGCTTTCAATTTCCCCCCTCCCCTCACCTGTGGGATTGTGGGAGAGCTGAGACAGAAGTTGTCAGGGAGGGAGTGATAGAATACATCAAGGGAAGTGGGTATAGAATATAGTGAGCAGTAAGTGAATGATCTGGCAACATTAAGAGGTAAAACCCAGAGGTAAGATGAGGTAGCATAAAGTCTTGCAATTAACTCTGCTGTTAGGAGTGAGAGGGGTAGAATTTATTCCCTTTCGTATGAATTTAGGGAGATGGAAAGGTTTACCATGTGCTGGGGATAAAAAGGTCCAAAATAAAATACTCCAGGCTCATAGAGCTTAATAATAGTAAATGTTTATCGAATTGAATTGAGTAGAATAAGGCTGAAGACAAGATCTGTGTCCCACCCTCACTCCACCCCACCACACATCCAAACACCAACACATACCTTACATACCAATGAACATTTGACTTAGTTATACAACTTCTTTCTTCACTTTTCTTCTGATAAAGGTGCTAATAAACAATGGAATTATCAGAAATAGTTGAGAAGCATTCTTTTGGATTTGAATAATTAAAAGATGAAATATCAGCCTGAATAGTCATGAATTGACTTTGTTTGGAAGGAACAATTCAATTGACCATAGCTAGAAAGTATTTTAAACACACACACACACACACACACACACACACCACTCTTGGCCTTCCCCATCCCCATTACAGAGATGGCTTCCAAGCACCTACTCTTACTGCAACCTTTAAATGGTCACTGTCTTGTTAAACCTTTAGAAATATTCTTTGACACTACATCTGCAATTCCAGGTACATAAACTGCAATGACCTTGACACTGGTACTCTTGCCTTAATCTGAGCATTGCAAAGAAAGGTGGCCAATAGCCCATGAAATTGCACTCCTTGTTGCTCCTAGGGTCCAGTATTTTTCTCAGGTGCCCAATGGAAGGTTTCCTCTCTTGCCTCTCCAACAAAATATGTGACCCATCCTTCCATGTACCTATGACTTCTTCAGTTTGTTTTACTTAATAAATAGTCAATAAGGATGCAGGTCAATTCTTCCACTGCTGTGGCCACTTATTAATTGTTGGACGGAAGTATTATAGCAGAGCCCCAAGAGTTAATGATGGTAGATGTTATATAAAACCACAGGACTTAGTGTGCTTTGTCCCTTTTTTTGCTACTCTGTCTCTGTCACTAAGTAGAAAGTGGTCCACACAAGATCAAAGGTCATTTCAGATCATCTTCTGTTTCCTGTATCATCATGACCAAAGAATTCATCATGTAGTAGACAACCTAAAGGCCATAAGTTTACCTAATTTAGTCCTCAGATAACAGACCTTATCTGTAACTGGAGCAGTACGTGAAAAACTGTTCTAGCTTAGTACAACTTGCCAGATCTTTTGCTCTAAAGACATTCACCATCATGCTGTAATGAAATACTGCAATAGGATTTTTTAAAGTTTTTTTATTATCAGAGAGAAAATGATTGGCTACTGATATGGGGGCATTTCAGAATCAGCTGCCCTGTATAACCATATTATCAACGAATTCAAGGAAAGATCACAACGAACCCCAAATTTGAAAAGAGGCAATGAAAATGAGCAGACAGCAATGTATATATACAACTATAATAGTTCGAGATTCACCTAGATATTCTAGATATTCAAACAGTTTTTTTTCCAATTTTTACAGCTCCATGAACTCAGTGATGTACATATGATTTCCTATGTAGGTGTGACTCCCTGTGCCTCCAGCCACATCCTATCCATAGCATCACATTCTCTGAAATACTTGTCCATATGATCCTGGAAATCTTTGTCAGGGCATTCATTCAATGTGCTCTAGGTATCTATAGCTACTAATGGAACGCATTGTAGGACTGGCCTGTGATTAGTCCTTTTCTGGTCATACATCTCTTTGATGATATCTCTTACTGTGTCACTTATTCACTTCTTCAATAGTTAAAAATATTATTTATGCCCACTATGTATGTCTCTATTACCCAATAATTCACAGATGATGGAATTTCATTACTCACTACCATATAACATCTTCATGAAGTCGCTATGTTAAAAAGACAGGTTTTTATTTTGAGGAAAAGCTTGGAGTTATTAAAAAACACTTTACAATTTCCTAAATATAATCCAGCCTATGCTGTTCCTCATATTGAACTCTAAGCCCAGTCCATTGTCCATCTCCACTGTCTGTACAGAATTCATATATGGACAAGTCCTGTGAAGTAATTATCTGTGTGCTTACTATAGTCAGGAAAATATGTTTTCATTTACTTGTTTTTTTTCTTTGTGGATAGTTAGGTTGAAAGCACTTGTATGACTTTATATCTCAGTTAAGAGACTCTGTAACATTCCAGGTCTTGATGTAATCAGCATAATGACACCTGCAAACAGGAGCATCTTAAGGACCTCACCATGTTTAGGAAATTCTCCTTCCATTTGGACTCTTCACTCAACATCCATATACCCTTGGCCATAATAAGTTTCCCTATTTAATGCTCAGCTAGAAGTTAATAACCACAGGATCAGTAAACAAAATTATCTCTGTTGTAAGTTTCCAGCATCTTTTACAATTTAGATATTTGTATGGGAAACACCTAGTTAAAGTAGATTCTTCAAGGTGGCTTTTTGCTTTATCTAATTATATGGATTAAAAAATTAACAATAAGCATAATGAATAAACAAATAAACAATAAGCATAATAAAATCTTACATTCCCTGATTTTTCAGCTAATTGTGTAACTATAAAGATGTGATATTTGATCTTTAATGAAAGCTCACCTGTTCCTTCTCGTGGTTTTATCTAGGATGCTCTGGATGCAAGTAAAGATTATCCTTATAACAATTTTCTGTAGATGAGAAATTTGGTTGGTTGGTTGCTGTACTTCCTTCTCAAAGAAGGAGCAAAATGAAGAGGACCAAAATGACATCACTATATTGGGGTCAAGGTACAATGTGTCCAACTGTGGCTGATCAGACCATTATAAACTCAGAAAAATCTACCACAAGTCAGGCACAAATAGTCCATATATAAGGACACTTGGGAAAGTACAAGTATAGGTCCATAGGTATTGGGGCTTTTTAGATAACTTTTCATCAATAGTAATAACATTCATGATTTCTTCCAAGTGTTGGACCGCCATCCACCCTAATACATTTAGACCTAAAAGAGACTTTAAAATCTGTTGATCTTGTCAAACCCTGAAAACAAATAGCCAAAAAGCCACATAGGTTATGCACCAACTGTTAACTCTGAAAATACAAAAGAGCTCACAGATAAGGAAACTGAGGCCCACAGACATTAACTGACTTTTCTGGAACCACACAGGTAATAAATGACAGAGGTAGGACATGAATCTGGTCCTTCTTATTTTAAAACCAGTGCTCTTTCTATTATGCCATAAATGTTTGGAGTAAAAGATGAGTTAATTAATTATCTTACCAAATATTCTGTAAATTGTTTTTCACTCAATTACTTCTTGTACAACTGCTCATGATCTGCCATCTTCCTCTGTAAGGTTTTATAAACAAATTTATATTCTAAGCCACCATTGTCCTTGGTTGCTGTATCTTTCCACTTGGCAAGAAGACTTAGTGTTTCCTGGTTCTTTTGGCCTCTCCATGGTAATTGATTTACATTGGTTAAATTTGCTTAGGAAATGTTTATAATCTGTGTTGATGTATGTTCCTTTATCCATTTACCCCTTTTTGATATTAGTAATTTGTTTAAATAGGTCAGATTGGAACTGCCTCCCTAGCATGGCACATCTTATATTTTGTTCTTTCTTCTCTGTTCATCTTTGCTCTAACAAGTCAATGGTCTGACTAAATAGTCAGTTAGTTTGAAAATTACTTCTAAGTCAGTAACAAGTCTTTTCCTATCTGTTAGATGTAATTTATTTCATTTCTTGTGTTGTTTCTCTTTGCCTCTGGATAAAAGATAAGAACCAACTCTGACAACTCCTTTACTTACCTCTCCAAGGAGAATCTGTGATCCACTGTCCCATGTAGCTGCATCTTCTTTTTTGCCTTTGTGTTTCATTCATAACAAAAATGTTCATATCAATATGAGTCTGATCCTTCAGTAGTATGTAGACTTGGGTCATCTGACAAAAACACCACTTTTGGAGTACTAAGACTCTCAGACCATGGCATGTCCCAGCTGGATGGGGAATGAAACTCCAGCCTTCAATCCTTCCTCTTCTTTGAGAGAGAGAAGAAGATTACCATTATTAAGGACACTAACATACCCAATGTCTATTTGTTCATGATTAACAAGTAGGAGCACACACTAGGAAGTATCATCAAATCAGTTATTGGAAGGCCCCCACGTGATGTTGGCATTCTATAAAGGCCCCACCCAATGGAACACAAAACAATCATTCATAGATAGACCACTCCAAATTACAGCTCTCAGAAAGTTTTCCACCAATGCCATTACAGCTCTGCTCAGTGAGGTCTCCTTGATGGAGGAACAATTCCAGGTTTGTATCAAAGACAAGCAAAAAGGAATCAAATAATTCTTGATCTTTTCCCTGTGCCATTTCCATAGGATTATAAACACAGAAACTCTTCCTCCCCTTTGACATCCAACAGGTAAGTAAAGTTGAATGAACGGGGGAATCCTTCTCATTGCTCTTCTCTTCAGAGAATAACTCCTGCAATTTCCTGATAAAATGTGTTTCTTACCTCTGAGTCACTGTCTTTCAGTATCTCAAATTGAACTTTTTAGCCATCTTCAAAATTCTGCTTGTCATAAAACCACACAATGATAGTCTGGACAATGTGGATTGATGACTATTAGAAAGAGCTAGACTCGTTTATAATGTTTAATTATAACGAAAGAATAATCATTAATGGATCTGTGTCCAACTGGAAGGAGGGTTGCCAAAGGGCTCTAACCTATTACCATAGATGGTCATTTATTAGTTTTTGTATTAGTAAGTAATTTATTAATAAGTCTGTAGATGCTACAAAATTGGGAGACAGAGCAGTTCATTCAATGCCAGTCAGGATTTAAAACTCCATCTCCCTTACAACCAGTCCAATAGACCTTTGATATTTCTTAGAGCAATCAAGCACCTGGCCACTAAGTCAAGAAAGCAGTTATTTGGTGCCTAAGCTCAGGCTTAGTGAGCTATCTCTTTCTATGTTCATAGAACATAAAAACACAGCTCACTTTATGTTTTAATTTGAGTTTAGTTGAAATTATCCATTTAGAAAATGCACACTTAGGAGAGACTGTGAGAATTACAGGCATACAATTCTCACCACTATAAACACAAACCCAGTGTTTGACCCTGCTTCTGGCTGCTAGAGTTTCTTCCAGATGGCAATGATGTTTGTGTCCATCAGAGCCACAAGGTAGGTAAAGAAAGGGTCTGCCACTGCTGTGTTGATTAAAGTTTTGTTCATCTAGCAGCCTCAGGCTGAGAGATCTGACCATTTGAGAATCTGTCAAAAAAGAAGAAAAGACTTTAGATGTATTGTTCATGAGACACTAACTACCCCTTCAGGGTTAGCCCAGGCCTGGAGAAGAGCAGCAATAATAACTTTATTTAGTGCTTTACTATTATATCTCACTTGGTACTTGAAACATTTCTGTGTGGGCAAAGGGAGCAGAAGAAGGAACCATTACCCACTTCTACCCAAGAGGAGGACCTGGGAGGAATTTTTGATAACGTGACTTTAAGCTATGAACATCACTCTGGAACCATAAAATTTGGATCTGGAAGGGTTCTTAGAAATCATCTAGTCCTCATTTTCAAGATGAGAAAACAGAGATCAGAAGCATCAAGTCGGAGCCAAAACTAAAACCAAGTCTTTTGACTGAGAACTGCAAGGACTCCTGCCCCAGAGAACTCCCGACAGGCCTCCCTTTGTGGGGGCCACCTTGGCCTGTAAGAGGCATTGCTGCTCAAGGTAATGCCTTACATTGTACATCTGCATGCTGTTTCTGCATCCCTATGGAATGCAATTGCTTTTTCTGAAATAATATGCCAGTTTGGGTGGCTGAGTATATCAGTCAATGCCTCCCTACTTGTCTGTGACTTCAGGGGTGTGGAACAAATCAGAATGTCCCAGGTTGCCCAGAAGCACAGACCAAAGAGTCTCAGACCATCTGCCAACATTCCTGCTTATAGATCCCATTCCAGCCCCATTGTGAGGGAGCTCTAGGCACTCATTAAGCTGTTCTACTACCTGTACCATGGATGTCTCCATTTAAGGCCCAGGTCTATTCCTTAAATGTGTCAACAGGAATACAACAAACAAAAAGGCCTATTTTATTGCATTTAAGAAAGAATACTAAGAATTAAATTAGTGTTTATGGACAGTCTCAAAAATGGTGTGATTTTTAGCATCCTCTTCTAGCACCATCACTGTAGAAACAGAAAGAGACATACAGGACTGAAGGTCATTTTGTATCTTTCTTTGTTTAAAGGGTTGCCATGGCCAAAGAATTCATTACCAGTGGTAATCCACTCTGGCCGTCCTCTCTACTCCCCTACCACCTAAGAGTGGGACTCTGCCCCTGGAGCTACCTGGGCTTCGATAGATCAGCTTTGAACTTTACTGCACAGTTCTAGGCTCCATCTGGACATCATTAACCATAAAACTCCATGCATAACTCCTTCCCCTTTCTAGCCCACTCGTATGCAATATCTCTGACTTTAAAATATAAGCTCCTTAAGGAAAGGAACTGACTTGCTTGATTTTATTTGTATCTCTAACATTTAGCACAGAGCCTGACACATAATAAGCACTTAATAAATGTTCTAACTAGGTAGCTAGCTATCACCCATTCAACCATGCATCCATCATATCTCTCTCTCTCTCTCTCTCTCTCTCTCTCTCTCTCTCTCTCTCTCTCTGTGTGTGTGTGTGTGTGTGTGTGTGTGTGTCTGTCTGTCTGTCTGTCTGTCTGTCTGTCTATCCATCCATCCATGGCATGCATCTATCTATCCATCTTTGTGTTAAAGGCCAGATTCATGGTGATGAACCTCTCTGTGCAGTTAGCCTGGTCTTCAGAAAACAGCCAGATTCAGACTTGTACTTGAAACCTTCCCAGGACAGTAGAAATATTTAGATTTTATGTTTATCAAAACATTTAAAAACTCAGAATCTCTGTCCCATCACACTGAGACAGAAGAGCAAGATTTTTGTACAGGAAAACCAACTATTGACTCAGAAAAATGGAAGATGTATATGAGTAAAAACATTAGCTCTGATTGTCCCCATTTCTTTCAGAAATTTAATCAAGGTAAAATAGTCACACAACAATAAAAAGCTTCCTTTCCCTCTCCCCTCCAAAAACCCTCAGAAACTTCAACAGTCAGCAAACACTTGATCTCCTTATCAAGCAGAGCAACATGGTAGCCAAGGCAAGAGCTGGTTTAAAAATTCAATTTGTCAAGCATTATGGAGGAGTGTGACAGAAGATTATGAATTGTATCACTTCACAATACAATGAAAGCATTGGAGGGGAAAACCAGCTGGAAAAAAGCTTGGCATAAGATCCAGCTAAGTCATATCGTCCTAAGAACATTTGTATTGTGAAACCAGAATGAAGATCCCAAGCAGACGTTAAAAGAACATATCCACCATTGTTTCTATAATGATACATTCCATATATAATTCTTTAATTCTATATATTCTAATTATATCTTTACCTATATTCTCCTCTGAGGTCCCTTTCAGTTCTAAATCTGAGGAGCCACCATACTGAAACCTACGTATCCAAAGAACCAAATAAATAAGGAAAAATGATCCTCAAAAAATGAAGTTGGGAAGAGTAGCAAGATCCAACCATCCATATGTGAATGAAACCATTCTAAAGGTGACATAACATTACAGACACAGGGATTTATTTTCAAAATATCTCAGAAAAGGGAAGATTACCCCCAAAGGGAAAAGATTAGGGACAATATTATTTACCAAAAAACGATGATCGAGAAGACATCCATTACTACTTGCCCATATGCCTCCTTTCATGTTTCCATCAAATCTTGATGAAAACTATCTATGCAGCTGCTGTTAAGGATATTCTTTAAAAAAAACAGAAGGAAGTAGAGAGGCTTTCACAGCTGAATCTGTGCAGCAGATTATATCTTTATAGTCACTTAAAGACTTATAGCAAATATGTGATCTTTCTGTGCATACTGCTTATTCATTATAACAAATTTATTTGGTAAGTGCATAAAGGTTTTCCTCCAACAAGGTCTCTTCCATGCATATGCTAATAGATACAAAAGAACTAATATTAACTTTCCATCATGTATTTATTGTGTGAGGTTGTATAGTTAGTATAGGTATCTTTCTTTTACCTTTTGTTGTTCATTTGTTTCAGGTGTGTCCAACTCTTTGTGAGCCCATTTGGTGTTTTCTTGGTAAAGATATTGGAATGATTCACCATTTCTTCTCTAGCTCATTTTACAGATGAGGAAACTGAGGCAAGAAGAATTAAGTGACATGCCCACAATCACACAGCTGGTAAGTATCTGAGGCCTCATTTGAACTCAGGTCTTCCTGATTCCAGGCTTGGCACTCTATCTATCCATGACACCACCTACCTGTGTTTTTGTATCTTAGGCCCTACCAAGACTAAGTTCCTTGAGGATAGGGACCATTTATCTTATAAATTTTGCTTCTTTCTTCCTCTGTCCTATTTGTGTTCTCTCCACAAATAGATGCTTAATAAATTTTTTGTCACATCCCATCAACTTGTACGTGTTAAGATCATTTAAAATTCTGTAATTAAAACAATCACAAAGATAACTTTGTTCAGTGATCCTCTGGGTATCAAGATCAAGTGACACAATACACAGAGAGACCAATACTTGTTAGTGGTAGTAACCATTGTCATGGAAGAGGTCCTGAGCAAAGTCCAGACGGCTCATGGACTCCCCCTAGGCAATAATATCTTTCCTATGTTTCTGCTTAGAAATCATAGATATGGAGCAAGAAGAGACCTTAGAGAGGAATGTAAGAGGCAGCTAAGTAGCACAGTGTATAGAGCACTGGGCCTTGAGTCAGGAAGACAAGAGTTCAGATCCAGCCTCAGACTCTTACCAGCCTTATGACCTGGGCAAGTTCCTTGACCTCCCTAAGCCTCAGTTTTCTTAATGTAAAATGGGGCTAATAATAGCATCTACCTTCCAGGATTGATGGGAAGATCAAATGAGATAATACTTGTGAAGTGATTAGTAGGATGCCTGGCGCATAGTAGGTGCATTCCCACCCCACCTTAGAGACAATGTAATCCAAACCTTTTTTTTAAAGGTATGGAAACTGAGACACAGAGAAGATAATTGACTTCCTGGGTTAATGCAAGTAGTGAGTCATAGAGCTTCAAACCAAAATCCTCTGAGCCCAGATCCAATGCCATTTCCACTTAAAATTAGCATTATGCCAATTCAATCAATTTTAGAACATAGGGTCTTATTTTAGTTGATAAGCTCATATTTTAGTGGCATTTTGAGGTTTGTAAAGCATTTTAAATACATTATTTCATGTCTGTTAGATATATTTCTAGATTTGTCCATCTCTGATCATCCTAACCTCCATACCAAGGTGCCCTATCCTGCTTCAGTTCCCTTCTCAGTACTTAATCTACCAATGCTCACAAGTATTATTTTACTTCTCAAGGTAATGAACAATAAAGAGTAATCTCATGATACTTTTATTAACCATGCATCCTATTCTTCAATTGAAACAAGTTTCTGCATTATAGGTAACAACTGCAACATTTATGTACAGAGTTAGATATTGTTGCTAGGCACTACTTTGTGGGGAAAAAAAGGAGAAATTTGTCTTTGAACTCACCACATTGCTAAGACACTAAGATAATAAGAGGGGGATGCTGTGAGAGGGAGAAGGGAAGGAAGGCGTTAAGTAAGGAAGGAAAGGAAAAAAAGGAAAGAAAGTATATTTCCTCAAAACCAAGACTTATTGGTGAGAGTTTTAGATGCAGCTTATTTTGAAAGACTGCTAGAAAATTGATAAGTTAATTGCATAGCCGCACATCAAGACCTGAGATTCCTGGGATAGCCCGTATACTGAATCTGAAGGGCCTACATTCAGAGCTGCCAAGTTTTGAGCCCAAGGCTCCTGTATGTACATCTTCTGCCTTGGAAATCATATTTTGAGAACCTGGAAGTTGACTTCTCTAGAGAGAAGAAAAAATTAAGGAGAGGACAGCAAGAGTTGGATTAAATGTCCTTAAAAGTCCCTTTCAATCCCCAAACTCTGTGATTCTAAGATTACTTCCCCTGGTGAATAAAATATACAAAGATTTTAGTTCTTTGCTTACAGAAGTGTGTTTCTTTGAAAAGATACTGAACCACAGTCCCCCATTTGTCCTGTAACTTTATAAATAAGCCCTCACTAGTTTTGTGCTGTCTTTTATAGTTAAACAAAAAAAAAAGGTTTGACTGAATTTTGACAGGTCTCAGTAGGTGAGAAATCCTTAGTATGTCACAAACTGTCAGAGGAAAAGGCCTTTTGGTGAGTGGGGACACTTGACATGTAAATGAGTTTTGCAAAGCACCTCCCACAAAGCATCCTGGTCAAAGACTGAAGAAAGAAGATCTGCACATGAGGACATTCTATGCCTATAATAAATAGTCCTATTGCCTTCCTTTAGTGGGTAATCTTTTAGCTTTCTGCCTAAATGATGTTATTTAAGACCATCACAATCAACAAATTTCACTATTGCTGAGGGGAAGAGAAAGTCTGAACACATCAGCAATTTCTTAAGAAAGTGCAAATGGCAAACAAATCAGTGATTCATTAACCAGACATGCTGACATTTCCCAGGGGCTTTTTCTGAGCTGTACTGGCTCTTCAGGCTCTACCCAAGAAAATGGGGGCACTGTAATAGTGCTTATGAGGAGTGCCTTCATTTAGCATTTGTTTTTTTTTCCTAAATGATCAGATATTCATTCATTGCCTCAAGTTTGGGTATTATATTGGACATGACTCGAAGCAACTCAGCAGGTGACAGCCTTTCCACGTCTTAATCCCACTTCATGCTCTTTGCTAATCTCTGGCTGGAGACTCTGAACTGTCAGATTTATCTCTAAGACTTCCAGTGGCCCAAAGCCACAGTAAAATTTCATTTTCAACTTCCTTTACATTTTGCTATAGATTACAGTAGTTGCCTTTTAGAAAGAGGGAAACAAAATGTAAATTCTACAATCCCCTTTCTGTGCCACTCACTTGGATGAATTCAAAGTCTACACTGGCAGCCTTTCAAGTAGAAGGCTAAATAATAACAGATGACAACTCCCTTCTCTTCACCTTATGAATAGACGGGCGAGAGGGGGGTGGGTGGGGGGAGGGCGGGAGGCGGAGCCAGAGGAGGAGGGAGGACAATAAGGATGCAAAAGAGACATGCTGCCTCAGCCATGTGGAACTAGGCGGCCAGAGACAGTGTAGCAAGAATCAAAGAGGCTAGTCAAAATAAAATCAAGGCCAGGTATAAACAGGATTACTCAACAATCCCTTGCCCTGGCACGGGGGAGCCAATAGATGGCATATCAAAATGTAAGTTTCTGCTGAAAAATCTCTCTGAAGACACCCCTCCCCTTCTCCCTTTTGAATTTTTTCAAATGAAGACAAATGATCCATTCTTAGTACTGTAATAAATGTGGGTCCCTTTGAAGTGGAAAGTATCAGGGTCTGGGTTACCCCAAATAGAGGGGGATTGTCTACACCAGGAGGTGCAGGGTTCACAGACCAGTCCATGGTTAGATTTCAGGAAGTCATGAACTTAAATGGAAAAAATTACATCTTCACTTCAAATTAAATTGGTTTCCATTCTAATTCTATGTATTTATTTTATGCATTTAAAAATATTATTCTAAGAAAGGGTCTCAAGTCCAAGACTTTCCTCCCCACTTGCCCTCAAAAAAGATTAAGGACCTCTGGTCTATACTCTCAGTAACATTTCGTTGGTGCTTCCCTCCCCCCCACCCCACCACCACTTGAGACACTTTATATTAGCAATCCCCAGCAATTTGTAGTTAGGAGTTGCCTTTTGTCTCCGGTTGTTGGCTGCTTTAAGGGAGTTCTTTCCTCCCAAAAATGTTGTATGACATCTTTTGCTTTTAAAATTAGAGTGAATTTAAAATTAATTTTGTTCCGAGAATTTTTCGAGAACTTCTTGACAACCCTTGGCATAATTGGAGGCACCCTGGGGTGTTGAAACCAGGGTTGAGAATCATGACTGTAGTGTTTTGAGACAGAAAGGTTGGTAATTTTAGTTGTGGGGGTGTGGGGGGGAAGGAAGAAATGAGAGAAGGAAACCACAATTAGCGTGCTTTTTTTCTCTGAATAACCATAATTTCCACCAAAGATGTCTTTCACCTCAATGAGTTTAAATTACTTTACAAACATATTTTTACATAATGTAGCAGGTTTTGACAGAAAGTCCCGCCCTGAGTGTCTGTCATTAAGGTATGGATGTCTCAAAGTCAGGAAAATGCACTGAGACTTTTTTGTTGTTCTTCTTCATTTCTTGCCTTTGAGAAAGTAGCATAGACGTTATAGGTTAAGGCTGAAAATGTGTTGAATTACTGATTCACTTACATAATCCTCACTTACAAAATCTACCCAGAATGAATATTAGTAATTTGTTGGTCATCAAAGGGGAAAAGAAAACTCTTTCTTCATATGAAGGGTTTCTTTGAATCTGTCTTCTCTTTCCATTCACTGGTCCAGTCTTCATAGTGCTAAAAACACAGTAGTCACTCAATAACTATCTGCCTTATTAATTGATATGATGTAGAAAAACAAAGAGGACTTCTGACATAATCAAAGAAGCCAATTTTTAACAATTTTTGGTGGATCTCCATTGTCGAACAATCTTCAAAAACTATTTTTACATCACAGTGCCACATAGAATAAAAGCTTGAAATTGGTGCTTAGTGTTGGAAGGAACTCATTCATTCTTTCACTAAATATTTATTGAATGACTAGTAAGTGCCTGGGACTGGCAATCAATACACAATGTGCTGGGGATACAAAGACACAAAGATACAAAGACAAAACAAGAAATAGTTGCCACCCCTGAGGAGCTCACATTCTATCATGGGAAATGATAAATACCCAGGTAAGTCAACAAAATACATACAAAGTAAATGTAAGGTAATTTCAGGGGTTATGATGGACTAGCAGTTGGAGGGATCAGTAAAGATCCCATGTAGAATGTGACCCTTGAGCTGAGCTTTAAAGGATTCAAAAGGGCAGAGGTGAGGAGGGTCTACATTCAGGCTTGTGGAGTAGCTCCTGCAGACACAGAGGTGAGAGATGGAGAGTTTCATGTGAGGATCAGCAGTAGCCAGCCTGGATGCATTCTAGAGACCATGAATAGAGAGTAATATAATAAGTCTGGAAATGTGGAAGGTCGCACAGAAAGCTTTGTGTCCTTTCCAAGAGGCAATCAGGAGATACTAGAGCTTTTTGAACAGGGAATGGCTGCTTTGGGGATATCACTGTGGCAGTCACATAAAGATAGATTGGACAGGGGAGGGACATGGAAACCAATTAGGAGGCTATCATAGTAGTTTAGGTGAGAGGATCTCTGACACAGGCCTAAACTAGGGTGGGAATATCTTTGGGTTTTTTTGGGGGGTGAGGAGGCAATTGGGGTTAAATGATAAGGTCACACAGCTAGTAAATGTCTGAGGCTGGATTTGAACTCAGGTTCTCCTGACTCCAAGGCCAATGTTCTATTCACTATGCCACAGAGCTGCCTTTAAAAAAAAAAGCAGGTTCTACCATCTGTATTTATTACAAATCGTTCAGCTGCTTTCCAACCCAATAAACTGAGTAGAGTAGTGAGTAGAAAGGATCAGACACATGAGAGAACTGCTGTAGAAATAAAAACAAGACTTGGCAGCCGATTGCATACGTGGAGTGAGGAAGAGTGAGGAGACATCACAATGAAGATAACTCTAAGGTGAGTCTAGGAGACTAGAAGGATGGTGGTTCCCTCACCAACAACAGGAAAGTTAGGAAGGAGTGGTGAAACAATGATGGCTTCTCTTGTGCCCTTGCTGAGATTAAGATGCTTATGGGACACATAGTTGGAAATGTCCAAAAACATTTGGTGATGTAGGACTCTAGTTCCCTAAGGCTGGATAGATAGATCTGAGAATCATTTGCATAGAGGTGATAATTAAACTCACTGGAATCAATGAGATCAGAGAGGAAAAGAGATAGAGAAAGAGGAAAGAGCTTAAGACAGAGCCTTCAATGCTTCAGGTACATTCAGAGTTAAAGTATGAAATTTGGATGATGATTCAGCAAATGACATTGAGAAAAAGGACTTAGATATGCAAGAAGAGAATCAAGAGAGTATTGTGACAAAACCCTTAATATCCAGGTGGTCTATAACAGTGGTATCAAACTCAAATAGAAGTAGTTTGGCTGTGAAAGGGAGGAGAGACCCAGGATAACAGTTTGATGGGTAGTAGGATAAAACGAGGATTATTTGAAGGATGGGGGAGACCACGATGTGCTTGTAGGCAAAAGAAAATGAGCTAGTAGATAGGAAGATCTTGAAGATTATAGAGAAAGGGGCGATCTGCTAGAGATGATGAGAAGGAATAGGATCAAGTAGAGGATTGCCTTTGGTGAGGAGAAGGAGGCTTTAGTGAGGAGAAGTCATTTCTTCAGCAGTTATAAGAATAAAAGATGAAAGAATGGGGGAAAATGTTAAGAGGTTTTGGGATGAATCCTAAACAGAGGAATTTATATTTTAGCCTAGAGGTAATAGGAAACCATTGGAACTAACCAGGAATTAACCACATGGTCAGGGAAGTTTGGAAGAAGGGAAGGTTTGGAGGGAAAGATGAGTTTAATTGTGGACATTTTTAATTTAAGATGTCTCTGAGACATCCAGTTTGAAATGAAAGTCTGAAGAGAAAGATCTATGGGCTATCTGCAAAGAGATCATAGTTAAATCCATGGGAGCTGATGACATTTTAGAGGCAGGAAGGGAGAGAAAGATACAGAGATAAAGAGAAAAGAGGAGAGGAGAAGAGAGGACATGACAGGACAGGACAGGACAGGACAGGACAGGACAAGACAAGAAAAACAAGACAAGACAAGAGGGCCTAGGACAGAACCTTGAGGAATATTCATAGTTAAGAATTGATATGGATGATGAAACAACAAGGAAGAGTAGGAAAGAGCAATCAAACAGGTAAGGGGAGGACTAAGAGACAGCTCATGAAAACTCAGAGAGAAGAGAGTATACAGGAGGAGAGGGTGACTAACAGTTTCAAATGTAGCAGATCTATCCAGGAGGATTAAGACTGAGAAAAAGACAAATAGATGAGGCAATTAAGAGATTATTGGTAACTTAGGAGAGAACAGTTTCAGTTCAGTGATGAGATCATAAGCCAGATTACAAAGGGCTAAGGAATAAGTGAGAAGAGAGAAAGTGGAGGCACTGAGTGTTGATAGATCCCGGTAAATAGCACCGAAGGTCACCTTAAGGTGCATACACCAACTCCATTCCCTGTGTCTTTTACCCTGAAATACCCTGGCTAATAACACATCTTGGTGAAAGTGCTAGTACAATCAACTCACAACCCACTATAGCTGGCTTCTCAGTCCCAGAAAAGCGGAAGCTTCCTGAGGAAACCTCTACCGTGTGCATGACCTTCCCCCTTGTTTCTGACTTTAGTGGGTAGGTTCTTTAGGAACCCAAATGGACAGAATAATAGTATCCATCAGTGTGGGCATGGAGTTCCCTTTCTGCTTAGTCTTACAAGTTTTTCTCTTAAGGAACTCATCAACTCTCAATAATAACTTGCCACATAAATATGGATAGAGACAAGTGAGTGTCAGCTCATTTTCCCTTTGCTTTTACCACTGTTGCTCTTTAGAGATTTGAGTGGAGGGAGTCATCATCTGATTAGGGTACTTTTTAGTTGCATGACTTTCACTACTTCTCCTCCTCGAGCTAGGTTGGCATATCTGTGCTTTCTTTTAGGCTCATTCTTTTACCACCAGTTCCAAAGGGCATCACTACGTGAAGGATATGGTTTTTTTTCTCAGTCTCTGTTCTCCCAGTCCAACATGTGTGGTTATGTCAGAGTCTATGGCACCAATGATACCTTACAGACAAAAACATATAGTTGATCATCTATCATAACAGTGATATAGAAAGACAACGTTACATAGAAGTTAGAGTTCTGGACTGGGAGTCAAGAATATCTCAGTTTACATCCCACCTCAGGCACTAGCTGTATAATCCTAAATTGCTTAAGCTCTCTCAGTCTGTTTCCTCTTCTGTAAAATGGAGATGGTGCTTCCAAGGTTGTTGTGAATATCTAATGAGAGTTTTGTAAATCTTAAAGCTCTGAATAAATGCCAACTATTACTGTGGTGACTTCCATATCCTAAGGGAATCCACATATTAAGGAGTTTGGGCAGTGAAATATTGACAGGGAAAAATTGTATCATGAAGGGCCTAGTTGGGGGTCACTGGAGTACTGTAAGTGCCCAGTCTTCCTGATATACTGCAATGATTTCTTAATTGCCTGATCTAATTGTCTTTTTCTCAGTCTTAATCCTCCTGGATAGATCTGCTACATTTGAAACTGTTAGCCACCCTCTCCTCCCGTATACTCTCTCCTCTGAGTTTTCATGACAGTGCTCTCTCTCTTAGTCCTCCCCTTACCTGTCTGATTGTTCTTTCCTAATCTCCCTGATATACTTCCTGATATAACGGAAAGGGATTCTGAGGCTGATATGGAACTTCAGAGAAGGTCTAACCAGCAGGACAGACATCTCCTTTGGTCTGGATGTTAGACATCAGTTGATGCAGCCTAAGAGCATAATAGCACTTTTGATACACGATATTGTGCCACATCACACTATTAATTCATCTTGAACTTGTTGACTCATTATTGTTCATCCTTCATTTTCAAAGAGGACCAATGACATGATGGGGTGATGTTTTGACTTGTGCATCAATTGGATTCACATGACACAGGGTTGTGCAAAGTCATCAGTCTCACTCTCTCTTCCAGAGTCATCAAAGTTCAGTGGCAAAACAAAAGTCAGGATGACTTGCAATGGAAGGGATGCTGTGGAAGACCTTGGTGTCTCATTTTCACATGAACTATTGTCCATTTATGGCCTCCAAAACATTGACATTATTTGTATGCGTGCTGCTGATTTTCCAATGCAAAGTTAGAATTTCCCTTTTTCCCTACTTAATTTCATCTTTTTAGATTCAGCCCATTCCAGCCTCATGAGATCTTTTTGGATCCAATTCAATCATCAAATGTATTGATATCCCTTCCAGTTTTGTATCGTCTACAAATATGATAAACATGCCATCCATCCTTTCATCTGTCATTGAAAAAATGTTGAACAAACCAGAACCAAGGACAGAGACCATCTCTCTCTCTCTCTCTCTCTCTCTCTCTCTCTCTCTCTCTCTCTCTCTCTCCAACAATCACTTAATACTTAATAACCAGTTTTTTTAATTTTTATTTTTAGTTTACAACATTCAGTTCTACATAATTTTGAGTTCCAGATTTTCTTCCCTCCCTCCCTACCTCCCTCCCCTAGACAGCATGGAATCCCATATAGCTTCCATGTATAACTTCGTATTGAATTAATTTACACACTAGTCAAGTTATGGAGAACAATTGTGATCAATGAAATGAATCATGTGAGAGAAGAAACAGCACCAAAAAATAAACCTACCCAAAAACAAAAACAAAAGAGAGAAAAGGAAACAAAAGATGAGGAGGAGGAAAAGGCTATCATGAAGTGTGCCTCATTCTGCATTCATACTTCGTAGTTCTTTCTCTGGATGTAGATAGCATTCTCCATCGTGAGTCCTTTGGAGTTGTCTTTGTACCTTGCATTGCTGAGAAGAGTGAAGTCTGTCAGGGTTGGTCCTCACAGAATCCATATATCTGTGGTTGTGTATAATGTTCTCCTGGCTCTGCTCCGCTCACTCAGCATTATGTCGTGTAGGTTTTTCCAGGTTGTTGTGAAGTCCGTATCATCCCCATTTCTTATAGCACAATAGTATTCCATTACCTTCACATACCACAGCTTGTTCAGCCATTCCCCAATTGATGGGCATCCCTTTGATTTCCAATTCTTAGCTACCACAAAAAGAGCCGCCATAAATATTTTTATACACATGGGTCCTTTTCCTGCTTATGTGATTTCTTTGGGATACAACCCTAGAAGTGGTATTGCTGGGTCAAAGGGTATGAACATTTTTATAGCCCTTTGGGCGTAGTTCCAAAATACTCTCCAAAATGGCTGGATCAGCTCATGTAACACCAGCAATGTAACAATGTTCCAATTTTCCCACATCCTCTCCAGCATTTATCATTTTCCTGTTTTGTTATTTTAGCCAATCTGACAGGAGAGATGTGGTATCTAAGAGTTGTTTTGATTTGCATTTCTCTAATCGGTAGTGATTTAGAGCATTTTTCCATATGCCTATAGATATATTTAATTTCTTCCTCTGAAAACTGCCTGTTCATATCCTTTGACCATTTCTCAATTGGGGAGTGGCTTGTATTCCTATATTGAGAAACAATTGAGAAACAAGCCACTCCTTAATAACAAGTTTTTAAAAATCAAACCACCCTTGAAAGTGATGATGATGTGACATACCCTGTCATGGACTAGTGGCCCCTCAGAAATCCTTCATAACTGCATATGAAGTCTTGAAAAATCCAAGGTATCCTGTAGGCAAAGTGTCTTGACAAATGTTAATTAACTTGGGTCATACTTCTAAAGATAGAAAGTATGGGTGGGAGGAGAAGCAACACAGCTCATCCAAGATGAGACCCTTCTCCACTACCACCACCAATGACAAAGAGGGCAAAACTCTGGACCTGAATAATGATGATGATGGTAATGATTCACATTTCTATTGCATTTTCAAATTTACAAAACTCTGTTGCTGAAGCTCCCAAGTAAGTCGTGAAATCCAGCTGTGTCAAAGTTTTCCAAGCTATGGATCCCCATGCAGAAGTCAGGTTTCTGACAGATATGTAATTTCTGGTTTGTAGGTCAGGGCATTTTCAGCACCTACGTTGTCTGTACTTTTAAAAATGAGTGACTAAGGACCCCTGTCATGTGCTTCTTGCTTAATCTTGGGACTGTTTGTTGATGAGATATCAGTAGAAAGAGTGCTAAATTTGAGTATATAGAATCTGAGTTTGAATCCTCCCTGTCATTACCACCTGTGTAACCTTAGTCAAATCATTTAACCTCTGTGGACCTCAGTTTACTCATCTGCAAAGTGAGGTGGTTAGAATAGATGGCTTCTGAGGTCCCTTTCAGCTCTAGCTCTATGGTCCTACAATCTAGTTTTCAGTGATCTATCTCGGCCAATACCACAATTCTGGAACATTAAGTAATACCACCAGGCCTCAAAAGTGGCCTTGACAGCTGGAAGCAATTCTTGCTAGGCTGTATATCATGTTCTCTTGGTCTAAGATTTCTAGTGGAGGCACAAGTAAGGTAGAAGACTAAATAAAACCTATCTGGGTAAGGGCAACACGTCCTACTGCACTAGAGTCATCAACCTCCATGATGAACCTTCATGGGTCCCATTATGAAAAGATGAGGCCGGGTGAAAAATTTTGTTTTAGTCCCATGATGGCTTCCTTGGTCTTAGATTATGATCCAAAAGGTGGTGTCACTCCATACCATATCTCCATGTCTTTCTGTTGGCTGTGTCCTCCATGCTTGGGACACACTCTCTCCATACCTGCAAGGACACATATTAGAATTTCCTATTTCCTTCAAAATTCAGCTCAAGTGCCACATAAAACCTCTCCCCATCCTTCCAGCTGCTAGTGTCTCTCCCCGCCCCCCAAACCCAATTGCTTCATATTTATTTTGTATATATTCTATATACTTATGTGAGGGAGTCCCATCCCCCACCTCAATTAATGTAATCACAGAAAGACCAGAATGTAATCAGTGTAAGGAAGGGAATTGCCTCCCCACCTCAATTGATGTAGTCACAGAATTAATCAAGCAAGCAACAGCCCTGAATATAATCACAAAATGTAAATTAAGTGTTAAGAAATTTTCCTACAACACCACCACAACGTGTGAATAAGACTTTAATCAATTTGAGAGGATTATAGGTCTTAGGCCATTGGAGAAAGGCAAATGACACCATATAGGAAATATCTTCTAATTGGTTGAGACAATCAGTTACACCCCTTGAACTTAAATGTATATAAAAAAGCAAGTTAGTTCCCGATCCCCTTTCTAATGGTAGAAAATTTTGGAGTTGAGTGTTCCAGGTTTAAGAGTTGGAACCAAATGTGGAGGAAAAAAGCAGAGTGCTGAAAGGAAATCTATCCAGGGGTCAGGGGTGGGAGGGAAACAAAGGGAGGGAATTTTCTCTCCTCACCTTCATGGACCGTGTCATTAGAGAGACAACCCAGTTATGAGCAGAGACACACAGAAGGTAGACACGTGCAGGACAATTTGGGATTCATATCAATGAAATTACAAACTCTTGAAGCACCAAATTAAGGAATTAAAGATCCTTGAAGCTTCCTGAGAAACTTTACTAGAGAGATACATTGACCTTCTAGAGGCCCATTCATACCTGGTGCCAGAAGATGGTGTGTGATCGGAATTCAACTAGTACCTCATCAAAATAATACTTTTCTGATTGTCAAATAAATGATTTTGTTGGAAACAAATCAAGAATATAAGGATTAAGTGGCCATGCTGTTTAGGTCACTGGAAGTAGGTCAAGATATCATCCAGTTAGATGATAAAGATCATGAGTTACCGAAAAGGTTTTGGTCTGCATGGGTAGAGTGACTTTCCTCATTGAGGAGTTCCCTATATGAATTAAGTGCAGGTCCTATCCATAACATATATTTTATTATATTTTATGCTGTGCTAAACATCACAGAACAATGAAAATTGAGTGGAATTGTTTATAAACATATCAATATGATACAGATTATAAGTTGATTATAAGGTTAGGAATCACATCTCATACTCCTTTGTATCCTCTGGAATGCCTTATCTCAGTACCTCACACTTAGTAGATGCACACTAAGATTTTTTTCACTGGAGAAAAATGCTAAAAGTATTGGGTGTTATGACCTTTACTGCTTTTGTTTGTGATTTGTTTCCACCTCCCTACAATTGATTTCTTTATTTATTCATTAAAAAATCAGTTTGACATTTGTTTTTTTGGGGGGGGGGGCGGGAATCATGCAAGCCTTTAGGAATATGCTAATAATTAGTTTAGATTGAGTTTCTGTAATAACATTTTTCTAGAACTATCTATCACACTCATATAGTGTCCCTTTAAGTTATGTCAACCAAGTGGTGGAAATAGAATATGTTAGCTATTTCCATTTAATATTTGATTATTTTTTTAAAAAAGTTTCCTGCAGTTACCATAATAAGTGCGGTAATCACAAAAATAATTTACTCCAAGGCCAATTAACCCAGAGATTTTAGCTTTGTAAAAAAAAAAAGTTAGTGGTATGATATGTGGCTAGTTCCATTGTTCACTACGATGACCAGATTTAAGAGAACTGGAGCTGGCACCAGGATTTGATGTGATGGGAACTCACTCTTTCTGTCATTTGCTTTTGCTCACTGTGATCATTCACACACATAGATCACAAGATTAATATTTATGCCTTGGTCACTTTCTCTGATACTAGTAATTAAAATAATACTCTAATTTATTTTGCACCCATCACTTCAATCTTTTAAAGCCTTTTTTTTTAAGTGAAGCTTTTGAAATTAGGAACCTAATCCCTGAGGTATGATGCTATTTTTTTTCTCTAGCTGTCTTTGGAAATCTCACTAAGAACGTTACTGTCAGCATCCACATCATTTTTTTAAAGGGTGTGTGTAAAGCCTCTTTTTGGTTCACTAAGAATAATGAATGAGATGAGGGAAAGACCTTTTAAAAATCTTAATAAGTGGAGTGCAGATTTATCACATTGGGAAAACACTTCACTATAACACAAGGATACATGCCTTTTGGTCAGTCTCATTCACATGAAGCAAACTCCATTACTTGCTGTGAGCAAGAAAAAGGTTACCTGACCCATCGGGAGAGTATTAGCTTTTTTCTTCAGCGATGAAAAAATTGCTTTGCCACTTAGGTCAGCATCATGATGTAAATCTTAATGAAAGATTCTGAGATGTGAGAGTAAATCAAGCTCTTGGGCCACCTTGATGCTCTCTTAATCTATCTCCTTCTAGCTTTATTCCTAGGGTAAGGTTTAGGGAGAGCAGAGCTCAGTGCATCCTTCCATAGAAAGCAACATTGTCTCCAGCCATCTTAGTTCTTCCAGTGTCTCAGGGCTAGGAAGGAATGAAATATTGCTCGGAAAAATATTGGCCAAATTCTTCCTCTACTGAAAAAAAAGCAAAAAAAAAAATCTATCAAGTCCTTCTCTATTTCATTTGTGGGGTTTGGGCGAAGGCACGTGTTTTTTGCAAGGAATAGAACCAAAGATAAGAAACAAAGGCTGGCAATAATGTAACCACCACCTTAAGGTCCATCTATATGTCATAAAATGAAGTGGAAATTTGACAGTTGTGCAGTTAGAGATCATCGTAGAGTGTCCATTCCAGACCTGGGTTCAGTTCCTAGATCTGACACTAAACATGCCACTGTGACCAATTACTGCTGTGCCAAAGTCTAGCAGCTACCATGGAGAGAAATTAATTGACCCTACTACAGAATGGTACAACCACCAACCTCTTCCTCCTTCATTCTTCTCCAACCCCCACCTCCATTTTAATTGCACTAACCAAAATGGCTGTTTTACCTAGATCTTGAATTCTATCTCCCTTATCAAGAATGCTCTGGACATAGGCCTTGCCGGACTTAGGACTCTTAAAGAATTTCACAGATTTTACGTTAATTCAGGGTCATAAGATCCCTGTTTTAACGCAAGACCACTTCCACAGGAGAGGAAGCAATCCGATACAGTATCTAGTCACGCATGACAATGACCAGCCTTTGCTAGTCAAAAGTATACTACTGCCTCCCATAATGAAATATGAAACAAATTGTTTTGTCCTGAAAATATACTTTATTGAAAGTGAAAGAAAAATTTTCACATAGTTTAACCAAAAGAAATAACTAAGTTTCTGAAAAACAAATCACATTTTTTAAGTTTATCGTCCTATCTCTTTTATTATCAGACCTTATTTTTATTGATAGTAGGGGTAAGAGAGTTGATCAGTATTATTTCTTATATGGACAAGGGGTCTACTTTGTGTTTGTATGCATATATGTGCACACGTACCCCCAAATCTAGAAAGCTACCTGCCTGTGAAAGATAGTATCTACTGTGTCTTGATAGACAGATATACACACATTCATATATATGCATATATACATATACATATATCTGTGTGTATAGATACATATAGATATAACTGTATATATGAGTAGTATACAGTGTTAGAATCACATGCATTCTGAATTAATATAAGGGAAAGTCAATTGACATGGCCTTTTCCAGGAGCAATGGTACTATTGATTTGATTATCGTGCCCTGAATAAGAGCTGTAAAGTAATAGGGCATACAAAGAAGGGAAAGTAGAGATGCACATATAAGCAGGGCAGATAGCAAGATGGCCCAAGTAGATGTCTGGACAGGATATGAAGTATGATTTAGTGGTCTGGGGTAGTTTAAAATAGTGTTCTAAATAAGATTATACTCTACCACCAATAAAGATAGTTTCGTGCTAGAGAATTCCAAAGCAGAACGATTGAACTTCCTAGATACCGAGGAAAGAGATTTTAGAGATCTAGTGTATACGATACCAGTTCAGGTGAGGAGAATCAGAGTAGAAAGGATAGGGCTGATGGCAAGATGACCCAGGTGTATGGTTGTAAGATAAAGCATGAAAGAAGACAAATATGAGGCTGAATATACAGTAGGAAAAATTGTAATCACCTTAACTACAATGATGTCTAAATGAGAATACTAAAAAATATCCCATACTATTATTACTGAAATTAATCTTGTGCTAAGGCATAAGGAAATCACAGATAAATATAACAATACAACAATAAATATAACACATACTTTTCATACCATAATGAAATAAAATAAAAATTAATGTAGAAAATATGAGCAAAAGATACAGAACTTGATGAACAGAACAAACTAACACTAAATGATGAGTGGCTCAGAGAACAAATCACAGAAATAATAATTTTATTAAAGATATTTATAACAATGAGCCAATATGCCGAAACTTATAAGCAGTCCTCAGAGAAAAATTTCTACCTCTGAAAATTTATATTAACAAAATAAAAAATATGAAGGATTAATTAACTAAGCTTGCAATTAGAAAGACTAAATATAAGCAAATTCACAACCCTAAAACAAACACAAAAGGAAAATCTAGAAAATTAGAGTAGAAATTGAATAATGTAAAAGGCAAAACATTATAGGTCTGATGAGACTAAAAGTTGGCTATTTTTGAAAAGACTAACAAAATCAATAAACTATTAATGAAGCTTATGAAGAAAATGAGAGAGAAAATAAAATTGGTCTTTTCATCAAGAATGCTTGAAAGTCTTCTATTTCATTGAAAATCCATATTTTGCCCTGAAGTATTATACTCAGTTTTGCTGGGTAGGTGATTCTTGGCTTTAATCCTAGCTCCTTTGACCTCTGGAATATCATATTCCAAGCCCTTCAATCCCTTAATGTAGCAGCTGCTAAATCTTGTATTATCCTGATTGTGTTTCCACAATACTTGAATTGTTTCATTTTGTCTGCTTGCAATATTTTCTCCCTGAACTGGGAACTCTGCAATTTGGCTACAATATTCCTAGGAGTTTTCCTTTTGGGATCTCTTTCAGGAGGTGATTTGTGGATTCTTTTGATTTCTATTTTACCCTCTGGTTCTAGAATATCAGGACAGTTTTTTTGATAATTTCTTGAAAGATGATGTCTAGGCTCTTTTTTTATCATGATTTTCAGGTAGTCCAATAATTTTTAAATTATCTCTCCTGGATCTATTTTCCAGGTCAGTTGTTTTTTCAGTGAGATATTTCACATTGTCTCCTATTTTTTTCATTCTTTTGGTTTTGTTTTATAATTTCTTGATTTCTCATAAAGTCATTAGCTTCCATTTATTGCATTTTAATTTTTAAAGAACTATTTTCTTTAGTGAGCTTTTGGATCTCCTTTTCCATTTGGCCAATTCTGCCTTTCAATGCATTCTTCTCCTCATTGGCGTTTTGGGTCTCTTTTGCCATTTGGGTTAGTCTATTTTTCAAGGTGTTATTTTCTTCAGTATTTTTGGGTCTCCTTTACAAGTTGTTGACTCGTTTTTCATGATTTTCTTGCATCGCTGTCATTTCTCTTCCCAATTTTTCCTCTACTTCTCCTACTTGATTTTCAAAATCCTTTCTGAGCTCTTCTATGGCCTAGGACCAATTCATATTTTTCTTGGATGCTCTGGATATAGGAACTTCGACTTTGTTGTCTTTTTCTGGTTGTATGATTTGATCTTCTTCATCACCAAAGTAAGATTCTATATGCTGAATTTTTTTCCTCTGTATGCTAATTTTCCCAGCCTACTGACCTTCTAAGTTGTCTTTGACATTTGTGGATTGAGAAGTCTGGAAACCACCTCAGCTGCCAGGAATTCACTCCCCTGAGGCCTACTCCAGGTTTGCAAATGACTGGTCTATGCCGGCATGGCCCACATTGGACTGTGCTCCTCTCTCAGACTGGTGCAACAGACCTTTACTGTCGACCTTCCAGGTTGTCTTGGGTTGGAAATTTGTTTCGCTCCATCATTTTTTGGGTTCTGCTGCTCTAGATTTTTTAGAGTCATTTTTTACAAGTATTTGGAGGGGTTTGGGGGAGAGATCAAGCAAGTCTCTGCTCTTACTCCACCATCTTGGCTCCACCCCCCTTCTCATTATTTTTAACAAGGGTTTTGGAAACCAAGAGACCAACACAAAGAGTATAAATATTGACAAAGAGAGAGTTATCCCTATTTGCCAATGACATGGTTTGACATGATCAAAGAATCAATTAAGGAACTATTTCAGATAAATAATAGCTTCAGCAAGGTAGTCGGATACAAAATAAATCCACAAAATCACTAGCATTTCTATAAAATTGCAACAAAGACTAGGAAAAATAAGGAGAATATTTCATTCATTAAAACTTCAAAATGAATAAAATAGCTGGTACTTATCCTATCAACATACACACCATTTATATGAATACAACTAGTGGAGGATAGAAGGGCCTGGTGGACACATCTCAATGGCTGAACAACACAAAACACTCTTTACAGAAATAGAGAAAGATGAGGAAGTGGAAAGTTTTTTGGTGCACATGACTAGGCTTTGCTAATATAATAAAAATTATTTTATTATCTAAATTAATTTACTGTTTTCATGCTTTACTGATTAAATTGCCAAGAAGATATTTTATAGAATGAGTCAAAACAATTTTAAAAATTCATTATGAAAAACAAAACAGCAAGAATGCAAAGGTAAATAATAAGATAAAGGTAAAAGGAAGGGTAAATAACATAGTAGACTTCAAACTATATTATTAGGTGGTTGTCAACAAATCTGGTGATGATTTTTTAAAATAGAAAAGTAGAAGAATCTAGGTGACCAAGAATCAGAAACAATCTAATTTGATAGCTCGATGTTCAATAAAGCCATGGAAATATACTACTTGGGAAAGGACTCACTATTTGACAAGATCTTTTAGGAAGCCAGGAACTTGAGATTGTGCAGGAAAAGTTGCTAACCTGCACATACACTTTCACCTGATGATCCCATTACTGCATATACCTCAAGGAAATTACAGGCAAAAATAAACATCGCCTATATTTCCCAAAATTCACAATAGCACTTTTTTGGGTACAAAGAATTAGATACAAAGTGTATGCCTATTGATAGTTTAATGGCCAAAAAGCTATGGTATATTAACATAATGGGATATTACTGTGTATTTGGAAATGATGAATATAGGGAAGTCAGAGAAGCATGGGAATTGAAAAAGAATAATATAAGCAGAACCAAAAGAATAATATGTGTAATAATGTTAAGATCGTAAATGTAGAGCTAGAAGGGACCTTACCAGTCATTGAATCTACCCCCTTCACTTTACAAATGAGGCAACTGAGGCCCAAGGTAATCCACGTAGCTAAGGAGCAAAGACTCAATCCAAACTTTTTTGTCCTTTGCATCCAAATCCAGCATTCTTCCTCCTGCACTGTGCTTCTGCCTGACTACCACCATGTCAATGAAAAAATTTCTAAAAGGAATGACAAATTCTGAATAACTGAAAAAAAAACTATGATGATCCCAGAGAACAGAGAATAAAACATAGCTTCCTTTTCATAACAGAGTGTGGGAGACCTCTAGAACAGAAAGCTGTATACATTGTCAGAAATAGTCACTATATCAGGTATTTTTGCTTGGTTTTCTGTGTTATAAGCAAGTGTTCAATCTGGAGTGGAGTTCATAGGCTACTCTTTTCCCAGAGATGACTGTGATGGAAATACAAAAGGCATCAATAAAATGTATTTTTATATACACTACCCCATTTTTATAGCACCTAACAAAATGATGCCTAAAGATTATGCACAGCTAAAAGGGTTTCAAGTAGAACATCTTTATAATCTTTTGCTTTCCTTTAAGAGAACAAGTGTAAGAGAGAAATATGTCAAGTCAGCGTCCTTTTAATTCAGCATATTACACTATCTCACATTGACTGTCAATAACAATAAATCTCATAAACTGAAGTGCTCCTGAAAAGTAGATACTTAGTCTAAAAGGTAGGACCCAGAATGACAAAGGGAGAAAACGAACAAGTTTTGGAGATCAATTCTACACAAGAATCTGACCTGAAATTTTTCAAAGAACTTCCTTTGGTTGCTGGTCCATGTGCAGACTGTGTAATTGTTCCCACATAGACCGACAAATACTATGATCCTGAGCGAATGCCAAATTTTAATTCACAAATGGATTCTGTGCATGTATAAATAAAAGTGACATGAAGCCACTGCTTTTCCAAAAAGAAAGGAAAAGTATTCAGGATTAAGTGACAAGTTCCCTCAAATGAATTGTTCATCACAAAACCTCTCTGAGAGAATTGTTATGATCCCCACTTTTTCAAGGAATAATCTGAACCACGGATTCTAATCAATTAATGAACATTAACTAAGCACCTACTATGTGCCTAGCCCTGTGCTAAGCACTGGGAGTACAAAAAGAGGGAAAACACAGTTCTTGCCCTCAAGGAGTTTACAATCTAATGATGGGAGACAACGTGCAAACAAATATATAAAGCAAGATATATACAGGATAAATAGGAAATAATTAAGAGAGGAAAGACACTGGAATTAAGAGAGGTTAGGGATTTATCAAAACCTACTCAGGGACGCATAGGAAAGAAGTGGTTCTTAAGAATTTACAGTGCCTTAAACCTAAAAACACTTTAAAATATAACTGGAAGGAAAATTGATAGAGAAGAAATAGAAATAGAAAAGAACTCGATATTTTTATACTACTATTCTCTTCATCAAAGACAGTGGAACCACCCTTGTGTGGCACACATCTCAGAAAGAGTAACTGAACCAGATCAAGTACATACAGGGAAAATATATTCAGGAAGTGACATAATTTTGAGGGTTTTAGAAAATTGATTCTCAAGATAAAAAGGGGAAAAATCTCACATGATTGGAAAAATCACAGATAGTATATAACAAAGAAAATCAAGAGTATATTAATTACAGTAGATTCACAAAACTATTTTCTTACCTATACAAAATCCTTACAATTTTGTAACAAATAGGCATACTGTTGGTGGAGCTGAGAATTAGGCAAAAAAAAAGTTACTAAACAGTCTATATCCTTTGACTCAAATATACCACTGCTAGGCCTCCACCCCAAAGGGGTAAGAGGAGAAAAAAGTCTTTAGGTTAAAAACATGTTTATAGCAGCTCTTTTTGTGGCAGCAAAAAAAATGCAAACTATGTGATTACCTCTCAAATGGAGAGTGGCTGAATTAACAGTGGTATATGAATATAAGAAGTGAAAAAAAAATTTCAAAGACATTTGGGAAAACCTGTATGACTTAATGCAGAGTACAATGAGCACAACCAGAAGAATAATTTATGCTATAACATCAAAATTATAAAAATGAACAATTATGAAAGACTTAAGAACTCTGATCAACTAAATGATTAACCATGATTCATTCCAGAGGACAGATAAAGAAGAATGTCACCCAGCTCATGATAAGGAGGTGTATTGGTAATTAAGGCGGGACTTTCTTACTGTTTTAGAATGCTAAATTAATTGTCTTTAATTGAGCCTTTCTAGGTGCAAAGACCCAGGCCCTAACCCCTAATTCCTAGGTGCTAAGCCTATGTGGGTGTGAAGCTCTCAGGGTCCTAAGGGAGTTGCTAAGACCAGAGCCAATAGTAGGCTCCTAAGTTCTGGTCACTCAGATGATGTTTGATGATGGCTAAAGACTGTATAAAAAGAGAGAAGAGAGTTGTTTGCCTGGAGCCTCTGAGCCACAGGAGGAGTGGCAGGTGACTCTGGGCCAGCTGTTGTTAAGAGCTCCCCGGCTTGTCAACTCAGATGTTGATGGTTTCTTGGTAACTATGAATTGTGATCTGGTCTGTTTATATTGTGTATGTTTGTAACTTGTTTATATTTGCTCTGAAGTTCAGGTTGCTGACTTTTCCTCCTGAACTAAGTGAGTTTATATGTATATTTGGATTAAAGTAATTTGTCAACCCCTTAACATTACTTTCCTTAGTAAAGCAGATCAGAAGAACCTGTGCTGGCAGCATTCTTGTTGTTGGGCTTGTGCTGGTCTTTCATCCCCCACAACAGCTGCTAGCTGAATTGTTTCTACAAGAGGATGAACTGAAATGCAGCACAAGAAATGTATTCTTGGATAGAATCAATGTGGGAATATAGTTTGCCTGACTGTGCTTATGTGATATAGTAGTCTTACATCCTTCCCTTCTTTTTTAGTAGGTAGAATTTGGTAGCATGGAGGAAAACAGTGGTTTACAGATTTGGTGAGGGTACTCTTGATGAAAATATTTAAAAGGCAGCCTTTTGAAAATGATATTCTAAAGCAGAATACATCTTTACACTCATACAATTAACTGAAAGGTTCGGAAATGAAAGATCCTGCCTTGTTGAATGTGTTGAACATTTAAAAAGCATTTGATTCAATAGAGTAAAATGACTTTCCTCTCACAAGCTATGTCAATGTCTCATAGAAGATATCTTAATAGATGAAACAACAGATAACTTTGTTCAATGAACTTCTAATTATTAGGGAAGCATAAAATGGAGACAGATGCTTGCCAAAAGGGTTTGCTGGTCTTGTGGAGAATGTCCAGTACAGAGTCCAAATGGAAGAATATCTTATGGATGGTAAGGTCCTTCAGATACTTGTGTTTTGGGATACTGAAAGTATCAATCCCCAAAACATCATACAGCCATCTACGTGAGATTTACAATGCAAAAAACTGGCCTAAAAGTACACACAAGAAAAAAACCAAATGGTTGAAGAATGCTTATTGTCCACAGTATGACATATAGTCCAATAGACAGCCCAGTAGCCTGGTCTATTGATAGGTATGTCTTGGAAAGCCCCTGAAGATGGACATAAGAAATGTCATAAATTTTTTCCTAGGAGATATATACCTAGAAAAGGAGATGTGCTGAACGTGAAGCACATATGTGATATAACAAGTAGCTGGTATGCTACATTAATGTAGATGTGATTTTTAAGAAACACACACACACACACACACACACACACACACACACACACACACGCACACTAGTAGAAAGTACCCAAAACACTGGAATAGATCATCCCCTAGGAAGGCTATATGGAACAAGATGGGGGGAAAGGCTCACAGACCAAAGAAGTGGAAAAGGCTTGTGGTCTACACAATTAGAAACAGGGAGGGGGACCCATTTCAATCAGTCAAATTCCATCTTCCTTGAGAAGTTTTTCGAGATCCCCCTTAAGGCTAGTACTTTCTCTTTATTATTTCTGATTTATCCTGTAAATATCTTGTTTATGCAGAGTTTTTTTTTTGCATTTTCTCTCCTCTATTAAACTATGAGCTCCTTGAGAGTGACTGTCTTTTGCCTCTCTTTATATCCCCAACATTTAGCACAGTATCTGCCAGCTGGTAGGTGCTTTTTAAATACTTATTGCTTGACTGATCAACAGGTCTATTGAAGTATCAAAGTTATTCATTTGACCCTTACAACAAGCCTCTGAGTTAGATAAAATATTATTATTATTAATTATTATTATTATTATAATACCCATTTTACAGATGTAGGAACTGTAGTTCTGAGAGATTCACTTTCTGCAGGTCACATAGATAGGAGGGAGAAGAAATAAATGAATAAACAGATGAATAAAAAATGAATGAATGAATGAATAAAATGTATATTATAAATAAACAGGTGAAGAAATAAATGGAATGAATAAAAATGTATATTACACATATAAACACATATACATATGTGTAATATGCAAGAGGCTGTTATATCTGGCATGCTGCGAAACTAAAACACAGAGGAATCATGTAGTTTTATAAGCCTAATTATAATTTTGGTGGGCCTAGTGATTTTCCCAAGCTATTTGTAAGGTTGAGTCGAAGGAATTAATGGAGAGGAAGTTCCTGCTCAACAAGTGGATTGACTGAATTAGAAATGTTTTCTTGCTCTGTCATCTGTGATTTTATAATTCAAGGAAGTGTTTTAAAATGCATGTTTGAATTACTATATTCAGATCTCAGGTCTCTGTAATACTCAGTAAAAGAGTGGAAACTTTGCCTGGCTTTATCCCTTTTTGATATCTAATTAAACCTGATTTAGTGGGGAATTTATCAGTATGCCTTTTGCCTCATATTTCATTTATGGATATGGACAACCACCCATTTTTACCATGCACTGTATGTTGAAAGATCAAATACATCAGCATAATTTAAATAAATCCTGAGCCCTATAAATTCCCACTGGATGCAGGACCACAAATAGAAACAAGAACAAGGGCGTGCTCAATGACATTAAAACGCAACTAATTTAAAACACAAAGGAAATACATTTCTATGGAGCATCTAATAAATCTGAGGAACTCACATCCACAGGATTCCAATGAGTCAAGCAGCTCAGTGAGATTCAGGAAAGAATTACAGAGTCCCAGCAGAGGAACAGATAGAATATTTGTGGTTATGAAAGGTACCAGGAATATCAATCTGTGGGCTTCAGATGAACATCTTTTTGAATCAGAAAAGATTCCATCTTGCTTTCCTGTTCAATAAGGCAGCCAACCAAGGATGTGCCTTTATCTTGAGAACACAGTACCCGGGCCAAACAAACTTCTAGCTTTAGAATTTTTATTTCATAAGTTCTTCACCTTGGCTGTTGGATGTTGTTTCACTGTGATGTGGATAGGGATACTTATGGGAGCTATGATTTCATTGACATAGGGAACTCCTGGGTGAGGAAACCACTGTGGGTGGGGTCAGCGCCTACTCTGAAACTTAGAGTTTTGTAGAATTGCTGAGAGGATGGAGAGATGCTGTAATGCTGAACTTCACACAAGAGGATCGTGAATATATTCACCTTTTGGTCAATAGCAAATAGGTCCATTGATCCCAAGCATTAAATAAATTGTAGAAGCAAGTAGGTTCCCCAGGAATCATAAAACATGAGCAAAATAAAAAAGTGATGCAACTACTGCCAAAATATTTAGTGTCTCTTTAGGATTGATGGCATATCAGGAGATCATCACTTCGAATGGACTAATCGATCATTCAAGATGAAACAAGATGCCATGTTTATTATTTCATGATTAAGACAGGAAATCTCAAGGACATTAGTTTGGGGCCCTTTCTTCTTTCTCCTCTGAACTTTCCCCACCTCCTCATGTCTCTACCACCATGATGACCACCAGATGCTCTAGGTTTTATAGGAGGAAAAGAATACAAGAGAACAAAAAGAGGGAAGGAATCCTTTACCTATTGTTCCTCCTAAATCAGAGAGAACCAAAAATGAGACTAAGCATGTGGCTACCTCCCTTCTGATTTTGTTCTATCCATTCAAGTTCATTTCAGTACAACAAACATTTATCGAAAGCCTTTAATGGTCAAGGTACTCTGCTAGGCTCTGGGGATATAGGAACCTGCTATTCTTGCCCTCAAGGAATTTGCATTGTACTAGGGAATGGGGGAGCAACATGTACACGTCTAAGTTAGTATAGATGTGTATGTGAGAGAGAGATAATGCAAAGAACATTGGGAGGAGAGAGGAGGAGAAGGAGGAGGAAGGGAGTGAGGGAGGGAGAAGGAAGGGAGAAAGAGGGAGGGGCAAGAAGAAAGAGAGGGAGAGAGGGGGGAAGAGAGAGAGAGAAAGAGAGATAGCAATTAAAGGGATCATAAACAATAAACAATCTCCTGTAAGAGACGGCATGTAGGTTGTGCTTTGAATGAGACTAGGCATTCCACAAGTTGGAGGTGAGGAGGGAGGACATTCTACCAAGTTACTCTACGATTCATTTCCTCTGTTTCCCTTCTCATATCTACAACTTAGAAACTGTAAGAATTGTCGCTTAGAACATAACATGCTTCAGGCTTCTTTCATTTGAGTGCAATCCCAGTTTCAGTTCTTCTGCTGACTAAATTTGCTTCTTAAAGAACCAAATCTTTACTCCTTTATGATAATACCAAATAAAACTTAAATATAGAAAAACAAAACCATTTTCTACACATAACCTATTAGAATCAGAAAAAGGTCCCGGCATTCTGCTACCCCATCACCTTTAACACTAGAGAACATAATAAAAGAGTGTATCACCAAAAGCGACAGGACAAAGAAGACAATGAGACAAGCAGCAATCAGCACTTCCATTTTAACACACTTTGTAAAGTCCGGATGCTAAAGGCTTGTAAGCCAAGATTATCTAAAGGGCAATCTATCCACACAACTGGTATCACTGGTCTTTTCAGGCATATCCTTATACCAGCCTTGTAGATACTTACTTTGATACTTTGAAGAATTCTGTATGTGTACTCATCCATCGGTTCACATTGCCTCCCCAGCATTATTTCATCCTATGTAATTCTCACTCATTTTTATCATATTTTATAGAGAATCCAACACATATTCTCTTGCAGTATTGTCTCAAGTCTGACAACATACCAACTGAGCTGCCCATCTAGTCTCTGTTTTGAAATTGGCCAATTTTTCCCCTTTTCCAGTCATACATATATATATATATATATACACATATACATATACATACACACACATCTATATATATATACACATACACATATATATTTGTATATATATATATATATATATATATATCTTCAGTACTCCATTTCTAATATGCAAATAACTATTTATAATATATGCATATGCTCTAGGATGCTTACATGTGCCCTGAGTGGTGTTTTTTTTTTGTTGCCCTTTAGTTGTTTGATGAATTAATTTGATAGGCTCCCCATCCAACTGAATGTTACGATGTGGTCAATATGCATTTGTCATCCACTTGGGATTTTTAAAACATGGATCATTAAACCAATCTCTTTCATATTTCTGTGTAGTTTCTAACAGAGACCTTGTAGTGTTTCACCGGAGCATTTGGAGAAACTCAATGTCAATCTTTTTGACATTTTCAATGACATAGGCAAACACCTATGATAAACATATTTTCCTAAAATGCCCCTTTATGCCACTTTATAGCACTACTTAGTGGATTGGATAGGTGAACAATCACTTGTTATAAGACTGGAAAACTCTACTAACCTGTTAAAGTTTTCAATATTCCTCTAATACCGTTGTTGCCTTTACAAGTTCTGCTTTTTTGAAGTCTGTTCCTAGAGCCCAATACAAGGATTTCTCATAAATTCCCATGAAAGCCTAAATATGAAGTAATTGAACTTAAATGACAGACAAAAGGAAAGGTAATAAAAAATAAGTTTAAACAGGATGCCTGCTATAGTACCCCAATAAAGAAAAGATGAAAGTCCATGGGGAAAGAGAAACAAGAGTCAGGAGATAGGCTCCAGTGAAAGATCTGAACTAGAGATTAAGGGGAAGTTTAAATAAAGAAAGAAAATAGGGAAGATGAAAGAAAATAATCAAATGGGGGAAAATACACTATTCTTTTAAACATAGTGTTATTCACAAAGTAAGTACTTTGGAATTTTTCAGAATGATTGGTAAACAATGAAAATTATTTCCTGATATCTTATAATTATAATGGCAAACATGATTTTGTATTGATTACCTCTGAGAGACAACAAGGTGCACTGGAAATAATGTACTTCAATTTGCAAGCCCTGGGTTGAATCTCAGCTTTGACACTTAGTGGTTGTGTGACCTTGGTCCCTTAGACTCTCTGAACCTCAGATTTCTCACCAGTAAAATGGTGGTAACAATAAATAACAACATTTGTACTTCCTACCTCAGAGAGTTGTGAGAAAGATTCTTTATGAACTTTAAATCACTACATAAATCTGAGCCATAATTATTATTGTTTTTTTAAATACTGCCACTTTAGTCAAATTGTTAAGGCCCATTCCTTTTGCCTTGGAATGTTTCCAGGGAAAACATTCAGATCAGTCCATAAGAGAACAGAACAGTCACATAATGTCTCAAACAGAGATGATACATTATGTGTGTGCGTTGATCAGAATATTCAATTCTACCTGAATAAACACAATTACGATGCTAAAATTTTCATATTTTCTGGGTCTCTAACTATTCCATCAATGCCTTGGGATTATCTACTTATTTCAAGTCTAATTGGGATATCCTATGAAATCTAATGGTTTGTTCTTTATTTATAGCTGTATACTCGCATTTATGTAAATGGAGAGCAAATCTTACAGCATCCTTTAAAAAATAAATAAATAAAATATCTGATTGAACCTACAAAACAGCAATCACAGACATTTTAATGCATTCTTTCTTGGGAAAAAAATAACAACAACGAGGAACAATAATCACAGGCAAAACTTTGCAACACCAATTGCCTTGAAAAGAAAACAAATATTTCTCACACACACAAGAAAAAATACTGTCCATTCCTGTCAGCCTTTTCAACCCCTTTTGTGTTCCAAGAAATTGCCAGTAATGAAAACAGGGCAGAGCCAATCAAATGGTTGTGTATACTAGTGCACTGTGAGAGTTGAAAGCTCTGCATTTAAAATAAGCTTTATGCATAATTCATAGGCTATGCATGTTTATGTAAATTACCAAAGACGGAAGCGTATACTAAACCAGAGGCTGAGGTAAAGTGACGATGTTATAATAATACACTGGTGGACCTGCATCTCGACAGTTCAATATGCCCATCTTATCCCATCCTTGAAAATTACCCTATACACCATTTCACATAGGAAACCCGATGTAACTTTGAGACTTATAAAATATGATCTATTTCTTAAGGAATTTTCAGAGAAAACATGATATTAAACACTTAGCATTCTTAACCATATGTAATTTACAGAGCCTGAGAATGAAGATATGCACACATATGACTATTAATAGGGATTTTATATGAGTTAGGAAGAGAGACAAGTTTACTACCGTAGTAACAATCCAGAAATTTAATTCAAAGACAGAGCATGTAGTGCTTGGGGGTTTCCCACAAGTAGAGGAGAAAACCTTTCCTCCTTTAGCAGAAAAACCAGAGAACTTGGAAGACAAGCCAGCATCTGGAAGACAAGCTCCCATATAACATGAGTAGCTGGAATGGTTCCTAGGTTGGTAATATTCAGCACAGAGACATTGATGGGGTTAAAGCATTCTACTGAATCAGTCATTGTGGGCTGCAAAATGAGAGGAGGCTCATTTGCATGAGCCCTCCACCTCCTGGTCAGCTCTCTAGATGTTGGCAGCTTAGCACCAGCTCTCAGCAAGCAGCTAAATAAATAAATAAATAAGTGCTTCCAAAGACAACATTTTCTCTGAATTAAGTCCAAAGCACCTGAAATTCATTGCTCAGTTATCTTTTAAATTGTTATAAATATAGTAGGCATTTTAAAGTCACTTCTGTTTATTCCCTTCCTAATGTACTATGTGAACCATTTTTCACATGTGTTAATGTACTATATGCAAATGGTGTTTAATGTGTTTTATACAAAGAATGCATTTACAAATCATTCTGTATACTGTAGATAGCGGTCGCCACTTGTTCTGCATGTTGAACTGAAAAGGAGAGGTATACCACTACATCTGTAAACTGGGAGAAAAATTCAAATGGCATGGGAAAAGACCATTTTGCTGTAATAGAAAATTCCTATGTTTCTAATTGCTAGTACCTTTTCATCAGTTTATACACTACAGAAAACCCGGTTCTTTAAGTCCCCTCCCCCAATATTTCAAGCACTTAGCATTTGGAGACAATTATCTCTTTCTTCCATTATGTTCGCTTAAGTCCACATGTATTGTTCCTCTTACCTATCACAAGGAAATCAGAGCTCAAGAAAAGCAAACATTTTGGGGTGAAGCAGAAAATGAATTTAAATATTTGGGTTACACTTAATAATACTGTAACTGAGAGCATTTCCTGATACTTACCATGGCACATTTTGTTCTAGGATTTTTTTTAAATCTCTCCAACAATTTAGAAGGCAAAATGTATCTTGTTTTAAATATTACTGGCATACTGTAAGGCATGTGAAGTTACTAGGTGATATTATATGAGATATTTATAAAACAGATCTCTAGTGTACAGTACAAGTGTATATGCAGATAGATTTGTGCAAGAAAAAACCAGTTACTACTTTCTTTTAATAAAAATAGTCAGTAGATGATAGGGGGAAAATTTGTTTTTAATTATTAGATTTTAATTATGGAAGGAGAGGGAAACAGCATGTGGAATGTGCCCAACACAAATACAATGTGTTTACAATGTTAATTTAAAGAAATCTTTCCCTAAATGCTTATGATTATCATCCCATGGATGGAAATGGAATGACTGGCAAAACATGCTGGCAATTACTCTCTGAATAGTGTTTCACCCTGGCATGAGGCTTGCATTGATTTGCATATGGCATTGTTGTGAATGATGCCTGTGACATGCAGATCATCATGTACGCAGGGAATTCACACTGCCAACTGTCCCTCCTCACACAAACACACACTGCCACTTAGGGATCAAGGAGAGTGTTGCTACTGTGATGCTTGGCTCTAAAAGCACCAACCACAACACTGGCCATATGTAAATGCCCACTCAAAAGTGAGTCCTGAACATTTAGAAGCTTTTCCTTATTAAGTGAATTAAAACAATTTAATTTCCTCATCAACTCATTATGAGAAAACATTTATCACATTTTTGGTCTCCTTGTCCAATGGAGAGAAGCACAGAATGATAAGATACAGAAACTTTCCCAGGAAGTATGTTTAATAAACAATCTAGGTGTGATCTTCATTTTCTAAGTAGTAAATAATAGGTATCTTCCAAAACTTAGAGCAGGTGACATAAAAAATTTAAAAATGTAGATATTATATACTTGGCATTAGCCTCCAGCTCTGCTAGGTTAGATGTTCTGCATTTGGGAGCTTTTCCTTAGAAAAACTAAAGGAATTAGTTGGTGATCTATGTTGATAAATGTAAAAATAAGTGAAATATCTTTTGCCTAACAGTCAAAAATCACAGAGAAAAGTTGTTTGGTTTTTTTTCCTCTGGATGGCTTCCATTCTCCATACCACACCAAATGATTCAAAACTGCCAAACCTCACTGTACTTTTCCCATCAGAAAAATGGGGTAGTAGGGTAGGAACTGGGTTGAGGTGGGGAAGTACTTAGAAAACTTTTGTTTCATATATTTTTAGCAAAATAATGATTCTGATTTCCACATAATGAAAGATTAGCAATAGTCCTTAGCTCTGAAAAAAAAACCTCTTTTACAAGAGAATGATGAGAGTTTTTTTTAAGAGTTAAGAGGAACCAAAATTGTTCTATCTCAGAATAAGAGATCATTCTGCCAAAAATAAATTAGAAGTGGCACAAAAACAGAAGAGAATGTATGTCTGCCCTTTGGGGCTATCTGAAGAATAAACATTCTATGCATTATACGCTGGTACTTGACCACTGGGGCATTACAACAGGTATGCACTGGAGTATAATTTATAAAGTATACTTATAACACAATATTTCTATAATGGCAACCACTTATCACCCTTAGTGTCCTCTAATTTTCACCAGTCTTCAGTATGCATCTCATTTCCTATTTAGTGGAGAAGCTGAGTGATAGGATATGGATGATAAAGAGAAAAATCAGTCAATTGTGGACAAGGCTGGCCTGATAGGACTGAAATGAAGTATGCTTTTGGTTGTATAATAATTTCTAGCTGTGTTCTAGCCTAAGAACATGTCCAACATGAAACTCCTAGATTAACTCAGTCACATATTTTATACAGGTAGTATTTTGCAGATGACAATGGTTGGGAGGTGGATTGCTAACTACTGGGGGGAGGTTGGCGGTAGGGGAGCGGGGAGATATAGAGTGACCTTGGTAAATTTTAGAAATAGCTACTTAAAAATAGCATGGACTTCAATAGACAAAAGACAACCAAAAATATTGGATAGAGATACTGGCTAGGAAGAAGTCTGGTAAGAGCAGGGGAGGGGGAAAAATAAACAAATCCTGGGAGTCATCATGGACTACAAGCTGAATGTCAGAAAGGACCGTAAGGCTGTTATTTAGAAAGCTAAAATGATGCTAGCATGTATTAACAGTGGCATGAGACAAAAGATCTGCTATATATGGCTTTAGCTGTGTCCATTTAAGAAAGTCAAGCTCTTTCTGAAAACTAATCTTCCGTAGGAAGCAAAAAAAACAAAAAAACAAAAAACCCAAAACACACAAAGAAGGGCAGAAAATAAAGTGTCCATAAACACCTCATCCTTTTTAGAGATAAAGCACTTTTGCAGACAATAAAATAGTACATTATACAATGATAGTTTAAGATAAATAAGGCCCTTATTTTACCAGCGATCCATTCCTGGGTCCAAATAATGACATTCAAACTACATTGTTCCTTCTGGGGAAAAAATAAAATACAATACTTAAGGCATCATGATTGGAAACATACTAAAAATAAAACAGTTGAAATACTTTAATGCCAGTTCTTTTTCATTTCCTCCATCAACTTCAAATATCATCCAAAGGGACAAGCTGTTTGGATGGATTTACTCTTAAAGGTGCTGTTACAGGTTATATATGATAATATTACACATATACATACCCACATAAAAGAACAAAATTAAAGAGAATTCAAATATAGCTAGTATAATATCCCTTAATATCTATATGTGTATACACACATATACATGTATATATAAAATATTATGTGATATATAAGAATATGTAAATAGGATACAAATAAATAAACACACAAATACACTCTTTTTTAAGACTGAGTCTCCCTATCTCACCCAGGCTGGAAAGTGCAGTGGCTGCTTATGGATCCTATTAATCAGAACTACAGTTCTGGCCTCTTTTTCTGAACTGGGTCAGTTCTTCCCTCTGTAGGCAGCCCAGTGGGCCCCACTTCTAAGGGCTCATCATGTAAGTATGAGATTTGATGTGGGCACCCAATCAGCTTTAGCCCTATTACAAACCCAAGTGACCCAGCAGCCTCAGTCTCCTCAGGAGCAGAGATTATAGACGTGTGTCCCTATACCTCACCCTTAATTTTTAAAAACTCAGAGATCAGCCAGAAAGATTCCCCAAAAGTTTTTTTCTTGGGTTATTCTATGTTGTTTTCACTTATGTGTCAAACATGCTAAAATTGTCACTAGGTTGGAGTGGAACATGCTTAACTATGGCTACCCTACTAGGGGCTAGAAGCAGACCCACAGAAATCCTGACAGACCCTTTCTGCCTTAATGGCCAACTTTAGGTTACAAATGGGGAGTTCAGGAACTCTAGCAATCCAAAGGGAGATTAGGAAAAGGAAAAAATAAAAGAAAGAGGAGGAGGGAGAGAAAGATGAGAATGGAGAGGAGAAGGAGAAAAACAAGATGAGAAGGAGGCGAAAGAGAAGGAAGAAGAAGGAATCCAACTCTTTCTGAATCCATTTGAGTTTTTCTTGGCAGAGATACTGTGGTGGTTTGCCATTTCCTTTTCCAACTCATTTTATAGATGAGCAAACTAGTCAAACAGGGTTAAGTGACTTACCCAGGGTCACACAGCTAGTACACGTCTGAGGTCAGATTTGAACTCATGTTCTTCCCAATTCCAAACCCCGAGCTCTATCCACTGTGCCACCTAGCAACCCTATTTTGTTCTTTACCTGTAGAAAATAGATTTTAAATAGTTATTCATCATCTGAAAACAATGGGATTATATGTAAAATCTGAAAATAGTTTCAGACTATGAAAATAATACTCCAAAATGAGAAAGTGATGGATGTTTTACTTAATATAATTTTACCTCATTTTTAAATTGTTTTCCACCTTCACACAGAAATAAACAATGCATGCATCCATTAATGAATGGATGGATGAATGAATGAGAAATCATTTAAGTACTTACAATGTGCAAAGCCCTAGGGATACAAACAGAAAGGCCAGACACTTAAGAAGGCAAGACACTTATTCTCAAGAAGCTCACAATCTAATACAGGGAGATAGCACCTATAGGAAGTTTCAGCTGGAAAGGCCCAGTACTTGACCTTAGGATGCAGCAGCAAAGCAGATGATAATGTTTCTTCTTTAGTGTCATTTTCATTGATAAAACCATATCTATTTCTTATATTGAACCATTGATTATGCCAAGAAGTTTGGTAGTAAGAACTTTCTTTGCTGGGTCTTTAATACACCTAGCTATGGAGAGGGCAAGGTGTCTGCAGACCCTGCGGAGGCAAGTTTCCTCTTGGGTTGCTTTCCTGGGTTGGTGAACGGGCAGATGCTACTATTCCTGGGCCCTGGACATACCTTTTCATGGCAGGTTGGTGCTGGTGGTGGTGGTATTTTATTCAGTCACACCTGTAGCTGACCTGTCTTCTTCCCCACATCTGTTCTGCAGTCATTTTAAAATTCATTACAGAAAAAATTCAAAAGTATCAATATGGGGAAATGAAGAGTTAAGTTTTTAAACAGCCACTGATGTACTCTCTAAAGCAATTATTCCTTCTGTCACCAAGAGATAAATGTACTACCACAAGACATTACAAATGTGCTCTTCTAGACTCTAATACAAATTACTGTCAGACCACACCACTTAAAACCTTCCTTTCCTTTCCTCTTCTTTAGTAAAGCACATTAAAAAATTTAATATACAGAGAAAATATCAAGCCCAGAAGGTTCTGAGTATACTTTATGGATTTTTAAAATATCAACTGCCTTTGAACAACTCTGAGGTACTCCCCAATACTGCTGCAAGGAAATTCCTGAACCAATTAGGTGGCAAAAGGAGCCAGTCATCTGTTGGGGGTCACAGGTGCAGACTATACAGAACTGATAAAAGGAAAAAATCCTGAGGCAACTTTTTCACCACCAAACATGTTTTGAAAAGGAAAGAAAGAAAGAAAGAAAGAAAGAAAGAAAGAAAGAAAGAAAGAAAGAAAGAAAGAAAGAAAGAAGGAAAGAAAGAAGGAAAGAAAGAGAAAGAAAGAAAGAAAGAAAGAAAGAAAGAAAGAAAGAAGGAAGGAAAGGAAGGAAGGAAGGAAGGAAGGAAGGAAGGAAGGAAGGAAGGAAGGAAGGAAGGAAGGAAGGAAAGGGAGGAAAGAAAGGGAGGAAAGAAAGGGAGGAAGGGAGAAGGAAAGAAAGGGAGGAAGGGAGAAGGAGGGAGACAGAGAGAGAGAGAGAGAGAGAGAGAAAGAAAAGAAATGAAACTGCAGAGAGCTGAGTGTGAATTTACCTCAATGATAGAAACTACCCAAGTAAACATGATCTCAGAGGCAACCAGAGCATATCCAAATGTCAAGAAATTTTAAAAATTGCTCCAAAATAGGAACTCATAAGTATTTACTAGATCAAGTCTACAGTCATATATGGATGGGTGGATGGATGGATGGATGGATGGATAGATGGATGGATGTGGATGTGGATATGTATACTTACACAAGTTGGTGTGTATATGTAGCAGACTTGCAATGCCATTAGTATTAAAGAACCCCTACTAAGGGAATGTATATCAGCACCTGATCAGCATTAGAAGGCCTTGGAGAGTTGATTTTGTCCAGGGTCACACAGTCCCATTAAAGAGATAGGACTTGACCCCAGGTCTTCCTGACTGGAGGACAGCTCACTAGCTGCTAAACCACGGTACCTCTCCTATATATCTGCATATAAAAATACATATAAAGTTTTAATTAAATATGCTTTTACCCATTTTCTCTCAGGAAATCAGCAAAGTTCTATTTCCACTGGGAAATGGGAGGGGAGGGAGAGGAGGAGGGGAAGGGGAAAGGGAAGAGGAAGGGGAAGGAGAAAGGAAGGGGGATGGGAAGGAGGATGGGGAGGGGAGGGGAGGGGAGGAAAGGGAAGGGAAGAATGCCTACTATATGTTAGGCACTGTGCTAAGTAATATTTTTACAAATATTCTCTCATTTGACCCCCCAAAAAAACCCCGCACAGTTGAAGACACTGAGGCAAACAGAGTTTAAATAATTTTCCCGGGGTTCCACAGCTACTAAGTATCTAAGATTAGATTTGGACTCAAATCATCTTGACTCCAAGTCCAATACTCTACCCATTGTACCACCAACTGCTCTCCACCAGAGAGGGAGAGTTGGAATATTCAAGGAGAACCTTGTGGAGGATAAGGAACTTCAGCTGGATCTTTTTTTTTTATACTCATTAGGCTTTCATTCAGTATTCATGATCATTATATAACGAACACTGATAGAGATGTTCTGTACTATCGTGGACCCTGTGAATTACACTTAGGATGTATTTCGGTTCTACATCATGATGACTTGACCCCCAATTCCCACCCTCCACCCCTCTGAGGCACGTTTTTCTGTTGCAGTTTCCTTTTGCATTGTATTGTTCTGACAATTGTAATTTGAATCAGATCTGCAAGAGGCCCAGAATAAAATATATTTTTATATTGAAAAAAAAAGTTTTTGCACAAACAAAACCAATGCAACTAAAATTAGAAGAAAATCAGCAAAGGAGGGGAAAAAATCCTTGCAGCAAGTTTCTCTGACAAATGCATCATCTCTCAACTATGTATGGAACTGAGCCAGATTTATAAACACAAGAGCCATTCCCCAATTGATCAACAAAGGATATACATGGGCATTTTTTGGAGGAAGCAATCAAAGCTATCAATGTCATGTGGAAAAAAAATGCTCTGAATCACTAATAATTAGAGAAATGAAATTAAAACAACTCTGAGGTACCACCCATCAGATTGACTAAGATGACATTTAAAAAAAACTTGCCGGAGGGCATGTGGTGAAATGGGTACACTAATCCATATAGGTAGATCTGTGTACTAGTCTAATCTTTAGGAAAAACAATTTGGAACAACGCCCACAAAGCTATTAAACTGTGCATACCCTTTGACCCAGCAATACGACCAAGTCTATACCTCAAAGAGGTAAAAGAAAGAGGAAAAGCACCTATACATACAAAAATATTTATAGTGGCTCCTTTTGTGGTGAAAAAGAATTGGAAATTGAGGGAATGCCCATAGATGGGGGAATGGTTGAACAAGCTATGATATATGAATTGTTGTGTTTGTCCTTCGTTCTCAAAGAGGACCATGACATCAGGGAAATGATGACGCGGCTTGCAGTTGACTTTGATTCGAGTGAGTGAGGGCTGTGTAAGGTCACCAGCCTCACTTTCTCCTCCAGAGCCATCTGGATGCAGTGACCAGATATTCATCAGGTTGACCAGAGATGACCCAGGATGCAATGGGAGACCCTGGCCCTTTTAGGCTCAGGCCTTTTCATGTACTCACTTAGAGTAAGGTAACACCGTTACTGAATGTGAATAGGCCTCTTTAAGAAATGAGTCAAAGGATGGTCCCCTTTCATGCTTCTCTTCACTCTTGTATTTGAAAGTCAAATTTTCTATTCAGCTCTGGTCTTTTCATCAAGAATGCTTGAAAGTCTTCTATTTCATTGAAAATTCATATTTTGCCCTGAATTATTCTACTCAGTCTTGCTGGGTAGGTGATTCTTGGTTTTAATCCTAGCTCGTTTGACCTGCAGAATATCATATTCTAAGCCCTTCGATCCCTTAATGTATAAGCTGCTGGATCTTGTATTACCCTAACTGTGTTTCCACAATACTCAAATTGTTTCTTTCTGGCTGCTTGCAGTATTTTCTCCTTGACCTAGGAACTCTAGAATTTGGCAACAATAATCCTAAGAGATTTCTTTGGGGGATCTTTTTCAAGAGGTGATCGGTGGATTCTTTAAATTTCTATTTTGCCCTCTGGTTCTAGAATATCAGGGCAGTTTTCTTTGATAATTTCTTAAAGATGATGTCTAGGTTCTTTTTTTGATCATGGCTGTCAGGTAGCCCAGCAATTTTTAAATTATCTCTCCTGGATCTATTCTCTAGGTCAGTGGTTTTTCCAATGAAACATTTCACGTTGTCTTTCATTTTTCATTCTTTTGGTTCTGTTTTATAATATCATGAATTCTCATAAAGTCACTAGCTTCTCCTTGCTCCATTCCAATTTTTAAGGCACTATTTTCTTCAGTGGTCTTTTGGACCTCCTTTTCCATTTGGCTAATTCTGCCTTTTAAGGCATTCTTCTCCTCATTGGCTCTTTGGACATCTTTTGCCACTTGGGTTAGTCTATTTTTAAGGTGTTATTTTCTTCAGTATTTTTTGGGTCTCCTTTAGCAAGCTGTTGACTCATTTTTCATGATTTTCTTGTATCACTCTCAATTCTCTTCCCAATTTTTCCTTTTTTTCTCTTACTTGCTTTTCCAAATTCTTTTTGAGCTCTTCCATGGCCTAAGACCAATTCATATTTTTTTGGAGACTTTTGATAGAGGATCTTTGACTTTGTTGACTTCTTCTGGCTGGATGTTTTGATCTTCTTTGTCACCAAAGTAAGATTCTATAGTCTGAGTCCTTTTATGCTGTCTGCTCATTTTCCCAGCCAATTACTTGACTTTCGACCTCTTTGTCAGGGTATGACTGCTTCCAGAGTGGAGAGTGCTCTGCCCCAAGCTTCATGGGATTTGCACTGGTGTTTTCAGAGCTACTTCTATTCTGAGGGGGTATGATACTCCTCTCCTGGCCTGTACTCTGGTTTGTGAGTGCAAGCACTCCTTTCTGCCCTGTAACTACCAGGAAGACTCCCTCTCCACAGCCACCACAAGCTCTGCCACCCCAGCACTCCTCCTCCCCCAAGGACCACCAACCAGGACTGCCACTGAGATCCAAGCAGGGCAAAACAAGAGAACTCTGCCTCAGCACCAGCAAAGAGATCCCTGCACTCCCACACTGATCAGCCATTTGATTCCCCCCACCATCTGTGGTCCTGGAGCTCTGGAGGCAGCTACCTCTGCTGCCACCACCACTGCAGCCACCTCTGCCACCCCAGAGCTAAGGCCAGACCATGATCTTCTCTTACCCATGTCCAATAGTTTTCCCACTGACCTGCTTAGTTGTTTTTGGCATTTGTGGGTTGAGAAGTCTGGAAACTGCCATAGCTCAGTGATTCAGTGCCCTGGGGCCTGTTCCACTTGATCTTCTCTGGCCTGGTCTGTCCTGGCATGGCCCATGCTGGGCTGCTCTCTGCTCCCAGCACAGTGCAACAGACACTTCCCATTGACCACCCAGGCAGTCTTGGGCTGAAGCCTTGTTTCACTCTGTCATAGTGGGTTCTGTAGATCTAGAATTTGTTTAGAGTCATTTTTTACAAGTGTTTGGACAGATTTAGGGGAGAGCTCAAGGGAGTCCCTGCTTTCACACTACCACTTTGGCTCTGCCCTCCACTTCAGTTGCATCTTAAGGAATGAGTAGAATTCAGATAGATGAAAAATGGAAAGAGGGGCATTCCCAGTGAGGGAGTCAACATAGGGAAAGACACTGAAGAAAGATTTTGTGTGCTTTGTCTCTAGCATGATGAGAATACTGACCTGACCAAAGTAAAAGTTGGGTGTTCTTAAGCAGTCGTCAGATAAGAAGGATGGGACCAGATTATGGAGTTCTTTGAAATCCAGGAAGAGGAGTTGGGATTTAATTTAATCTTAAAGCAAATTTTCTTAATGATACAAACCTAACCCTGACCCAGATCCTAAAGCAAAGGAATAAGGTTCTCATTCATGAATCCTACTTTCCTTCCAAGATACAGAGGAAAGACCAAAAAGAAAAGCAGAAAGGATCTATCCCTAAACATTCAGAATTCTAGCAGACATTTTTTTCTGAAACTGTTGTTAGGTAAGGATTGATTTGTTTAAAAGGTGTTTTAACAATCAAGGTTAAACAAGAATACAAAATAATTGCCTTTTTTATCATGATTGGTCACATAATCAAGGAAATCTCTTCATACAAAAAGAAGCACATTTATAACAGAAGTGCAGCATACCTTAATCATAAATTTGTTCCCTAAACTTCCATAGTATAGCATGAATTGTGAAAAGATTAGATAATTATTGTGCTTTTTAAAAATTTATCCATAACACAATGCTGAAGGAACACTGGCATCCTTCAATATATAGCAACCTCGAATTTGGAATTTTATTCTTCTAGAACTTCAATCAAACAGTATTAATAAGGAGCCTACTATGTGCCAGGCACTGTGTTAGGTACTAGAGAAACAGAGAAAAGTGAGACTCCTCCTGGTCCTCAGAGAGCTTATATTTAATGATGAGAAACGATGTACATAGAGATATAAGATAGCTTACAAGCTGATTTGGGGAGAGAAAACACTAGAGCTAGGGGAATCATGCAAAATGTGGCATGTAAGCTGAGATGTGACGCACATTGAATAGAGCACTGGGCCACTGGGCTTGTAGTTAGGAAGATCTGAGTTCAAATATGACTTCAGACACTTACTAGCTGTGCGACACTGGGCAAGTCACTTCACCCTGTTTAATAAGGAGCGTACTATGTGCCAGGCACTGTGTTAGGTACTAGAGAAACAGAGAAAAGTGAGACTCCTCCTGGTCCTCAGGGACCTTATATTTAATGATGAGAACCTTAGAGCATTTTGTAAATTTGAGTTATTATTATCACTTGTTCATATCCTAGTTTTAAAGCTGTGTGAGCCTGAGCAAATCATTTAGCTTCAGTTTCTTCATCTATAAAATATCAATAATGATACTTGCAATATGGAACTCCCCCATCTTAGGGAAAGCTATTGGTTTTACTTAAAGTGGTATATAAATGCAAGAAATGTATTTGCTTGGTCCATTAGAAATTAAGCCAAAAAAAAACCCATAGTCAATTAAAAGCCTATGAGTGATAAGAAGCAACCTGTCTGCAAAGAGCCAAAAGGCTGTAGGTATGTCTCCTTAGAAAGATGATAGGTAGTCAAAGGTCTTAGCTTAATTAGTATAAAACTTCAGAGAAGAGAAGGGAAGACAGGTATACAAGAGGGAGTAGATTCTTCTAAGGAAGCCTCAGACAGGTCACATTGAAAGGGGGAAGGACAACAAAGAGACCACCAACTTAAGAACTGGATCCCACAAAATAACAAAGGTGAAAACCAAAAATTCAGCAGGATATTTTATAAAAATGGGGTTAATGAATATGATTGCCGGTTTCATTCTTCAGTAGACCTGTACTCTTCCCCTATGATACAATGATGGATCCAAACTTGAATATGAATTAATACATTAATAATACTAGTATATTTTCATTCTTATTTTGCAGACCAGAACTAACAATGACAGAGAAATAGTAAGAGGCATCTTTCTTCTCTCACAGATTTGCAGGGTGGTAGGCAGGGAAAGGAAAAGGATATGTATTGGCATAGCAGTGGAAGAGATTTGGATTTGGATGCATTTGGATGCCACTGAGTGGGCTCTATGTTGTCCTCTGTCTATCCAATATGGGAACCAGCCCAGTATGGTACTTTCACAGACCTACCTTCCCCAGGCAATGGACTCTGGATCTCTATCCTTCTTTCAAATCTACCGGTTGTGTGAATCCTTTCTCTGCAAACTGCTTCCCCTACTGATGTTAAATGAGGTTTAATGTGATACCTCAACTAAGCTGATTTGAATTTTAATGGAGCACAAGCCCTTAATAACCAAGGGAAATGAATCTCTAATGATGAAAATTTAGGCACTAGGAAGAGAGAGTAGATATTTTTGATCAAGGTTTGAATGTGGGCCTTTGTTGATGCATCGGGCTACTTACAGACATTCAGCCTCCCTATAACAGAGCTCCTAAAGATGATTCATACTTAAAGTGTCTTACACATTACCTGATAAGTGTTTGTTGAATACTGAAATCTTCTAATTATCTTTCTCCCATCAACCTCACATAGAGATCAAACTGGCTGCAGACTAGTACAGTGGAATACCTTTGTAATGCTTGTGTTGAGGGTATGTTAGACACCTGCGTTATAATTTAACTCATCTATTAAGCCCCTACTCTATCCAAGGCACTGGACAAAAATCAAAACACTCCTACTCAAAAAGAAGCTTCCATTCTACTAGAAGGAAACAGGATATGCACAGATAAATAATTACAAAATATAAAAAGCACAACATACAAAGCATGCACAAAGCAATTTCAGGGGGGAGCCCTGACAACTAGGACATCAAGAAAAGCATCATGTGGATTGTGGCATTTAGATTGAGCCTTGAAAGGAATCTAGGATTCTAAGAGATGAAGCTGAGGAGGACAACATTCTGGACATGGAGGGACAATTCAGCAAAAGATGAGGAGGCCAAAGATGGAATCTTGTAATGGGCAAATTAAGTAGACAGGTTTAGCTAGAATGTATATAATTCACAAAGTGGAATAATATGAAATCAGTCAAACAGGTTGGAGTCAGACTGCAGTGCTCTTTAAATATCAAACAGACAACTTTTTCTTTTTATCCTACAGACAGTAGGAGCCACAGACACTTCTTGAATTAGGGAGTGACACGGTCGAATATTTGCGAATATCACTTTGTTGTTATTGTAGAGGATGGATTGGAGAAAAAAATATAAAGTAGTCAGAGAGACTAATGAGGAAGCTATTGCAATATTTCAGCTAAGAAGTGATGTGAACTTCAAATGGGATGGTAGTTGTATGAGGAAACAGTAGGGGGCAGATGCAGAATATATTGGAGATATAGATTCAACAAGAATATATTGGAGAAGGAGATTCAACAAGACCTAGCAACTGACTGGATATAGAGAATGTGTGAGAGTGAAGAACTGAGAATAACTCTAAGGTGTGAATGTGGGAGACTAGAAGGGAAATTATATGGAAGCTATGGTTCAGCCACATTATAGCAATCTATTTACTGTGTGGAAGTGTTCATTCATTTATTCATTCCATAATGACTTAATGCATTTAGAGGACTTAATGCGACCCATGACATATCTAGCTTTGGGAGGCACCATGGTAAAGTAGATACAGAATTGACCTTGTAGCCAGAGGAATCGGGATTCAAGTTCCGCCATTGACAAACTGCTTGTATAAGTGTATCAACAATCCAGCTAGCAGTTGCTGTGTGGGTGTAAAACCAACAACAATCAGCACACAGAATGCTGCAAACCCAGGTCCTTTTGATCTGCTTTATTTAAAGAAAGCAATGTTAAAGGGTTAACAATCTTACTTTAATCCAGCATACAAATATCATTTACTTAGTTCAGGGGAAAAAAGCCAGTACCCTGAATTACAGACCAAATACAATTTGTAGTTATCAACATCTGAGTGTTCAGCCAGGGAGCTCATTACAACGGCTGGCCCAGAGTCACAGCCACTCCTGCTGTGGCACAGAGCTCTGAGAGAGAACTCTAACCTCTGCGCTTATATATCCTGTTCAGGGCCCAAGGGCCCAGACCTCACCCAGGCTGGGAGAGGAAAAGTTCCCCACCCCCGATATCACATCAGATACAAATCAATGACTCCCAATTGTCTCAGTGCTGAGAAATACAAAAACATCCCACTCTATCTGCCCCATTCAAACAAAGGCCAGAATCATTAAAGGTCAAAAAGTCCCACCTTAATTACTATTACAATGAGTCTCAGCATGTCACCCTCTCACAGTGCCCCGGTAACTCTCTAAGAATATAAGTTGTAAAGTACATGCCAATCTACATTGATTTAAAAACAACATCCTTCATTATGAACTCCCTCTACCACTGAACTCAGGGGTCTTCTGTTAATAAAAAAAAAAGAATCCCACTTTAGCTCTATTCAGTTATAGTCTTTGTTTCTCTGTGACATTTTGAATGTTATTATTCTGAAATAAAAATATAACCTTGCCTTAAATGTGTCATACAAAATGTTTTATATGCAACCTTCTAACAATTCAGCTATTCTATAAATAATACCAATATAACAGCAGAGATAATAATCCATACACAGAGGTATACCTGTGCCATTGGGTTTCAGGAATTGATTTTATGCTGTACATAATGACTTCCCTTTCCAAATATGTAAACAAGCATCTTGTGTCTGGCAGAAGTACAGATGTAAAGTCACCTTAGTAAACCCATTTTAAACACACAATTAGGAAATGTAAAATTAGTCAGTGGCACTTACATTGTACATAGGGTATTGTTTAAATTTTTCTCCAAGGGAAATAGAAAGCCTCATTTACTTCTTGCCTGGAAACAAAAAACATCATAGAAAGTAATTCATGTGAAACCTTGGACTAAATGTATTAGTCAGCAAAATTTACACAAACTCATCAACACCAATTACTGAAATTGGAATGCATACTGTCTTGCAAGCTAAACAACCTGCATAGGTCAGTGGTTCTCAGATGGCACTCATTTCTCAGCTATTGACAATGAATTGTTTGCTAGGAGCCCCAGAGCCCTTGGGGTTGTTTAGTGAACCTAGTTCAGATGACCTGGGAGACATCCACTGAAAAATTCTTCTCTTAATATAATTTTTCTTTTTCTTTCCTGAGCTTAAAAACAACGCACTGACATTCCTTTTACCTCCTTGCATCATTTGAAACATTTTCCCTGATTTTAGTGCTTATTATACTCTGTAAAAACATTAAAGTGGGATTTCCTGTAACTCGTTACTTATAAAGAGCAATGCTGGCAGTGTGTTCTGAATCATCTTAAACCAGCCTTGTAAATACCTATGACATTATACCAGCCCACAATCACTTACTCTCAATTCACTGTCTTCTCTGAAGCAAGCACTCAGAAAATACATACTCAGCATTCTCAGCTCCACTTGCCCAGCTGAAATCGCCACTCCCCTCAGGCAATTAGGCAAATGGTTATTTGCAAAATTGCTCTAAACAATATAATTTAGCATTTTCATTTGTAGTTGCTTGTCTGTCTTAAAAAAAGAAACAACTTAAAATTCATGTTCTCTTCCTTGGAGTTTTTGCTTCTTACAACACAATAGAGACACTCTTCTCTCATTTCATTAGCAACACATGACAAGAAATATTTGGTAATTGTGCTTGAATACTTCTCTGGTGCATTGCCTAATGTTGGAATATCTGATTTTATAATTTTAAGTCAAAGTTTGCTAATAATTAAGATAAACAATGACTATCATCTCATATATTTATTACAAGTTTTCTAAGTTTCCAGTTTGTAACTCCTGCTGTTTTAAAAGACATTAAGAATTCTATGGATGTTCTTTTCCAATGCATTTATTTTATCATTCGTAATTTTCTGAAATGATATTTTCTTTGGATTTTTGGTTTGGTTTTATTTTTTAATTAATGAAAGCCTATTTTATCTCCTTCCCACATCCCATCCCAAAGCTGAAAAACAAAAACAAAAACTCTTTTTTCGGACAAATTTGCAAAGTCATGCAAAATAAATTCCTGTGTTGACCAAATCCAAAAAAATACACATCTCATTTTGCATCCTGAGTCCATCAGCTCCCTGGGAGGAAGTGAGTAGCATGCTTCATCATTGGCCCTTTGAAATTGTTAGGGTTCTTGAGTCAATCAAAGTTGTTTGTCTTAACGATGTTATTGGTATTATATGAATTATTCTACTGGTTCTGCTCACTTCATTTTGCATCAGTTCATACAGGTATGCCTAGGTCTGTTGAAACTACCCCCTCCACTGTTTCCTATAGCAACATAGTATTCCATTCTACTCATATTCCATAATTTGTTCAGCCATTAATTGATTGACAACTCCTTAGTTTCCATTTCTTTGCTATAACAAAGTGAGCTGCTATCAATATCTTTTGTACATATTAGTCCTTTTCTTCTTTGGTCTCTTTGGGGTATTAAATGATGCTTCTCACATGTGGCCTGGGTATACAGGGGTGCCTGGCAGCCAGGGGAGGATAAGTGGAATACGAGCTGTACCCATTAGAAGCCTAATGATTTTGTTGAAATTAAGGCTCCATCCACAGATTTCTCCCAATGGTCTTACCGTCAACATTATTTTTAGTAAAAAATTTTATTTATTTTTGTTTTAATTTATGAAATAAAATAAGCATTTCCATAACAAAGTAGAATTTTTAAAAGATGATTGCTTTTAAATATGTAATAAAGTTATCATGTAACTTTCTTTATTTTCCTTTTTTCTTCCCTCTATCCCCCCTCTAGAGATGGCTTCCATTAGACACAAATATATATATACATACATATATGTATATATGTATACATGTAAAACTATTCTATATATACTTTTATTTATCAGTCCTTTCTCTGCATGCAAATAGCATCTTCCTTCATATATCTTTTGTAGTTAATTTGGGTATTTGTAATAGTCAAGATGACTTAGTCACTCAAAGTTGTTCTTAAAACAATATAACTCTGCCATCCTTTATATATTTTCAAGTTGAAGATATAGAAGGTTCTAACAGTTAATTTATTAGTCCAAACAGAGAGGCAGTTGTGGCATAGTTGATGGAGAGTCAGGCTCAAATTAGGATGATGTTGGTTCAAATCCTGCATCTCTTACATACAGGCTAAATGACCCTGGTCAAGTCACCTCTCTTCTCAGTGTCCCAGGTTACAAGTTGCAAAGTATATGCTGATCTGCATTGGCAGAAGACATGTTCTTTCCTGGAGTATCCTGCCTCTGTACCTCAGGAAAGGAATCTTAGATACATACAAATAGCAACAAAATGGTAAATATATATACATATATATACACATATATATACGTATATATACATATATACACATATATATACATATATACGTATATATATGTGTGTGTGTGTGTGTGTGTGTATATATATATATATATATATATATATATATATATATATATATGTATATATGCTGCCCCCATAAGATTAGAACCCTTTAGAGGAGAAAAATGCCAACAAACTTCTTTTGCCTGAAGAGAAGGCTAACACAGATGAGTCACACCTTCTTGCCTCCTCCTCCCTGCTCCGCTCTTAAGGTATTCCCTCACTCAGCAGCAAACCTTAGAAACAGTACAGCTTTGTTGGACTAATAATCCTGCTTCTCTCCTCCAACCACTGTTATACTTCATGACATTGAGCTCCATACAGTCTTCCAGTCCTATCTCTGATCATTCTATTTAAAAATGAGAATGGAGCCTGAACTGAAAGACAAATTTTTCAGGGATGGGAAATCCCAGAGATCCCCCTCCCTTTTCCACTCAGCTGTTTGTTGTAAGGTTTTTTTGGGGAAAATCCTTTCTCTATGGAACTCAGTGAGGAATGCAGGCAATGTGTGGGCATAGAAGGAATCTGCTTCAGAACCGGATTTGGGTCCAAAGTCTACCGCTGTCACCTACTTCCTCTGTGACATTTGGCAAGTTAACTAACATCCCTGAGTCTTAGCTCCCTCCTTGGCAAAATGAGGGGTGGAGGTGGGCTAGATGGCCCCTGAGTCCTCTTTAATAGATTTCTAGATCTGTAATTCTTACTATGTAGCACCAGCCACCGGGGCTTCTGGTACAGGCTCTTCCATCATGTCTGTAGGCCAGTGAGGAAACTCTTCCAAAATAACAAAGAGAAAATATAAAATTTAGCCACATATTGCAAGCCTCTCCATGCCATGCTTTAAGTATTTCATTTGCCCTAGTCTCTAAGATCTCAACTTTTATCATCTTGTTTTCGCACACCAACCTCCTCATCATCATATTTATTAAGCAGTTTCATATGTAAACGTACTTCTGTCTTCTCTGACTTCTAGCATCTTGCAAGAGACTATTCCCTAATTTCCTCTAAATTCAATTTGATTTCTTTAAAGGTCCCTGACATGTGCTAATTAGCATGACCATTCTAAAGGTAGCGGTAAATCAGACTGCTACTAATCTACCTCTCTCAGTCTATTACTTTGAAATGCCCTGGGATGCACTAGGGTATTGAGGAATATCACCCCCTGAAAACAAGATTTATCACCCCTGTCAAATACCATTCACACTGATGAATTCTGACATTCACCTCCATATAAGACAGGATCCACTTATTACTTAATTAGCCAATTTTATGTTAACTTTCGCCATCCAATTTGACAACACAACTGCTTCTCGCTCTCTTACAGCCTAGCCTGACAAGAATTAAATAGGAATCCAAGTTCTCAAATCCAGTCTTCAAAGTAGTATATTCTTTTGTCTGGAGCTTGGTATTCATGAGTATCTGAAAAGACCTAGATGACCACTTGTAGAGGATATTATAAAAGGCATACAGGCATCTGGTTGACATAGGGATAGCTGGCTGCTAAGGTCTATTCCAACTCTAAGATTCCATAAGTCCATGAAATAATATCTGCAGTAGGACCATAAGATTTCAGAATATTTTGAAAGAACAAGTTTAGGGGAATAACCAGAAGCAATTCTAGGATCAATAAGGACACACAGGGATGGTATCTGTGCTCTCATCATACACAGGAGTTTCTGTCTTGGGCCACATGTACCCAAAGGCCTCATCTGTCTTCCTTAGTGGAAGAAGTCCCTCCCAAGAGAGTCACAGATAATGCTGAAGAAAGTAGGGAAATACAACTGTAAAACAGAGTATTTATAAGATGAACACATTTCCTAACCCAGCTTAAAAAATAATAACAAAAAAGAATATTTCAACCCCTCTTCTATCCCAAGATAGGTGAGCAACAGTTAATGAAAAACAGTAAACAGCCTAGAACATTTTCAATTCTCCTCCACAGTGAAGATTCTGATTATATTCAAGATTACAACTCTGGCTGATTTTTGGTTTGTTTGTTTGGTTTTTTTCCTAGCCACAGAAGTCCTGAATCCAATAGTTACCACTTGCAGAGCAATATCTACAATTTATCTTTCTCCGGGATCTCTTGGCTTACACTCTCATAGGGCTTGATAACTGGTTGAATAATTTCTCGCATTTCCTTCTTTGAATTTGGCCTACGTGTCTCCAAAAAGCCTTCACCTTTGAAGAAATACTCAATTTGAATTATAACCTGATGTCTATAGAGCAAAGTGTTTTTTAGTCAGTCAGTCAATAATCATTTCGTAAACTCTCACTAGAAGCAGCTAGGTGGCATGGTGGTAGGAGCACTGGAATACTCTAGAATCAGGAAGACCCAAGTTCAAATCTAACCTAAAACATTTACTGGCTATGTGACTGTGGGCAAGTCCTTTAACCTCTGTGTGCCTCAGTTTCCTTGTCTGTAAAATGGGGATGATAGTAGCCCCTACCTTGTAAGGTTGTTATGAGGATCAAATGAGAGAGTATTTATAAGGTAAGTATTTGTAAGGTATATGGTAGGCACTTAATAATCCTTCTCCCCTCCCATACACACAGACTATTTACTATATGGGAGGAACTGTGCTAAGCCCTGGAGATACAAATAAAGGCAAAAACACATCCCCTGCCCTCAAGGAGCTCTCATTCTAAGGGAAGAGACAACATGTTAATAACTATGTACACACAACATGTGTGTATGTGTGTGTTGGGGAGTGGGGTGGTATAGATAGATAGAAGGGAAAGTACCAGCAGTCAGGTGGAGAAGGGATTGGAAAAGGCCTCCTGTACAAGGTGGGATTTGAGTTGAGTCTTAAAGGAAGCTGGGAAAGCCAAGAGACAGAGATGAGGAGGGAGAACCTTATAGGAACTGGGGTCAGCTAGAGCAAAGGCAAAAAGGAAGAAGATAGAGTCATGTCCAAGGAACATGTAGGCCAGTAGAGCTAGATCATAGAGTTTGCGTATGAGATAAAGTATAAGAAGACTGGATAGGTAGAAATGGGCCAGGTTTAAGCCCAATCTATCTCATGATGCAACTTTCCTAACATCTTTTTCCAATTTTCTTTTTGCACAACTCAATAAAACTACTAATCCCAGTTTTTTTTTTCCAACTACATGATTTTCGCCATTTATAGCCACAAATTAAGAAAAAAATTTCAGTGGAAGAACAAGCATATAGATTCCACCTACAATGGTTCCTCCACCTAGGGTTGTCAGATCTAGCTGGATATCAGGAGTTCACTAGCCCTTTCTAAGTTGAGATGCCAATAGGGTTTCACTTCAGTCTGGGTCATGGCTCAGTTGACGGGAAATATTTCTTAATATCTCTAGCACTTAGCACAGTACCTGGCACACAGTTAGCACTTAATATATAAATCCATATCAACTTGACACTGATCTATGTGATATTGCTAACATGGTCAAATTTGCAAACTGGTGAAGTGCTTGCATCAGAGGGGGCTTGTCTGGGACTCACCTGAAAGATCCACATAGTTGCCTAATTCCCACTAAAAAAAAAATCTTCTTCGATATCTCATTGTAGTCAATAGGTGACTCCATAGTTGTCAAATTTTACTCCAGCAGAGCATAAACCCGGAAGGTTAGACCATGCTCCCCCACTCTGCCCTCCCTTCTGTCATTCCCTCTCTCTTACCCCTCTTCCCCCTACTTTCCTGCAGGGTAAGATACCCAATTGGGTATGTATGATATTCCCTCCTTAAGTCAAATCTGATGAGAGCAAGATTCATTCATTCCCTTTCACCTGACCCCTCTTTCCTTCCAATAGAACTGCTTTTTCGTGCCACTTTTATGTGAGATAATTTACCCCATTTTATCTCTCCCTTTCTCCTTCTCCCAATATATTTCTCTCACCCCTTGATTGTATTTATTTATTTATTTATTTTTAGATTTCATCCCTTCATATTCGACTCACCCTGTGCCCTGTGTCTATAGATATGTATATTCCCTTCAACTACCTTGTTTCATGAGTTACAAATATCATCTTTCCATGTAGGAATGTAAACAAAACAGTTCAACTTTAGTAAGTCCCTTATGATTTCTCTTTCCTGTTTACCTTTCCATGCTTCTCTTGATTCTTGTATTTGAAAGTCAAATTTTCTATTTAGCTCTGATCTTTTCGTCAAGAAAGCTTGAAAGTACTCTGTTCCCTGAAAAATATTAGATCTGCTTTTCAAGGACCAACCTAGTTAAGGACAGTTCTCTATACTATGTAATGGGTCATTATATAAATACTTTGACCATAGCAAAGCATGAAAGAAAAAAATACAAAATGCTCCTCAGTCCTATGTGACCCCCCTCCATTACTGTATTCGCAGGGTGGAAAGGGGTGAAGGAGGCCATGCTAGGAATCGGTTTTACCTATAAACTTAATATAAATAATAATATATAAATATAAATAAGATAAACAACATAACATAATTATATATAAATACTATAATATAAACAAAGATTTAATATGATATATAATAACATAAGCAATAACTTTTTTATTGGTACTCTAAGTGTGAGATCTTTGCCCAATGACCAACAAGTTTACATACAATCGGAGAAACTGAATCTTACTAGTGGTAGCATGATTGCCATACTTTAAACCAGAAAACAAACAGAAGTTACCATTAAATGGAAGGCAGGTTTTTCTTAAAGAGGAAAGTGAAGGAGTTGCTGGAGTAGGTTTATTGTGCATAGAAAGCAACAAGAACCATCATTTGCTCCCCTCTTATCAGAGAGCTCAGGCTAAGTAGAGGCAAACCACAACAACAGCAACAACCCAGGATGGAGGTAATAAGCACCTAGGTCCATTGCAGAAGATGAGAGAGATTCTAAGATCCTCTGAATTCAATCAACGTATACTTTAGTCCTTAATGACTGCTGAAAAATTCAAAATGACAGGAACTCTTGGGTCCCTCAGTGAGACCTAATTGGCAGCCAGAGGGCTTTTCTACAACCATGACAATGACCACCAGCAGAAGGAGAAGCCCAAGCCCTGATTTGGCAGGCCAGGACCACTTGGGGTAGCACTGGTCTGTCCCCACTGACCGTGGGTATCTCAGCTCCAGACTGGGACAGGGACAGTACCCAGAGCAGTTCTTGGGCCTAGAGGGAGGAAGCAAAGTGGGGGTGGGAGCAGCAGCAGGGCTTGGCCCCAGCACAGGGGAAGTAACAGCTGTGGTGCTCAGGCCCATCAGAACTTGGCCTCGGTAGAGAGGCTATGTAGAAACCCCAGTGTTGCAGACCCCAGTGACAGTGGAGTGAATAGTGACACAGGTATAAGCTCGCTGGGCAGAATTAGGAGCCTTGTTGCAGGCAGAGCCATTATATCCCTTTGCTTGTTGCAATCTGGAACTGAGAAGGGACTTCTACATTGCTGACAGTACAACACCCGTGGTCAACCCTGTAACTGTCTCTGTCTAAGGACTAAAAGATAAAATTGTTGGCATGTGGCTTATTTTTAACACAGGGGAGGTAAAACTATCTCTGCATAACTTCCTAGCCACCTTGGAATAAGAAGGTTATCCCTCAACAAAGGTCTCCAACAAGCCAAGTATTTATTGTCCCCGCCCCCACCTTCTTGTTATTGTTATCCTTTTCATGTCCAACTCTTCATGACCCCATTTGTGGTTTCCTTGGCAGAGATTCTGGAGTGCTTTGCCATTTCCTTCTCCAGCTCATTTTACAGATGAGGAAACCAAGGTAAACAGAGTGAAGTGACTTGCCCAGGGTGACACAGCTAGTAAGTGTCTGAGGTCACATTTGAACACAGGCCTTCCTGACTTCAGGCCCAGTGCTCTATCCACTGCACCACATAGCTGCCTTTTTCTCCACAAAGCATACATACATACATACATACATACATACATATATGCATATAAAGGGAGGAGGGCGATGATGCAGAGTAATTATTACTATTGATACTGGCACTTGAATAGGTGACGTGAAAGAAGGTAATGACTGTTACTTTACTACAGATGACCCTGGCTTGTGATAAGAATCAGTGATTGGGCAAGGTCTGTCAGCTGAGCTGTGGCTCTTCTCTTGCTCCTGTGCTGCCACACCCACTTATCTTCATTGTTAGACATTGGGAGATCCCCTGTGAACTGGAGAGCCACATTAAGATGAAGTGTAATGAAGTCCTTCAGAAGCTGGGGTTTCTGGTCTTCATTCTCTATGTTTAGTCACTACTTCATGGGGCCATTACACCACAGTTGTCTTTTATGCTGTCTTTGCATTTTTATTTTTATTTTATTTACCCTGTTACTTCTCCAGTGCTGCCAATCAATGCCAGTCCTCTTGTATCCCTGGGGCTATGCTATAATGATCCCAAGGCCATTTAAGTGGTGGAAGGTCCTTTCAGATCTTGCTCCCAAGTGATAGGATGGAGAAGGAACAGTATCTACTAAGGTTCCTGCCACATAAGCTAGGCTAGTTTTTTTCCCTAAAAGGAGACTAAAAACCATCCTCAAGCCTTAACTGGCCCAAGGGACTAAGATTGAAACTGTAGAAATAGCTTCCTTGTTGCTCCAATACAAAAGCCCAGTGCAAAAAAGAGTCATGTGTTTTTCAAGCTCAATATCCACCCTTCTGACCAAGAATCACCTACCCAGCAAAATTGAGTATAATACTCCAAGGCAAAATATGGATTTTCAATAAAAAAGAGGACTTTCAAGCTTTCTTGGTGAAAAGATCAGAGCTAAATAGAAAATTTGACTTTCAAATACAAGAATCAAGAGAAGCATGGAAAGGTAAACAGGAAAGAGAAATCATAAGGGACTTACTAAAGTTGAACTGTTTTGTTTACATTCCTACATGGAAAGATGATATTTGTAACTCATGAAACAGGGTAGTTGAAGGGAATATACATATCTATAGACAAAGGGCACAGGGTAAGTTGAATATGAAGGGATGAAATCTAAAAATAAATAAATAGATGCAATCAAGGGGTGAGAGAAATATATTGGGAGAAGGAGAAAGGGAGAGATAGAATGGGGTAAATTATCTCACATAAAAGTGGCATGAAAAAGCAGTTCTATTGGAAGGAAAGAGGGGTCAGGTGAAAGGGAATGAATGAATGTTGCTCTCATCAGATTTGACTTAAGGAGGGAATAACATACACACCCAATTGGGTATCTTACCCTGCAGGAAAGTAGGGGGGAGGGGAGTAAGAGAGAGGGAATGACAGAAGGGAGGGCAGAGTGGGGGAGGAGGTAAGCAAAAACAAACACTTTTGAAAAGGGACAGGGTCAAGGGGATAAAATTGAATAAAGGGGGACAGGATAGGATGGAGGGAAATATAGTTAGTCTTTCATAACATGACTGTTATGGAAGTGTTTTGCATAATGATACATGTGTGGCTTATGCTGAATTGCTTGCTTTCTCAAGGAAGGTGGGTGGGGAGGGAAGAAGGGAGAAAATTTGGAAATCCAAGTTCTAAAATCAAATGCTCACAAAAACATTTTTTACATGCAACTGGGAAATGAGATATATAAGCAATGGGGTATAGAAATCTACCTTGACCTACAAGAAAGTAAGGGGAAAGGGGAGAAGGGGGAGAGAGTGAGGTGACAGAAGGGAGGGCACACTGGGGAAAGGGGCAATCAGAATGTATGCCATCTTGGGGTGGGGGAGGGTAGAAATGGGGAGAAAATTTGTAACTCAAAATCTTGTGGAAATAAATGTTGAACACTAAAAAATATTAAAATAAAGACAGAAAATAGAGTAAAAAATAGCATGTTTCAAAAAAAATCTATACAATAGTTAATTCAGCTTTTTTACACACCACTCATATCTTGCCCCATAAGAGAGAGAATTTGATCATAATCATAAATTTGGAGGAGAAATCGACCTTAGAGATCATCTAGTCAAACATTTCCTTTATATAGATGAGGAAACGAGGCCCAAAATGTTCAAGGTGACACAGGTAGAAGAGTCATGATTCAAACCCTGGTTCTTTGATTTCACTGCCTTTTCCCCTTCTCTTTCCTTATTTACTATTATCTTCTCTGCCCCATGGCTTACAGTCATGCTCATGTTTCCCTGCACTTAAAAAACCTTCCCTTGACATGGCCACCAACTCCCTCTCCTCACTTTCTCTACTAAACTTGAAAGAGTGACTGCTTCCTCTTCAGAAGCCCCTCCCTCCTCAAGCCCTCTGTGTCCTGCTTCTGACCACCCTCAACTGAAGTTCCTGTTTTTAAGGCACCTGGGACATTTTCATCAGTAACTCTGTAACCTTCTCTAAATTCTCCATCCCTTTGACTTTACTGGAGGATTTAGAGCTATTAACTTTCTCCCAGATTCTCTCTCCTCCATTGGTTTCAATGTTACTGCTCTCTCTCCATTCTCCTACAACCCACTATGACCTTCATTCTACTAAGGCCTCCTCATACTTGGGGTCATTTGCTGCTTCTCTCTGGGTCTCTGTCTCTTCTTCTCTCTCTCTGTCTCTCTGTTTTTCTGTCAGTCTCTGTCTCTCTGCCTCTTTTTCTCTTTCTCTCTGTCTCTCATGTCTCTTTCTCTCTCTTTCTCTGTCTCTCTGTGTCTCTCTGTCTTTCTGTCTCTCTGTCTCTGTCTCTTTCTCTGTCTCTCTTTGTCTCTGTCTATCAGTCTTTCTGTCTCTCTGTCTCTGTCTCTCACTGTCTTTCTGTCTCTCTCACTGTCTTTCTGTCTCTCTGTCTCTGTCTTCCTGTCTCTCTGTCTCTCCCTCCCTCTCTCTATCTCCCTTTCTCTCTCTGTTTCTCTCCATCCACCAACTGTTGGTGTCTCCCCAGGCTCTCTACTAGGGTATGCACACGCAAGTTCCCAAATTCCTAGAGGTCAAGTGACTCGCCTCATCAAAGAATTTAAAGCTAAAGGAACTCAGATGAGGATGAAGATAAGGATGATGATGATGATGATAATAATAACTAAGATGTTTATAACACTTATATGTACCAGGGTCCTGCACTAAGTGCTTTATAATTATTATCTCATTTGATCCTCAAAACAACCGTGACAAGGCAAGTGCTATTATTATCTGTATTTAATAGTTGAAGAAATTAAACCAAATAGAGATTAAGTGACTGGCCCAGGGTCACACAGCCAGAAAGTGTCCAGAGCCAGATTTGAACTCAGAAAGATGAGTCTTCCTGACTGAAGGCCTGGCGCTCTATTCACTGTACCATCTTGCTGCCTTTCAAGGCTACCTGGTTTTACGAATCTCTGAATTTTACTGTGACTGATTACCTGTGGTCCAGATTCCTACTGTAGAGTCCAGGCCTGCAAATTTGGGATCAGGATTAGGGTTTTATGGTTTTAAGACTGTGTTTAAGTTTAAGATTTTGGATTTGTCTTGCCATAGTATACACTGAAAAATGTTGGTAGTATGATGTAACATAGGTAGCAAAAAGAAAAAAGATTTGGAGTTAAAGGACCCCAGTTTGAATTCCAGCTATATGGCTTTGGGTAATTCTTTAGGTTTTAGCCAAGTTAACTCAAATCAACAAGCATGTATTAGGCACTTAGCTCTTACTAAGTGACAGGCTGTGTGCTTAAGCACAGGGAATACCAATATGAGTGGAAAGAAGGATTATCTCTGCCATAAGAAGCTTACATTCTACTGGGAGAAGACAACACCTAAACAGAAGCTGAAAGGCTGAGGTAGGTTTGGGAGAAGAGAGCACGGTAGAGAAAGCCCAGTCAGTCAGGACTGCAACCTGGAGAGAAATGAAGACATGGCTGGCCTACATATTTTCCTTAAAGTAGATGTTCTGAGCAGAACCAAACAATCAGAGGAAGGGGCCACAAAGTCACTTAATCCTATTTGCCTCAGTTTCCTCATCTGTAAAATGAGCTGGAGAAGCAAATGGCAAACCACTCCATTATCATTGCCAAGAAAACCCTAATTGGGGTCATGAAGAGTTGGACATAACTGAAATGACTGAACAATATAGCCTTAAAAAAGTAGCAACAATTAGATATATGACACAATAGTTAATTATTATAGTAATCTGCTGTTTGATGACCCCAAAGTCTCCAGCTTCTGGGATGAGAACTCACTATTTAACAAAGACTGCTGGGAAAACTGGAAAGTAGTATGGCAGAAACTAGGCACAGACCAACATCTTACACCCTATACCAAGATAAAGTCAAAATAGGTACACGATATAGATATAAAGGCTGAAACTATAAGCAAACTAGGAGTGCAAGGAATAGTTTATCTGTCAGATCTATGGACAAAGGAAGAATTCATGACCAAACAAGAGATAGAGAACATTATGAAATACAAAACGCATAATTTTGATTACATTAAATTGAAAAGTTTTGCACAAACAAAGCCAATGCAACCACGATTAGAAGGGAAGTAGAAAGCTGGGAAACAATTGTTACAGCTAGTATTTCTGATAAAGGTCCCATTTCTAAAATATATAGAGGACTGAGTCAAATTTATAAGAATGCAAGTCATTCCCCAATTGATAAATTGTCAAAGGATATGAACAGGCAGTTTTCAGATGAAGAAATTAAAGCTATCTATAGTCATATGAAAAAATGCTCTAAATCACTATTGGTTAGAGAAATGCAAATCAAAACAACTCTAACATAACACATCATACCTATCAGATTGGCTAACATAACAGAACAGAAGATGATAAATGTTGCAGAAGATACAGGAAAATTGGAACACTAATGCATTGTTGGTGGAGTTGTGAACTGATCCACCATTCTGGAGGGCAATTTGGAACTATGCTCAAAGGGCTATAAAACTGTTCATACTCTTTGACCCACTAGATACTTGACCCTAGGTCTGTCTCCCAAAGAGATCATAAAAATGGGAAAAGGGGAGCAGAGTCAAGATGGCAGCTGGAAAGCAGGGACTTGCTTGAGCTCCCCCCCAGGTCCCTCCAAACACCTATGAAAAATGGCTCTGAACAAATTCTAGAACTGCAGAACCAACGAAATAGCAGAGAGAAGCAGGGCTCCAGCCCAGGACAGCCTGGATGGTCACAGGGTAAGGTCTATTACATGGAGCTGGGAGCAGAGGGGAACAGAGCCTAGTGTGGGCTGTGCCCAGAGCAACCAGATGGGGAGCTGGGTGGAACAGGCCCTAACACCCTGAATCAATGAGCTGTGGCAGTTAGCAGACTTCTCAACACACAAACACCAAAGAAGAACACAAACAGAGAAGGTTAGTGGGAAAAACTGCGGGAGACAGAGTGAAAGGAGTTTGTGGTTCGGCCACTGCCCCAGGGGACAGTGGAGGTGATGGAGCTCTGAGGCTGCTTACAGAGCTACAGCTGCAGTTGCTTCTGGTCCCAGGCCCACCTGGTGGGAGGAATTAAGTGGCGGATCTGAGCAGGAGTGCAGAGCCAGCTTAGATCTGAGTCCTGTCTGGGTTGGTGGTTCTTGGGAGAGGAGTAGCACTGGTGTGGCAGAGCTTCCTGTGTAGAAATACCTCTGCAAACAGCACAGCCCCTCAAGCTTGGGACAAAGTACTCTATAGTCTACAAGCAGTCATACCCTGACAAAAAACTGAAGGGTCAAGTAAATTGGCTGGGAACACGAACAGGCAGTGAAAACGGACTCAGATTCGGACTCAGACCTTGGAATCTTTCTCTGGTGAAAAAGAAGACCAAAACATATAGCCAGAAGAAGTCAACAAAGTCAAAGAGCCTACACCAAAAGACTCCAAGAAAAACATGAACTGGTCTCAGGCCATGGAAGAGCTCAAAAAGGATTTGGAAAAGCAAGTTGGAGAACTAGAGGAAAAATTGGAAAGAGAAATGAGAGTGATGAGAGAAAACCATGAAAAAACAAATCAATGACTGGCTAAAGGAGACCCCAAAAAATACTGAAGAAAATAATATATTAAAAAATAGACTAACTCAAATGGCAAAAGAGGAGAAGAATGCCTTGAAAGGCAGAATTAGCCAAATGGAAAAGGAAGTCCAAAATACCACTGAAGAAAACACTACCTTAAAAATTAGATTGAAGCAAGTGGAAGCTAGTGACTTTATGAGAAATCAAGATATTATAAAACAGAACCAAAGGAATGAAACATGGAAGACAATGTCAAATATCTCATTGGAAAAACCACTGACTTGGAGAGTAGATCCAGGAGAGATAATTTAAAAATTATTGGACTACCTGAAAGCCATGATCAAAAAAAGAGCCTAGATATCTTTCAAGAAATTATCAAGGAGAATTGTCCTGATATTCCAGAGCCAGAGGGTAAAATAGAAATTGAAAGAATCCACCGAACACCTCCTGAAAAAGATCCCAAAAAGAAAACTCCTAGGAACATTGTTGCCAAATTCCAGAGTTCCCAGATCAAGGAGAAAATACTGAAAGCAGCCAGAATGAAACAATTTCAGTATTGTGGAAACACAATCAGGATAACACAAGCTCTAGCAGCTGCTACATTAAGGGATCAAAGGGCTTGGAATATGATATTCCAGAGGTTAATGGAGCTAGGATTAAAACCAAGAATCACCTACCCAGCAAAACTGAGTATCATGCTCCAAGGCAAAATAGGGACTTTCAATAAAATTTAGGACTTTCAAGTTTTCTCAGTGAAAAGACCAGAGCTGAATAAAAAATTTGACTTTCAAACACAAGAATCAAGAGAAGCATGAAAAGGCAAACAAGAAAGAGAAGTCATAAGGGACTTACTAAAGTTGAACTGTTTTGTTTACATTCCTACATGGAAAGATGATGTGTATAATTCATGAGACCTCAGTATTAGAGTAGCTGAAGGGAATGTATATATATAGACAGAGGGCAGAGGGTGAGTTAAATATGAAGGAATGATACCTAAAAAATAAAATCAAATTGAGGGATGAGAGAGGACTATATTGAGAGAGGGAGAAAGGGAGAGATAGAATGGGGTAAATTATCTCACATAAAAGTGGCAAGAAAAAGAAGTTCTGTAGGAAAGGAAGAGGGGGCAGGTGAGGGGGAATGAATGAATGTTGCTCTCATCAGATTTGACCTGAGGAGGGAATAACATACACACTCAATTGGGTATCTTACCCCACAGGAAAGAAGGAGGAAGGAGATAAAAAAGGGGGGAAGATAGAAGGGAGGGAAGATATGGGGAAGAAGTAATCACAAACAAACACTTTCAAAAAGGGACAGGGTCAAGAGAGAAAACCGAATAAAAGGGGATAGGAAAGAAAGGAGCAAAATATAGTTAGTCTTTCACAACATGAGTATTGTGGAAGGGTTTTACATAATGACACGCATGTGGTCTATGTTGAATTGCTTGCCTTCTTAGGGAAGGTGGGTGGGGAGGGAAGAGGTGAGAGAATTTGGAACTAAAAGTTTTAAAAACGGATGTTCAAAAAAAAGTTTTTGCCTGCAACTAGGAAATAAGATATACAGGCAATGGGGCATAGAAATTTATCTTGCCCTACAAGAAAGTAAGGGAAAGCGGGATGGGGGAATGGGGTGACAGAAGGGAGGTCTGATTGGGGAATGGGGTAAGCAGAATATATGCCATCTTGGAGTGGGGGGATGTTGGAAATGGGGAGAAAATTTGTAATTCAAACTCTTGTGACAATGCTGAAAACTAAAAATATTAAATAAATTAAATAAACAAATAAATAAATAAATAAAATTTTAAAAATGGGAAAAGGACTTACATATCCAAAAATATTTATAGCAGCTCTTTTTGTGGTGGTCGACATTGGAAATTGAGGGAATGCCCATCAAATGAGGAATGGCTGAATAAGTTGTGGTATATGAATGCAATGGAATACTGTTGTGATGTGAGAAAGGATGAGCAGGCAGACTTCAGAAGAACCTGGAAAGACTTACATGAACTGATGCTGAGTGAAGTGAGCAGACCCAGGAGAACACTGTACAAAGCAACCATCACATTGCACAATGACTGACTTTAACAGACTTATCTCTTCTCAGCAATGCAAAGAGCTAAGACAATCCCAAAAGACCCGTGATGGAAAATTCTGTCCACATCCAGAAAAAGAATTATGGAGTCTGAATGTAGCTCAAAGCATAGTATTTGTTCTCTCTCTCTCTCCCTCTCTCCCTGTCTCTGTCTCTCTGACTCTTTCTCTCTGTCCCTCCCTCTCTCTCTCTCTCTCTCTTTTGTTTTGTTTCTTCTTTCTCATGGTTTCTCCCATTGGTTCTAATTCTTCTTTACAACATGACTAATGTGAAAATATGTTTAATATGAATGTATATGTAGAGCCTATATAAGATTGCATGTCATCTTGGAGAGGGAGAGAAAATTTAGAACTCAAAAATCCTATGGAATACTGAAAACTAAAAATAAAGTAATTAATTTTTTAAAATACAGATGAATATGGGCAGTTACAGGTTAAAGAACCAGAAATCTTCTATCTATTTAACTCCTCAGAGAGTTTATTTCCAGAATCATACAGGCAAATAAATTAACCTTTATCATGCCATATTAGTCATGCAATATGCACTCATTCTCCAGCATCCCAATTGTACGAATACACCTAATGGCCTGTTACAAGTGGCATTTTTGGGTTGAAAAGGTATTACTTGTACTCAAAGGCTAAATGCCTTAGTTGATTAGTTTTAATCAACTGTTAATACACAAGACATTGAAATTTTAAAGTAATACAGTCAAAATGTGAAATAACAATTTATGAATGTAAAAATACGTTAACATATGTAAATGGACTTTGTACATGCCCAGATAACCTAAGATAGAGATATTCATGTAGGAGGCACCTGGGACCTGCTTCTGGGAGAAGACATTCTGTGGTCTGCTACCACGTGGATAGAAGCAGTTTCTTTTTGTCAGCTATGCAGCCAGAATAAGCTGCATATTTAAAACTACCCAATGGGAGCAATCTTATTCTCTTTTTCCAGCTGTGTCTATGGGGTGAAGGCCTCATTCACCTATAGCATGGTTATCATACGCTAAGCTAAGTCTACCTTCCCCCTCTCCCTTTAGGCCTTAAGAAATATGCTTGAGGCTTTAGTCTTTTTCATTGTATGCACAGGTGGTAGAATCTCTAGAACTGGGAATTGGAGCCATGGTGACCTTGGAGCTAGGATTCCAGGCCAGATGGTACTGACAGTCAAGCAGGGAATCCTGGACTTAGAACTTGGTAGGAATATGCTATGTAGGAACTGAGTTAAGATGAGAAGCTAATCCTTCTCCCCTCCCTAGACACTCAAGGGTTATAGGAGGGATTATGCTCCCAGATACAGAGGGAATGTTTGTGTATTTGTTCTTGCTATACCTTTGAAGTAAATCTTCCTTTGTAAAAACTAATCTGATTGTTAAGTAGTTAAATGGAATTCGAGTACTGGGGACCCCCTAAAATTGGAGGAACACAATTAGACAATTGAGCCAGTGGCAGAGACTAGATACTGTTGTACCAGAAGCGAGCGAGACACACCACAGAGTACAAGTTTTAATGGAGAATTTATTAGCCGGAGGCCATTGGGGTACGGCACCACAAATCAATGGCAATTTGTTGGGGTGATAGCTTGGCTTATATAGGATATGGGGGTACAGAGTGGGGGGGGGGGGACAGGAACAAAGGTCCTGGCTGATCAAAAGATTCAGTCAGGTTATCCTACTAGTGGGATAATCTCATTTACATTCCTTGGTGGAGTCACGGAGCCCCAGGGATATCTGCTAGAAAGGGTCTGCCAGGTTATCCTTCAGTGGGATGGTCCTATCTATTGACATTCCTTGGTGGAGTCATGGAGTCCCAGGGGGTTTGCTAAATGCCAAAGATATCTGAGTCCATTCTTTCTGGGGGTGCTTGTCAGTAGCTAGGGGTTTCTCAGGGGTTCCTAATTTTCCTTGTATTACGTTCCTCACTTTCTTCCATGGGAATTTCAAATTCTTGAAAAAAGGAATGACCTGATGGGGCATAGCAATAAAATTAGGAGGCCAACCAAAACGCTAAGCAGGGGTGACAATAAAAGGAATGCTAGGTTGTTGGCCCCAGGGGAAGGCCAGACCTAGTTGGAAGACTCAAGGAGAGTCCAAGGAGCCTCCCTGGGTACTGCACTCCAGAAATTTAAAAAAATGGTATAAAACATCCCACATTTCCCCCTTTTTGGTCAAAGGCAAACTGAAAGTTTCGCCTAAAGACCAATTAAAGGTATGGAAAAAACTCTATTTTCCACAGGGTGAAGTTTTAAAATCCGTATCTAGGTGGAGTCAGGTTTTCCCTTTTCTGTATTTGGACATCCCCAGGGATGGGCAGAAATTGTAAACTAATTGTAAGTAAGCAGAAGGGGGGAACATAATAAAAATTCAGGAAAAACAGTCTTGGGAACACAAGGATGAAAAAGGGAAAAAAGCAGGTCTTTGCTCAGGTTCTGGTTCCAGATCCCATGAGAAAGCCATCCGCGTCCGGTGCTGTCCCTCTCAGGCTCTTGGAACCGCAGGGCGAGGCTCCTATAGGCCCAGATATCCACTCCTCACACGGGGTAATTTGATGTAATTTGATGATTAAGAGAGAAACACAACATAGGTCCCAGCCATGCAGGGCTAAGTTCTGCCTCTCTGGTTCAGATCTAGAAATTCTCAGACAATTTTAACTTACTATAACTTACAGATACTTTACAAAGGGGATATATTTTCACTTGTACCATTATCTTATACAATTTTCTTGTATTAGCATCCAAATTTAAGATCTTATTACCAAAACACACTTATCAGCTCGAATTTCCAGAACTGATAAATTTTTAGAGCCAATCATACACATCTGTTCATAATTCTTAGGGGAATCAATCTGATCCTATTGCCTTTTTCAAAATTCGCTATCCCTTCCTTTTATTAGACATTGATCACATTACATCTTTGCCTTATTTGCTTTGCCTAGTCATTCTCCCTTTTTGGAGGATGTTATCCCTATATTATTTCAATGTTTTATTTGGTCATGAACATAGGTTAAAATTGTAAGCTATTCATACCTATATCCTATTATAATAACTCAGAGATATTTCAATATTCATCTATCTATTACCTAACAGACTTAGCATAGTGCTTACAAAACTTCTTGATAATTTAAATTTGCTATGAAAGAAACGAGGGACTATGTCATATATCTTAACAGAAGGAAAGAACTTCTTTAGCTCTGTTTGATTCCAGGCATGAGTCATATCTGAGAGCCAATCTTATAGTCACCAGGTGCTGAAAGCAGGGCTTAGGAGTAACCAGGTGGGGACTTTCCTTTTCAGAAAGGAGATAGCAGAATTGGGAAATAGAGTCAGGAAGATCCTACCTAGGCTGTGACCAAGGTCGTCTTCATGACTGCTCCCAGGCAGACCCATCTAAAAATTCTCAGCTTGTAGCACCTGCCATGCCATTACTGGTTTCATGTGACCTAGTCCTATAATCAGAGCTTAAGACAATATTAAATTGTAGTCCCATAAAATCTTAAATAGCAAATAAATATCCTTCAGATAAGACTGCCCAAATTTTATTGAGCTAACAGTTATCAAATCAAGCTACATAACTTTTCCATCTTCTAAATACTTCCTCACACTCATCTCCAACTTACTTTGACCTTCTGAAACTATCATTCTCGGGACAGGAGAGGCTTAGCTAACTCCCATTTGTCCCCAAACTTTCTTATCTGCCTTTCCTATTTTCCCTCAACCTTAATTTACCTTTCCAAATCCTTCAAACCTAGTACTCAGTCTTCCTTTACATTTCAACCATAAGACAAAACAATTCATAAGTTAGTACTTTCATTGTCATAACTGTGTATACTGGAATCCCATTCCAGCTTCTTAAACACACAAAGACACAAAAAGGGGGTTTGTTTTTCGTGATAACTCTTTCTAAAAAAAAAGGGAACACTTATTAAAAAGATCTGCCATCTCACCTCCCCTTGAGGGTGGGTTCTTCTCCATCAGATGGCAGACTTCACTAATTAAACTACCAGGCCAAACCCATCTCAAGTCTTAGTCTAATGTTATCAGTTTTTTTTAAGAAGCCAGGTTGGAGGCTTCTTGGCCCCTACCGTCCTCTTATTGCTGCCCCTCCCCTTTCCTTCCCTTCTGACAGGTGGGCTAAGGTGAAATTCTTTTCTTCTTATCTAAACTAAGGGCAGGGAGGAGTCTAAATTCCTTACTTATTCGAACCTCCTTACTCAAAAAAAAAAAACTTGAATAAGACATTGAATGTGCGCTTCTATAGATAAGCATTAATTCTAATAATTCTAATAAGGTTCTCACCCAGAAACTCCGAGAACTCACAATAGGTTTGAACTGCAACCAATTGGCTTACAGGTGGAAATTCAGCAGGCCTTCTAAAATTATACAAAAAGATTTTTACAGAACATTTTTCAAAAGTATTTTCCCTTCTTAAAGCAAAATAACCTTTAAACATTTAGATTCATTCACAAATTAGTCCATAAACCTCCAGATACAATATAGGAATTGTTGGTCTTATTACTTCTGATATTATATATTAACGCATTAATATATAAACACATGTATCACATATATTAATACATTAACATCCCAAATACACTTTATTTAGCTGTATATTCTTCAGCACCACTACCTCTGGCCCGGTATAGGAACTTTTGCCTGGCCATGAATGAACTTATGAAAGACAGAGAAACTTAATTTTGCACCCATTTTTTCCAAGCTTCATCTTATACAAAAATGCCTAAAAGGATTTTTTTCGGACTCCCAAGGAAGATAAGAGCAGGAAAAAATCCCTTTTAGTTTTCTAAAGGCTCCTCCCTAGGTGGGGCCTGGCAGCCCCTTGAGGGCAAGGAGCCTACCCTTCCAAGTACTAACTAACCAGCCCTATTTCTTTACAAGTTTCCTTTAACTTCAGCTCTGATAACCTTTCAATGTGGAGGGTGGGGGAAAGGTGAGGCCAGGAGTACATGGCAGCCAAGAGTAGCACATGGACTCCTGACTAGACAGGTAATCTCAAGCTGCTATTCTACAACCCCCCTAAATTCCTTATACAGGTTTTCTATCTCTCTCTTTCACAAATTTACCTTTTAAACTTTACCACAAGGATGGGCTACAAAGGTACTCAGGGGCACAGGACTGACTGTCAGTCTGTGAATTTCTGTCCCTCTCCTCATTGCCCGGTGGGGAGGGCGATTTAAGTTTTTCCCTACAGTTCTCCTGCATTCTCTTCTAATCTGATCCGGGAGGAGAGGAGTTTGATTTAACTGCTCTAACTTCTATGGCAGCCCTAGTGAAAAGATCTCAATGATTGTAATTCAAGTAAGCTTCACCCCCTTGCTCACTCCCAAAAACCTCTTTTGTACTTGAATCTAAGGGAATCCAGGACTAAGACAAATTCGAGAGTCCCACTGAAGACTTTAATGGAGGTTTTAGCCAGAAGGCATTCATTGGGAGGAGATGTTTCAGCAAGAGTGAGCTCCTGGAATGACTTTACAATTTCAGGAGTTCTTTCTTCCCAAATTCAACTAACCAATTTCCAAACTTTTTAACAATTTAAAACCCAGAATTTGCCAAATTTTAATCCATTCCCCATAGTTCCACATTGGCCAAATGGGATCCACAAGGAAGGGAGTCTGTTTCCTTAGTGGCAGCCTGATATCCCTGGCTGCCTATGTTTCAGATGTTTTTTTTTTTTATTTTTTAACAAAACATAGACATTTCACAATTTTGACATAGACACACAGACAGAGACAAACTCAAAATGTAACAAAATTCACGGTGTGGATCGAATTGAAGGCTAAGCAGGTCCCCTCAGAGGAAAGATTTCCTCCTCAAAGATACGACCCCCAATCTCTCTCACACCTCCAACACAAAATGGAAACCAATAGCATGGGTTAATTAGAAGCTAAACAGGTCCCCTCAGAGGAAAGAAGATAAACCAGGTTTCCTCTTCAAGGAAAACACCCCCAATCTTCCCACACCCCAAACAGACCCGGTAGCATGGGTTAACTGAGGCTAAGCAGGTCCCCTCAGAGGGAAGAAAATAAACCAGGTTTCCTCTTCAAGGAAAATACCCCAATCTTCCCACACCCCAATAGGAAGGGTGGCATCCCAGCCCCCCTAACTCTGTACCACAGCCTCTTCAGGGTTTAGCATGATAACAGAGACCCAAATGGCTAGCCCCTAACCAGAAACCAAACCAGAAAAACCTTACCTCTAGAGGTCTACAAACCTGAATTCTCCGTAGGCCGAAAAGGGACAGGTCAGCAAAGAGCCCATTCTCCGAGACCATCACTTCACATCAGAGTCCTAGGAAAAGAATCCCCAGGAGCTGGCCCTCTGAAGTGAGAGAAGGTGGATTGGGGGCAGAGACCCTCTGTTGAGGTCCGAAATTCTGTGTGTGTCTCCAGGGCGGTAACACGAAATACCGCCTCATCTCGCTGGGGCCTCCAAAATGTTGTACCAGAAGCGAGCGAGACACACCACAGAGTATAAGTTTTAAGTGAAGAATTTATTAGCCGGCGGCCATTGGGGTACGGCACCACAAATCAATGGCAATGTGTTGGGGTGATGGCTTGGCTTATATAGGATATGGGCGGGGTACAGATTGGGGGGGGGGAGGGGAACAGGAACAAAGGTCCTGGCTGATCAAAAGATTCAGTCAGGTTATCCTACTAGTGGGATAATCTCATTTACATTCCTTGGTGGAGTCATGGAGCCCCAGGGATATCTGCTAGAAAGGGTCTGCCAGGTTATCCTTCAGTGGGATGGTCCTATCTATTGACATTCCTTGGTGGAGTCATGGAGTCCCAGGGGGTTTGCTAAATACCAAAGATATCTGAGTCCATTCTTTCTGGGGGTGCTTGTCAGTAGCTAGGGGTTTCTCAGGGGTTCCTAATTTTCCTTGTATTACAATACTTCCCAATCCCCTTTAAAGGTACTGGAGAACCCAGGGGAAAAGTGAAAAATATAATATAGCTGGCTTTCAGGAAGTAGAGGCCAAGGTAGTCATTATTACACATGTGTATTTCATATATACATTTTACATATTATAGACTAATTCAATAATTTGCATGCCTATGAGATCACCTCAAAGTTATATGTTATCCTGGGATACCAGATAGATAGATAGTGTGATACTTGGAATTCAGTTTAGATCTATAATAAAGAACCCTGTTTTAGGACAGTTGTTGACCCCTCCCTGCATTACAGCACACATCCATGTACCAAGAAGAAAATGCCTTGCAATACATTCCTGTAATCCCCAAGGGACGCCCACCCTCTTGCTTCAACCTGAATAAGCACAAGACCCTGTCTCAAGAACAAGGAACTGACCTACACCCAAAGTGAACAAACAAGTCCTGTTACAGGTAGGGCCCTCAATGCCCCTGCCCCCAAACAGTAAAATAAAAAGGCAATATGAATGCAGTTAGGCCTCGGTCAGACAAAAAAGGATAAGGTTATGCAAAGATGGACGTTTGCTAACATTCCTGTTCTTTGACCTTTTTTCTGTAAAAGCCTTGCAACAACCCATACAGTTAAGGGAAGTAATTAACCGCTGAACTTCTGCTTCTGCACTCACCCTCTTGCCTTAAAAATCTTTCCCTGAGCTCTGTTCGGGGCTGCTCTGATTCGGGTTGCTTGTGCCCTGGACGGCCGCCAGCTAATAAATTCTCCAATTAAAACTTATACTCTGTGATGTGTCTTGCTCACTGCTGTTATAACAATAGATAGATAGATAGATAGATAGATAGATAGAGAGAGAGAGGACTAGGACCACCTTTCTATCTTTTAAAGGAATGGGTACCCAGGATGGATGATCGACAGATAGATATGTGTGAGACAACTCGAGTAATATTCAGAAACGTCTCATAGAAGCAAAAAGGAGAAAAAGGAGTCTTTAAAATCTCCAGAGAAAGGGCAGTCTCCCAACTGACAGACAATTGGTAGGGAGAGGCAAAGCCCAGAAAGCAGAACTTAGTTAAATACCCTAGCATAAACAACCCCCACCCACCACTGACCTTTACTCTCATTGGTGGAGTTCAGGCTCGCAGTCTAAATGTGGAAATCTAACCCAGGTACAAGGGACAAACAAATGCTACTTTAGCCAATACCGATTCTTAAGAACACTTTTATCCTTATTTGGCAAGGACACAGTTCAGGTGACTTTCAGTAACTTGAAACTTAGGCCTAGCTGTCAGTCAGAAGCCCTGAGTCATGCCGAAAAGTCCTCACCTCCATTTATCCCACTCAGTTCACAGAAAGGCTGAGACCCAGATTCCATGAGAGGTCTTCACTATCCCACCCAGATAGATAGATAGATAGATAGATAGATACCTCAAACTTGAATCCAAACAAGAACATACTAATATAAATATAGCAAAAATAACACCTAGCATGATTTGCAAAGTGATTTACATGTATTATCTCATTGGGTCCGCATAACAATTCTATAAGGTAAGCGCTATTATTATCCCATTTTACAGATGAAAAAACTGAAGCTGAGAAAAGTTAAATAGCTTGGCCAGGGTCACACAGTTGGTTAATATCTGAGGCAGGATTTGAACTCAAGTTTTCTTGACTCCAGATCCAGAATTCTAGCTACTGTATGACTCCAGATTAAGGGAAATGATCTCTCTGGACCTGTATTTCAGACACTAGCCAGGTTATGTGGACAAGTACCATAGTGACCCTATGACTTGGGGTTAAACAAATTAATTAAGAAATGGGACATTCCAGTGCCCCATATACAATGACTAGAGTGGCTCTCTATCTCTGTATCCCCCAAATCTCTATAATAGGAAGCCACTTAGCCCCCATCTGCAGGCTCAACTCTGCCCCCAATTCTGAGACCAGTCTGGGTCACAGGCAGAAGAAATATTAGGTCTTATTAAGAAGCCCTGCTTTATTCTTATTAGCCTAGAAACTACAGTTCTTCCCTAGGGCTCCAACCTCACTGTCAGAGTCTGGTCACCTGCTATTGGAAGTTTCTAACAGTAATTTTTTTGATTCTTGCCTATTGTCTAACAGCAGATTCCCTCAACAGTACATCAGTGCCTGGGTGCTGGATGACCCAGCTGTAAGTAGATCTCCCTAATGCTGTACCCCAGGTCTATCACCTGGGACACTCATCCACTGTCCTATATCCCTTCCAAACTCTGTCTTCCACATATCTAGACTTCCTCCGTTGCCTAAAGCTGCAACTCTCCCTAGCTTTCCTGTCCTGTCTAATAAGTCTGACCAATCTCTAGCTACTGCTATTCTTGTTCTCGTCCATCTTATTAAGTGCCTACTATATGCCAGGCACTTACTGGTGAGACAAATAAGAAAAAGTAAGACAGCCCCTGACCTCAAGGGGCTTTCAATCTAACTACGAAAACAACACACAAAAAAAGCTGAAAAGACAGAGCTGGACCTTAGGGGTACTCAGTGAGGAGGTATCTTCTTCCATGAAGTTGAAACCAGGAAGAACTGTAGATAAAAAATGGAGTGAGCTGGAAAGTCCAATTTCTGCCTTCTATAAAAGAAAGCTTTGGGAGGAATTTAGCTCTCCAATCAGAGGGGAGAGAAGGCAACAGAGAGGGTGGTATCCAAGGCATGATTTAGCACCACGGTGACAGGCCTAGAAGTGATCAGCTTATTGGAGAGGGGCATCTATTTGGAGTTTAAACCAGGCAAAGCTTTAGGTAGAAAACAGTGTTCTTATGGATGCCAGAAAATACGGGGATATCCCATTCAATGGTGTAGGATCATAAGATTTAGAATAGAAAGGGCCCTTATGGGTCATTTAGTTCAATACCTTCACTTTACTTGTGAGGAAACCCAGACTCAAAAAAAAAAATCATTTGCCCAAGGGCACACAGGCTCTAAGTGACAAAGAAAGAATGTGAATCCAGATTTTTTGCCTCTAAATCTAGTGATCTTTCTACAGTATTATACTACCTTCCATTATCACCACTGCACTGCATTATCATTAATTGGGTCCATGAAAACAAGAGCTTAGACAAAAGAGCATTATGAAGATGCAATTAACTCCACAAGAACATTTTGTACACATATATTAAGTGATAAGATTTTCAAAATGTGTTTTAAAACCCTCAAAACAATGAGACTGATGCTCCTGGGGAATTCTTGTTACTGAAGATCAAGAACCTTAGATCATCACCAACCATCCCATTTATATATTGGGCAATTGGATAAGTGATATGACTCATTACCTTATAATGGGGTCACAAAATGGCATTGGTTGGGGAAAGATCATAGAAGAAATGCCTGGTTGTAAGGCGATGGGCTAGTGCCTAGCACATAGTAGGCCCTTAATAAATGCTTAGTAACTAGCAGGAACCTTCCAAGAAATGTTAAATAGAGTCAAGCCAGGTGAAAAAATACCTACTTATTTAAAGAACCTCAAGTACCAATTCAAGACATTTCCTATGGATTCAGCTCTAATTGCATCTCATTAATTTATCATCTTTTTCAGAAATATAAAAAAGTCTGTGTTTTCCAAAGTATGTTTTTTCAGTAAGATGAGTTTAAACCATAATTCACATTTATTTAGCATTTAAAGGCTTACAGAATATCTTCCTCACCACCACACTGAGAGGCATAATCAATAACTTATGTTTACATAGCACTTCAAGATTTAGTAAAATATTTTATGTACATTATTTCATTCGATCCTCACAATGAGGTATCATGCCCATTTTACTGGTAAGAAAACTGATGGTCAAAGCAAACCTCCAAATACCAGAGGTTAAATTTGAATCCTGTTCTTTTCTGATTATAAGTATTGCCACACTTATTTTGTATGCAAGCTATGATGCTAAAAATTGAATAGTATTTCTATGAGAACATTTCAATGCTAATGATCTTTTTTTCCTTCTAAAATATTAAATTATATATGAATAAAATATTAATTATATTCAGGAATTGGGGGGGTGGTGAAAATAAGCTCAAATCCCTCGATTCTGCTACCATATCTCCCCAGTCTTTGCTTTATTTTGAGGGTATTTCATGCTACTAACGCCCTGCCAAACAGCAAATTATGTGTTCCATCAATATATTTCAAGCCCACAAATGTTCCATGGCTAAATTAGTTTTTATTTTCCAAGAATGGAAATGGCCCTTCTGGGGCCTATGCCTTCATGCCTATACATCAAGGTCAGAGTGTAGGAAAACCGAGGGTCCAAGGAACTAAGGGTAGGGTTGCTTGCCATTTGTTCTCATATCCATTTGACATTCAGGATAGCACCAGCGTTCTAAGGGGACAAAATGGTGATTGAAATAGAAGGCGAGGAAGTGAACAAACATGCAGGAGATACAAGGCAGTACATTTAAAACTCTATAGTGTTATAGGAATTTTTTATTTTTGATTTCCTTTTTATTGATTTTTATTATTTAGGGAGAGAGAGTCAGGGCTATTTCTCCTAGTTAGGAGATTACTGAGCTGACTGAAACTTTCCCATAAGATATGAAAATTTACTTAACACTTCAAACAATCCTCAGGAAAGAAGTCAAGAAGGGAGTGAAGGTTTCCCAAGTAATTTGGCTGAAGAGAGGATTCATCTGAGACTGACTCTGGAGGCACGTAGGTAAACCTCCCCTCCCAATCAGCCCATTGTGAACCCTCTAACTGTAGTTTAATCTATAATGGGACTTGGTTTACCTCTAGACTCCGTTTGGGTTTGTTTCCTTAGGGGATGTATGAGACTATGATTGTGTTTAATTAAATTTCTTCAACATTTGTGACATTGAAGGAAGCATGGGATTATGTTTTAACTTTTATAGCCTAAAAGAATGCATGAGATGGCAATATGTAAAAGAACTATTTCTCTCTCATTCTGACATAATTTTACCTATAAGAAGTCTCGTTGGAATTGTAATCACTGTTTAAGGGTTATTTTTCTCCCACCTCTGACCCTGTGCTTAAGCACAATAACATCCCGGGTTTTTACATTCATGGTTTCTGTATTGTGGTAGATCTATTTCAGCAGCAGTGACTTACCACATGAACTCCAAAAGGAGATATTTTTCCCATAACAACAGCATATTTTATCCATTGGTTTTGCTGCTGTCATCCTTCGTTTTCAAAGAGGACCAAAATGACATCACTATGTTTCAATCAAAATTCAATGTGTCTGACCAATACAAGTTAGAATACTCTACCACAGGTTGGGCACAAATAGTCTGTGTGAACATTTGGGGTGGGTTCTCTAAATTTGCACATCCTGCATTTCCTTTGAGCTATTTCAATTCTGCTTTGCTCATAGAGCACAGCACATTCTCTGATGTGGGCACACCATGCTGAGCGGTCCTGTGCCGGTGTCTCCCATGTCGCACAATCAATTCCAAAGTTCTTAAGACAGATCTTGACAGTATCCTTGTATTGCTTCTTCTGACCACCATGTGAATGCTTGCCCTATGTTGAGTTCTCCATAAAATGGTCTTTTTGGAAAGTGTACGTTTTCCATTTGAACATTGTGGCCAGCCTATCGGAGTTGTGCTCTCTGAAGCAGAGATCGAATGCTTGGCATTTTAGTTTGAGAAAGGACCTCAGTGTCTAGTACCTTATCCTGCCAGGTGATCTTTAGAACCTTCCAAAGACAATTCAAATGGAAGCAATTCAGTTTCCTGGCATGGTGCTGGTAGACTGTCCAAGTTTCACAGACATACAACAATGAGGTCACCACAATGGCTCAGTAGACCTTCAGTTTGGTAGTCAGTCTAATACCTCTTCTCTCCCATACTTTCCTTCGGAGTCTCCCAAACACTGAGCTAGCTCTGGCAATGCATGCATCAACCTCATTATCAATGTGTACATCCCCGGAAAATACACTACCAAGGTAAATGAACTTATTCATAGCATTCAGGACTTCTCCATCTGCTGTTTCGAGGTGAGAGTTGGGTGGAACAGGTGGACACAAAAGATGGAAAAGCATCACACAAGTGGTACTAGTCTTCCCTGAACACACCCTACACCCCCATTGGTTTTGCTAGTTTTCTGTAAATACCTACTAATCTAAAAATTGTGTTTTGAATCCAGCACTCATTAAGGAAGGTACTGGAAGGTGCCTGGATTTTCTACAACTTGAAACGCATGTCTTTAAGGAAAGTTTAGTTGAAGGAGTATGTAGTCAAATAATAACTTCAAAATAACCAGGACATTCTAAGCACATGATAGGTTATTTTCAAAATTGATTTTGATTTTTTATAACATTTGATTAAATTTTTATTAAATAATTTTGATTTGATTTGACTTGAAACAAAATTTTGATTAAATAATCATATCTTGTTTAACCAATTAACAATTAGTTAATACAAAGTAAATGAATTAAAGCTATATATAATGCTAGCAATAATACTGGACTTTTGAAATTGTTCTTTATGTCAGATCAATACATTATAGTGGAGACAGCTGGAGGTACAGTGGATAGAACACTGCGACTAGAGTCAGGGAGACAGTTCAAATCTGGCATCAGACACTTAGTAGCTGGATGAGCCTGGCCAAATCACTTCACCTCTCCTTAGTTTCCTCAACTGTCAAATGGGGGTAATAACAGCAGTTACCTCACAAAGTTGTTGGGAGGATCAAATGAGATAACATTTATAAAAAGGACTTAGTACACTTCCTGGCACACAGTAGGTACTCTATAAATGCTTGTTCTTTTCCCTTCCCTTCCCCCCTTATATGAATTAATTCAATCTTTTTTTTTTTTTTTTGGAGGAGGGAAGGCAGGGCAATTGGGGTTAAGTGACGCACCCAAGGTCACATAGCTAGTGTGTCAAGTGTCTGAGGCCATATTTGAACTCAGGTCCTCCACCTAGCTGCCCCATATGAATTAATTTAGCATTTGGTCAAAAAAAAAAGGAATTAGTTTGCTTATCTAGATTAGTTTAGAATATCTAGAACCAGATTAAAATTATGCTTTACAGCATTAGTCTCATGTGCTTTTTTTTTTCCTAAAAATATGTAGGGAAAGAAGAAGATTTCCAACCCTTAACTTTGATGCCTCCTCCTCTAATTTAGGAAGATGAGTTTATTGTAAATATAACCACAAAACAAGAAGCAGTAATATGCATATTTAGAAAATAGACACAGGCTTTGAACTATCCAAGAGAAACAGAACCACTTGAAGCAATCAAAGAGTTGTTTGGTTTTTGTTTTTTTGTTTTTTTTTTTTTAATCCATAGGAGTTCGACTTTTTGTGTGTGTGTGTTTGGTTTGATTTTTTAAGGGGAGGAGAGAAGTGAAGAAATAGGAGATTCCCTCCACTGATGTAGATAAGTCACACATCTGTAGCCTTAGAAAACTTCCCAGTGCCCTGAAACGTCAAACTATTCACTCATAGTCAAACAGTTCGACTTGAACCCAAATCACCACGGCTTGAAGCCTGGCCTGGTATCCTTTGTCCCCTAATACTTCTCCAGGGTTCTACAGTGATTTCACAGCATAGCTAACTCTTCCCCTTGGGCCACTCTATTAAGAGAGATGTACCCAAGAGAAACCTTTTATTTAAGCATGTATTACTCCTCTAGTGGAGATTGAAATGTACTGTAAAACATAGTTTTAACTTAAGAAAATATTTGACCAGGATTATGGAACCGTAAGAAGCATCGTACCTGCTGGTAAGTTAAAGAGTCAATTTTGAGATTAAGGAAGAAGGAGAAAACTCACTTCACGGTTCTGAACTTTTAGTACATGTCTGTAAAGAAAGGTTGCTTTTGCAGATAGCCTGAGAAAATAATTTCCTGTCAGCAAGTGCCTGTAACTTGTATGTTGAGTAGAATAACTTGGTGACCTGATATTCTGTCTTAAAGACAAATTGTCAAAGCTTTTGTGTACATTTTTTCCGCTAAGGAAAATAAAGTTATGGAACAGCAGATCACAAATACATGGATCATAGCTTGTGGGTTATACAACATTTTATTAAATAAAAAAGAAATCTGCTGAAGCTAAACATGTGCATTTCTTTTCTTTTTTCAGCCACCCTCTTTAAGTTATCAACACCATGTCACAGGTAGCCAAACAGAACTATTCCTGCTAACTGGAGGTGAGAAAGTTCAAATTGTTTATCAAGATGGAAATATTTTACGGCTTATGTTTTCCACACTGAAACAAACTGATAAGCTCTAAAAGAGGAAATCCACTCAATCTAGGAATATGACAGAAGAAATGATCTTCAGGTTTCTCCTTCCTTTTTGGCATAAGCATAAAGCACTAAAAACTTAAAATGTATTTTTTACTATGCCTCACCATTCACATTTGCTGGATATTTCTTTTTCTCTTCCCAAGGAAAAATTATTCAAAACATGTTCAAATTTGACTGAACATTTACCACCTAGAGGGGAAAAAAAACAGCATATTCCCTATCTAATAGTACTCTTGGGTTCATTTAACATTGATCCAACACTGGACCTAGGCTTTTTGAATGACTGGAATTCATATGTGGCAGGCAGCCTCACATAAAGGAGACAGAGCTCACCCTATAATCAGGAAACACTGAGTTCAAGTTTCATCTCCGACTCATACTGCCTTTGTGATTCTGAGCAAGTCACGTAAATTCTCAATACACTAGATAACTAAGACTAAGCTGCAAAACAGTTGCTGATCTGCATTGGTCAAAAGTCCTATTTTAAGGTTTTATCACAGTATGGAAGTGTCCCTGAATGCCCAAAGCAGAAGATAAGCTCCGGTAGGTCCAGCCCAGCTAGAAAGACTTCAAGTAAAATTCAAATGATGAGACAGTGCATCTGTCCTTCAAGAACCAAGATAATAAACTTCAGATGGGCTTATCATGAGTTTGGCCTCAGAGTGATGAATTTTTCCACCACGGTAACCCTCAAAGACCACATAATAATTGGTAGAGGGATTACAATGTACCAGTAGTGGGAGAGCCCAAACCAATCAAAACCCAAGGCCTTGAAGCAATTAAGTATAGTATTTCTATTTATAGGTATAAATCTATGAAGTTGTGAGCGAAGTATATACAGGGCACAGTAGGTTTGTGAGAGACTAACAAGCTTTATTATTAACACGAGAGAAATGATTGTTTCATATATTAATATCCAATTATTGAATTAGAACTAAAGGGTTTTCCATTTCCTTGTCCAGAAATCAGCCATTGTGGGAAATCTTGGGTAAGACTTACTTCACCAGGAAGGCTAAGATCTAATCAAAGGAAGTAAAGAAATTCTAAGTTTAGGCTCATTGTGTTTACTCAGACAAGTCTGGGAAAATATGGAATCTTCCTTTTGTCATATGGCTGATACAGATATTGATAAGTCTGTTTGATCAAGACTGGGTGCTCAGTTGTCACAAACCCCACTACCCTCATTGGAATAAGCCCACCTCTCATTATGATATTCATTTTCTCATTACTTGTTAACCAATCAGAGCTGATTTTCACCCTCTGGTACACCCCCTTTTCAAAGGACTTTATAAATATCAAAAGTATAACTGGCTCTATCTTTTTGCCCAGCAAAGGGAACAATGAGCCTATTTTGTTGACTGCTCTCTAGACATAGTTAATAAAAATGATTACAATATACCCAGGTCTCTCAAGAATTTTCAGTGGTCACATATGAGGAGGTTAGAATACTTTCTAGTTGATCTTTATACAACCCAATTGTCTATGGAAGAAGTGGGAGAGAAAAAAAAAACTTACATACTATAAATTCAGAGAAAACTTCTCCCCAGAAAAAGTAACCTTAGAGGTCAGAGAAACCGACAGGGTTTTATAAACAGAGACATTCAGGTTGTCAAGGTCTAAACGATGAGCCTAAATGACCCTTTCTTTAATGATCCACCAGCTTGTAGATTTACTATCTAAACAGGACACAAGATGAGATTAAAAGAAAAGTTTATCTCACTGGAACACACTTGGTCTTAGGTGACTCTAAGGTTAACACATTCTCCCTAAAACTGTCTGATATCCTATCCCCATTACTCAACCTCCCAAATAACAAAATGGCTGAGCAGCTTCACCTGATAGGCTGCTTAAATTTTCATTTTTGCTATGTAATTTCTCCCTAAGAGTGTATAAAACCACGTGTGCGTGCACGTACACATACACACATATGTGTATGTATATACATATATGCACACATACAGATATAGATATATATGTGTGTGTATACCTCCCTTTGTTCAGGGCTTTACTATCCACCTGGTAATTGCCCATCAGTTAATCATAATTAAATTTTTTATCTGCTAGTCGGCTGCCTCCTGATTTATTTATCTCCAGCCAAACAAACCAATGTAGGAAGAATTATTTTCTAAGAAGGTCTTAGCATCACTGGGTTGAGGTATTCCCCAATGTTCCACTGCCATTCATGGAAGCAAGTATGCAAAAGGTTTTGCAATACTTCTCTACTCCCAGAGATCTCTCTGTTGACGTCTAGTTTCCTAAATCCAGAATTCACTAGGATGATACTGTTGAGGTTTAGAGTTGGGAGAGCTGGTTCAGCTGTGAAAGAATTCACTTAGACAACTTTGTCTTAACCAAGAGGAGCTTTATTGAGGCAAAATCAGTGAGCTAGCCCTGGAAGAAGGACTAGCCATTTACAGAGGGCCAGGGGCTTGTTTTTATAAGGACAGGATAAGGAAGACAGGGGAAATTTTATGACCCAGGATGAGGGAGACAAGGAACTATGTGTTCCGGGGTAAGGGGTGAGTTTTATAGTATTCCAAGGTAAGAGGAAGAGACTTTAGGATCCCCTCAGGCTTAGAAGTGGCCTCACAAAGTACTAAAAAAGCAACCCTTAATATTAACCCTTAGGACACCATTTGCATCCACATCAGTGCCAATAGACAGCATTCAAAAAGTTAAGTACAAAAAATTTATGTTGTGTCTGCCTGAAGGTCAGCTTAAGAGGGTATGTTTGTGGCAGTGTGGGGGGTGTGGGGGTGTGCACAACAAATATGCCATTAAAAGCTGGATTCAGAGTCAGAATCCCTTGTGTACTACCATGGTTACCCAGAAAGGTACTGTCTACTTGCTCTTAGCCTTTGTGCTCCCCACCCTTGAAATGAATTTGAATTTGTAGCTGCTTAGCTAGGTAAGTATCAGAAAACCACTTAATTAATACCTTTAAAACAAAATAAATAAACAAAAAAACTAATCTACTGAACAAAGACTGTGATGTGAAAATAGTATAGCCTTGGGGTCAGAAAACTTGGGTTTGAGCCCTTTGACTCTACCACTTTCTAGACTTGGACAAGTTACTTAACTTCATCTAGCATTGATTTCTCTATCTTTGGAAAAAAAAATTAGGTTTGGACTATAAGGTACCTCACGCATATTTGCTGCTGTTGTTCAGTGGGCAGATGAGAACAATCCATTCCAATGGCCTTGAAGCATGTACTGTGGAGCACTTGGAGCTTAGTTAGACATCACAGACACCAAGGCTATTCACTGCATCCCAGGCCACTGCCAGTGGTCTTGACTTTTGTTTTGCCATTGGACTTTGATGACTCAGGTAGAGAGAGTGAGACCGCTAACGTTGCACATTCTGCCTGTGTGGGACAGAATTTTCAAATAATAGGAGAGATATCTTTAGGAGAAGCAAGGTGAATTTATTTTACAAACCTTGCAAGATTTGGGCACACCTCCATAATGGAGGAGGCGAGGTAAAAGGGAACACTGCCTTAATTTATACTCTTAATGAAAAGATTCCTGCCCACCTCTATCCACTGGCTGGGAGGCAGGCTTACAATCTAGGCGTGAAAAACTAGACAGAGGACTAGGGGACCAAGTTTGATCCAGTCCGTTCAGGTTTTCACTATCTAGAACTCAACTGCTGAGGGTGGTGTCCTAAAGTCTAGGAGAAGAAATGAGGAGGGGAGGGGCAAGACCTTCCTGGAGCAGAGAACAAACAGCTCCCAGGTAGTCCATTATCTTCCTATTTGGTGCTAACACCTGAGAGAGGGGGAAGGGCACACCCACATCTCCAGGCCCTGACCTTCCAGAGTCACCATAAGGCCAAATCCCAAGCCTCTCCTACTCCCTCAGACATTCCCTATTTCAGAAATATGAGGAGAGTGTAACCTCTGTATTTTTAACCTGTGAAATCTTCACAATTTATCCTTCCCATTCATGCCTCACTTAAATCCAATTCATGACAAATCATCACAGGTGAGTTCATTGGTCCTCTTTGAAAAAAAAAAAGACAAACAACAACCTTCCACCTCTCACATTCTCTTATCAGTCTTTAAAAAAGGCTTTTTCCCTGGTGAATATCAGTTGTTTGGTAATTAAATTTAAACAGTCTTTCTTAGGGGTGGAAATCATGCTATTGTAAGGGGGGGTGGAGAGCAGTTTTGCTTCCACAGAGTTGAAAGCATTCCTCTTCCTCCCCCTCCCCCACCCCAGCTTTAGCAGAATATGTCAGGGGACTGGTTAGAACTAGTTCTAATCAAAGCTCTGGGGTAAAAGGTTAGAGCCTTGTATGCATGCTTAAAGGGGCCATTTGAAGACAGCATGACATAGGCAAACAGGGGGTTGTATCTGGCCAATGAAGAGCCTGGCGGGAGATTCGAAGGGGGAGTCTGTAAAAGGACTGTAGTCCATCTGAGTCCTTTGTACTCTCCTGTACTCTGTTCAGGGGACGTGCCCATTTATTCAGACCAAATAAAGGTAAAACATAATTAAAGCACCCCCACTTGTGTGGCGTCCTTTCTCATGAGAAAGCAAAATTCCTTTTTTTCTTCTCTCAAGAACGTTCTCTGTCTATTTTTAATGTGAGTAGTGGTGTCAGACCCACACAATATGGTCCATTTTCTTTACTCATATCTGAGTCCTTATTAAATCTGAAATACTGAGACATTCTGAGTACTGAAAAATTACTATAATATAAATGTTCTCATTCTAAAATAAAAATTAAGCTCTCATCTATATAATTTTAAAAGGCTTTCCATTTGTTATAAGAAACATTTTAAGTAAAACCCACTATACCTTTAGCTGGCTTCACATGTAATGTCAACTACTTTCTTTACTGACAGAAAAATAAATCATGAAATTATGAATTATATTTCAGTTTGCCCTTAAATTTCCAAGACACTGTTTAACAAAGGATTTCTGCCCTAGACGGAAGATTCAGTATATGACTGTTTTTGCTTAAGTATGACACAGCTATGGATGCATAACTTCTGAAACTCAAACACATTTGTAAACTGCAAATATACTTCCACTGCCTAAAGGTTGAAATAAAAACAAAAGCCCCTATTTAAACAGATAGTTTTGTGAGAACACGACCCAGCCTTATCAGTAGTAGAATTTTCTATGATTATTAGAAAAATATAAGTATATTATTATTTTTGAACCTGGATTATTGAATAGGCAGGTAGGAGGAAGTAAAGAAGGAAACAAGCATTTATTATGCACTTACTGTGTGCCAAACACTGTAATAACCATTTTATAAATATAACCTTATTTAATCCTCACAACAACCTTGGGAGGTAAGTGATATTATTAACCCCATTGGGCAGATGAGAAAACTAAGGCAGACAGAGGCTAAGTGACTTGCCCAAGATAACACAGGTAGTAAGTATCAGGATTTAAACCTAGCACCCCTGATAGCAGAATCAGTGCTTTTTTCTACTATATCATACTTCGGGCTAGGAAACTAACAAAAATCTGTAATAGAGCATCAATAACTCAAGAAAAGTAAGAATATAGGAAAAGAATACCTTACTGCTCTTGATAAATTCAAATCACCCACCCCAAAAGACTGTATCTTAAGGTAATAAAAGAACTGGCAGATATGATTGCCAATCACGAATCAATATTTGAAAGATTGTGGAGAATGAGGTGTCATAGGAATGGAGACGGGAAAGTGCTGTATGGATTTTCTAAAAAGGGAGAGGGGGAAGAATGCTAGAGTCTATAAACTATAGTACAAAAAGACAATCCCTGCCCTCAAGGACCTTACAATCTAATGAGGAAGACAACACACAAAAGGAAGCTGAAAAGAGGTGGGGGAAGGGGAATGAGGGCAACTGCTGGGAAGGTATCCAAGGCAGGGGTATGGTGGAGAAGTGAGAGGCATTCCAGAGTGGTGTGGCCTCATGAGAAATGATCAATTCTGAGTAGAACTCTTTCCTTAAAATGGAGGTTTTGACCTCGAGGACAATGAGATTGACTTTGATCCCTGGGAAAATCCTAGAATGTGTTATTAAAGAGATAGTAAACATCTAGAAAAGGATCCTGAAGTGCCTGGAGAGTTTCATACTAGATTAACCTTATTACCATTTTTGATCAAGTTAAATGTATATGTCTTGGGAATCCTATAGATACGTTTAGCTAGATTTTATCAGAATGATAAATTATCTCATGCTATTCTTGAAGAAAAGATGCAGAAATGTGGGAAGTCCCCTGATCTGTCCCTTAAACTATGAATATGAGCATCCCGCCCCATCCCCACCTCCCACCTCCATGAAATTCCACTATCTTATTCTGTGCAATTCTTAACCACGTACTCCAATCTGTTCTCCATAAGGAATCTACCCCAACATGGCGGAGACTTTCCTACAGGTATTTTACTATTGGGGGAAGGGTACTAGGGCAGCTATCAGTCTGTCTATATGCCGTCCTTCATTCTCGCTGTCTAACCAACCTACTTTCTGAACTGATGAAACATTTTCAGTATTACTCTCATATGAAAATTGTTGGTAACAGAATACGCTTCATCAGGCATCGGTCCACTGATCTTTAGTTTGCTTGCTATTTTGTTCTTTGAAGATTATGGTGTTCCATAATTCCCAGCTATAAGACTATTTGTGTTATTTTTATGGGGTTTTGAATCAGGAACAGCTTGACATCAATGAAAGCACAGCATAATTTCTCAGTTGCCATCCAGTCTACTCTCTTCAATTATGGGCCCAATCATTATCTATCTGTAGCGTCTGTCTAAGATACATCTACTGTTAAAATAACTCAATGGACTTCCAGGATCAAATATAAAATCCTATTTGGCATTCAAAACCCTTCATAACTTATCCCCTTCCCAACCTTTCCCATCTTCTTATATCTTGTTATTGTTGTTCAGTCTTTTTTCATTGATGTCAGACTCTCCATGACCCCATTTGGGCTTTTCTTGGCAAAGATACTGAAGTGGTCTGCCATTACCCTCTCCAGCTTATTTTACAGATGAGAAAACTAAGGCAGAGTTAAGTGACTTGCCCAGAGTCACACAGCTAATAAATATCTGAGGCTGGATTTAGGTCTTCTTCGCCCCCTAGCTACCCTCTTACGCCTCACATCCCCCACCGTGTACTCTGCAGTCTAGTGAAAACTGGCCTTCTTGCTATTCTTTGAACATGATACTCCATCTTCTGACTGAACATTTCCCCTGGCTGACCTCCATACCTCAAATACTCTCCCACCTTTTCTCTACTCTCTGGCTTCCCTCAAGTCCCTGCTAAAATCCCACCTTCTACAGGATGCCTTTCCTGAGCCATCTTACTTCAAGTTCCTTCCCTTGGCTAATTATTTCCCATTTATCCTAAGTACGGTTTGCTTGTACATAGTTATTTGCTTGCTGTTTTCCCACATTAGACCACGCTCCTTAGGAGCAGGGACCATTTTTTTACTTTTCTTTGTATCCTCAGTCCTTAGCATAGTGCCTGGCACACAGTAGGCACTTAATAAATGTTTACTGACTGCCTGATCATCTATCCAACTGCATGATATCCTCTGGAAAATAAGTATTCTTCATTAATTCAATTTTTCATGTGGATTATTAGGCCATCTTTTGAAGGAGAGACAGTGCTGTGCAGTAGATAGGGTACTAAGATTAGAATCAGGAAAACCTGGGTTCAAATCCAATTCATAAACACTTATTATATGTGGGATACTGGGAAAGTCACTTAAATCTCTCTGTACCTTAATAATTTAAAGGGATTGGATTCAATGGCTTCTAAGGTCTCTTCTGCCTTTAGATCAATGATTCTATGAATGGCTGTGGATCTTCAGAGGAGGATCTCTAGTATCGGGGATTGAGGGGGGAGGTCTAATGCAATCAACACAATGTCATCTAAAGGACCATCTAAAGAACCTCCCCAATATAAGGAATACTTCTTTCATTTGGACTCTGAATATAACATTCCTTGAGTGCCTTTGGTGAACATATATCTTCTATTTTGTGTCTCTATTGATGTTGATATTCAGAGGCTCATTAAACAAAATTATCTCCCTGGTTGCTTGTCTTTCCTGGACTTGTGATTTTCACCTGTACACAGAAGACACGTTGTTGGAGGAAAGACTTTAGGGTTACATTGTGTTTTACTACAGGGGTTTCTGACCTTTCTTTAGTATTGTAAAATTGCCAAATGTTCATTAGAATACAATCAAAGAACTTAGCAAGACCCAAAGAACTATCTTTTGTAACAAAAAATAAACAAAAATGAAAGAGTAGAAGGAGGGAAAGAATCTCTGCAAACATCAAATTTATCTTCTTGAACTCCATTTTTTTTTTACTTCATATCATATCTCATTGGTAGTGGGTTCACTACCATCAATGATGAAAAGAGGTATCCATTGCTTTTCCATCATTTTGTTGTACTTGTCAGTGCCAGGAACAATAGACTGAACAAAAAAAAAGAGAATCTGTACCAACCAGGGACTGTTGAGTTTGCCAGAAGGGGAGTCTCACCTGGAGAGCCAAAGACTCCTCAAATGAGCAGTATCCAGGGTTTATTTAGGTTTTAAGGAGAAACAAGTTAAGGGAGACATTGATTGGTCAAGGTCCTGTGGCTGGTACAATAATATTTTACTGCAGTTTGGGGGTGAGGGGTTTCTGCATAACAGGATAGAGGGGTGGCTCTTTCTTAGAAGAGATTGCACAATAGGATATCATGGCATGTCCTAATTTAGGATATTTTTATTGTAAGTACTTGTGGAAAAGTACAGACATATAGATGTGTGAACAAAATGGAATGATTCTCAAAATGAGGCAGCTCTGGATCCACATATTCCTACCAGACTCATCTATATATGCTCTTGGGATGATCTCATGACAATGTACATCTTCTGCAACTGTCTTCAAGGTAGTCCTTTTGCCTATGCTTGTCTCAAGCCCTACAAGACAAGTTGATCAGTATGTTTCATTTTACCTTCCAGTGTACGTTGACACCAATCCTCTCCATTATTTTCCTCTCCAAAGAGAACCTGTGAGTCATACTTTCATTCTTATGTCTTCCAGTTTCATTGATAATGAGAATTTCATTATTGATGCAATTCAATTAGTTCCTCCATTAATATACCAACTTATTGGTCATCAGGCAATAATATCACATTTAAAGTGCAAACAGTTTCATGTCTTTCTGAAGGAAAGCCCTGAAAAAAGTTTTTATCAGGATTTTTCAGTTGGGTCTGATATTAATCAAAAGCATGGAGGATACCACAAAGATTACTGACATGACATTTGTTTAACCAAGTTAGAATTGTTCTTCTTGCCAAGAAAAGAGCATTCTTCATTGAAAGGTCCTTAACTTTAATGGAGGTGAGCTACAGACACTTTTGTTGATATTTTGGTTTCTATACTCATGCCTCATTTCTATACTTTTTGCCTCATTTTACCATTGCCTGGTTTTGCTTGAATTAAAACTCTGAATTTCTGCTAAATAAGGAAGCTACTGTTTACCCAGAACTCTAGGTTTTACTGGTTTTTAATACAGTAGGCATTGGAAACAAGTTAATGGAGAAAGTATTTGTTGAGATTGATTTTTCAGAGGTAGATTTGTAGAGTAGCAACGGTCTGACAACCATTTCTCTCATCAGTAGCCATTCTCAATTCAGGCCAAAGGCAAGATATCAGTATAGTTCCTAGTAGTGTGATATGAGATAGTCTTCACTGGAGTATTTTTAATTGATCTGGGATCTCAGCAGTCTGGGTGTTCCCTCTAATGGTTCAGATTATAAGCCATATATGTCTTCTCAACCTCATGTCCTCTCATGAATCTTCCACTGGGCATCTACCTGAAGCATGGGGGGTACTGGAAGCCTTTCTCTCAATCTCTTGACTTTGAATGGATACCATTGAAGCATGTAGGCAATTTTTATGTTATTCTTCACTGTCACTACAAGATGGATCCACCTCCTTCTTCAGACATTCAACTTTCTAATGATATATGCACTATGCTTCTCAAATGCACTTCACAGGCAGTCTTTTGCCGTTCACTCATACTCATTACACATCTCTCCACCGCCTTGAGGGAACCTTCAATTTTAGGCCTTTAGAAACTATTGTTTCTTATTCAACAACTGTTGTTGTTAATCTTTCATTTTCAAAGAGGACCAATGACATCAGGAGGATGGTGACTTGCAAGTAAATTGGATTTAAATAAGGCAGAGTCACAGAGAGTCACAGAGAGTGACTTCCAGAATTATCAAAGTCCGGCGGCAAGACAAAAGTCAAGATGGCTGGCAAAGGAGCTGGATGCAGTGGATGATCTTGGCATCTACAGTCCCTGACCACACTCTAAGCTCTCCACAGAGCCTGCTTTAGCCACCTTCATAGGCATTGGAGTAAATTGTTCTCATCTACCCATTCTATTAGGGAAGGTCTTCACATACTTATGGTAGATGTCCCCCTAACTCACCTTGGCTAGCCTCAACCGGGTTTAGTCTGTCTAACAAGGTGGGTTTACTGTAGTGTGGTGTGGTACGGCTGCTGCACATGCTACAGCTTCTTGAAGCTACAAGTGAGAGTTAGGTGAAAAGTGAACCTCAAAGCCCTAAAAAGAGCTGAGTAAGCCCTCGTACCAGAGGTGCTAGTCCTTCCTAAACACCTCACATACCCTAGTTTTAGTATTTTAGAAAATTTTGTATCCCCTAACCCATAGCCATATGCATCACCAAAAGAATGATAATATTAAAAATTTGGGCATTTTTTTCAGGGAGAAACTTAAAATAATTAAAAACATGTGTAACTTCCCAAAGCATATTCATACTACTCTCCTCTTCTTCCTAAATTATAAGCCTGACTCACAGTGCAGTGGAAAGAGCTGCCTCTAGAGTCAGAGGACCTGTGTTCAAATCCTACCTCTCACACTTACTAACTGTGTGACCCTGGGCAAGCCACTTACTCTCCAAAGCCTTAATTTTCATGTCTTTGACCTTCAACTTCCTATAGGATAGATTTTTATACCCAGCTTCCAAAAAAAAGGCTGTGTGAGAGGAGGGTCCAGAGAAAGAGGACTCGAGCTTAAGAAGATTAAACAATTATGAATGTGATTTGGAGGACTTTGGAATTATGAAGGAGAAAGATTAAATTGGGGAAGAAAAATGTAATAGACATTAAGAAGGCCTTTGAGGTGTCTTCAAGACATATGTTTATGATCCTTTGATCTTCATTATCCATATGATGTCCAAAACACTGATGGACCAGCTCTATGTGCTATATATTGTTGTTCAGTCGTTTTCAGTTGTGCCCTACTCTTTGTGTCCCCATTTGGAATTTTTTTGGCAAAGATACTGAAACAGTTTGCCATTTCCTTTTCCAGCTCATTTTACAGATGAGGTAACTGAAGCAAAGAGGGTTAAGTGACTTGCCCAAGGTCCTATAGCTAGTGTCTGAGGTCAGATTTTAACTCAGGAAGGGAAGTCTTCCCTGACTCCAAGCCTGGCTCTCTATCCACTATGTCACCTAGCTGCCGCTGTATATCTAATTGCACTTCAGCCTAGATGATAGGTATTTTTCACATTGATATATGAGAACCATAATATATCTAAATATATAACAATATTCAGTGAAGATCAGGAACAAATGTGATGACTTCATTTCCCTTTGTGCTCAGCTTATCATTTGCCATGTAATAAGTATTAAATATCAATTATTATAATAACAGCTTACTCCAATATCAGGTTATTAACATGCTGTGTCACAACTGTGATGTGTGAATCTGAAGAAAAATAATCTTAAGAACTTAAAACATGTACACTGTAAACATATGGAAATGAGTTGCTTCATTGGAATAGTATCCTGGCCTTTTGTCTCATCACAGTTAACTTACAGATGGTCTTTTGATCACCAATGAAGAAGGGAGAGTTTTCAGATTTATAAGGATACAAGAGTACTTTCTCTATGCCTTTTGGCAAGATCTTTATACTGTTTTGACTTTGGAAACCCTAAGTGTTGCTCAACTACATCTCACTAGAAGTATAAAAGCCACGGTACCCTAAAGCAAAGAGATATTTTAAGAGTCTGTCTTAGTATATAAAAGTACATTGCACATTCTTCATACTATCCTGGCTTCCTGCAATTCCATCCTCTGCAGAAGATTCTGAATCAGATACTTAGCATTCAATTCCTTTATCTATGCTATTTAAACCAGCGAAAAAGACACATGAGTAGTGGATAAGTACTTCTGTCTGCCCTTGCATGGTTATTGTTGCTAAGGAAACCACGTCCTTGGTAATCCTTGCGTGCAGCTTGTCGATCACACTATCTGGTATCATTGATTCTCAAAAATGGCAACATCACAGCATGGCGCACCACCAGGAAACGAAAAGGACAAAATTGGTACATTACATGGCTCCACACAAACATTTTTCTAAAAGCCTCCAAAGTGCTAAGGAAAAGTAGTTCCAACCACATGTTATAACTGCAAGCAAACTGGTGCCATGGGATGTAAATCTGGCATCCATGCTTACCAGCATGCAAAAATGTCAATTACAAATTCACACTTGTGAATGCAAAGGATAGGGATATAATAGCCTGGGCCTCTGCTTTCTGCTTTGGAAATTATAACTGCATCATTGAATTAACATCTTCCAATCCTAACTTAAGAATGTGTAACAGGCAGAGGGCTTATTACTGCTATCACCCTTAGTTAAGAGACTATAAAACAGGAAGAAATCAGGCCATACAGTATTCATAACAACAACTCATATTTAAATAGTAGTCTAGGATTTATTTTTTAAATTATTTTTATTTCATTAGATATTTCCCAATTATATGTAAAAAAACCCTCTTAACCATTTTTTTAAAAGTTTTGAGTTCCAAATTCTTTTTCTCTCTTCTGCCCCTCCTTCTTCCTTGAAAAGGCAAGCAATTTAATAGCAGTTATGCATGTGGAGTCATGCAAAACCATGTTTCCATATTTGCCATGTTTCAAAAGAAAACATAACATAAAATAATAAAAATAAATAAAGAAAAAAAGGCATGCTTCAATCTGCATTTAGAGTTCATCAGTTCTGTCTCTAAAGATGGATAGCATTTTTCATCATAGGTCCTTTGGAATTGACTTGGATTATTGTCTTAATCACAGTAACAAAGTATTTCAGAGTTCATCATCCTTACAATATCGCTGTTACTGTGAACAATGTTCTCCTGGTTCTGCTCACTTCACTTCATTAGTTCATCCAAGTTTTCCCAGGTTTTTCTGAAACTATCCTGCTCTGTCATTTCTTATGGCAGGTATTCCATCACAATCATATGATACAACTTATTCAGCCATTCTTCAATTGAAGGATATCCCTTCAATTTCCAATTCTTTGCCACCACAAAAAGAGCTGCTATAAATATTTTTGGACAAATAGGTCGTTTCCCCTTTTCTTTGATCTTTTAGGGATACAGACCTAGCAGTGGTATTGCTGAGTCAAAGGGTGTATACAGTTTGATAATCCTTTGGGCATACTTCCAAATTGTTCTCCAGAATGGTTGGATTAATTCTCAACTCCACTAACAGTACATTAGTGTCCCAATTTTTCCACATCCCCTCCAGCATTTGTCATTTTCATTTTCTATCATGTTAGCCAATCTGATAGGTATGAGGTGGTACCTAACAATTGTTTTAATTTACATTTCTCTAATCAGTAGAAATTTAGAGCATTTTTTGTGATTCATTGATAGCTTTGATTTCTCCTTCAGAAAACTGCCTGGACATAGCCTTTGACCATTAATCAACTGGAGAATGTCTCTTATTTTTACAAATTTGGTTCAGTTACCTATATATTTAAGAAATGAGGCCTTTATCAGAGAAATTTCCTGCAAAGATTTTCCCCCCACTTTCCTATTTTCCTTCTAATTTTGGCTGCATTTTTTCATTTGTGCAAAAGATTTTTTTAAATTTCATGTAATAAAAATCATCTATTTTATTTCCTATAATCCTTTCTATCTCCTGTCTGGTCATAAAAATCCTCCCTTACCCTTAGTTCTAACAAGTACATTTTTCCATGCTCCCCTAATTTGCTTATATCACTCTTTGTATCTAAATCATTTATCTATTTTGACCTTACCTTAATATACAGTGTGAGATATTGATCTATGCCTAGTTTCTGCCAAATTGCTTTCCCATTTTCTCAGAAATTTTTGTGAAATGTTGAATTCATAACCCAAAAGCTTAGATCTTTGGGTTTATCAAGAACTGGATTACTATGAACATTTACTACTGTGTATTGTGAACCTAATTTATTCCACTTTATTTCTTAATCAATATCAGACTGCTTTGATGATTATTGCTTGGTAATTTAGTTTGAAATCTTCAGTGGTTAGGCCACTTTCCTCAACATTTTTTGTTTGGTCCCCTTAATGTTCTTGATATTTTGTTTTTCCAAATTAATTTTGTTACTATTTTTTCTAGAACCATGAAATAATTCCTTGATTGATTGATATAGCACTGATTAAATAAATTAACTTAGCAGGCTTGTCATTTTTATTACATTGGCTTGGCCTAACCATGAGCTATTAATATTTCTCCAATTGTTTAGATTTGTCTTTATCTATGTGAAAAGTGTTTTGTAATTTTGTTTATCTAAATCCTGGGTTTGTCTTGGCAGATAGACTCCCAAGAATTTTATATTGTCTGCAGTTATTTTAAATGGGATTTCTCGTTCTATCTCATGCTGTGGGACTTTCTTGGTAGTATATAAAAATGCTGAAGATTTATGTGGGTTTATTTTACATATTGCCACTTTGTTGAAGGTATTAACTAGTTTTTTTATTTGATTCTCTAGGGTTTTACAAGTATATTATCATACAATCTGCAAAGGATCATAATTTTGTTTCCTCATTACCTATTTTTATTCCTTCAATACCTTTTTCTTGGCATATTGCTGCTAGCAATTCTAGTACAATATTGAATAATAGCAGTGATAATGGATATCCTTGCTTCACTCCTGATCTTAATAAGAAGGTTTCAAGTTTATCCCCATCACAGGTAATGCTTGCTCTTGATTTTATATAGTAATTATCATTTTAAGAAATTTTCCATTAATTACTATGCTTTCTAATGTTTTTAATAGGAATGGGTACTGTATTTTGTCAAAAGCTTTTTCTGCAACTATTGGTATAATCATATAATTGTTTGTTGTTATTATTATTGATATGGTCAATATGCTGATAATTTTCCTAATATTGAACAAGTCCTGCATTCCTAGTATATATCCCAACTGGTCATAGTGAATTACCTTTGTGATATATTGCTTTTATCTCCTTGATAATATTTTATTTAAGATTTTTACATCAATATTCATATAGGAAATTGGTCTATAATTTTCTTTCTCTATTTTAGCTCTCCCTGATTTAGGTATCAAAACCACATTTGTGACAAAAAAAATGGAGTTTGGCAAGACTACTTTTTTATATATTATTGGGATTAATTATTCCTTAAATGTTTATTAGAATTCTCTTGTAAATCCATCTGGACCTAGGGATTTTTTCTTAAGGGGTTCATTGATGGCACATTCAATTTCTTTTTCTAAGATAGGATATTTAAGTATTCTGTTTCTTCTTCTGTTAATCTGGGAAGTTTATATTTTTGTAAGTATTCATTCATTTGAATTAAACTGTCAGTTTTGCTAGCATATAATTAGGTAAAATAACTCCTAATAATTGCTTTAATTGTATCTTCATTAGTAGTGCATTTGTCCTTTTCATTTTTGACACTAGTAATTTGGTGGGTTTTTTTCTCCTTTTTTAATCAAGTTAAACAATGTCTATTGTCTTTTTTGTTGTTTTTTTTTTTCATAAAACCAGCTCTTCGTTTTGGTTATTAGTTCAATTTGAGTTTCATTAATCTCTCCTTTGATTTTCAAGATTTCTAATTTGGTGTCTAATTGGGGACTTTTAATTTGTTCCTTTTCTAGCTTTTTTAGTTGCTTGCACAATTCATTGATATGCTCTTTCTCCATTTTATTCATGTACGCATTTAAAGATATAAACTTTCCCCTAAGTACTGCTTTAGGTGCATCCCACAAATTTTGGTATGTTGTCTCATTATTGTTCTCTTTAATGAAATTGTTAATTATTTCTATGATTTGTTGTTTGACTATCATTTTTTAGAATTGGATTATTTAATTTCCAATTAATTTTAATCCATTTTTGCATGGTTCTTTTTTGAATGTAACTTTTATAATATCATAATCTAAAAATAATGTATTTAATATTTCTGCCTTTCTGAATTGAACTGTGAGGTTTTTATGACTTAATACATGGTCAATTTTTGTGCCATGTACCACTGAGAAAAAGGTATATTCCTTTCTATCCCCATTCAATTTTCTCCAAAGGTTATGATATCTAATTTAAAAATTCTATTCAGCTCGTCAACTCCTTTCTTGTTTATGTTGTGGTTAGGTTTATCTAGTTCTGAGAGGGGAAAGTTGAGGTCCTCTACTAATATAATTTTACTGTCTATTTTCTCCTGTAACTCATTTAATTTCCCCTTTAGAAATTTGGATGGTATACCACTTGGTACATATATGTTTAGTATTCATATTATTTCATTGTCTATGGTACCTTCTATCAAGATGAAGTTTTTGTCCTCTCTTTTAATTAGATTTATTTTTGCATTTGCTTTGTCTGAGATTAGGATTGGTATCCTTGGTTTTTGTTTTTTTTTTTTTTACTTCAGCTGAGGTATAATATATTTGGCTTCAGCCTTTTAACTTTACTCTATGTGTGTCTCTCTGCTTCACATGTGTTTCTTGCAAACAACATATTGTAGGATTCTGGTTTTTAATCCACTCTGCTCTCCACTTCCATTTTATGGGAGAGTTCATCACATTCACATTCACAGTTATGATTACTAACTGTATATTTCCCTCCATCCTAATTTTTCCCTGTTTATACTTTTCTTTCCCCTTTCACCCTGTCTCTCCTCACCGGTGTTTTGTTTCTAACCACCCCCTCCCTCAATCTGTCCTCCCTTCTATCAGCTCCCCCTTTTCTTTTCTTTTACCCTTCCCCTCCTACTTCCCTATTGGTTAAGATAGATATCTATACTCACCTGAGTGTGTATGTTATTCCCTCTTTGAGCTGAATTCAATGAGAGCAAGGTTCAAACAATGCTCACTCCTCTCCCTTCTTTCCTTATATTGTAAAAAGTCTTTTGTGCCTCTTCATGTGATATAATTCACCTCATTCTGCCTCTGCCTTTCTTCTTCTCTCAGTACAATCCTTTTTTTCCACTCTTCTTTTATATCATCCCATCAAAATCAACTTATACCAGCACCCTCTATGTCCATCTTTTCCCCTGAAAGATCATGCTCAGTTTTGCTGGGAAGTTGATTCTTCATTGTAATCCAAGCTCCTTTGCCTTTCAGAATATCATATTCCAAGTTTTTTGTTCCTTTAAGGTAGAAGCTGCTAAGTCCTGTAACTCCTTGATATTTGAATTGTTTATTTATGGCTGCTTGCAATATTTTCTCCTTGACCTGAAAGTTCTGGAATTTGACTATAATATTCCTTGGAGTTTTCATTTTGGGATCTTTTTCAGGAGGTGATCAGTAGATTCTTTGAATTACTATTTTGCCTTCTGGTTCTATGACATCAGAGCAATTTTCCTATAATTTCTTGAAAGATGGTTTCCAGGCTCTTTTTTTTAATAGCGTGGCTTTCAGGTAGTCCAATCATTCTTAAATGATCTCTCCTCAATCTATTTTCCAGGTCAGTTGTTTTTCTACTGAGATATTTTCCATTTTTTATTTTTCCATTCTTTTGATTTTATTTTATTGATTCTTGATGTCTCATAGAGTCATTAGCTTCCACTTGCCCAATTCTAATTTTTAAAGAATTGTTTTCTTCAATTAGCTTTTGCACTTCTTTTCCCATTTGGCAAATTGTAGTTTTTATGGAGCTGTTTTCTTCAGTGGATTTTTGTACTTGCTTTTCCATTTGGTCAATTCTGCTTTTTAAAGAGTTATTTTCTTTTTCTAAGCTGTTGACTCTTTTTTCATGATTCTCTTGCATCACTCTCATTTCTCTTCCCAATTTTTCTACTACCTCTTTTATTTGATTTTAAAAATCTATTTTTGAGCTCTTCCAAGAGGACTTTTTGGTCTTGAGACCAATTCATATTCCGTTTTGAGGCTTCACATTTAGGTGTTTTAACATTGTTATCTTCTTCTGAGTTTGTGTTTTGATCTTCCCTGTTTCCATAGTAACTTTATATGGCAAGGGCTCTTTTGTGGGGTGGGGTTTGCTCTTATTCTAGCCTATTTCATGACCTTTGAAGTTGAGCTCTGCTCCTGGTGTGTGGGGGGCACTCTCCCTAGCTTCTTGCACTGGGGGCCAGGAGCTTGGTGACTGGCTTTCTGTACCATAGCCTTGGGAGCCAGCAGCTTACCCACTGCACTGAGGTGGCCTGACCTACTCATGCCTGTTGTGCCAGGGATTCCAGGGCTAGAACTGGAACTGCACTGGAACTGGAGGCCTCACAACTGGTCTGCTGAGCCATGACCAAGAGGTTTCTGTTGCTGCTCTGTGCTGTGGCTAAGAGCCTCCCACTGCCTCACCAGGACACTACCTACGCTGGGCTATGCTGCCCTTTTACCAAAGTGAGACAGACCTTTCCTGCAATATTTTTAAGTTATCTTGGACTGGAAAATTGTTTCACCCCATATTTTGTGGATTCTTTTGCTCCAGAATTTGTTTAGAGGCTTGATTTAATGTTGATTCCAGAGAAACTGGGGAGAACTCAGGCAACTTCTTGGCTTTTCTCCACCATGCTGGCTCCATCTCCTCCTCCCTGCCTCCTGTTTTGTTTTTTCTTAATTACATGCAGAGTCATTGGTTTGCTCTTTCTTTTATTGATGTAAGGATTTAGAGATATAAAATTTCTCCTAAGTACTGCTTTGGCTGCATCCCATGAATTTTAGAATGTTATCTCATTGTTGTCATTCTTTTTAATGAAAATGTTGAGAGTTTCTATGATTTATTCTTTTGCCTACCCCAATTAACTTCTAATCTATGCTTCTACTGCTGTTTATTGAATATTATTTAATTGTATTATGATCCATTTAATATTGCTTTTCTGCATTTGGTTGTGAGATTTTTTAGGCCCTTTTATGCCCTAATACATGGTCAATTTTGTGGAAGGTTCCATGCACACCTGATAAAAAGGTATACTCCTTTCTATGCTCATTTATTTTCTCCAGAGGTCTATCATGTCTAATTTTTCTAAGATTCTATCCATCTCCTTGACTTCATTATTATTTATTTTATCATTAGATTTATCTACCTCTGAAAGGGAAAAGTTGAGGTCTCCCCACCAGTATAGTTTTATTGACTGTTTCCTCCTATAAATCATTTAATTTTTCCTTTAAGAATTTGGATGCGATAGTATTTGGTGCATATATATTTAGTATCAACATTACTTCAATGTCTATGGTTATTTTTAGTAAGATGTAGTTTCCCTGTTTATCCCTTTTAATTAGGTCTACTTTTGTTTCCCTTTGTCTGAGATAATGATTGCTACCCCCGCCTTTTTTTCTTTTATTTTAGCTGAAGCATAATAGATTTTGCTCCAGCCCCTTATTTTAACTCTATGTGTGTCTCTCTATTTCAAGTATATTTTTTGTAAACAACATGTGCTGGATTCTGGTTTCTAATCCATTCCACTTTCTGCCTCTGTTTTATGGGTGAGTTCATCCCATTCACATTCATGGTTATGATTAGCAACTGTATATGTCCCTCCATCTATTTTCTTATACACACACACACACACAGACATACACACACACACACACACACACATATATATATATATACATACATATATACACATACATACTTTATATACATATTTCCCCCTTTGAACCAATTTATATATGAGTGAGGTTCAAGTATTGCCTGCTTCCCCACCACCATTTTCCCATCCACTAGAATATCTCTTCTTTCCATGGCTCTTTTATGTAAGATAATTTTCCCCACTCTTCTTCTCCCTTACTCTTTTTCCCAGGGCATCCCTCTTTCTCATCTATCCATTTTTTCACATCATCCTGACATAATCAGCTCACTCCCACACCCTCTTTCTGCGTAGAATCCTTTCAACTGTATGAACCATGATAAAGTTCTTAGAAGATACATGTGTCATATTCCCATATAGGAAGGTAAATGGTTTAGCCTTATTGGGTCCCTTATGACTTCTCTTTCATGTTGATCTTTTTATGCTTCTCTTGATCCTTGTATTTAGAAGTCAGATTTTCTATTCAGCTCTGGTCTTTTTATTAGAAATGCTTGAAATTCCCCTGTTTCACTAAATATTAATTAAATATTTCTTTCCCTTGAAAATACTCAGTTTTTCTGGGCAAGCTATTCTGGGTTTTAATCCCAGTTCTTTTGCTTTCCAATTGATATCATATTTCAAGCCCTCTGTTTCTTTACGGTGGAAGTGGCTAAATCTTGTATGATCCTGACTGTGGCTCCTCTGTATTTGAATGATTTCTTTCTGGCTGCTTAAAGTGGTTTCTTTTTGATGTGGGAGCTCCGGAATGTGGCCATAATATTCCTTGGAGTTTTTGTTTTGGGATCTCTCACAGGAAGTGATCTTTGGACTCTTTCAATTTCTATTTTACCCTCTGATTCAAGGATATCGAGGCAGTTTTCCTTGATAACTTCTTGAAATATGATTTCTGGGCTCTTTTTTTTTGATCATGGCTTTAAGATAGTTCAATCATTCTTAAATTATCTCTCCTGGATCTATCTTCTAGGTCAGTTGTTTTTCTAATGAGATATATCACATTTTTGTCTATTTTTTCATTCTTTTGACTTTGTTTTATTGTTTCTTGATGTCTCATGGAATCATTAGCTTCTAGTTAGTTGCCCAATGGTAATTTTTTAAGGAATTATTTTCTTCAGTAAGCTTTTGTACCTCTTTTTCCATTTGGCCACTTCTATTTTTTTAAGCTGTTATTTTCTTCGGTATTTTTTTGTGCTTTTTTTTAAACCAAGTTGTTAGGTTTTTTTCACAATTTTCTTCCATGTTTTCCATTTATTTATCTATTTTTTCCTTTACATTCTTAATTTATTCTAAAAACTACACATTTTCTAGCTTTTCCAGGAATTGTTGTTGGGCTTGTGTCCAATTCATATGTGGTTGTTTTTTTCTTTGAGGATTTGCTTGTAGCTGTTTCGATCTTATTGTCTTCTTCCGAGTTTGTGTCTTAATCTCCCCTGTCACCAAAGTAGCTTGTTATGGTATGGTTCTTTTTTTTTTTTGGTTGTTTTTCTTTTCATTTTCTCACCATGTTTCTTGATTTGGAACTTTATGCTTGGGTTCTGTTCCCAGAATGAGTGTGCAGGGTTGGGGGGAGGTGTGCTCCCTCAAGATTCAGACTTTTTCTACAATGGTTTTTTCAGGCCTAGTTCTGGGAGTTTGGAAGCTTTCAGTGTTTTTAAGGTGGTGTGATCTGTGAAGAAGTGTGGTCACAGTTTTCTTCCTCTATACTCTGGTCCTTACTCAGGAAGGGCCCCTGATTCCTTGGTGCCAGAAGTGATACTTATGGCTTTCCCTCCTTCTTGATCAAAAGTGTTCTCCTCCTAAAGAGAAGGAAAAGAATAAAAGAATCAGCTAGAGGGACATTTACAATTAACAATCAATGAAATGATTTTATGCTTAAAACAGAAAAGGATCAGAGAATGGATTAGAAACCAGAATCCAGCAATGATGTTTATAAGAAACACACTTGAAACAGAAAGCTACACATTATGCTTCAACTGAGTAAAAAAGGCAAGGGATAGCAATCATGATCTCAGACAAAGCAAAAGTAAAAATATATAATTAAAAGAAATAATCAGGGAAGCTACATTCTTTTAAAAGTTGCCAAAGACAATTAATTAATACCAATACTGAGTATCTATGCACCAAATGGCATAACATCTAGATTCCTAAAGGCAAAATTAAATGGATTATAGGAGAAAATAGTAAAACTATAATTGTGGGAAACCTCAATTTACCCCCTCTCAAACCTAGATAAATCTAAGCAACAAATAAACAAAAAAAGAAATGAAGGACCTGAAAAGAATTTTAGAAAACTTAGAGATAATAGACCTTTGGGGAATACTGACTGGGAATAAGAATTAATAATAATAACTAACATTTATATAGGGCTTACTATGTGCCAGGCATCGTGCTAAGCACCTTACAATTATTATTTCATTTGATCCTCATATCAATCCTGAGAATAGGTGCTATTATTATCTTCATTTTGAAGATGAAGAAACTAAAGCTAACAGAGGTTGTGTAACTTACCCAAGATCACACAATAAGTGCCTGAGACTAAATTTAACTCAGGTCTTTGTGACTCAAGGCCCAGTGCTCTATCCCCTGCACTGCCTAGCAGTTCCTAGAATCTATTCTCTGTATGACACCTTCACAAAGACTGAGCATATATTAGGCATAAAAACCTCACAAACAAAGGCAGAAATATTAAACACATCTTATTAATTATATTCAATAAAGGGCCTGTGAAGCAAAGACAAAAAATTCACTAGTAAGTTAGAAAGTAGGAATTTTATTTCTAAAGAATGAGTGGGTAGAAGAACAAATCATAGAAAGAACCAACAATTTCATTAAAGAAAATGGCAACTATGAAACAACATATAAAAAATGTTGAGATGCAGTCACAATATTTTGGGAAAATTTATATCTCCAAACATTTTCAGTTTATATAATAATAGTAAAAGAGAGAAAAAATAGATCAACAAAATGGGCATGCAACTAAAAAAATTAGGAAATCAACAAACTAAAACCACAATTAAACACTAAAATAGAAATCCTAAAAATAAAAAGTTAATAAAATTGAAAGCAAAAAATCAATTAAACTAATAAATAAAACTAGAAATTGCATTAAAAAATAAAACAGATAAGCCATTGTCTAACTTGATTTTAAAAGAGAAGGAAAGCATACTGCTAGTATAAAAATGAAAAACAGTAAATTCACTACCAATGAAAAAGAAATAAAAGACATTAATAATGTACTTCACCCATTTGTATACATTTTTTAAAAGTATCAATCTAAGTGAAATGGATGAATATTTACAAAAATATAAATTGCCCAGATTAACAAAACAGGAAATAAAAGACATATATCTACATCTTGGAAATTGAACAATCCACAAATGAACTCCCACATTGGGGGGGGGGCGGTGTAAAGGGAGGGGAACCAGGCCAGGTGGATATACAAGTGAATTTTATTAAACATTTAAAGAACAATTAATTCCAACACTGTGTAACTGAGTGTGATGTTAATGGAATAGGAAGATCTTCCCAGTCTATTAATAGTCCCATGTGACCACATGTTCAATCACAGCTGTGATATATTCTGAGTCACATAGAGCCCATCGGGGGAGGAACTTGCCTAAGGAGCTTGCTTAGGGGGAGGCTTGCTTGTAGATAGAATTTTACACCTTTTGGTACTAAGCTTATTAGGCATTGACTCACAAGGCTTGTGGTGCCTTTTGATTCTGACTCTATTAGCCATATATATCTCCTGAGGTGCGATTTTGCTTTGGAGGTTTCACTCATGAGAAGGACCTTTTGATTCCCTGGACAGGACTCTGAGTAACGATTTGTTAAGAGCCTCCCAACTACTCAGATGTAGTGGTGCTCCCCCAATCTGGTGGTATATCTAAGTGGTTGTATTGCTGTATTCAGACAGTTGGAACCCTATCTGTTGATGTTTGTGCTAATTTCTCTGCTTGTATTTTCTCCACATTCAGAGTGCTGATCTTTCCCCTGAACTAGTGAATGTAATTAAAGCAAGATTGTTGACCCCTCTAAGCTGCCTTTCCTTTAAGAAAAGCAGATCAAAGAACCTGTGCTAGCAGACCATCCTGGGTATGCCAGGGTGCTTGCTGTTACATAAGATGGAGTCCTGTCATGTTCCTTCTATGACAAAAATATAGTATTAAGATACCTAAACCAGAAAGAGTCAAAACAGAGATAGAAAATTATGAATTAACATTTCTAGTAGCTATTGAGGCAAAAATTGTAAATAAAATATTAATAAGGAGAGCATAGCAACATCAAAAAGATTATACTAACTCTATACCAGGAATGCAGGGTGGATTCAACATTAGGAAAACTAAATATGGTTGAACATATTAATAACAAAACAAAAAAATCTGATTATATCAGTAGATACAGAAAAAGCTTTTGAAAAGATGCAATTTATTCCTGTTTTAAAAAAAAAATCTAAAGTATAGGATTATATGCTATCTGCGATGGTACTTTCCTTAAAATGATAAGTAGCATCTATCTAAAAACAAGACCCAACATTATTGTAATAAGGATAAACTAGAGGCCTTTCCAAAAACATGAGGGCAAAGTAAGAATTTCCATTATGACCATTGCTACTTAATATAGTGTTTTAAATGTTAGCTGTGTTAATAAGAAAAAAAAATTGAGGTAACAAGCATTAGACAGAGAAAACAAATTTTTCACTTTTTGCAGATAAGATAATAGTTTTCTTACAGAACCCTAGAAAACTAATTAATTAAAACAATAACAGCTTCAAAAACAGATGTACATATTTGTAGAAATATTAATTGCTCATAGATAGTGAAATAAACACACACACATACATATATATTTATATAAAATTTATTCAGTGCTATAACAATCAAACTACCAAAGGATTACTTAATAGAACTAGAAAAAAATAATAATTTCATCTGGAGGAATAAAAAGTCGAGAATATAAAGGGAATCAATTGGAGTGGGGGGAAGGAGACACGAGAAGGAAAGGGGCCTAGAAGTACCAGATCTCAAACTATACTATAAAACAGTAATCATAAAAACAATTTGATACTGGTTAATAAATAGAAAGGTTGGCCAGTAGAGCAAATTAGGTATATGATATGCAGAAGTAAATGAGCACCGCAATTTATTGTTTGATAAATTAACTCAGCTTTGGATTGAGAACTTAGTATTTGACAAAAGCTGTTGGAAACTGAAAAGCAGTCTGGAAGAAACTAGGTATAGACCAACACTTCATCCTGTATGCCAAAACAAGCTCCAAGTGGATGCATGATTGAGTCATAAAGGGAAACATTATAAACAAATTAGAGGAGCATGGAAAATATTTATCAAGTCTATGGATAGAGAAAGACTTTGTGACCAAATAAAAGTTAGAAAGGCTCAGAGGAAGTAAAACGGATAATTTTGATTAGATCAAATTAAAAAAAAAAACAGGTAAAAGTAAAACCAAGTCAGCTAAAATTAGAATGGAAGTGAGAAACGGAGTGAGGATAGAGGGGTAGGGAAGGTATCTTTTCAGCAAATTTCTCCTGTGATACATAGTGAATTTATTCAAATTTATAAGAAGAATGATTCTCTGGTCAAAGGCATTGAATAGGCAGTTTTTGAAGGAAGAAATATAAGCTATCAATTTTTTATTGTTGTTCAGTCATTTTTCAGCTGTGTCTCAATCTTCAAGACCTCGTTTGGCAAAGATACTGGAGTACTTTGCCATTTCCTTCTCCAGCTCATTTTACAGATGAGGAAACTGAGGCAAAAAGGATTAAGTGACTTACCCAGGGTCACACAGCTAGTAAATGTCTGAGGCCAGATTTAAACTCAGGAAGGTGAGTCTTCCTGACTTCAGGGATGACACTTTTTCCACCGTGGCACGTAGCTGTCCAGGCTATCAATAACCTTGAAAAAAATGCTGTAAGTCACTATTAGAGAAATGCAAATTAAAACAGCTTTGAGGTACTACCTCACCCCTTTCAGATAGGCAAAGTTGATCAAAAAAAATAGAAAGAAAATGATGAATGCTGGAGGGGCTGTGGATGCACTGTTGGTGGAACTGCAAACCAGTCTAGCCATTCTGGAAAGCAAGTTAGAATTATGGCCATAAAACTACTAAATTGTGCATACCCTTTGACCCCGCAGTAATGCTACTAGGTCTATATTCCAAAGAGATCAAAGAAAGAAGAAATGTACAAATATATTTATGACAGCTCTTTTTGTAGTTGCAAAGAACTGGAAACTGAGGGGGTACCTATCAACTGGGGAATGGCTGAACAAGTTATGGTACATGAAAGAGATGGAATACTATTGAACTGTAAAAAATGAAGGGGGTGGTTTCAGAAAAGCCTGGGAAGACTTGTGAGAACTTATACAAAAGGAAGTAAGCAAAATAAGGCAAAAATGTTATATGATAACAATACTATTATAAAGACTCATCATGAAGCATGCTACCCACCTCTGGATAGAGTGAAGACTAAGGCTTATTTCCTTTTTTTGGACATGGCTGATGCAGGAATTTGTTTGACATGATTATATGTGTTTGTAATGAGTTTGTTTTCATTACTTTCTCAATGGGGGGAAGCTGGGGAAAAGAGAATGCAGATCTGAAAATGAAATAAAATTGAATTTTAAAATGATACTATAGTTTGAGTTTTGAAAATGATATTATTATTCCCGCTTGAGACTGGTCTTTTTTCATTGTTTCTCTTGAAAAATCCAGATCTTTTGTTCCTCTAAATGAATTTTATTATTTTATATAGCTACATAAAATATCCCTTTGATAGCTTGATGGGTATAACTCTAAATTCATAAATTAAGTATTATCTTAATTATATTGGTAAGTCCCAGCAATGCACACTTGATATCCTCCAGTTATTTAAATAATTTTTTCACCTCTTTGAGGAGCATCTTGTAATTGTGTTTTTATTATGCATTAACATATTGGCTCTCAGATATGTTATGCATTATTAGGTATTTTGAATGATTTCATTATCTGTTGTTGGTTCTTGAATTTTGTTATTGGTATATACTGGCTTCCTTAATTTTCCTTAAGTCCCAGCTAAAATTCTACCTTCTAAAGGAAGCCTTTCCTGAACCCTATTAAATCTAGTGCCTTCCCTCTGTTGATTATCTCCAACCTATCCTGCATATATTTAGTTTGTATAATGTTGTTTGCATGATGTCTCCTCCATTAGACTGGGAGCTCTATGAGGGTAAAGGCTGAATTTTGCATTTCTTTGTATCTCTAGCACTACATGTTTGGCATAGACTAAGTACTTAGTAAAAGTTTATCGTCTGATTAGATAGAAATAGTGTAGATTTTTCTGGGTTTCTTTTGCAGGCAACTTTATTGACTACTTGATTTTCTCAGTTAGTTTTGTTTATTCATTTCCTTGGATTTTGAGCAAAATATCATGTCGTTAAACAAAAATATTCTTGTCTCCTTGTTGTTATTATGTCTTTTAATTTCTTTTTCATTTCTTATTGCTATTCTAGCACTTACGGAATTCTGTCAAATAAAAGAAAAGGGGCATCTTTGCTGCATTTACCTATTTTATTGGAAAAGTTTCCAGTGTTTCCCTATTATATTGAGCCCTTGGCTCAAAGGACCATTTGCATGGGACTGTCCTCATTGGTGGAGATCAATTATTCAATGTACTGCACCTATATAAGGGGTGGGTTGGTGAAAGCTGAAGAAAACAGAGATCCTAGTCTCCTGGACTCCATCTTTGAAAGAGATGACACCAAATTCAGGTCCCTGAAGGAAGAATAAACCTCTGACAAGAAGCCAAAACGTAGACCTCTATCATGTCTGTATTCCCAGCTTACAAAACTAAGAGACTTCAAAGAATTTTTCTTTGGGTGAGTTATTAGACTCTCTCAGTTGAGCTAATTATCTTCCTTCCAATGGGAGACCTCATATACTTTGTGTTTTGCTTTTATATATTCTCCTATGTATACCTTCTCTCATTTCTGTTTTGCTATTGAGTTAGGCAAATGGCTTTATTCATTATAATTTGCTATTAATGATGATTGTGGAATTGTCATTTTGTAGGAAGGGAATCCAAGCTTTGAATATAGAGTTTGGGTCACTCTTTCCCCACTAAGTGATAGCAATCAGTTCAGCATGAACCCAAAAATTACTTCCCATAGACCAATATCCCTTCCTCTGAGAAGAGTAGAACTAACAGAGAATATGTGTACACACACACACACACACAAACACACACACACACACACAACTTGATTTTAGTTCTAGATAGATATTTTATCTCAATTTTTTGGAGAGAAAAATTTATGACTATACTTTGTAGGATTCTTTTTCTTTTTAGCATAAATGAGTATTGAACTTTGTCAAAAAAAAAGCTTCTATTGCATCTATTGATATAAAAATATGTTTACATGGTTTCATTTTTAATATATTTTTGTTAATTATATTCATTATGTTGAACCATCTTTGCTTCCCTGCATGATTTTTAATATAAATTGCTTTAGGTCTTTTGATAAGATTTTATTGAAATGTTTTGAATTTATATTCATTAAATGTATAGTTCTTGTATTTGCCACTCCCTTATCTCAATTTCTGTCACATAGACTGTGTTAAGAATGTTAAGAATTTTCAGGTGTAACTTGTCTTCCCTCCACCTCAAAAATAGAGATTTTCCCAAATAGCTACCAGGGTGAGAGGAAATTATTGTCCCTCTAAACTACAAATCCCAGAATGCTAATCAAATTCTCACCCTCATTACATTTGTTTAATGTAATTTTGAACCTTTTTTAACCAGATTAGTTAAACATTTATCCATTTTGATAGTCCTTTCAAAGACCTAGCTTTTAATTTTATTTATCACTTCTATAGGCTTTTTGGCTTCCAATTTATTTATTTCTCTTCCAATTTCTAGTATTTCCTTCTGTGTGCTTTGGTGGGGGGGGGCATAATTTGTTGGTTTCCTAATTTTTCCAATTATAGATTCAATTAGCAATATTTTCTATTTTGTTAACTTACATTTTTAGAAAAATATCTTTTCCTCTGAAGACTGCTTTAACTCTATTCCAAATACTCTAACACGTTGCCTTGTCATTATTACTGTTAGGTAACTAGTAATTTTTTTTATGTGAATTGTTCTTTGACTCCTTTTATTTAGAATTTTATTGTGTCCACTTAAGTCTGTGTCTTTTTTTTTGTTCTGCCTGTATTATTGCTTTTTTGCATGAAGGTGTCTAAAAGATGTCTTTCTGGTTTTTTTTTACATTTATTTGCAATTTTCTGTATATCAATTACATGGACCATTTTTGCAACAGTGTCATAAGGTACTGAGAAATACAGATACTCTTTGTTCCTTTTCAGAAAATGCCATAAGTCTTTTAGCTCTGGATTTTCTAAGTTTGTTCAGCCCCACATTTTCTCTTTTGTTTTTATTTATGTTAGATTTGTCCAGCTCTGACATAGGAACTTTAAAAGTCCAATATTATTATTGTGCTACTGTGTCTTTGCAATTCAGCTTTTTTTCATTTATGAATTTGGATGCTATATCATTCAGGGTATATATGTTTAATATTCATATTGGTTAATTGTCTATAGTTCCTTTAAGTATAATGTAATTTTTTTGTACAAAAACTTTTCAATTTAATGTAATCAAAATTATCCATTTTACACCTAACTTTGCTCTCTCTCTTGTTTACTCATAAGTTGTTCACCTCTCCATAATTCTGATAAGTAATATATTCCATGTTCTTCTAATTTTCTTGTAAAATTTCTCTTCATATCTATGCCATGTATCCATTTTGACCTTATCTTGGTAAGTGATGTAAGATATTGGGCCATGCCCAGTTTCTCTCATACTACTTTCCAGTTTTCCTAACAAATTTTACCAAATAACGAATTCTTACCCCAAAGTCTTAGGTCTTAATATGCAAGGATATTGTCAAATGGAAGGTTATTATATTTATTTGCTGCTGTAAATTTTATCTCTATTCTATTTCATTGATCTTCCTTTCTATTTCTTAGTACCAGATAGTTTTGATAATTGCTGCCTTATAAGTTTAAGATCTGTTACTGCTAAACCTCCTTCCTTTACACCTTTTTTTTCATTTTTCCTTTGATATTCTTGACTTATTGTTTTTCCATATGATTTTTATTATTATTTTTCTAATCTAGTAAGATAATTTTTGGTAATTTAATTGTTATGTAGTTGAATGTATGAATTAGTTTGAGGAAAATTGTTATTTTTATTATATTGGCCCTGCCTACCCACACACTACTAACATCTCTCCAATTATTTAAATCTGACTTTATTTGTATAAAGTTTTTTTTATAATTTTGTTTACATAATTCCTGGGTTTGTTTTGGTAGTTGTACTCCCAGGTATTTTGTACTGTCTAAATTTATTTTAAATGGGGTATTTTTTTTTACTATCCCTTCTTGAGAGTTTCGTTTGTGATATATAGCAATATTGATGATTTATGGGATTTACTTTACATCCCCCTACTTTGCTAAAATTATTAATTATTTCAACTAACTTTTTAGTTGAATCTTTGGGTTTTCCAAGAGTATCATCATATAGTCTACAAAAAGAGATAGTTTTATCACCTCATTCTCTATGACCATATAAAAAGAAGATTCTCAATTCATGAACATGCCACCAGTACCTTCTCCTGGATTCAAAAGTCAGAGGTAACTTTGCATTGGCATTGTTTATAACTTTCTAAGTACGGTTGCATTTTAGTTGGAGAATGTACATCCCTCTTTGTGTGCACAGGTATGGAGAACTACAAATAATGTTGGACTTAGCTGATGTGTTGGTTAGTTTTGCTGAACTGTTTTTATTCTTTCTTTTGATTCTTTATCATAAGAAACAGCTACCTTGGAGGGTGAGTAAAGTGATATATTGGTAACTGATGGTAATAAAAATAAAATATATCAATAATTTTAAAAATTAAAAAGCTGGTTTTGACAGTTCTAAGATTTAAATGAAATAGGCCTATATATTCATACTCTCTAAAACCTTTGGCACTTTGAATCAGTGATTTCACAGGTATGGGTTTGGGGTCCTTCCACCAGTGCAGGGTGTTGTTGCCACTAAAAGGAAATTTATTCCCTGTTGATCGGTCTCTTTAAATATAGCATGGCTAGTCTTTAAACAATAGCCACACACTCACTAGGAGTATCCTGGAAACCTTTCAAGTTTGGTAGTATCTGACAAAATTTATGTTCCACTGGCATAACCAATGAGTAAAAAGGGTCACAAGATGAGGCATTGAAGTTAGTTAAGTATTAGTAGAAAACAAATCTGACAAGTTCCTATTAGCATCCATTTCTGCCGCATTCTGAGCCTAACGAAGGATAGTCCCCTGGTGATTTCTGTATGGTATTGGAACAAAATGAGACGATCATGGGTCATTTAATAGTTAACAAAAGGCAGCAATAGAAAGGATGCCTAAAAAGGATATAGCATTTTGCCAGCTACACTCTACTCACCACCCCCTCTCACAGAAGCCATCTTATTGGCAGGGCAAGACATAGTCAGCCATAAGATCTTGGGACACTGCCCAAGTCTGAAGTACTTGGCCTGTGGGCAGGTCTTTTTGCTCCTTTCTGTGAACAGAAAGCCATGTCCACATGGCCTGAAGCCATGGGAAGCAGTGTTAATCAATGATTGGGTCTTAGCCTCCTGGGACAGTCAAGTCGTGAGGAAAGCTTCTTTGCCTTTTAGGGAAAGTACTAGCCAAACATACATAAGGATTGGGTGTAGGAGGATTACTATAGTACATATTGGTCCTATTGTAATTGCCAGTCAGAGGTAATAATCCACTTAAATTACTGTGACTTACAGACAGGTCTTTTGGTCCCCAAGCTATGTTGCTTGATTGACAATGGCTGCATCTTCTCTTCAGCGTTCACGTGGGACACCCACAAACCCTAGCAGATTGGAGGTTTACCTATTCATTTCCCTCCACAGTGAATGATATGGTGCAAATTTCAAGTTCAGTGTACTTTCTTCCAAAATGTCAGCATAATTACCAGTTGGCATATTTAACAATTATACCCTTTCTTCCAAGAAACTAATGCCTTTAAGCTCTGATCTATGAATTCCAGAACTGTTTGGGTAAATGCAAAAACAAGTGTGAAATGATTGCTATAACAACACATTCATAGGATTCCATTTTTCACTTAAACATGTAAAATATCATACAGGAAACTCAAGAAAATAATATTCTCTGATAGGTAAATCAGTGGTTTCCTAGGAGTTGTGTGTTAATCACTATTTTCCTGAATTCTTCAAGAAGCTCATTTATGTTAATTAGTGCCATTCAAGACACCTATTCAATATAGTTAGAGCATGGTTGATCAGGTAAGAAAGCTCTTGGTTTCCTAAAAAGGAAAGCTACAAGAAGCATCCTTACTTTGAGAAGTAAAATTTTCACATACACCTCAGATAAATAAAATTTGTAAACACATTTGCAAACAACCAGAAAACAAATAAAATTTGTAAGTGCAACTACAAATAACAAAAATAAAAATAAAAACTTTTAACTAACCCTCAAATGACTAAAAATAATTATCATAAGTGACATCATTTTATCAGTACCTGATCTACAGAGGTTTTATGTACAAAATACTAAGTGATCCCTCCTCTCTTTCAGGCTGCTGGTAGGGAACAGGGCTGATTCATTTGAGGTAACTGGCAAAAAAAAGATCTAGGGGGTGCCACTATTGAACACCATCAAAGTAAAGGGAAAAATATTTATGAAAAATAAGTAATGAAGATTAAATGACATGCCTAAGGTCACATAGTAAGTGTCTGAAGGAAATCTGAACTCAGGTCCTCCTGACTTCAGAGCCAGTGCTCTATCCATCGTGCCACTTAACTACCCCTACTTTCTTTTTTTTAATTTAATATTAATTTTTTAAAATTACTTCTAAATTCTCTCCCTCCCTCCAATTGTACACCACAAACTGGGAAGGCAAGCAATATATACAATATGTCCATTATACCTGTGAAGTCATGCAAAAATATATTTCTATATTAGACATTCCAAAAAAATAAGAGAAAAAGAAAAGGAAAAAAAGAAAGAAAAAGAAACTGAAAGAAAATATCTTCAATCTACACTTAGCTCATGACTTCTCTCTGTCAAGTAGATAGCATTTTTCATCATGAGTTCTTTGGAATTATCAGTGATCATTGAATTGATTAGAGTAGCTGATTTTCACAGTTGAGTATCATTACTCATATCATTATCATATTGCTGTTACTGAGGTACACTGGTGTCTGGGAAGACTAAAACCTCTGGTGAGAGGGCTGCCAAACCCTTCTCAGGGCTGCCTTTCCATCTTTGGTGTCCAACTGCCACCTGACTCTCACTCCAAGAAGCTACACACCAGTAAACCATTTGGCAAACAGGCTGAACCAAGCAGATTCTATGGAGGGCTTAGAGCGTGGTTAAATATCAAAGACACCAAGGTCATCTACTACAACCCAAGTCATTTCTAGTCATCTTGATTTTTGTCTTGCCGCTGGATGGCTCCGGAAAAGAGAGTAAGGCCAACAACTTATCACAACTCTGCTTCACTGAAGTCCAATTTATATGTGAGTCAAAAGACATCACTTATACCATTTTACCATTTTTAGCCACTTCAAAGTCCTGTGGCAATGAACAAATGATAAATCGATAGGTGCAGGTACACTGGGCATTGTAATCACAACCTTGTACACAAAAGGCCCAGGCCATTGGATGGTCTTATCACTGGACTGAAGCAGTAGTGGGATTCTGTACCCCCTGAGTGTCTGAGCAGCCTTTTTTTTAAGGACTGCACTGCTAACCTGGGATGAGGAAGGGGTTAGAAAAGGTGTGCTAAAAATTGTCTGCTTCACCTAACCTAACCCTGGTCTGCTTACTGTGGCAGACAGGGATCTTACTTACCCTATGGCCAAAGCACAAAAAAAGTACAAAAATTTTTGTAAAGATTATTTCACTCACTATTGGTACACGGAATGTGCACACACTAGTGGACAACAAAAAATCCAGTAGACCTAAAACAGCTCTTGTTGCAAGAGAACTCAACAGGTATTGCATCCAAATAGCAGCCCTGAGTGAAACAGGGCTGGCAAATGAAGGCCAGCTTACCAAAGTCAGAGCTAGATACACATTTTTCTGGAGTGGCCACAGTGATGGGGAGAACTATGAAAGTGAAACATTGTTTTTTGAAATCAGAACTAATCTAGTCAACAAGCTTGTATACCTCCCAAAAGAAGTGAATGATGGGCTCATGACAATGTGATTGACACTTGCAGGATTGCCATGATCATTAGTGCATATTTTCATACCATGACAAACCCTGATGAGGTCAAAGGAAAATTTTATGAAGACCTAAAGATTCTCATCATCAGTGTGCCAAAAAAGGAAAAGCCTGCAATTCTGGGTGACTGTAACTCCAGAGTAGGCACAGACTACCAGACATGGCAAGGAGTCTTTGGAAGGAATGGAGTTGGAAACAGCAATAGCAGTGGTCACTTACTACTGAAGACTTGTGTGTTTTATGACTTTCTCATCACCAACATTGTCTTCCATATACCTAAGCACAATAAAACTTCATGGATGTGCCCTCACAGCAAACATTGGCATTTAATAGACTATGTCATTGTAAGGAGAAGAGACGGACAGGATATGAGAGGGATAAAGGTAATGTGTGGCACAGAGCTCTAGACAGATCATACACATCCTCTGGAAACTAAACATTCCCATTCAACAAAAGTGGCACCCCAAGGCAAGGTGACTACAAGGACTTAATGTCAACAGATTAGAGTGCTTCTCCAAGGTGGAATAGTTCATTATGTAGTTGGAGGGAAAGCTAAGCCAACATGCAGTTAGCAACAATGGAGCAGAAAAAGAATGGGCAGCTTTCGGAGATTTGGTGTTAAGCACTGTATTTGCTCATTTGGCCCAGAACATCATTATTGGTTTGATGAAAATGATAGGGAAACTCAGAAGCTGATAAATAAAGAAAAAAAACCCAAGAACCCCACAGGGTTTACCAGCAGGATAGTCATCCATCTTTAAGAAGACAACATTTAACTTCATCAGAAGTAAAGTGCAAGCAGAGTTAAGAGAGATGCAGGATCCTTGGCTCAGCAAAAAGACAGATGAAATTTAATTTTATGCTGATAGTAACAATCCAAAGTGTTTTTATGATGTCTTGAAGGATATTTATGGGCCAAAAACCTATGGTGCATCTCAACTACTCAGTGCTAATGGAACTACATTGATTAGTGATAAGGACATGATCCTAGAGAGATGGGCTAAATACTCCCATGGTGTTCTTAGCAGAACATCATCATCCAAAGCTGAAACCATCGACCACATGCTGCAGGTTGACATCAATCCCTCTCTAGCTGAACTTCCAACTGGAGAAGAGATTTTGAATGTCATTTGTCTCCTCTCATGTGGCAAAGCTCCTGGTGCTGATTCTATTCCAACAGATTTTTAAGGCAGGGAGTCTACTGCTCATTCAAATGCTTACTGAAATCTAATGGGTTATATGACAAGAGGAGGCTATCCCCCAGAAATTCACAAATGCTTCCATTGCCCATCTCTATAAAGGAAAAGGAAATACGTTATCCTGTGAAAATGATGGTGGGGGAGTTGGTCTCTCTCTTAGCCATTGCCAGCAATATCCTGCTAGAGTCCTCCTTAATAGGCTGATCCTTCACCTCAAAGATGGTCATTTATCCAAGAAGTAATTTGGCTTCAGAAAGAGCTGAGGAATGATGGATGTGGTGTTTGCTGGCTTCTGACCTCATCATTCAACTGAAATTGCCCTTTCCAGAATTATTAACCATCTCTTAATTGTTTAGTGTAATGACCTTTTCTCAATTCTCATTCTTCTTGATCCCTCTACAATATTTGACATACCAATCACTTCCTTTCAATACTCTTTTCTCTAGTTTTGGATGTTTTGTGACACTACTGTCTCCTCTCACCTGTCTGACCTCTCCTCAGTCTCCTTTGCTTGAACGTCATGCATGTCAAGCCTGCTAAGTGTGGGTGTCCCCCAGGGCTTGCTCCTGGGCCCTCTTCTCTCCTCCCTCCATACCATTTTGCTTGGTGACCATGGCAACTGTGGATTCAATTGTCATTTCCATGCTGATAATTCTCTGATCTATTTATCCTACTCTAGCCTCTGTCCTAACCTGTAAACTCACATGTTCAACTGCCTATTAGACATCTTAAACTGAATATTCTGAAGAAATCTTAAATTTGATGTTTAAAAATGAATTCATTCTCCTTCCCCACAACTCCTTCCCTCTTCCTAACCTCCCTGTTACCATTACTCTTAAAACAATAACTACTGTTACTTTACCCATTATTTTTGTATATGCCGCTTCTATCCTCTGATACTGCCACCACTCCGTTGCAGGTCCTCGATACGTCACATAAGGACTGTTGCAGTAGTGTTCCGGGTGGTCCTCCTGCCTTTGTCCTCACTCTAGTCTATCCTCTACCCAACTGTCAAAGTAACCTTCCTAAAGTCCACATCTGGCCATTTCACCGCCACCCACCCCATCCTCCATTCAATAAACTACAGTGCCTCCCCATCATCTCCAGGATCAAATTTAAAATCCTCCATGTGGTGTTCAAAGCTTTTCTTAACCTGGCTCTTCTCCCTACCTTTCCAGTGTCCTTGTACCTTGTTCACCCCGTGTACTCTGTAATCTAATAGCTATTTTTTTGCATAGGATGCTCCATTTCCTGACTCTGAGTGATTACACTGGCTGTCCACATGCCTGGAATTCTCTTTCTCCTCATCCAGACTTTCTGGCTTCCCTGTCTTCTTTCAAATACCAACTAAAATCCCATCTTCTACATGAAGTTTTTCCTAAATGCCCTTATTGCTATTCATTCCCTCTGTTGATTATCTCCAATTTATCCTATATTTGTCTCGTTCGTACAAAGTTGCTTGTGAGTTTTCTCCCTCAGTAGCCTATGTGCTCCTTGAGAGCAGAGACTGTCTTTTGCCTTTCTTTGTAACCCCAGCACTTAGCACACAGCTTGGCAAAGCCAGGTGATTAATAAATACTTATGGACTGACTGAATGTTTCCCTGTGAAGCTGAGGAGACCACTGGAATATCTTCAAGCCCAAGAATCCCTTCACTGAAAGCTACCTCTATTCAATTCCAAAGAGAGAGAGAGAGAGAGAGAGAGAGAGAGAGAGAGAGAGAGAGAAAAGTTTCCCTATTTTAGAGACATGAGTCTTTCCCTAGGTTATCCTGGTAGAAATGGAGGGTGTTAGTATGCATTTGGAAATAGGTATTGAGGTATAATTTCCTGTTCTTTTGAAAATTGTTTTAATTCTAATTAAATGTTTTGTTTTTAAAATGTGTTCCTATAGCACAATAGTTTTTTATCACAATCATATACCATAAAGAAGGGGATGGTTTCAGAAAAACCTGGGAAGATTTATCTGAACTGATACATATTGAAGTGAGTAGAACCAGAACGTTATACACATTTACAATAATGAATGCTGTCCTTCATACTTGAAGAGAACCAAAATGACATTACTATGTTGGTTCCAAGTGTGTCCAACTGTGGCTGATTAAACCAATACAAGGCTGGGCACAAACAGTCCATATGAACATTTAGAGTGGAGATTTCTCTAAATTTGGGCATCTTATGTTTCTTTTGAGCTACCGCAATCCCACTTTGTTCATAGAGCACGATGCCTTCTTTGATGCAGGTACATCATGTTGAGCAGTTGTGCCAGTGTCTCCCATGTTTCACAATCTATTCCAAAGTTCTTAAGAGAAATGTGAGAGTGTCCTTGTCTCACTTCTTCTGACCTCTGTGTTAGTGCTTGCCTTCTGTGAGTTCTCCATAAAATAGTCTTTTAGGCAAACATACATTTGGCGTTGAACAACGTGGTCAGACCATTAGAGTTGTGCTCTCTGCAGTAGAGTTTGAATGCTCTCAGTCTGCCTACAGCCTAACCTGTGAGAAGGGAAAGAATTCCTTCTCCTGCTCCTTCTTTTACTCCAGCTCCAAGAAATGGACCTGGAGATGCTGGTTTCTGTTCTGAGTTGTTTATTCAAGAGGTGGTTCCCCACCAGGACTAGGAGTTCAGGTTATGGTAGACTGTTTCAATCTTCTCAAACTCCGTCAGTTGTTCTGCCCAGATTCGTATTGTGGTCTAGTGGCGAAAGCCTAGAGCTAATGCATGATGTCATTCATGACACCAAAAGAAAATCAAATTGCAATAAAAGCAATCTGGTCGTAGGAAGTGGGGAAGAGGGTTAATATAAATCCAGTCTACAAAACCATTCTCTTTTCAAAATTTCAGCCTCCCCCTTGTGATCTTCCATCTAGGAGTGGGATTGCAGATTGCTACCAAATTCAAAGGGAATTCATCTTTTGGAGGTCTAGAACACAAAACTCATTTTAGCCACCTAGAAATTGACAAAGGACAATCTCTCTCTGGGGCCTTTTATTGTTAACATTGTAAGAGCAAATCCTCTGTAAACTCACCCAGACACTGTAATTCTATAACTGACAAAAACTTTGCATTGTCCTCATTAGACCATGTTGTCATTAGCCTTTATTCTAATAACTTATCACTTACTGTTAAAACTTTTGCAATCCTCCAAATTCTTGGTGGCAAAAGCCTATCTATCCACTCTCTAATTCTGCTATGGAGGAAGCCTCTCCCTAAGAGGTTACTATCCCAAGGGATAATAATGGGATAACTAGTTTCCCACTAGCACTGGTTCCTAATCCTTATCCTCACTCCTATTTTCTTTTTCTAGCCCTAATCTCAATAGGGTTTAACAAATTCACCAAGGAAACCTCTGAGTCAGAGATAATGGTTCCTATCTGTTGCTTATAAATCCCTGCCCTAATTAACATTGACCTGTATTGATTTGTATTGCTATAAGTTGCTTCTCTGCCTTCAAAACCCAGTCTTTACTTCTAATTGTTGCATCTGAAAAGACAATTTATTTTCATTTTCTTTACACTAGTGTTCTAGCTTTTCTAAAATTATTTATGAGGTCCATATTTAATTTTGTCACATTTCTACCTTCTCTGTCAAACTCCTTAAGCATTGACTGACTAACCCTACAGAGTCAATGGGAACTTCCTCCTTATGTTATTGAAAGAACTCTCCATTTACTCCTAATAATGACATAGCCACAAGATACCAAGGTCCTGTGTCTTGTCATTCAATCACCAGAAAAGATTTTCTTTCTTCCACACCATCCTTTCCCTACTTCAACAATAAATTTATGCACAAAGTCATTGTAAAGAGCCCTAACAACCAACGTCAAAAATTCAGGATCAGGCCTAACTCGGACAAGTCCAGTGATTCAGGCTTAAGATTAGAATGTAATGAGACATTCAAGTAGTATCAAAATACAATAAAAAAATTTTGACTCAAGATGGAAAAAGATACAACTGAGATAAAATATTACTTTTTATTCCTTTGAAAACCACTTATCCATATCCTTTGACCATTTATCTACTGGGGAATGGCTCTTAGTCTTATGAATTTGAATCAGTTCCATATATATCTTGGATGTCAGACCTTTATCAGAGAAACATGCTATAAAAATTTTCCCCAGTTACCAGTTTTCCTTCTCATTTTAACTATATAAGCCTTGTTCAGACATTTTTAAATTTTCTGTAATCAAAATTGTCTATTATATCTTGTATGATCCTTTCTATAAATTGTTTAGTCATGAACTCCTCCCTTATTCATAGAGCCAAAAAATAATTTATTTCTGGATCCTCTACATTGTTTATGGTGTGATCTTTTATATCATGTATCCATTTGGAGCTTATCTTGGTATATAGTATAAGAGGTGTTGGTTTAAACCTAATTTATGCCAAATAGCTGTCTGCTTTTCCCAGCCTAAGCCTTTTATTGCCTTAGGAGGCAGGGAAGTCAAATCAATGATGACACCCAGAATGCCTTCCCTACCGCTTTAAAAAAAAAAAAACTAAAACTATAACATACAAGCTCACTCTCCATTTTTCATCTACAGCCATGCTTGGTTGAAACTCCTGAACAAGATGCTCCTGAGCTAGAATTCCCTTTAATGTCCTTCCCCTCCCCCACCTTTTCAGCTTCCTTTTGTAGGTTGTCTTCTTTCATTACATCATGTCTCCTCAAGGGCAGAGACTGGTTTTTTTTCTATTTGTCACGGTGTCTGGCACATAGTAGGTGTTTAATAAATGTTAATTAAATTTATTGAATTGAAGCTCAGACTCATGAATTTTCCTTTACCTGTCATCCTGTAGACACAATTTGCTTAAAGCAAAGATATTTTCTTTTTTTTTTTTTTACTTATTTTTTTTTATTTTTTTTAAATGCAATTTATTTATTTAACATATTTAGTTTTCAGCATTGATTATCACAACATTTTGAATTACAAATTTTCTCCCCATTTCTACCCTCTCCCCCACTCCAAGATGGCATATATTCTGGTTGCCCTGTTCACCAGTCAGCCCTCCCCTCTATCACCCCCCTCCCCTCTCATCCCCTTTTCCCTTCCTTTCTTGTAGGGCAAGATAAATTTCTACACCCCATTGCCTGTGTATCTTATTTTTTAGTTGCATACAAAAACTTTTTTTGTTTTTGAACATCTGATTTTAAAACTTTGAGTTCCAAATTCTCTTCCCTCTTCCCTTCCCACCCACCCTCCCTAAGAAGTTGAGCAATTCAACCTAGGCCACACATGTATTATTATGTATAACCCTTCCACAATACTCATGTTGTGAAAGGCTAACTACATTTTGCTCCTTCCCAACCCATCCCGCTTTATTGAATTTTCTCCCTTGACCCTGTCCCCTTTCCAAAGTGTTTGTTTTGATTACCTCCACCCCCATCTGCCCTCCCCTCCATCATCCCCCCACCTTTTATTTTTTTTTATCTTCCTCCCTCTTCTTTCCTGTGGGGTAAGATACCCAACTGAGTATGTATGGTATTCCCCCTCAGGCCAAATCTGATGAGAGCAAGGTTCACTCATTCCCCCCTCACCTGCCCTCTCCCCTCCTCCCATAGAACTGCTTCGTCTTGCCACCTTTATGCGAGCTAATCCACCCCATTCTATCTCTCCCTATCTCCCTCTCTCAGTATGTTACTCTCTCATCCCTTAATTTCTTTTTATTTCTTTTAGATATCTTCCCTTCATCTTCAACTCACCCTGTGTCTGCTCTCTCTCTTTTACATATATATATATATATACATACATACATACATATATAAACACATATATATATATACACATACACATAGATATATACCTACATACACATTCACTTATATATATACATAAACATATATATATACATACATATATACACATATATGCATATTGCCTTCAACTACCCTAATACTGAGGTCTCATGAATCATACTCATCATCTTTCCATGTAGGAATGTAAACAAAACAGTTCAACTTTAGTAAGTCCCTTGCAATTTCCGTTTCTTGATTACCTTTTCATGCTTCTCTTGATTCTTGTTTGAAAGTCAAATTTTCTATTCAGTTCTGGTCTTTTCACTGAGAAAGCTTGAAAGTCCTCTATTTTATTGAAACTCCATATTTTGCCTTGGAACATGATACTCAGTTTTGCTGGGTAGGTGATTCTAGGTTTTAATCCTAGCTCCATTGACCTCCGGAATATCGCATTCCAAGCCCTTCGATCTCTTAATGTAGAAGCTGCCAGATCTTGGGTTATTCTGATTGGGTTTCCACAATACTCAAATTGTTTCTTTCTGGCTGCTTGCAGTATTTTCTCCTTGATCTGGGAGCTCTGGAATTTGGCAACAATATTCCTAGGAGATTTCTTTTTGGGATCTATTTGAGGAGGCGATCGATGGATTCTTTCAATTTCTATTTTGCCCTGTGGCTCTAGAATATCAGGGCAGTTCTCCTTGATAATTTCTTGAAAGATGGTATCTAGGCTCTTTTTTTGATCATGGCTTTCAGGTAGTCCAATAATTTTTAAATTATCTCTCCTGGATCTATTTTCCAGGTCAGTGGTTTTTCCAAGGAGATATTTCACATTGTCTTCCATTTTTTCATTCCTTTGGTTCTGTTTTATAATATCCTGATTTCTCATAAAGTCACTAGCTTCCACTTGCTCCAATCTAATTTTTAAAGTAGTATTTTCTTCAGTGGTCTTTTGGACCTCCTTTTCCATTTGGCTAATTCTGCCTTTCAAGGCATTCTTCTCCTCATTGGCTTTTGGAGCTCTTTTGCCATTTGAGTTAGTCTGTTTTTTAAGGTGTTGTTTTCTTCAGTGTATTTTTCAGTATTTTTTTGGGTCTCCTTTAGCAAGTCATTGACTTGTTTTTCATGGTTTTCTCACATCCTTCTCATTTCTCTTCCCAATTTTTCCTCTACTTCTCTAACTTGCTTTTCCAAATCCTTTTTGAGTTCTTCTATGGCCTGGGGCCAGTTCATGTTTTTCTTGGAGGCTTTGGTTGTAGGCTCTATGACTTTGTTGTCTTCTTTAGGCTGTATGTTTTGGTCTTCTTTGTCACCAAAGAAAGAATCCAAAGTCTGAGACTGAATCTGGGCGCGTTTTCACTGCCTGGCCATATTCCCAACCAACTAACTTGACCCTTGAGTTTTTCAGTGGGGTATGACTGCTTGTAGAATAACGAGTTCTATGTTCTACGTTTGGGGGGGAGGTGCCAGCTCTGTCAGAGCCGCACTCCTCCTTCCCCAAGGACCCCCAGTCCAGACTGGGCTTAGATCTTCAGCAGGCTGTTGCACTCCTGCTCTGATCCGCCACTTAATTCCTCCCACCAGGTGGGCCTGGAGCCGGAAGTAACAACAGCTGTAGCTGCCCCTCCTCCGCTGCCCCCGGGGCTGGAAGCCGAACCGCGAACTCCTTCCACTCCTGCAGCTTTTCCCACTAACCTTCTCCGCAGTCTTTGGTGTTTGTGGGTCGAGGGGTCTGGTAACTGCCGCAGCTCACATATTCAGGGCGCTAGGGCCCCCTCCGCCCGGCTTCTGGTCTGGATCGTCCACGCCGCTCAGGCTGGGCTCTGCTCCACTCCGTTCCCAGCTCCCAGCTCCCAGCTCCGTGTGGAATAGACCTCACCCAGAGACCATCCAGGGTTTCCTGGGCTGGAGCCCTGCCTCCCTCTGCTGTTCTGTGGGTTCTGCCGTTCTAGAATTGGTTCAGAGCCATTTTTATAGGTTTTTGGAGGGACTCGGGTAGGGAGCTCACTCTAGTCCGTGCTTACCAGCCGCCATCTTGGCTCCGCCCCCAGTGATTATAGCAAAGATATTTTCTAAGATAAACATAGTGTTAACATTCCCTCTATAAACCTGTGGCACACTCTCCCACAAATACATAGTGCCTGTGAAAATATTTGGCACAAACCTCAATGGTAATGAGACACACATATAGGAAATTCATGTGGTATAACATCTATGGTCCTGCAGGATGTCAATGAGCTTCCTCACCTCAAGCAGCCCTTATGAATCTCTCCCCACCTCCCTAGATGTTGATGAAGTATGTCTACTGGATGGATTGTTCAACTGAACTCCTCGAACCTGCTTCCAAGGTAATAGTTATGAATTAGTACTAGTTTCCCAGGAGCATGATGGAAATTGAAATGAAATTTTTCACTACAATTTATATATCAAGTGGTTCTGGAGGAATTTCTGCTGAAAAGGAAGCAATGTCAATCAAAAGGAAAAAAAACTGGTCTGAAAGACACTTGATTACTAGCTAGGTATGGCTGTAAGTTTGACTCACAAAAGAGTTATAATAGGCAAAAGCTATGGCTTAGTTTACAAAGGAATTAAAAACTGTTCCAGGCAGTGACTGGCTAGTAGTGGCAATTCAGTGGAAAGGAGCAGATGTCAGTAACAGTTCAGGGAAGAAATAGCAAATGACAGCACAACAAAGAAAGCAACCCATAAGATGACATCAACAGAGCAACCAGTGACACTAGCAGTTCTAAAAGCAAGTAGTAGACAACAGTATCAAAGGCAGAGAGATATTCCAGCCAGGATGCAATCTTAGTAGTTGGAGTTGTCTGGGTTTGGTGTTCTCTCTTACCTGCTTGTAGTGTGAATGTGACATAAAATATGCCTCAGCATACAGGGAAGAATTTTCTGGTATTTACCTTATTACTCTGTTTAATTAAATGTTTGAGTTGCTGTGTCATAAAGTTTTATCTGAGCAAAAAGGGTTTTCACATAAGGGTTCAAGAGCTGTGGTTTTCAATAGATATTGACCTAAAAAGTGCATTGAACTTTGAGGCTTTCAGGGCCCCAAGTTGAATTAGGGCCCAATATATACCAAGTGCATTAGAGAGGTACATGCAAAGTATTGTGTGAAATCCTCAGAGGGACAGGTCCCCTGTAGAGAGAGATCAGGGAAGATTTCACCACATTAGGCATCATTTGAATTGCACTTTAAAAACTGGTGAGAATTCAACAACAAAGGTGAAGGGGAGAAAGACATTCCAGGAATAACTTGCAATAACCATCCAGTTTGGCTATAGCAAAGAGATGATGATGAACATTGTGGGGCTAAGTCCTTTCCTTTATATGGAAGATTGTGTGCCCTGCCAACTGCATAGAAATCATTCTTTCACCTTTCTTCTATATTTCTTGGTGAGTCTGACCACCAGAAAATCTCTTGGTGAATTGCTTCTACTTACACTCCTAGCTGAGCAATGGACAAAGAAAAAAATCGCATTTGCTCATGTGCCAAGTATGTGTACCAGCATTTTTTCCCCACATTCACTTGGCAAACCCTAGTGAAAACAAATGCACTTGAATAAGTTCTTCTTATGATAGGGACAGGAAGAATTCCTACTTATGAGAGGAATGTCCACTGGCTCCACTCAGTTCCTCCCTATCTCTGTGCCTTACACTCTCTTTTGGGACATCATTGTCAGTGAAACACACTGGCAAAATGATTAACCCAAAAGAAGAGAGAAATTGAGTGATTCCTCTTTTGACTTCCCAAAGCATTTATTGCCACCACCTCTTATTTGGCACTTGCTGTTTATTAGTAGGTATTTTATGTACTATTTACCCTTTAGTATGCATGCCTTGTCTCCACAATTATATTGTAATCTTACTGAGCACAGGGCACAACTTTTTTGTTTCCTTAGCACCTAGTGCTATGCTTTGGGCACAGTAGGGTCTCAACAAAGTTTCCACAATCCTGACAATAATAGTGGAGGAGAAAGGAAAAATATTCTAATTGTATTTTCTAAATTAAGTATGCCACTGACTATCATTTCTCTTTTTTGTATCATTTAGGCCACAAGATTTTGTGCAGAAACAAAAAAGTAAAACTTTTACTTCCACCATCCCTGATGTTCTCATCAAACTGTGGCAGGGAAATAGGGAGGAATAAAAAGGAAGAGTACATAAGACTGAACTCTGCACCAGAACTTACTGAGCTCAATTCCTTTCCCCCTGGGAGACAAGAATGAACTGTCATAAAGACATTGTGGGACAATCTTTAAAGCTTTTTGGTAATGACAGTACAGTGTCACAGAAGCCAAAGTTGCAAGTCATTTCAAGAAGGCTGTGAAAATTATTTTTGATTTGGGAGAGACTGGCTCAAATCTGTTGGTAGCAGAAGAAATGAAATTCGGTGAGAGAGCCCCTTCCTCAGTTTTTCTGCCGTAGAGAATCATCGAGTCTTGGAATTGGAAAGGACCTCAAAGGTCACCTAGTCCAAGTTCCCATCCAGTGCTGGAATCGTATGAGCCTGCATACACCTCAGGGGTGGCATGTGGATAAAATGAGGGCTTTGTAAAGGAACAGTTCTTTAGAAAGTAATATAATAAAGTGTGCTTTGCATTGTCTCAGCACAAAGAATTTTACCATACTTTTCAGGAAAGGTGAGTTTTAGATAGAGAGAGATCATAAGAAATTTCAAATACAATAGATCTTTTTTTTTCCTCTTCTAAAGTACTGAAGAGTAGTGGCTAAGAATCTCAGAATTTCAATATTGTAAAAGAAAAATATTAGTAAGGAGAAGTTTTCACTTAACTATGAACACTGTATATTGTCTGTGTAATTGAGTCAGGGTAAATTTGCTGGGCAGAATCTAATTTGGCAACATTTGCTCTCATAAAATGTTACAATTGTCTTAATGTTTATGATTTGCTCTTTCATGAACTGTGCTGTCTCTGTATTTATAGCATGTAAGATGCCAGATAAAGGCATCCAAGTCCTCAGAAACTTATCCAACTGAATGTTCATTATTCGACATTCTGGCTATCAAAACTCCAAGGACTTATTCACAAGAATTTCATTCTTTCCATATTTGGGAACTAAAACAATTAGCCACATAGACAGTATGAAAGATCAGACGGGAGATATCTTCACCTATTCATTTTGCCTTTTTTTTTTTACTCATAAGACACAAGCTGTAGCTATGGTCATCATTCTTGTACTCAGATAGGACCTTCTTCACTTCTACATATAAAGCTAGCTTTTCTCATCACAAGCTTCATCAGTGTCATAAAGATTGGTCCCTACGTGAAGCCTGATCCCATTTAGAGGACAAAACAACAGAAACTAAGGAACTCTGTCAACTCCATTTAACTTAACCTTATCTGTACATTGACTAAACCTACTTCAAATTCTGCCACTCAGAGTTAATATATTTTAGCACACATTTCTGGCTGAAAAATCCCTTTTGGAAAGTGACTGAGTTTGATATCCAAAGGATACTGGGTCACTTCGTAGTGTTGGCTACACTATGTGAGCCACTATACCTAGAGAGCTATGTTATCATTTTTTCTTCACTTATTAAGCACATTTTGTGTTAGGATCATTTGAGCTGCAGTAGTTTCTGAAAAAATAAATCCTGAGGAAAAATCTTGAGTTTCTACCATCATTCATCTATCAGAGTCTATTTGACTTGACCCAGATCTCTTCCTTTGGTCTCCTTGCTTGACCCAAGGGCAAATATGTTTTGTGCCTCGTAAGCTCAGTATTTCCTATGGTCTCACCATCTTGGCTGGGCTAGCTTTTCTTAAGGCCCTAGCCCATTTGGGTTAAGCCAGTTTTTTTTTTCTTTTTTTATGCTGAATGCATTTTTTAAAATGTATTTATTTATTTTTAGTTTATAACATCCAGTTCCACAAGCTTTTGAGTTTTAAATTTTCTCCCCTCCACCCCCGCCCCACCAAGAAGGCATGCAATCTGACATAGGCTGTACATATACATTCATATTAAACATATTTTCACATTAGTCATGTTGCAAAGAAGAATTATAACCAATAGAATGAACCACGAGAAAGATAAGACAAAACAAAACAAAACAAGAGAGAGGGCAGATAGTATGCTTTGACCTGCATTCAGACTCTGTAATTCTTTCTCTGGATGTAGATAGCATTTTCTATCATGAGCCTTTTGGACCTGTCTTAGAACTTTGTGTTGCTACCAGTTCTTTTTCTTAGAGAGGTGCAAAACTTTCCTTGAGATTTAGTTGGCTCACGGTGTTGATGCAGTTTCCTGGCTGTCTGAGTACAAAAGGCCACAAGGCACTCTAGCTCCCTCTCTCAGGTTTCTGATCATATACTGGCAGCATGACCAATGCTGGGAATCTGGGATCGGCTGAATTAATCAACTCATTGGTGTCTACACTGAAAATCCTGGTTGAAAATCCTTCTCCTGCTATGGCTAAGTAAAACTCCTTTTGTTAACTGTTGAGTGACCCATCTGTATCTCATTTCATTTCAATATAGGATCTAAACTACTAGGACAAGTTTCAGTCTGGCTCAGCCCACATCTGATTTCCACGACCCATTCCTTGGCCCAGTTTAAGAAAATTGTTCTAGCCTAAAACACCTTTTTCCCCTAAAATTGCTCTTGAAATCAAATTGGCAAATATTTAATCATCACTATGTGCAAAATACTGTGCTGTGATATACGAAAGAAGACAAAACTACTGATCTCAAGGTACTTACAACCCAAATGGGAAAATAATAAAAAACAATAACTATACAAAATGTCTGAAGGAGAGAAACATGATTATTTGACAAATGCCTGGCATAGACCATGCATCATAGAATCATGAATTTAGAACTGGAAGAACCCTTAAAGGTCACCTCATTCAACCCCCTCGCTTTACAGATGAAGAAACTGAAGCCCAGAGATTTGACTTGCCCAAGGTTACATTGTTAGCATGACAGAACCAGGATTTGAATGGAGGTTCTCTGATTCCAAATGGAATTGTCTTTGGACTGTACCATACTGGATGGATTTCATTAAAAAAAGATCACCAAGCACTGGAGAAGTCTGTGGTTAGCTAATATAAACCTGATCTTCCTGGCGTTCATTTCTTCATCCATTCCTTCTCCCAACCTACATACTGTGAAACACATGATGTCTGGTACCTGACTATAATCTAAAATGATGATAAAAGGAGGGTTGATAGATTGATGGAGGAATCTGGAGGAAATCTAAAGGTAGATTGTCACAGCACCACATTGCCAAAGGGAAACAGATCTTTGCTCATCAGATTATCTACCCTAGAGAGAAGATAAAGGAATATGGTGGCATCAGCTCAAACATCCAGTAAGAGCCTTCCTGATATCCACCCTGTGGTGCTGTAACATTCAAATAAATGAAAAGTAAATGGTAGGAGAATCCATTGTCTTCTCTGCATTGACACATATACGAGAATGTTAGGCAACACTAAAATTCTGAATGTATGGTATATAGATTTCTTGTCATATATCATGTTTAATAGATGCATTTATTACTCACTATTAAATATTAAAACTACATTCCCTTGAAGCAATATAGGCATTAAGAAAGAACAAAAATGACATGCTATCTTTTTTTTTTGACGTGGTGAACATTGAAAACTACTCAGAATAAATACTAACTCAATCATGACAGGTGTGCCTGGAAATAGCATGGTACTTTCCTAGGAGAGCATGTTATTTTCATAGGCTTATAACAGCCTGCATACCATCTCCCTTCATAGAATAATTGGAATAGTACCAGACAAGAAATGAGGATCTCTGAGTTACATTCTGCCATGAAAGAACTGTGATCTAAGATAAGTAAGCCAGTCAGTAGAAAAATGTTTATTAAGTGCTTAACTAAGTTAAGCTCTGGGGATAAAAGGAAAACCAAAAGCATGGCTTTGCCCGCAAGGAGGTCATATCATATTCTAATGGAGAAGATAACATGCAAACAACCCTATGCATAAAGAATATTGATAAATGGGTAGATAGTGTTCTGCGTAAGAAATAGGCACTTGATCTTGATGCCTGTTTCTCATCTATTATAGAATCATAGATTTAAAGCTGGAAGGGACAGCAGGGGTCATAGTCTAATCATTTAATTTTTATGGATGATTTTATAGATTTTTAGATTTTTTATAGATTATATAGATTTTGTAGACTAAGGATTAAATGACTTCCCCAAAGTCACATGAAAAGAGTTAACAGTACTTAACTCATAAGTTGTTTTTGTTTGTTTTTAGAATATTATAAGAGAACAGAAAATGTGTTTTGAAAAGGTAAAATACTACACAAATGTAAATTATTATGTCAGAGTCACCAGACCCTAACACTTGATAGTTGTGTGAGCATGGGCAAGTCACTTAACTTCTCAGTATCCCAGATGATTTGCTACAACTATGTGAGTTCATTAAGATTAAGAACTGGAAGGAACTTAAGAAACCACAGAGTCCATCTGACCTCATACACAACAGATTAATTGCTGATCTACATCAGAAAGAGATTCCATACCAGGAATTCCTATACTAATCACAGGTCTGGACTAAAAACAAACAAAAAAATTATAGGAAAATGTTTGAATATTTCAAATAAATCTGTTATTCCACAGATTAACAAAATTACTCTTTTAACTAGGCCTGTAATAATGGAGCTGAGGGCAACCAAATGAAATTCGAATATGAAAGCCTACTCAGTTGTAACAGATACAAAGGACTTCTGTGTAGTGTTGAAAAAAATATGGGTACCATCTAAGCATGGATTCTGTAGCAACTCTCCTGTACTTGTGAGGGGCCTTTTCACTGATCAAGTAGGAGGATAGGATTGAAGGAATGAAGAGGTTTATATATCATATAATAAAGTCTTCCCATTTTATCGATGAGGAAACTAAGGCCCAGAGAGGACAAGTCATTTCTTCAAAGTCACTACAAAGTAAAAATGAGTGAGAATTTGAACTTAGGTCAGTGATCTTGCCACTACTAGTGGACACCATTTATTTTTGTTGTTCTTTGTTAATTTATCCACCTCTTCTCCATTAAGTGTGGGAGTCTCCTAAACTCTGTCCTGGAGCTTCTGCTTTTAAGTCTCAATGAAAATTTAGTCTTTGATGATCTCATTTTCCTATGTAGCCACCTTATTAATCTCCAAATTTGGGTAAATCCCACCATGTACTTTTTCCACTCATGCTCTTGAACTCTGAGAGAGAAAGTAATGAAGTTGGCTTAATTTGTTCTAAGAAACACCCATGCAAAGAACCCCAGTTATTGGATCATCAATCCTGATTAGTAATCCATTTATTCATCTCTAGTTGATGACTTACTACATTGCTCAAGGTGACAATTCCAATCATTTCCCAATATCCTCACATTCTACAGATAATCTTGCCTCCTCCTTCGCTGAGAAAATTGAAGTTATGTCTCCTCTCTACCTTCAAATTTTTGGCTTCTTCCATTTCTACTTCGCAGAAAAGGCATTCATCTTCCTTTCTAAGGTTTACTCTTCTATTTGTCTTCTGCCTCATCCTCTACTCTCTCCTGAAGAAAGAGCTTTAGATGATGCCATCACTTCTCCTCTGTCTCTTTTCCTGTCTCTCCATCTTATCTAACCTTCTCCATTGGCTCTTTTCATCTTTCCTACAAAAACAAATTTGTCAGATGTGTGAATTTAGAGAATCCACCCCAAAATGTTCACATAGAGTATTTGTGCCTGATCTGTGATAGAACATTCCAAGCTCATATTGGTCTGACCAGCCACAATCTGACACACCGTAACTTAACTCTAACATAGTGATGTCATTTCAGTCTTCTTCAAGAACAAAGGACAACAGACCTGTAAAAAATGTCTCTGAACAAATTCTAGAGCTGCAGAACCCACAAAATAGTAGAGGGAAGCAAGTCCCCAGACCAGGAGAGCCTGGATGGTTGTTGGGAAGGGTCTATTAAGAGAGGAACAAAGGACAACAACCAACCAGCCAACAAATGTATTTAAATAGAAAACCCTTGGAAGACTCTGGTACTTTTTAATGTATTACCTGTCCCATTCCTTTTTTTTCTTTTTTATTTATTTAATATATTTAGTTTTCAACATTGATTTTCACAAGAGTTTGAATTACAAATTTTCTCCCCATTTCTACCCTCCCCTCCTCCAAGATGGCATATATCCTGATTGCCCCGTTCCCCAGTCAGCCCTCCCTTCTGTCACCCCACACCCCCCCATCTCCTTTTCCCTTACTTTCTTGTAGGGTAAGATAGATTTCTATGCCCCATTGCCTATATATCTTATTTCCTAGTTGCATGCAAAAACTTTTTTTTGAACATCTGCTTCTAAAACTTTGAGTTCCAAATTCTCTCCCCTCTTCTCTCCCCACCCACCCTCTGTAAAAAGGCAAGCAATTCAACATAGGCCACATGTGTATCATTATGTAAAACCCTTCCACAATACTCATGTTGTGAAAGACTAACTATATTTTGCTTCTTCCTATCCTATCTCCCTTTATACAATTTTCTCCCTTGACTCTATCCCTTTTCAAAGTGTTTGCTTTTGATTACCTCCTCCACCTATCTGCCCTCCCTTCTATGGTCCCCCCTTTTCATCTTCTTCCTCTTTCTTTCCTGTGGGGTAAGATACCCAGTTGAATGTGTATGTTATTCCCTCCTCAGGTCAAATCCCATGAGAGCAAGATTCACTCATTCCCCCTCACCTGCCCCCTCTTCCCTTCCAACAGAACTGCTTTTTCTTGCCACTTTTGTGTGTCTTTACACCATTCTATCTCTCCCTTTTTCCCTCTCTCAATATATTCCTCTCTCATCCATTAATTTGATTTTTTTTAGGTATCATCCCTTCATATTCAACTCACCCTGTACCCACTGTCTATATATATACATATATATATATATATGTATATATATATATATATATGCACACACACACACACACACACACACACACACACATATATATGTGTGTGTGTGTGTGTGTGTATGTATATTCCCTTCAGCTACCCTAATACTGAGGTCTCATGAATTATACACATCATCTTTCCATGTAGGAATGTAAACAAAACAGTTCAACTTTAGTAAACCCCTTATGATTTCTCTTTCTTGTTTACCTTTTCATGCTTCTCTTGATGCTTGTATTTGAAAGTCAAATTTTCTATTCAACTCCAGTCTTTTCACTGAGAAAGCTTGAAAGTCCTCTATATTATTGAAAGTCTATATTTTGCCTTGGAACATTATACTCAGTTTTGCTCAGTATAATGAGTATAATCTGCTAAATCTTGTTCATCCTGATTGTGTTTCCACAATACTCAAATTGTTTCTTTCTGGCTGCATGCAGTATTTTCTCCTTGACCTGGGAGCTCTGGAATTTGGCAACAATATTCCTAGGAGTTTTCTTTTTGGGATCTTTTTCAAGAGGTGATCAGTGGATTCTTTCAATTTCTATTTAACCCTCTGGCTCTAGAATATCAGGGCAGTTTTCCTCGATAATTTCTTGAAAGATGATATCTAGGCTCTTTTTTTGATCATGGCTTTCAGGTATTCCAATAATTTTAAAATTCTTTCTCCTGGATCTATTTTCCAGGTCAGTGGGTTTTTTAATGAGATTTTTCACACTGTCTTCCATTTTTCTATTCCTTTGGTTCTATTTTATAAAATCTTGATTTCTCATAAAGTCACTAGCTTCCACTTGTTCCAATCTAATTTTTAAGGTAGTATTTCCTTCAGTGGTCTTTTGGACCTCCTTTTCTATTTGCCTAATTCTGCCTTTCAGGGCAGTCTTCTCCTCATTGGCTTTTTGGAGCTCTTTGCCATTTGAGTTAGTCTATTTTTTAAGGTGTTATTTTTTTCAGTATTTTTTTGGGTCTCCTTTAGTAAGTCATTGACTTGTTTTTCATGTTTTTCTTGCATCACTCTCATTTCTCTTCCCAGTTTTTCCTCTATTTCTCTAACTTGCTTTTCCAAATCCTTTTTGAGCTCTTCCATGGCCTGAGACCAGTTCATGTTTTTCTTGGAGGCTTTTGATGTAGGCTCTTTGACTTTGTTGACTTCTTCTGGCTGTAAGTTTTGGTCTCCTTTGTCACCAAAGAAAGATTCCAAAGTCTGAGTCTGAATCTGAGTCCATTTTTGCTGCCTGGCCATGTTCCCAGCCAACTATTTGACCCATGAGTTTTTCATTAGGGTATGACTGCTTGTAGAGTAGAGAGTACTTTGTCCCAAGCTTGAGGGTCTGTGCTGTTGTTTTCAGAGCTGTTACAGCCAGCTCTGCCACACCAGCACTACTCCTTCCCCAAGAACCGCCAACTCGGACAGGACTCAGAAGTGAGAAACTAGTTGAGAAATGATAAAGAAGTGGATTTGGATTTCTTTATTGGGAAATAAAATGTGAGAATAGAAAAGTGTCCAGTGATAGAGTGCACCTAACAAGGACTGGTAAAATTGTATTCATCTGGAGTCTTGCAATTCTATTGCAAAGGGCTTTAAACTGAAAACAAAAAAGAAATTGAGAAAACTACATAGATAGGTACACAGATGTATCTACAGTTGTAGGTATGTATGGTAGCTACATCATCGGAAGGATAGGAGTAGAAATTTGACACAAATGTATTTGTGATCTCAAAGTGAGTACTCCCTCCAATAGTACGAATTACAAATTACCCACATGTTTTCATTCTTTGTGACTCTTGCCCATCTTCTTCCATAAAGCCTATGTGAGGTGAAGGAACACCCAGGATGCTGGGGGCTTTCCTCTATATCTCTTGACATTGAGTGGATGCCAATGGAGCATGTGAGTTGTTGCAACATGGCCAGTCTAATTTATTTTCTGGTCATACATCTCTCTGAAAATAACCTTTATGCCACTTTTCTTACACAATTCTTCACAGTTAATATGTTGCATTCTAATCATCCTACCCTGCATCTTTCCATTAGCCTCTGGAGTGACATGCACCTTTAACTCTTTTAAGACCGTGGTATTAAATGATTTGATCCATATATCATCACCAGAAGAACATTGATAAAAAAAAAATAAAAGATGGGCCCTTGTTTTCCAAGACATGTTTTTCACTTCTCGTTCTATTATACATCTCTGCAGTTCTGAATGCCCTAAAATAGTCACTACTCCTATACACTTTCTCCTCTCTTGGCTTCCATGACACTGCTATCTCTTGGTTTTCTTCCTACTTATCTGACGATTCCTTATCAATCTCTTATGCTAGGTCATGCATCCTCTTAAATGCCCACTAAATGTGGGCATCCCCCACGGCTCTATCCTGGGTCTTTTTTTCTCTATATGATTCCTCTTATACTGCTCTGATCAGCTACCATGAGTTGATTATCAGTCTCTGTAGAAGACTTCTAAAGCTATGTATCCAGCTGAGACTCTCTCCTAAACTCTGTTCTGCATTACCAACTGCCTGATACAAATTTTCACCCAAATGTTCTAATGGAGTCTCAAACTCAACCTGTCCAAAATAAGATACATACTACTTCTCCAAAATCTTTCCCTCTTCCACATTTCACTATTTCCGTTGATCTTTCTAGTTATAATCTCGAAATTATCTTCTCTCACTCTTTATATATAGGGTGTTCCTAAAGTCTGGACACATAGGCAAAAGTGCATATTTTCAAGAAATGAAATGAATGAAATTTTCAACCACATTTTATTTAATTGGAATATTAACAAATAACATCTTCAACATGACTTCCATCATTTGTGACACAAAGGTTGATGTGCTTTGCGAGATTCACGTGAACTCGATGCAGTAACTCCACATTGCCATCAATTTTCCTTATGTCCAGACTTTAGCGACACCCTGTACAATCAGTTTCCAAGTATGTGAAGTTGGAGAAGATAATTTCAGGAACTGGAAATGAGGTCAGTTCATTTCACTCATTCCACCAATATTTAGCAGCAAATGCACTCTAAATGGAGGTCATATGATCAGGGTTACCACCACATTAACAAAAAGTGGAGAGGACCCACACGTAGTTATATAACAAAGTTGGGGTTATTGAGATACATTGCACAGCATCTATATCCATGAATGATGGAGAGGAGTGTCCCCTTATCCCCTTAGTGGTACCTTCCCCCCCCCATTCTGACTTTTTAGTTCCTTTTTATGTGCTGTCTTCCCCCAATAAATAATGGATGCATCTAAAACATCTCCACACCTGTGCTCTTCTCTCCACTCACACAGCCTCTACCCTAGTTCAGGCCCTTATCTCCTCTCATCAGAACTATTACAATCACCTCTTAATTGTTTTACCTGTTTGTCAGTCTTTCCACTTCCCAAGCCAACCTGCATACAGCTGTCCAATTAATATTCCCAAAATACATATCAGACCCTGTCAACTCCTAACTAAAACACTGTCAATAGTTTTCTATTATCTTTAGGGTAAAAACACAAAATGCTTAGTCTTGTTTAAAGCCCTCCGTTGCCTGCCTTCCACTTACCTTTCCAATGTTATTTTGTATGACTACCCTTTAAGCACTCTCTTTTAGGAAGCATCGTGGTTGTTCACAGTGCTCGGTATTCTGTGTTACCTTCCATGCTATGTACCCTCTCCAGATGGGTACCCAGTTCTGAAGTGCAGAATCCCAACTTCCTTCAGTACCATATGAGACCTTTCGTAATTCTACCCTCTCCAGGTGTTAGCACTCTCTTTTTGGCATATATTTTATATTTAGCTATTTGGGTTTACAGTATATGCCATTCCCTGAGGACAGAGAATGTTTTGTCTTTGCATACCCGGCACATTTAGAACAGAATAGAATACAACCAAATGAATATATCCTATATGTTAGTGGTGTCACACTCAAATAGAAACAGGGCCTCAAACTGACACATAAGGATCCCTGAGGGCTGCATATTAACTTGGTTTTAAAATGTAATGTTACTTCTGTTTTATAATTTTTGTTTATTTTATTAGTTCCCAATTACATTTTAATCTGGTTGACAACTTTACGACACATACCTTAATCTACCTTCTTAAAGCAAAGCTTTTTCACTTACTATATCAGTAAGGCAAGATTCATGACCCAGAGGATGACCATGAACATGCCTATATGGTTCAGAATCACAAAGTATGAAAAACTCTCTAGGTAGAAGGCAGAGGAAGTTTAACATTTATTTGGGCACCAAAGAATCAAATCCCAGAACCAATAATTCCAATTCGATATAGCAGTAATTGTATTCCAGAACCAGTAAACCCACATCAGTGTAGCAACAAGGAGATTAAAACACACTATTACAGCAAAGAGCCAAGTCATCCTGTAACCTTACCCCCCCCTGCTAGGGCCTTCCCATAAACAATCACTCACAAATCCTAACTGTTTGCCTGTGTCCTATCCCACCTCAGTCCTCTGGTCTGCAGCTCTCTGGTCTCCACTCTCCCCTCAGCACTCTCTTATGCAGCACTGTGGACTCGGAGTTCTTACTCCTTCTCCTTGGGCTGAATTTTAAAGTCGAGCTTCTTTTCTGACTTCTGAATTCTCAGTTCTCAATAACTACCTTCTGGGTGTATATGTTCTTTTTAGGGTCCTAGGGCTTCATGCCCAATAGGCAAAAGAGTGTGAAAAAGATCTTTAATCACTGATTGGCATCACAAAAGTATGGGCTGCCTCTCTTAACTGGCCCCACCTGAGGCCTATTGAATGGGTGGGAAAGATCTTCAATGACATCATCACCACACTTCACTGTTCAGAAATGGTCTGTGGCTCCCCATTACTTACTAAATAAAGTCTAAACTCCTTAAGTAGATATTCAAGATCTTCCACATTTAGGCCCTAACTTATCTTTCCATAATAATTTCTTACCTATCCGTATTCTGTGCCCTGTCCTTCAATTAAACTGGACAATTCATGTTTCCTAGCCTTCATTTTCACTCTTCCCCTCATACTTGGAATGCTCTTCCCATAGTTCCACCAATACTTCCTTCATATACATCCTTCAAAGTCTATTTAGAATACTGCCTCTTCCACGAATGTCATCTCTGCCTCCTCTGACCTCTCAATACTTTGTACCTCAGTTACTGTTTTTTTCTACTGTTTTTTTTATTCTACCCTATATCATAGGTATTTGGATAGGTTTTTATCTCTTCTAACAGAGAGTAATCTTCTTAAGAACAGGGCCCAATTTTATCCATCTTTCTATTTCTTAGAGGCCTGGCTTAGTGGTGTAAATAGGAAACAGTAAATATTTGACAAATTTAACTGAATATTCATTTATGTATTATCATGTGTCAAAAATATTCACATTGGAATCAGAGATTTTGAAATCAGAGGTGTCATTTCAACTTTGAAAACTAACTGGCTAGGTCTTTAACACCTTCACAACTAGTGTTTTGCACAAATTAGCAGAATCCTCTGCCACTCCCCATTTAACCAGAAGGCAAGCTTTTAATGTCTACCTTTCCTCTCCAGGAGAAGCCTGGAGGTTGGCTAGTTACTGGGTTTAGTGCTGGGGACTTCTGGGTTTTGCTCAGTCTTGGCTCCAACACTTAATAAGTGTGTCTGCACTTTGTTCTCTATCTTGCTTTCTCCATCTGTAAAATGAGAAAATGGTACTTGCACTATCTCTCGTAGGGTTTTTGTGAAGAAAGTACTTGGAAAAAAAAGTACTATGTAAATGTGAATTATTGTTATTCTAGGGCTAGTTTCTGCCCACTTATATAGAGCAAATGTTAGAAGTAGCTAATATGGGACAGTCCCGCACCTAGTTAATTCAACCAGGTAAACTTGCAAAAATTTTCTAGAACCAATGGAGCTGTCACAACAGATGTGACTTTTTCAGAAGACCCTGGGGTTTGTCACTTAGAGCCTATGCTCAGATTTTCTACGTCCCCCCATCCCCCTCAATCTTGAGGCTCTAAAGTACATATCTCCACACTACTCACACACATGCTACAGCTCACTTTTTGCTCCACAATTTTTTCCAACCACCAGCCTCCTATGCCCTATGTTAATAATCCCAGTGTTTTCTCTAGTGCTCCTGACTAGTCCTACCAGACTCTAGTCCTACCATACTCATCAGGACCCACCATGTCTTGCTTCATGTCGGGATTTCTTCAGGCCATATCTGCTTCTGCCTGCTCTAAGATGGGCTTCCTAAAGCTTCACAGGACATATCACAACCTGCCAGGAAATTGGGCCTCAAGAAAAGACCTTGTAGTCCCCTGCTTCCCTCTGTAAATCTCTTTCCAGCCACTAATACTATGACCTCAGTCCTTGATGATTAGCATACTACTCCCTCAGATTCTCCCTATCCCATGGATGCTGAAGCCAGTGTCATTACATAAACTCCATTCCCTATCCTTCTACTACCTGTTCCTTTACTCCCATCCCCACTCTGATCCTACTCTGCCAAATGTCCCACTTCTGATCTACATGTCTTTTCCATTGTGTTCTTAAAAATACCTGTTCCATAATTAATAAACTTGCTTTCATTTTAGATTTTTCCCCCTTTCCTTCTCCTTCCATTTATTGGCTCCCACTAACATCTGGTTGACACTGCATCCATGACCACATTTTCCATACTGGGATTCACTTTCGTTCATATGCCTCGATTACAGTGGTCATGACAGTGGAGTCAGAATATTCTTTGATCCCCATTGCCACTTTCAGCCTATCTCTCTATGATGATTGCTTAGCAACCTCTCCTTCTTTAAAGTTCATCGATTCTGGTATTGGTTATTTCCCAACCCTCCGGACACTCTCTTTCTCAATTAGTTCAATACCTGGATCACAGTCTTTCTCTCTGCTCAAACTGCAACCTTCATACTAGGGGACTTCAAGATACTTATTGACTCTCCCTTAAATACCCAAACTTACCTTTTCCTCAATCTGTGGGCCACATACTGACTTAGTTTTAAAATGTAATTTTATCTATGTTTTATAATATTTTTGTTTGTTTCATATTTCCCAATTACATTTTAATCAGGTTCAGGTCACACTGAGAAGTATAGAAGTAGTAGTAATACTTAGGAGTAATAGAAGGCTACATGCTTGATACCTCTGGGCGTGTCTCCTCTCAGTCACCCAGGCTTCCAACCTCAGTTTCATTCTCCTCATTTGCACTGACACCCCTGCCCCATATCCAACCTGTTGCCAAATCTTGTCATTTCTACTTTCATATCATCTCTCATGTAAGTCCTTTTCTCTCCACTCACCCAGCCTCCATCCTGATTCAGGCTCTCATAATCTCATGATTGGACTTTTGCAATAGCTTTCTGATTGGTTTCCCTACCTTGTCTCTCTTTTAATCCATCTTGCACTAAGCTTCCTAAAGCACAGGTCTGACTATGTCACTCCCCTACTCAGTAAATTCCAGGGACTCCCTATGTTCTTCAAGATTAAATATAAAATCCTATTTGGCATTTAAATCCCTTCATAACTTGGCCCCTTGTTGGCTTACTGACCAATGGTGAATCCTAAACAGAAGTACGAAGTAGGCCAAAGTTTGTTTTCTGTGGTCACCCATTTCCTAGTTCTGAAAAAGTTGAAAGTTGCCATTCCTCCCCATATACATTTTGTTACACACACACACACACACACACACACACACACACACACACACACACACAAACACCAATACCCTCATTACTATCTAGCAGTCAGCAAACTAACTTTCCAGGATAGCATCTTATGCTCCAGAAATCTCTCACCAAAATCCTCCAACCAACTTACCTCTTCTGCATTATAATCTGGCAGGGTTTTGCTGAGTGACTGGTTTGCTTAACTGTTGATACCTTCTTTATGAGATTTTATTAGAAATAGGAAAAGGAACACTGGCCTCGGAGTCATAGGACTTTTCTTACCTGGGATCTTCAACTAAATGGCTGTGTGCAACATAAAGGCAATTCAATTACCCACAAGAACCTCACTTTTCTCATCAGTAAAATGGAAGGAGAGGAGTGAAACAGAAATTGATGATCTTATAATGGTCCTTCTAATACTAAAATCCTATGATTCTCACATTGTACTATAATCATGCTGGCTCAATTAATTTGTATTTTAGAAGATGGCTCTTAGAGATCATTACCTTAACCCAAAGTAATGAACTTGTAATGGTGAACATTTCAGACATCTTTGTAGATGTTAAGGAGGGGAGAAAAAGGGAGGAAAGAGTATTTTTGAGCAGAGGGACCTTTTGCCTATACCCCTTAAATAATGCCACCTTCTCTTCATACCTGTACCCCTGAATACCTACTTTTGCTTGGCCCTCTGTACTTGCAGCACCAGAAATATTATAAGCCTTGGTTTCCCTAACTTAAAAAAATAATTGTAGAAACTAGGAATCGTAGTTCTTCTAATTCAAAGAAGAATATCTTTATAAATAAACTACCAGCAACATGTAATTATAGAATGTCAGAACTGGTTGGGAATTTAGTTGGCATCTAGTCCAACTGTCTTATATTAGTAATGAGGAAACTGAGACCTGAACATGCAAAGTGCTTTGTCCAAGATCATACAGCAAGATGTAAAGCAAGAAGTAAATCCAAGCTGATATCACTTAAATCCTGAAGTTATATGATATTTGAAAACTCTAGAGTGAAAAACTAGACTTCCAAGAGATAAAGCACTGTTTGCCTAGTTCTCAGGTCCTCCACTGCCCACAAGGCACTTCATTATTAAGTTAGACCAATGTTATAGGTCCCGACTGGGATAACCTCAGAGTTATCTGATTTCTTGAGCATCTTTTGGAGTGAGGGTAACATAAACACAGGCCTGATCTTTCCAGCCTGCTATGCTTGTCCCATCGCTCAAGCCCTTGGCTCCTCCATGAAGCAGGTGACCACAACCTTTCCCTCGTCTGAGCTCATAGCAATTATTGTGATATTGTGTTTGTTGTATTGTTATTTAACTCTTTTATTACATCTTTAATTTACTTCTTACATACTTATGCCTCATCATCTCCAGGGACTGGAGGTGATTATAATTCTTTGTTTTCTTCTACAGCACCTAGTGGCTCTATAACTAGCTAAGCTTGTGCACAATATAAGGATATAAAATTAGACTAGTGAGGAAGGGCATGTGTGCTCATACACACACAACACACACACACACACACACACACACACACACATACACTCCACCATCATCACTATCATCATAACGGAATGGTGCACTTGAAATAGTAGATATGTATCTACGCTCTTCAGTTTTGCCTAACTGAGGCAATTCGCTTTGACTTGTTACAGCTCTGTTACCTAACACAATGCCCTACATAAGCAAGCACTCAATATAGGCTTGATAATTGAATTCCCTGTATGCTATCAATTAATTAAAAAATGCAAACAAGCCCCTCCTGGGTGGCATGATAGAAATCAGCATCCTATTGTGGAGTAAAGAAAGATGTGGTATCACAGGACTTTGAGTCTGACCCCAATTCTGCTACTTAAAAACCTGTGTGACCTCCGGCAGGTTCAATTAACTGCTTTTTTTTGGCTTCCATTTCCTCATTCATAAAACGAGGGGACAAAATCTCTAAAGCCCCTTCCAACTCTCAACCCTATGAAAACAATCCCTGTTTAAACAAAATGAGGCCCTGCTTCCAGGACTAGAGGAAAAACTGGATCTGGGCACAAAATATTTAGTCAGCTAGGTTCACCATGGGTTACCTTAAAACCCTATGAGCAACAAATATAGTGCTTCCAGGTTCTAGCCACATGGCTCCACCATGTGGATGACTGCGGCGTGCCATGATGACCAAATATTTTTCCTAGTCCAGTTTGCTGTTGGCATGTAGACTATGCCTGAGGATGTTTTTCTGGAAGCAGGAATAAATAATACTAATGCTATCAACAGTGATATCTTTGAATATAAGGGAGAATCATCTAGTGTACTGACATCTTGGAAAGGTCTAGAATACGACACTTTATTCAAAATATACCTTTTTTTGCCTTATATGTTAAATGAAAATTTGTATAATAAAATTTCTTTTTAATTCACTTTTGTGTAGAACATGCATTAAATTGGTGTCTATTAGCTTTTATAGTGTAAACAATATCTCATAAAGAAAAAAGAATGTCCTTATGTTATGGCTTTACAGGTTTTTGGCTTGAAATATTTTGCAAAAAAAAAAGAATAACATTGAAAATGTGAATTATTATTCACATATGAGTTTAAAATTCTTAGAAAATAGTTTCACAAAACTCTGATTCTTTGGAAAATATTGGAAAATAAAGGTGGAAAATTTAAACCAACAAGCTACCTTTTTTTATTATATCAGAAGTTACTTATCCTAATTTACTAATCAAAAATTCTGCTTGAATATTCAAGATTTGATTCTTAATGGCAAAATAAAACATTTTCTTCACCTATAAACTTTTATATTTGACTGACTATTGCAATTAATCGATATCTGTTGCAGTGAATTCCAAAAGGGAAACTGTAAGACTGAAATTAACATCACATTTCAAATTTTTAGCCTTAGGACAATTTGCTCAATGAGCAATTCCTTCAGTTCATAATTTAGTTGGACTTTTCATCTTTAAGGATGTCGCAAGTTTATATTTCAGTTATACAGCTTGATTCAATGTAAATTACATGATTTGCATTTTGCTTTATTAATGTAGCTTTCTTAGTTTAATGGAACTTTGAAACAAATGTTCTGTTTGTAGTATACAATATTTGAATCTCAATATTTGTGAAAAATTAAATTAGTTATGAAAATGTCAGTGTTCCACTTCAGGTAATGATGTTCCACTGACAACAAAAAATCCTGAGGTGAATAAGAAGTATGTATTCAACAAATTCATTCAACAAATATTTACTGCATGATCACTGTGTGCCAGGCATTTTGCTAAGTACTGTGGGGAATATAAAGAAGCATAAGACATGCACTCTGCTTTCTAGGAGTTTACAATCAAGGTGAGGGGAGAGAACATAAACACATGAAAGGTTTTTAAAAATAACAGAATCATGATATATATGATAAGGGCCAAGTGAGTGGTTGAGTCAGTAAATGCTTGTCAGTGCTCAGAAGAGAGATCAGGGTGGACTGGAGTATTCATACAAAGCTATATAGGGGAAAGGTCTTGAAATTTGGCTTTAAATGATAAGTAAAGTTTGAACAGCCTGAGAGGAGGAGACAAAGCATTGTAGGGCCTGAGAGGAGGAGAGAAAGCATTGTAGGAAAGGAAAATGATGTGACCGAAAGTGAAGGGAGGTATAAGTAAAATGAGGTTGAAATATTCCAAGGAAATCAAGCAGTTAAAAATAAATGTTGAGAACATTTCACAGACTCATAGTATCTGACATCAAGTTCAACCTATAACTAAACTTCTACAATATACCTGACAAGGAGTAAACCAGTCTTTGTTTGAAGACCTTCAGTGACGAGTAACTCACTACCCTATAAAGTTGCCGATTCCACTTTTAGACAACCCCAATTGTTGGAAAGTGTTTTGTTCTATCAAGCCAAAATCTGCCTCTCTGTAATTTCCATTCATTGCTACCAGTTGTTTGCTCTGAGCTCAAATAAAAGTCCAATTCCTCTTCTACCAGGTAGAAGAAGAATATATCTCCCTCTCTTCTCAAGGCTAGAAGTTCCCAATTCCATCATACAAAATGATTCCAAAGCCCTTGAACATCTTAGTCATCCTTCTCTGGAAACCCTTTAGCTTATCACTGTCCTTCCTAAAACATGGTATCTAAAAGTAAACGCAGTATTCTAGGTATGGATTATCACCCCTCTCACTTGGATACCAGAGATCTAGTAATATAATCAAAAATTATTTTTGGCTTTTTTTCTCCTCCCTTGGTTTGATTTTTGAACCCAAGTACATCAACTTAAATGTATCTCTGTGGAATTTCACATTATTAGAGTTGGCCCATTCTTCTGCCTGGCAAGATTTGGGGGTGATGTTAATTCTCTTGTCATACATTTTAACTAGGTCTGTCAGCTTTGTGTCATCTACAGATTTAATAAGCACATTATTTATGTCTTCACCTAAATCATTATTAAATACATTGGTCAGAACAGAACCAAGGAGAGGTCCTCTAGGCAATCCACTAGAGTACACTAGAGTCCTCCCTCCAGGCTAAAATAAATCCATTAATCACTACTCTTTGAATTTAGCCATTCAACCAGAGGGCAGAGGAGTATGCTTTCATGATCTCCTTCCTTATCTTGGGGGCTTCATCTCCCTAGCAAGCACTTTCATTCTGTCCTTCTCCATCTAAAAACCATTTTCCTTAAAGGACCTAACAGAAGCAAGACAAAAGCTTAATAGTTTTGCCTTCTCTTCGCCCTATCCACCCATCCTATGCCTTCTTTGATTTTCCTTTTGTCCCCAACATGGCTTATTTTAGAGTCCTTTTTATTGTCCTTAGCAGTTGTCATCAGCCTGAGCTTTAGCACATCTTATATTTTCATGTTTTAAATTTTTTTTTATCTTGTCTGCACACAACAAGCATTTCCCACAAACAACCCAACAGAGAGGAAGAAGGTGTCCTTGAAATTTGAAGGTATAGTGTCACCTTTTCAAAATGTAATCTTTTCAGTGAGTTCTATTTTATTATGGTCATCCTCTAAAATGGCAACAAAATAAAGAAAACTGGACAATGGTATGGTTTATCACTATGTAATTAGAGAAAACTGTTCCAAATGGCAGTGAGATTATTTCACCATTTCAGCCAGAAAAAAAATCCAATTTATTAATAATAAAGTTTCATAAATATCTGTTAGGTTTCTATCATGTTGATGATCTACATATATTTTCACCATTTGATTTAAACAAAATATTAAGCATTTACCATGTATATAACATATATTAGGCAGTGGGTGTAAGGAAGGTATTGATTTCCCTTAAACTGGCTTTAGAGGTATATTTTAATTGCTCTGTATTTTCCCATAGGTGATCACGGGTTCACAATTTAGTTGTACTTCACATAATGCTAATTGCCTTTGCCTTCAAGGAGATTACCATCTAAGAAAACAACATAAAGCAAGAACAGAAGAGGAAGAAATCTTCATTTATTTAACCTTGTAACACTTGTGGTGGATAAAGGTTACCTGATTCCCAGACTGCTCTCTTCTTTCATATGTTTTCAAGCCCTCCTGCACACAGTTAATAGCCCTGGAACTAAAATCAGATTGAATCCAATGAGATCACATTGGGGATAGGACAAAAAATAAATCTAATAATGTCCCATCTCTCCTTTCTATTTCCTTTCTGCTTTTAATAGTAATCTATTTTGGGGGAAAAAAATTCAGTGTATCTATCACAGAGAAATTCCCTGTATTCTCAGAGACTACAGATGTGGGAAGCAAAAGGCAGCATGACTAGTGGGAATATAGTCAAAACTAATAAAGATGGGTGGAACCAATGCAAATTTGGCATGCCAAATAGGATTTGGCTAGGGTCGAGGGACGGGACTAATCATTTTTGAAAACTTTGCAAAGCTGTGCTAATGAAATGTTCAAAAGTCAGAAATATGTGTCAGTGGCTTGGAGGTACAGTTTTATGTCAGGTTTTAAGGAGCAGGGAATTCTATTGTTTGTGTTTTACCTAACTTTTAAAAACTTTTTTAACTCTCAGAAAATATTTAAAAAGTATCTACGTAGTGGTAAGAATACTAGATTTGGAGTCAGGGGATGGGGAATTAGATCCTGGTTTTGTAAGTTGCTACTTGTGTGACCTTGGACAAGTCCTTTCACTTTTGAATAAGAGGGTTGGACCAGATAACACTTCAAGTGCCTTCCAGCTTTAGATCTGAGATCCTTTCAGTTCAAAGTCTATGATTCTGTTTCGAGGCTATGTTGATACAACTGCATAGCATAAACCATAGACTTACTAGCTCACTCACTTTATAAGCAGGGCTGACCTCTAGCACAATTTTCACTGGCTTCACCCATACTGATAAGGTCATACTAAACCTCCTTAATCACCTTCATCTGCCATTACTGAGAGCTGGGGTAAGCAGGAGACACTTTTCATTAACCTAAAACTTAGCGTGGTAGGATCATTGATTTAGAGGAGGAGGGGCCTTTGATGTCAAGTCCAACTCTTTCGGTACTCAAGACAAGAGAAGTTAAGTGACTTGCATGGGCTCTCACGTTTAGTAAATAAATACGTAAAAGAGGATTTAATGCAAGGCTATGCTAGGGACCTCAAACAGACAGGCTAGAGCCAAGTGCTAACAATGTGAGAATTTACACCGTTGACGTACTGTTCTGTCTAGAGCCAGTCTACGCTCTAGATTTAAGAAAGTGATGAAAAAAATGCTAATCATGCAGATTAAACTTAAAAGTGCATCATGTGTCTGTTTCCCCCAAAGAGACCCAGTGGTTTAACAGCACACCTTGATTTAAGCATACCCAGGTCTCCCTGACCTCAAGGCCAGCACTCTATAAATGGCGCCATGTTGGGGATGTTGGGGAAGTTCGAGATAAGGAGGGTGAGCTGAAAGTGCCATACTGGTAGCAACTGGGTACAAGTAATAAAATATGATGACAAAGAAGAAGGCACTACTGCTGGCTGCCATTGCTTCCCCATTGTGAACTGGGATAAGCCATGGAGAATGAAGCATGGAAAACAGATCCATCAGGTTCGACTGAGGTATACTAGGAAATCCCAGGCTTACCGTTGGGACCTTCAGCTTAGAGATGGTACCTAGAGCTAACACATTCAGTTTCCTTATGAATATGAGAAAAACTTTTCATCTTCCTTGTACTTTACTCCCCCTTCCTATATTCTGTAATACAGGCAAACTGGATTTCTCTTTGCTCCTCACCCAAATAGCACTCCTCGCATCACCTTATAGAATCCTCGTCTTCCTTTAAGATGCAGCTAAAGCACAACTTTCTGTGAGGAGTATTTCCTAATCACTCCACTTCCTAGTTCTCTCCTTTCTAAATTAATTTACATTTAATGACTTCATATTGATTATATTTATTCCATAGTCACTTATATTTGAACTTGTTCTTTCTCATTTCAATGTAAGCTCTTAGTGAGTAGGGAATGTTTAATTCTTTGTATTTTTATCCCAAGAACTGTGCACAATTCCTGACATAATAAATGTTTGTTGATTAATTGATCGATTTATCAATATACAAGATCAGACATTACATGATGAATATCATAGTGACCCGTGAAAGCAGATAAAAAATGCTAGGAAAATTGAGGAAGTTTGGCAGAAATTAGTTTTAGATCAGAATCTAACACTATATGTAACAAAATAAGATCCAGACAGATTCTTGGGCTGAACATAAAAGATAGCATCATTAAAAAAAAAAAACTTTGGGAAGGTAAGAAGGTACCTTTTACAAGGATGGCTGGAGGACAGCACTAGATAGAGTGATTATAGAAGGCAAAATAGACAGTTCGAATAACATGAAGTTTAAAACAAAATCAATGTGGCCATGTTAAGAAGAGAAACCATGGAGATCAATAATCCTCTCCTAAGTCTGCTACTGACTTGACAGAAGACTTGCCTACTGTGTGCCAAGCACTTGTAAGCACTTTACAAATGTTATCTCCTTTTTTCCTCGCAATAACCCTGTGAGGTATGTGCTGCTATTATCCCTCTTTTACATTTGAGACTGAGGCAACAGAGTAGTTAAATGACCTGCCACATAGTTAGCAAATATCTGGGGTCAGACTGGAACTCAGGTCTTCTTGACTCCTTCCTAACTCCAATGTTCTCTATCCACTTTGCCACCTAGCAGCCATCTCACCCTGGATCATCTTTAAGTGCTTCAGACCTCCTCATCCTAAAGTGATGCTCCTGACCTAGAGACTTTGCTCCCTGGAACATGCCTCTACCATGTTGGCCCCTTTTCCTATTAGTAAGTTCTTCCAAGGCCTCCATTTTGGAGGGCCCAGGCCAACTAACCATCATTTCCCTCCTGGTTCTTCTGACTTTCCAAACTTCATAACCAAAATGAAAATGGTTTATCTTAGCAAGTCTGTGGGGAAAAAAAAGACACATTAAGGCATTGTTGGTAGAGCTATGAACTGATCCAACCATTCTGGAAATCAATTTAGAATTATAATTGGAAAAAATTGTGAAATTTTATATATTATTTGATGCAACAATATCTCTTTTTGGTGTATAACCCAAGGAAATCAAAGACCAAGAAAAAGGTCCCATTTATTAAAAAAATATTTCTAGTGGCATTTTGTGTTGTAACATAGAACTGGAAATAAAATGAATGTCCACCAACTGGTGAATGTCTGAGCAGACTGAGCAAATATAAAATACATACATAATATAAATATTGTATACTATGCCACAAAAATGATGAATATTGAAGAATTCTGGGAAACTTTGGAAGATTTATATGACTTGATATCAAAATAAACAGAAGCAGGAGAACAGTTTACACAATTACCACCACAGTGAAAAGAAAAACAACAATGAAAGGCTTTAGTACTCTGATCAGTACAGGGACAGTCTATGAATTCAGAGGACTGGTAATCATAAGAGGAGCTTCCTTCTTTTCAGCAAAATGAGACCTATATTGTAAGATATGGCCAATACATCCTTTTGTTTTGTTTAGCTGTTCTCCTTTGTTATGAGGGACAGCTATCTTGCAGGGGTTGAGGAGTGTTATTGGGAAATGCCAGCAACATTTTTTAAAAAGAACAGAAACAAAACATTTTAAAATATGCACATATACCTTATATAAATTGAATAAATGTCTCATGCACATTATTTTCCAAATGTATATAGCAGAAGCTGGGAATTAATAAAATATAAAGCCATTTAAAACTGTTACTGAATTTTAAAGCTAAAGGATGGCAGAACTTTGGGTGAGTCTAGAAGGTAACGTAACAAAAGCATCTTTTTTGCTTGTTTGTTGTTTGCTAATCTGATTCTGTCCCATTAAAGGCTATAGGTTTGGAATAATATTTGGCCCCTTCACGTCTATGTTTATTTGACTGGTTTTGTTGACAGTCATTAAGTTATAACAAAAATATTTTAAGTGCAGCTGAACATGACATTATTTTCAATGTTTTAATGAACCTATGATTTTGCAGGTACTCCTGTGGTACAGAAAGCAACCTATCCAAGTCTTCTCATGAACTCTTACCTATATTTTCCCATAAGTACTACAAAGAGGGTCCATCAAATATGTGTGGGGCCTTCTGCTAGATTTCTTAACATTGCTAGGGTGTTAAGGCTAGAGCATGAGGCTATCCATCTGATATCCCTTGCATTCATTACATGACAAGCCAAACTCCTTGGAAATTTTCCTTTTCAAAGATGGCAAATTTTAGAAACCACCTGAAAAACTGTAACCTTTTTGAAGATTTATGTTACAGAATTTTTGACCTCAGCCAATTCTTGAAAAAAGCAAAAAACTAATTTCTGAAGTCGTAGTGTTACAAGGCTTAAAAATACTAAGCTGCCATTTTGACATGGTTTAGAGTACTCAGGGCAGCTATGTTAAGATCCTCAATACTGTTCAATAGAACAGAGGAAAGATGTCCAATGCCATATCGCAGATGCGAGGATCACTTCAGAGAGAAATAATTAAAAGAGCAATATCTGTGGAACAGATGAATAATGCTTGACTGACCCAAGTGACCAGGGGATTGGTAATGTCCTGTGGTTTGACACCTACCAGTGTGTGAGCAACAAGGATACTCATCAACTTACTAGAGACAGTACTTCTTACAGGAAAATCAGTGAATATGAAGGACAGAGTTGGAAGAAACAAATACAAGTCAGCTGTGTACTCAGGACATCTCTTTAGGGTGGATTAAGATCAAAAGATAGGACACTTCTGGTTAAGATGGCAATGTGAAAGTTACAGAAAAGTTTACTACACATATACCTGCAAAAGAAAACTGAAGAATAACAGAAGTAAGCTCTTTCAAACATCCAGGAACTCCACAAAACACAACCAGAATCTAGTGGAGGCAGGGAAGGAGTTTACACTAGGGAAGGTAACACAAGCCCTGATAAATTGATCTGAAACCAGCAAATGCTATAAGGGAGAAATGCCAGGGAAGATATGAATAAACAGAAGAAAACACTGAATACAGTGAAGAAATACTATGGATTAAAAGTGGTAATCCCAGACAAAAAGGGGAGCTCCATAACAAGTACAAACAGAATTGTAGAGAAAAAAAATGGTCTGGTCACAAGGACTATAAGAGGAAGCAATAAAGTAATAGATTTTAATATAATTAGAATTGAAATAAGAGCCCAGAAGGAAAATTTTGGAAGAAGAATAAGTAACTTAAAAGAGAAAATAGAAACCCTTACCTAAATAGTGGGCTCCCTGAAAAACTGAAAGGAATAATCAGAACTAAATGACTTTATGAGACATCAAAGATTATTAGAACAAAATCAAAATATTATAAAAGAAAAAAAAAAGGTAAAGCACCTACTATCAAAAACAACTGACCAGGAAAACAAAAGAAGAGTCATTATGAGAATTATCAAACTCCCTGAAAACTGTGGCCAGTCAAAAAACCTGGACATCATATTTTAAGAAATCATAAAAGTTCCCAAATATATTAAAAGCAGAGGGCAAAGTGAAAATAGAATCTTTATTTCAGCTTCTGAAAGAAAACCCAGTCTAAAAATACCCAGGATGCCATAGCTAAATTCCATAATTTCCAAATCAAAGAAAAATTATGTAACCAGAAAGAAAAAAGGTCACATATCAACAAAACACAGTAAGGAAGACACAAAACTTGTCAGCTACTATATTAAAGGAGAGAAAATATTGGAATACAATATTCCAAAAGGCAAAAGATAAAGTCCTACCACCAAAAATACCTTACTCTGTAAAAATGAGTATATATCCTAGAGTGGAAAAATGGATTCTTAATTGAGTAGACTTCTAAATACAGCAAGTCTATGTAAAGCTATTAGTGACATTCCAGGGAACTCAGAGTTCCCCTTGAACTCTCCAAGGAAATGGTAATTCATCTCTTGGGCCTTCAGGAGAAGCACCCATAAGGTGTTTGATGGGTCCCCCGATCTACCTCCATCCCATGACAACAGCAGGAACGCTGGGTGTTACATATGTTAATAAAAAAATAGCTTTCCTCTGAATTGCAACTTTATAAGTGCTATCATGTGACTCCAGATGGAGAAAGATGGGTCCTTCTCTATCTTAGTACCATGGTGATACCACTGCTGTGACCTATTATAAGAGCTGAGTAGAAACTCTGCAGTGCAAATGGGGGGAAAATATAGTCATATCTGAGCAACTGTCAGAAGATAAATTATGATGAAGTGCTTACTACCTAGTAGGGGAAAAGAAATAAGTGCCCCTTCAAGAATCTCACTATCTTCAAAGGGCACAGTAGGTATTAAGAAACTTATAAACACAAGAACGGCATGTAATTTTTATTTTGGCTTGTTGGTTTTAAGGGAAGAAATAAAAGGGAAGGAAAAGGAATACACTGGGAAAGATATGAGGAAGAATGGGGAGGGAGTTACTATTTCATGTAATTAGAACACATAAGAAGAAGTATATGCAATCATGGAAGACAAGGTAGGGGAGTGAACAGTTTATGGCCCTCATTCTTATTTGGTAGGTATAGTGAACATAAATACAAAGAGTTTGTGTGTAGAAATACATTAAATTCAAAAAGAAAACAAGCAAGAAGAAGGAAAGGGAAGATAAGGAAGGAGTTTAGACAAGGAAAGGGAATAATTATAAGCAAAATAAACCTCAGCTTCAGAAGGTGGATTATAAAAAAGGGATTAAAAAGAATCAGAGAACAAGGTCTTGATTTAGGGTAGAGAGGGGTAGGGAAGAGGGGGAAAAAAAACATTTCACTTGCAAATTACTAGTTTTTCTCAGGTTTCATCTCTTTATCCAGCTCCTTCTTCTTAGCAAAGAACAGATGAGGGAAGAGAGAGAAAATAATATAAAAAAGATATGATGAAAGGAAACACATTTAATCATAATATGAATGTGAATGGGATGAACACACGCCAAAACAAAGGAATGTAGGATACTGTATTGGAAAAATCTATAAATGTGTTTATAAGAAACAGACAAAACATAAAGATTCACACAGAATCAAAATGATGGGTTAGGAGAAGAATCATTATGCTTCAGGTGAATTTTAAAAAGCAAGGGCGGCAATCATAATCTCAGACAAAGCAGTTGTAAAATATATAGAGTTAGGGAAAAGGGATAAGATGAAAAATAACATTATGCATAAAGGTACCAAAGCTAAGGAAATAATGTCAATATTACATATATATGCACAAAATAGCAGGCATCTAAGTACCTAAAGGAAAAGTGAAATTACAGGGAGAAATAGACACCAAAACAATAATACTTGGATCCTACAATTTATTCCTTTCAAAGCTACAAAATTTAGCTAAAAGATAAACCAGAAAAGAGTTAAGTGCCTGAATCATAGAAATTTTAGAAAAGTAATATATTGATAGTTTTCTAGCAATTATTAAATGAGAATAGAAAAAGTATATTTTCAGTTATTTATGGCATCTTTACAAAATTGACCATATGCTAGAGTATAACATATTTAAACTTAGAAAAGCTGAAATATTAAATACATTTTCCTACCTCAATGCAATAAGATTATAATCAATAAAGGGTATTTGAACAAAGGATTCAAATTTAAATGAAAACTAAATAATTTAATCTTAAAGAATTGGTGGATCAAAGAACAAATTAGAGAAAAATAGATAATTTCAACAGAGAAAATGACAACAATGAGAAAACTTACCAAAAATATTTGGCATACAGTTAAAGCAGTTCCTGCAGGAAAATTTTTATAACTAAACTCTTTCATCCAAAAGAGAAAAATAAGAGATCAAGGGTTTCACAACTGAAAAAAAAACCAAAAAAGCAAAAATCAAAAACCCTCAGTTAAACACAAAGATGAAATTCTAAAAAAAAAGCACATTTTAAGACAAAAAAAAAACTGAATTGACAAATAAAACTAGGAGTTATTTAATCTGACAAAAGGGAGGAAAACCAAATTGTCAGTATCATAAATGAAAAAGGAGAATTCATAACAAATGAGGAGAAAATTGAAATTATCAGAAAAGATTTTGCTTATTTAGATGGCAATAAAATTGATAACCAAATGAAATGGATAAATATTTTCCAAAAATAAGACAATGAGATTAATAAAACAAAAATAAAAAAAATCTCAGAAAAAGAAACTGAACAAGTAGTAAGAAATTTCTAGGAGGAAAAAATATGCTAAGGAATTGATTCTTTCATAAGTTAATTCCATCAAGCATTCAAAGAGCAATTAATTCGAATATTACAGAAATTATTTGTAAAAGGAGGGAAAGAAAAGATTATAGCAAATTCCATTAATGAGGTAAATATGAAACTTATGTATAAGCCAGGGAGAGTTAAAGCAATCCGAGTAAACCAATATCTCAAGTGACAACAGTGCAAAACTTTTGAACAAAATGTTATTAAAGAGGCTGCAACAGCAAATGTTAATGATTATTTTATATATTAAAAATTGCATTTATACAAGAAATGCAGTATTGAATATTAAGAGATCTTCAGTCATATTGATAACAAAAATTTTTAAAGCCATAATTATATCAACAGATCCAGAAAAAGGCTTAAAAAAAGCCAACACCTTTGTGTTGAAAATAAATAAATAAATAGCACAGCAATAAATATACTATTTCTTAACATGGTAAGTGGTAGCAGTCTAAAACCAAGACCTTTTCCAATAAGATCCGGGATAAAGCAAGGATGACTATCATCACTACTATTTTTTCATGTTACTCTAGAAATGCTAACAATAGCAATTAGACAAATAAAATCAGGGAATAAATGTAGGCAAAGAGACAACAACATTACTGCTTTTTGCAGACACTTTAGTTTACCTAGAGAAACTTGGTTTCAACTAAAATTAACTCAAACAATAACTTCAGTAAAGCAGCAGTATATGAAATTAATCTACAAAAATCACTAGCTTTTCTATATATAGCCAAGAAAATCCAGCAAGAAAAAGTATAGAAATTCCTCTTAAAATAACTACATAATGTATAAAATATCTGGAATTCTACCTGTCATTCAGCCAATAAGCATTTATTAAGTGCTTACTATGAGTCAGACAGAGTGATAAGTGTAGGGAATATAAAAGGCAAAAGATAGTAACTGCCCTCAAAGAGCTCACAACTAAATGAAGATAACCACAAATATGGATAAACATGCTATGTACAGGATAAATAGGAAATAATTAATGGAGAGAGGGCACTAGAACCAAGAGGGATTGGGAAGAGCTGCTTGTAGGAAGCAGGATTTTAGCTATACATACAAAAATTATATAAATATGACTACAAACACACTTTAAGGAAGTAAGGGGCAAATGTAAAGAATTAGTAAGATAATAATTGTTCATGGTTAAGATATGCAAATATATTAATGAGAATACTGTCTGAAGTAATTTACAGATTCACTGCCATATCAAACTAAAGAGTTACTTCATAAAACTAAATAATAACAATATTAATGATGATAGTAATAACAACAATACAACTTATATGAAGGCACAAAAGGCAAATATCAAGAGAAAAATGAAAAAAAGAGGTAAGGGACAACTAGAAGTACATCTAAAATTGTACTACAAAGCCATAATCATCAAAACCTTCAGCTATTGAGTTTAAAATAGAAAAATTGATCAGTGGAACATATTAGGACCAGAGCCAATCAAACATAGTAGCACGACATTTTAATGAACTCAAGAATATCTAGGTCATATATCCATTTTGACCTTATTTTGGTGCATTGTGTAAGATACTGTTCTATGCTCAATTTCTGCCTGACTATTTTTCACTTTCCCATTTTTTTATCAAATAATGAATTCTTATCATAAAATCCTAATTGTCAAACACAAGGTTACTATAATCATTTGCTGCTGTAAATTGTATGTCTACATTGTTCTGCTGATCTACCTTTCTATTTCTTAGCCAGTACTAGATAGCTTTAGCCCTACAATATAGTTTAAGATCCTCCCTTTACATTTTTTCATTAGTTCCTTTGATATTCTTGACCTTTTTTTTTCTTCCAAATGAATCTGGTTATTATTTTTTCTAACTCAGTAAAATAATTTTTGGTAATTTAATTGGGATGGCATTAAATATATAAAAGAACCTGTATATTCTAAAATATTTATTGCCACTTTCTTTGTGGTGGCAAAGAACTAGAAATTGCAGGGAGACCCTTCGATTGCGGAATGGTTACACAAATTATGGTATATGATTGTGATGGAATACTACTGTGATATAAGAAATGATGAGCTCTATGATTTTAGGAAAACATAGACAAACATGCATGAAATAATGAAGAGTGAAAGGAGAATCAAGACAACATTGTATACAGTAAGAGCAATATTGTTTTAAGAACAACTTTGAGTGACTAAGTCATTTTGACTATTATAAATAAACAAATTAACTACAAAGGGCCACAAAGGAAGACACTATCTGCATCCAGAAAAAGTACTGATCAATAGAAGTATGTATAGAATGGTTTTTACACACACACACACACACACACACACATTTGTATCTAATGGTAGCCATTGGGGTGGGGAGGGAGGATAGAAAAAAAAAGTAACATGAAACAGTTATTACATTATTTTATTCTTAATTTTATTATTTAAATTTTGTATAAAATTTATATTTATAATTTAAATTACAATTAAAATATAATTTATAACAAATTATTTATATTTATCATTTATATATTTGTTATATCTAAAATTTAAAATTTTATTATTTAAAAGGAATAGAAAATTTTACATAACAGATTTGCAGTTTCGTGTGGAATCATCTGTTTTTTTCTATTTTACTATTTTATGGAAATGCTTATTTTATTTCTTAAGTTTAGAAATAAACTTAATAAAATAAATTAAATAACTCAAGGATACCAACTATTGATGTAAAAAGTCACTATTTGGGAGGCAGTCAAAACAGCAGAGGAAAACTAGAAAGTAGCCTGAGGTCTCCCCAGTTTCCTTCAGAAACAACATTAAATCAATGTTCTCAAAGGATTCTGGAGCAACAGAACTTACAAAAAGATGGAGTGAAATAATTTTACAGCTTAAGATAACTTAGAAGGACTTCAGGAAAGGTCTGTCCCACTTGGACAAAAGGGGAGGGCAGTGCAGCACTGTCCAAGTATCCAGGAAAGCCAGTGGGAGACTCTTAGCCACAGTAGAGATCAGCAACTAAGGCCCCTTGGTCCTAGCTTAATCTCCTAGCAGCACAGCAGGGCAGCTGTGAGGCCTCCAACCCCAGTGCAGAAGGTAAACTGCCAGCCCAGGAACACCTGGCACAACAGGAAGGACTAGGCCAGGACATCCCAGCACATTGGGCAAGCTGTCAGCATGTAAGGTCCTAGAGCAGAAAAACAGTGACCAAGACCCTAGCCCCCAGCACAAGAAGTTTAGGACAGTGTCCCCTGTGCCCCAGGAGCACAGTTCAACTTTAAAAATCACAAAATAGGCTAAAAATGGGTAAAAAAACAGAAGATAGCCCTGACCATAGAAAGCTACTATGGTGACAGGGAAAATCAAAGCACAAACTCAGAAGAGGATAATAATGTCAAAATGCCTACATGAGAAGCCTCAAAGGAGAAGATGACTTGGTCTTAAGATGAAAAAGCCTTCTTGTAAGAGTTTAAAAAGGATTTTAAAAATCAAATAGGAGAGGTAGAAGAAAAATTGGGAAAAGAAATGAAAGTTATGTAAAAGAGAGTCAATAGCTAGGAAAAGGAAGGACAAAAATTGACTGAAAAAAAAAAAACAATTTCTGAAAAAATACAACTGGCCAAATGAAAAAAAAATCTACTGAAGAAAACAATTCCTTAAAGAGTAGAGTTTCCAAATGGAAAAGAAGAAAAAAGCTAACTGAAGAAAATAATTCCTCAAAAATTAGAATTGGAAAAGTGGAAGCTAATGATTCTAGGAGATATCAAAAACCAGTCAAACAAGATCAAAAGAATGAAAAAATAGAAGAAAATGTAAAATAACTCATTGGAAAAACAACTGATCTGGAAAATAGATCCAGGGAAGAGTATTTAAGAATTATTGGACTACCTGAAAGTCATGATCAAAAAAAGAGCCTGGAAGCATCTTTTAAGAAATTATCAAGGAAAACTACTCTGATTTCCTATAACTAGAGGGTAAAACAGTCATTGAAAGAATCCACAAATCACTTCCTGAAAGAGATCCCAAAATGAAAATTCCAAGGAATATTGTAGCCAAATTCCAGAATATCAGGTCAAGGAGAAAATACTGCAAGCAGTCAGAAACAAACAATTTAAATGTCAAGGAGCCACAGTCAGGATTACGCAGGACTTAGCAGCTTCTACATTAAAAAATTAGAATACGATATTACAGAAGGCAAAGGAGCTTGGATTACAACCAAGAATCAACTACCCAGCAAAACTGAGCATAATCCTTCAGAGGAAAAGGGGGAAATAGGGGACTTTCAAATTTTCCTGATGAAAATACCAGAGCCGAAAAGAAAATTCAGTCCTCAAATACAAGATTCAAGAGAAGCATAAAAAGGTAAACAGGAAAAAAAAACCAAAGAAACACATTATTTAATAGGGTTAAGCTGTTTACATCCCTACATGGGAAAATGATACTTGTGTAACTCTTGAGAACTGTATCTCTATTAGGGCAATTAGAAGGAGTATGCGTAGGTAGAGGGTATGGGTATAAGTTGACTTTGATGTGATGATACAAAAAAATTAGGGAGTAAAGAAAGGATTGTAGTGGGAGAAGAGGAAAGGGGTGGCAGAATAGGATATATTACATCACATCAAGAGGCACAAAAGACTTATTACAGAAAAGGGAAAAAGGGACAGGGTAACCACTGTTTGAACCTTACTCTCATTGGATTTGGCTGGGAACAATATACACACTCAGTTGGGTATAGAAATTTATCATATCCTATAGAAAAGTAGGAGGGGAAAGGGGAAAGAAAAGGGAGGGGGGCTGATAGAAGGGAGGGCAGATTGAGGGAGGGTTGGTCAGAAGCAAAACACTGGTGAGGAAGGATGGGGTGAAAGGAAAGAGAAAAGTATAAACAGGGGAAAATAGGATAAAGGGAAATACACAGTTAGTAATCATAACTGTGAATGTGAATGGGATGAACTCTCCAACAAAATGGAGTGGATAGAAGAGTGGATTAAAAACCAGAATCCTAAAATATGTTGTTTACAAGAAACACATTTGAAGCAGATACACACACACATAGAGTAAAGGTGAAAGGCTGGAGGAGAATATATTATACTTCAGCTGAAGTAAAAAAAAAAAAAAAGAAGGGGTAGCAATCCTGATTATAGACAAAGCAAAAGCTAAAATAGATCTAGGTAAGAGAGATAAGAAAGGAAACTGCATTTTGCTAAAAGGTACCATAGACAATGAAGTAATATTAATAGAAAACATATATGTACCAAGTACAACATGTTCCTAAAGTCTGGACACATAGGCAAAAATGCATATTTTCAAGAAAGGAAATGAATGAAATTTTCAACATTTTATTTAATTGAAATGTTAACAAATAACATCTTCAACATGATTTCCATCATTTGTGATGCAAAGGTTGATGCACTTTGCAAGATTCACATGAACTCGATACTATAACTCCACATTGCTGTCAATTTTAGCCCATTCACTATTTATGCATTCAATCAAGTGTGTTGCATCTGTGATTTTCATTTTCACTGAGTACACCTTCTCCTTAGCATACCCCAGAAAAAAAGTCACTGAACAACACAGATTTTTCAGTAAAACAATTAATGAGATGTCAATGAGATTTCCTATGTGTCCAGACTTTAGGGACACCCTGTAGTATGGCATCCAGATTCTTAGAGGAGAAGTTAAGTAAGTTACAGGAAAAAACAGACAGCAAAACCATACTAGTGGAGGGAACTTAACCTCCCCCTCTCAGAACTAGATAAATCTAACCACAAAATAAACAAGAAAGAAGTTAAAGAGGTAAATAGAATTTTAGAAAAGTTGGATATGATAGATCTCTGGAGAAAATTGTATGGATTAGAAAGGAAGATACCTTTTTCTTAGTGGTACATGGTACCTACACAAAAACTGACCTTGTATTAGCACACAAAATCTCACAATCCAATGCAGAAAGGCATAAATATTAAATGCATCCTTTTCAGATCATGATGCAAGAAAAATTATGTGTAATAAAGGACAATGGAAATATATATTAAAAATTAATTGTGAACTAAATAATCTAATCCTAAAGAATTAGTGAGTCAAACAACAAATCATAGAAACAATTTCATCAAAGAGAATGACAATAACAAGAGAACATATCAAAATTTACGGGATGTAGCCAAAGCAGTTCTTAGGAGAAATTTTACATCTCTAAATGCTTACTTGAATAAAATAGAGAAAGAGGAGATCAGTGAATTGGGCATGCAACTAAAAAAAGCTAGAAAAAGAACAAATTTTAAAATCCCCAATTAAATAGCAAATTAGAAATTCTGAAAACCAAAGGAGAGATTAATAAAATTGAAAGTAAGAAAAACTATTGAACTGACAAATAAAACTAAGAGCTGGTTTTATGGGAAAAAAAAACAATAAAATAGATAAACCTTCAGTCAATTTGATTTAAAAAAAAAGAAAGAAGAAAACCAAATCACCAGAATAAAAAAATGAAAAGGATGAATTGACCACCAATGAAGAGGAAATTAAAGCAATAATTAGGAGCTATTTTGCCCAACTGTATTCCAATAAATCTGACAATCTAAGTGAAATGGATGAATGTTTACAAGAATTAAATTGCCCAGATTAACAGAAGAGTTTCCTTTTGAAATACTTAAATAACCCCATTTCAGAAAAAGAAATTGAACAAGCTATCAATGAACTAAGAAAAAATCTCCAGGGCCAGATGGATTTACAGGTGAATTCTAGCAGACATTTAAAGAATGATTAATTCCAATATTATATAAAATATTTGTAAAAATGGATGAAGAAGGAGTTTTACCAAATTCCTTTTATGACACAAATATGATGCTGATACCTGAACCAGGAAGAGCCAAAACAGAGAAAGAAAATTATAGATCAATTTTCCTAATGAATATCAATGAGAAAATTTTAAATAAAATATTGGCAAAGAGATTAGAGCAATTAATCATGAGAATAATACACTATTACCAGGTGGGATTTATATCAGGAATGCAAGGCTGGTTCAATATTAGGAAAACTATCAGCGTAATTGTCCATATCAATAACAAAACTAACAAATCATATGATTATCTCAATAGATGCAGAGAAAGTTTTTGACAAAATATAGCACCCATTCCTATTAAAAACAATAGAGAGCATAGGAAATAAAGGGAGCATTCTTTAAAATGATAAGCAGTATCTATCCAAAACCATTAGCAAGCATTATATGTAATGGGGATAAGCTACAAGCTTTCCCAGTAAGATTGGGTGTGAAACAAGGATGCCCATTATCACCACTATTATTTAATATTGTAGTAGAAATATTAGCTTTATCAATAAGGGAAAAAAAGAAATTGAAGGAATTAGAATAAGCAATGAGGAAACAAAACTGTCACTACAGATGATATGATGATATACTTAGAGAATCCACTAAAAAACTACTTGAAATAATTAACAACTTTAGCAAAGTTGAAGAATATAAAATAAACCTCCATAAATCATCAGCATTTCTATATATTACCAACAAAGCCCAGCAGCAAGAGATGGAAAGAGAAAGTCAATTTAAAATAATTGTAAACAATACAAAATATTTGGGCCCCTACCTGCCAAGACAAACCCAATGAACATAATTACAAAATAAAGTCAGGTAAAGGAAGGTGGCCTAGCTGTACCAGATCTAAAACTATATTATAAAGCAGCAATCATCAAAACTATTTGGTACTGACAAAGAAATAGATTGGTGGATCAGTGGAATAGGTTAGGTACAAGACACAAAAGTAAATGACTAGAGTGATCTACTGTTTGATAAACCCAAAGACTTCACCTTCTGGGATAAGAACTCAGTATTTGACAAAAACTGCTGGAAAAAATGGGAAATAGTATGGCAGAAACTAGGCATAGACTAACATGTCATACTGTAAACTAAGATAAGGTCAAAGTGGGTACATTATTTGGACATTAAGGGTGATACCATAAGCAAATTAGGAGAGCAGGAGAGTTTACCTGTCAGATCTATGGGGAAGAGAAGCACTTATGACCAAACAAGAGATAGACAACATTATGAAATGCACATGTTGATTACATTAATTTTAATTACATTTAATTAATTACATTAATTTATTACACTTATTATAGCACATTTAATTACATTATTACATTTATTAAATTACATTACATACAATTTTTTATTACATTAAGTTTGCACAAACAAAACCAACGCAACCAAGATTAGAAGGAAAGCAGAAAGCTGGGAAACAATTTTTACAGCCAGTGCTTCTGATAAAGCCATCATTTCTCAAATATATAGAGAACTGGGTCAAATTTTTAAGAATATCAGTCATTCCTCAATTGATAAATGGTCAAAGGATATGAACAGCCAATTTTTAGATGAAGAAATCAAAGCTATCTATAGTTACATAAAAATGCTTTAAATCCCTAGTGATTAGAGTAACACAAATCAAAATAACTCTGAGGTACCACTTCATACCTATCAGATTGGCTAATATGACAGAAAAGGAAAATGATAAACATTGGAGAAGATGTGGGAAAGCCAGAACACTAATGCAATATTGGTGGAGTTGTGAACTGATCCAACTCTTCTGGAGAGCAATTCAGAACTATGCCCAAAGCGCTATACAACTGTGAGTACCCCTCTGATCCAGCAATACCACTACCAGCTCTGTATCCCAAAGAGATAATAAAAAAGGGGAAAGAACCCACATGTACAAAAATAATTATAGCAGCTCTTTTTGTAGTGGCAAAGAATTGGAAATTGAGGGGATGCCTATTAATCGGGGAATGGCTGAATAAGTTGTGGTATATGAATGTAATGAAATAGTACTGTTCTATAAGAAATGCTGAGCAGGCAGATTTCAGAAAAACCTGGAAATGTTGAGTAAAGTGACCAGAACCAGGCAAACATTGTACACAGTAACAGCAACATTGTTCAATGACCAACTATGATAGACTTAGCTCTTCTCAGCAATTCCAAAAGACTTATGATGGAAAATGCTTTCACTTCCAGAGTAGGATCTGTGGAGTCTGAATGCAGATCAAAGCATACTATTTTCATTTTTTTTCCTTTCTCGTGGTTTTCCCCTTTGTTCTGATTCTTCTTTCACAATATGACTAATGTGGAAATATGTTTAACTTGATTGTATATGTACTATCTACAACAATGAGGTCAGCATTGTAGACCTTCAGTTTGGGTAATCAGTCTAATACCTCTTCTCTCCCATACTTTTCTTCAAAGCCTCACAAACACAAAGCTAGCTCTGGCAATGAGTGGGTCAAACTCATTATCAATGTGTACATCCCTGGAAAGTATACTACCAAGGTAAGTTAACTCATCCACAGCATTCAAAACTTCTCCATTTGCTGTAACTGATGGTTTCACATGTTGGTGGTGTGGTGGTGGCTCATGGAACACCTGTGTTTTCTTGGTGTTAATTGTTAGGCCAAAAGTAGCACAAGCAGCAGAGAAGTGACCCATACTTTGTTGCATTTCATCTTCAGAGGCTGCATTGAAAGCACAGTCATCCGCAAGCAGAAAATCATGCATCAACACTCCCTCCACTTAGGTCTTGGCTCATAGCCCTTTCAAGTTAAAGGTATTAGACTGATTACCAAACTGAAGGTCTACAGAGCCATTGTGCTGACCTTATTGTTGTATGCCTGTGAATCCTGGACAGTCTACCAGCACCATGCCAGGAAACTGAATTGCTTCTATTTGAATTGTCTTAGGAAGATTCTGAAGATCACCTGGCAGGATAAGGTACCAGACACTGAGGTCCTTACTCGAACTAAACTCCCAAACATTCAGACTCTGCTTCAGAGAGCACAACTCCAACAGGCTGGCCACATTGTTCGAATGCAAAAAGACTATTTTATGGAAAACTCACACACGGCAAGCATTCACATGGTGGTCAGAAGAAGCGATATTAGGACACTCTCAAGGTCTCTCTCAAGAACTTTGGAATTGATTGTGTGACATGGGAGACACTGGCACAGGACCGCTCAACATGACGTTCCCACATCAGAGAAGGTGCTGTGCTCTATGAGCATAGCAGAACTGAAACAGCTCAAAGGAAATGCAGGATGCGCAAATTTAGAATATCTACCCCAAATGTTCACATGGACTATTTGTGCCCAACCTGTGGAGCATTGCAAGCTTGTGTTAGTCTGATCAGCCACAGTGGAACATATTGAAACTTGACTAGCATGGTGATGTCATTTTGGTCCTCTTAGATAATGAAGGACAACAACCAACCAACCAATTATGTATATCAGATTGCTTGCTGTTTTAGGAAAGAGGGTGGGGAGAGAGGGAAGGAGAAAAATTTGGAGTTCTAAATCTTATAAAAGTGAATGTCGAAAACTATATATGTAATTGGAAAAAATAAAATACTATCAAGTGGGAAAAAAGAGTCGCTATTTGACACAAATTGATGAGAAAGCAGATTGTTGTATGCAAACTTTAAGAGAGATGACAGGCTAGGATCCTAGAACAGAAGTTCCCAAGCTTATTTGGCCTACTACCCCCTTTTTAAAAAAATTACTCAGTGCCCCCCTGGAAATCTACTTTTTCTTTATCAGGTTTTTAAAAAAATTGTATCATTTCAAATATATATATATATATACACATATATATGTATATTATTTTTACAAATGATGCATCTTTAAATTTAATAATTTATTATAAATTTTTTTCCTGCATTGCAATTTTGATGATACATTATGTCATGCAACTGTATAGTATTGTATTGTAAACAAGTCGTTATATGCACATATTCCTGCTGATGCTTGCTGGACTTCCCAACAACACACCACACGCTTGCCTGCAACGCTTGCTTGTTAAGACCTGTTGGCAGACTTGACCATTGATAGGTTATAACTTGTATTTTGCGTTTTTATTTGGAAAATAATGTCATCATTATGACTAACTCTGTTACAAAATTTTATTTTCTCTTTTTTTTCCTTATGCTTTCACTGCCCCCTTATTTTTATACAATGCCCCACAACTGCACCTAAGGCTACTATCACCCCTCTGCATTCCAGCTCCTCCTCCCCAGGTGACAGTATTGCCCACTTTGGGAACCTCTGCAGAACCATAGACAGGTAGGGAATGTCATCCCCTCACCAATTCCCAAGACTTCCCATATCTGCAGCCCTAGAGAATGCTGAATGGAATCCACTTTACCACCACCACCTCCTCTGCTTCATCCCCAATAAGACAATTCTTTTTTCTGGTTTGAGCTCAGCTCTCATCTCATTCCCAGCTACAGAATGTATTTACTGTTGTGTACTCTTTGGTATATTCTAATCTAATTTCTCTGATTCATTTGCTGATTTCCTTAATCAAACAGGTTCACTACATATTGATAGTGGTCTTTGTGCAACCAGTATTTGGTGGGAAAGAACTAAGGTCCATAGCATAAGCTAAGGACTACCCCTTCCCTTGAGAGCAAACAGGGAAAGAGCTTTCAGTTGGAACCCACACTCATATCCTTAGAAGTCTAGAGATAGCAAAGGTGTGATAAAAGATCTCCTTCTAGCCCAATACCTCTCATAGAGATAGGAAAGATCTCTCCATCATGGTATTCCTGGATCCTGCCTGTACTTTGCTCACAACCCCATGACTCTCTTCTTGTTCTCCACAAAGATGGAAAAAGATCCCCAATCATATCTCCCCATGATGTCACACATGTGCACGCATGTGCACACACACACACAGTATTAACATAAATAGCACACACATGTATCTCATACTAGGGAGAGTCTTATCAACAGGTATAAAATGAAGTGAATACAAGAGAACAATTTAAAAAATAAGCACATGATGAGCAACTTTGAAAGTCTAAAGAGGACCAATCTACATTACTTCCCTGTCAGAAATAACAAAAGAGCCTGAGAGTTCACAAAAATCTGATGTGATGGGGGGCAGAGCCAAGATAGCAGCTGGAAAGCAGGGACTAGCGTGAGCTCCCCGCCGAGTCCCTCCAAAAACCTATAAAAAATGGCTCTGAGCCAATTCTAGAACTGCAGAACCCACAAAACAGCAGAGGGAAGCAGGGCTCCAGCCCAGGACAGCCTGGATGGTCTCTGGGTGAGGTCTATCCCGCACGGAGCTGGGAGTGGAGCGGAGCAGAGCAGAGCCCAGCATGAGTGGTGCAGACTAACCAGACCAGGAGCCAGGCGGAGTGTGCCCTAGCGCCCTGAATCAGTGAGCTGCAGAAGTTACCAGACTTTTCAACCCACAAACACCAAAGTCAACAGAGAAGGACAGTGGGAAAAGCTGCTGGGGACACAGTTTAACAAGGAGTTCTGGTTAGGCCGCCGACCCCAGGGCAGAGGAGGTGGGGCAGCTGCAGAAGTACAGCTGCAGTTGCTTCCGGCCCCAGGCCCACCTGGTGGGAGGAATTAAGTGGCGGATCACAGCAGGAGTGAAGAGCCTGCTGAAGATTTAAGTCCAGTCCGGGTTGGGGGTTCTTGGGGAAGGAGGAGTGCTGGTGTGGCGGAGCTGGCGCATCCCCCCAGGCTTGGAACATAGTTCTCTAAACTCTACAAGCAGTCATACCTCAATGAAAAACTCATGGGTCAAGTTAGTTGGCTGGGGATATGGCCAGGCAGCGAAAACACAGCCAGATTCAGTCTCAGACTTTGGATTCTTTCTTCGGTGACAAAGAAGACCAAAACATACAGACAGAAGAAGTTAACAAAGTCAAAGAGCCTACAACAAAAGCCTCCAAGAAAAACATGAACTGGTCCCAGGCCATGGAAGAGCTCAAAAAGGATTTGGAAAAGCAAGTTAGAGAAATAGAAGAAAAATTGGGAAGAGAAATGAGAAGGATGTGAGAAAACCATGAAAAACAAGTCAATGACTTGCTAAAGGAGACCCAAAAAAAAAATACTGAAGAAAACAACATCTTAAAAAATAGACTAACTCAAATGGCAAAAGAACTCCAAAAAGCCAATGAGAAGAATACCTTGAGAGGCAGAATTAGCCAAATGGAAAAGGAGGTCCAAAAGACCACTGAAGAAAATACTACCTTAAAAATTAGGTTGGAGCAAGTGGAACCTAATGACTTTATGAGAAATCAAGATATTATAAATCAGAACCAAAGGAATGAAAAAATGGAAGACAATGTGAAATATCTCATTGGAAAAACCACTGACCTGGGAAATTAGATCCAGGAGAGATATTTTAAAAATTATTGGACTACCTGAAAGCCATGATCAAAACAAGAGCCTAGATATCATCTTTCAAGAAATTATCAAGGAGAACTGTCCTGATATTCTAGAGCCACAGGGCAAAATAGAAATTGAAAGAATCCACCGATCGCCTCCTCAAATAGATCCCAAAAAGAAATCTCCTAGGAATATTGTTGCCAAATTCCAGAGCTCCCAGATCAAGGAGAAAATACTGCAAGCAGCCAGAAAGAAACAATTTGAGTATTGTGGAAACCCAATCAGAATAACCCAAGATCTGGCAGCTTCCACATTAAGAGATCGAAGGGCTTGGAATACGATATTCTGGAGGTCAATGGAGCTAGGATTAAAACCAAGAATCACCTACCCAGCAAAACTGAGTATCATGCTCCAAGGCAAAATATGGATTTTCAATAAAATAGAGGACTTTCAAGCTTTCTCAGTGGAAAGACCAGAGCTGAATAGAAAATTTGACTTCCAAACACAAGAATCAAGAGAAGCATGAAAAGGTAATCAAGAAAAAGGACAAGAAAAAGAAATTGCAAGGGACTTACTAAAGTTGAACTGTTCTGTTTACATTCCTACATGGAAAGATAATGTGTATGATTCATGTGGCCTCCGTATTAGGGTAGCTGAAGGGAATATGCATATATACATATATATATATATATATGTATAAGTGAATGTATATGTATGTATATATATATATATAGAGAGAGAGAGAGAGAGAGAGAGCGGGCACAGGGTGAGTTGAAGATAAAGGGAAGATATCTAAAAGAAATAAAATCAAATTAAGGGATGAGAGAGGAATATATTGAGATAGGGAGACATAGAATGGGGTAAATTATCTCGCATAAAAGTGGCAAGAAAAAGCAGTTCTGTAGGAAGAGAAGATAAGGCAGGTGAGGGGGTAATGAGTGAATCTTGCTCTCATCAGATTTGACCTGAGGAGGGAATACCATGCATACTCAATTGGGTATCTTACCCCACAGGAAAGAAGGAAGAGGATAAAAAAAGGGGGGGAATGATAGAAGGGAGGGCAGATGGGGGTGGAGGTAATCAAAAACAAACACTTTCGAAAGGGGACAGGGTCAAGGGAGAAAATTCAATAAAGGGGGATAGGTTAGGAAGGATCAAAATATAGTTAGTCTTTCACAACATGAGTATTGTGGAAGCATTATACATAATGATACACATGTGGCCTATGTTGAATTGCTTGACTTCTTGGGGAGGGTGGGTGGGAAGGGAAGAGGGGAGAGAATTTGGAACTCAAAGTTTTAAAAACAGATGTTCAAAAACAAACAAAAAAAAGTTTTTGCGTGCAAGTAGAAAATAAGATACACAGGCAATGGGGTGTAGAAATTTATCTTGCCCTACAAGAAAGGAAGGGAAAAGGGGATGGGAGGGGAGTGGGGTGACAGAAGGGAGGGCTGACTGGGGAACAGGGCAACCAGAATGTACACCATCTTGGAGTGGGGGGGAGGGTAGAAATGGGGAGAAAATTTGTAATTCAAACTCTTGTGAAAATCAATGCTGAAAACTAAATATATTAAATAAAAAAAAAAACGCAAAAAAAATCTGATGTGATGGGAACAATATCCTAGGTGCCTCTTATCCCTCTCTCTCCCCAGCAAGTTAGGGTAGTTTTTTCCTTGACAGTTAATTGCCTCAATAGTTTCCCAGTCAACTGGGCACAAACTGCAAAGACATCAGCTGATGCTGACCCTTAGGCCACTGGGGCTGTATGTGCAGCAGCAGGATGATGGACACTGAGACAGCAAGGTCACTCAGCTGAGCCAAAGCTATATCCCGGATGAACGTGCTTTGCCCTGCTCCTTCCTGACCCTGATGACTATAGCTAAGTAAACCTCTTTTCGTTAACTGTCGAATGGACCAAGAATGGCTCATTTCATTCCATTTTCAGACCTAAACTACCAGAAGATCAGCATTAGATGGGCCCAGCCCCGCTACACCTATGAAGGTTTGCATGAAGAGATAAAAGTGAGCATAGAGTAATTTATACCTTAACGTCATCATTGCACAGAAAAACAGCTTTGGGGGCAGCCGTTAATACGTGCAGTCAGCATCTCGTGGTACAGCTGGGACAGACCTTCAAGATCATCTATCGTTCTCAGTAAACTGAGACCTAGAGACATCGGGTGACAAGGTCACACACATCTGGTAATGGGCACGGACTTGAGCCCGGGTGCCTCGACCTTGATCCAGGCCTTTACAGCACATCTGGCTGGTTCCCACTCCTCCAAGGGCAGGGAAAGCCCATTTCAATGTTATGCACAATCGCTTGTAGCTTTTTCTCTCTCCAGTCATTTTCTTGTTCAATCCTCAATAGTAACTACTTAATAATGTTTGCTAATTGGTCGCTCTATGGACAGTAAAAATTTCTTGCTACGAAAGATTGGGGAGGAAAATACCTCTTCTCCATCTATAGAAGTCAATGACACTCTAAATTCTCTTCCCCGATTTAAAGGCTCACTGGCACCCTAAATTCTCCCTAGTTTGTGCTTAGCCTAACTGCACTAACCGTCCATGTGGAGTTTGAGAGCCGGGAAGAAGATTGAAAAGAGGAGACTGGAAGAGAGGTAAAAAGGCGTAGCGCGCACTACGGGTAGGCGGTGTGGATACGTCGCCGCGCTGAGGCCACAAGTCGGCGTATGACGCCACAGGAGAGTGCCCTCCCACTACCTGTATGGGGGCGTTAACCAGGGGCGATAAGGGAATTGATAAATCTACCCCCTCCCCCATCTCACGCAGAAGCGCCAGCGTCGTGACGTCAGCACGTCGTTGAGGAGGCGGGGGTGGGGCGTGGTCGGCTTCAGTGTTGGCGTCTCGCGAGGGCTTCCTGCGTTGCTCTGTGCGCTGCGGGGCCGCAGCCGGATCGTGTGCCTTGTTCTTCCTCGTACCCGGGTTCCCGGGGCCGCTGCCCGACCCTTCCGGACCCCTCGCTCTCGGCTGTCGCCCGGGATGTATCACAACAGCAGCCAGAAGCGGCACTGGACGTTCTCCAGCGAGGAGCAGCTGGGGCGCCTCCGGGCCGACGCCAACCGCAAGTTCAAGTGCAAAGTGGTGGCGAACGGGAAGGTTAGTGCGAGCCCCCGACCCCCAGCGGCCTCGCCTGTGCTGGTGCAGACCCCTCAGCTCGCCTTCACCGGCCCCACACTCAGTTCCTGGAGCCCGAGAGCCCACCGCATGTCCCTGGAGTCGCGAAGACCCGAGCTCAGATCCGGTCCCCAGAGCCTTAGCCAACTGTGTGACCCTGGGCGGGTCCGTTCCTGCCTATCTGCCTCAGTTTCCCCTTCTGTCAAATGGAGATAACAGTATCTTTCTCTCCCAGGGTTGTTGTGAGGATCAAATAAGACATTTGTGCAACACTGCGGACCTTAAAGCGTTGTAGAAACATTGGTTATTATTAGAGCCGGGAAGCATCTTAGACACGCCACAACCCTACTCTTTCCAAAGCGGGAACTATAAGTGACTGCTCGGAGGATCACACAGCTTAGATCCAAATCCAGGAATTCTGATTCCCCTCCAGGTTCAGGGAGCAGTCTTTATTTCTTGGAGGGTTGGACATTTTTTCTTTTAAATTAATGGTGGTGCCTTTTAAATTGTCAGTGGGTCAGTTCTACACTGTGCAAGAACCCTGACTCGAAATTGACACCTGCTTTAGGTGTTGCCTACTTTAGGTTGTGGAATTGTGTAGTATTTTCCTTCAGCATAAGTGGACCATGGGTTGCCACAGCCAAGGGATTCATTAGCTTGTGACCTACCAACTAGTGAAGATTTTTGTTCTTGGCCGGATTGGTCTTAGGACAGCAGGAATCAATAATCCTCAAGGATTTATTAAGCACTTACCATGACAAGCAGATGCTAGGTGTTGGGGATATAAAGACAGAATTGAAACAGCCCCCACTTTCAAGTAGCTGACGTCCCACCAGGGCAGAAGGCGTGTGCATATAGGCGTGTGCAGAAAGTAGCAGGAGAAGGCACACAGCTAGGAGGACCAGGAAAGACCTTATATAATAGGCGAGGTGGCACTTGAGCTGAGTCTTTAAGGGAACAAGCATTCACAATGCAGAGGTAAGAAGGGAAAGGAAACTAGGCATGGGCAACAGCTAGTGTAACGGCACAGAGATGGGACCTATGTGTAAGAAACGGCAGGAAGACAGCCAGTATGGCTGGACTGTAAAGTCTTGGTGGGGTGCAAGGTGTAATAAATCCTAGGATCTCCTTCCTTTCATGTCTGACACGTATAAAGATGGTCATTCTGGAATTCATTCATTGCCATTCATCTCTGGGTTCCCCTCATCATTTTACCTCTCCTGTTCCGACTCAGGAACTGCTGACCTCAGCTGGAGGAATACTTCACAAACTTTCTGTCTGGGTGCCATTACCAATTCACATTATCCAGCCTCAATTGAACCTTCACTGCCCGAGGGCAGTATATTTAGTCTTCCCTAATTGATTACTTATTCTGTTGCCCAGAGAAACTGACAAAATTGAGGCCATTTGACATGAACTTCCTGTTCTAAGGACATCTCCCACTCTGTCCTTTCCTCTAGTCTCTGACAAAGAGGTGGCTTTTTGCCTTTCCAAAGCCAACCTTTCTAATATGTGCACCCTTGATTCCATTCCCTTCAGCAGATTTACATCCTGCTTCTTCCTTAACCCCCTTCCCGTTCTTCAGTCTCTCCTTAACTACTGCTTTCAAATATACCTCCTTAAAAAATCACTAGATCCTGCCATCACCTCAAGCTATTGGTTAGAATCCTCTATTTTTCAACCAAGCTCCTCAAAAAAGGTGTCTATCTGCATTCATTGTTTCCACACTGTTGAGCCCTTTGTAATCTGGCTTCAGACTTCTTCACTCAACTGAAACTTCTCCCTCCAAAATTGCTTATGATCTTATAATTGCCAAATCTGATGCAGTCTTTTCTTAGTCCTAATCCTCACCCCGTCTGCTGTATGGGGGCATTGTTAGCCCTCTCCTCCTGTATAGTCTTTTCTAGAACCCCTCCTCTACCTCCAGACTTAAATCACCAGTTGCTCATTGGACCATTTCAAACTGGATTTCCTGGTGACATCTCAAACTTAACATGTCTGGAACTGAACTCATCCACTCTTCCTTCGTATTCTTCCTTCTTCCATACTTCCCCATTTCTATGAAAGACACAACTATCCTTCCTGCCCCCCAGGTTTGTAATGTCAGCTTTGTCCTTGACTCCACGTTCCCTAACCACATGTATCTAATCAGTTAACAAAACTTGATGTTTCTACCTCTACATCTCTTGCCTCCATCCCTTTCTCTCTATTCACACAGCTGTCACCTTACTTTAGGCCCTCATTGCTTCTCACAAGAATTACCAAATTAATTGGGGCGCTTTGTAGACCTTTGGAAGATGTTTGTAGGTTTTGGACATACTGTGTTTGAAGTACCTATGAGACATCAAATTCAAAATGTGCGATGGGCAGGTTATTCAGATCTGGAGCTGAACTAAAACCCTGGGACTGGATATGTAGATCTAGTCATCTTCTGTGTAGATATGCATTGGAACTGATGAGTGTAGTGGTTAGGACACTATAGACATGAAGACCTGGGTTAAAATCCTCCATTAGACACTTAGGTAAAATGCGTTTGGATTCAGTGGCCTCTTTTTTAAAATTTTTATTATATGGAATAAAATAAGCATTTCCATAACATAGTACAATAAAAAAGTTGATTGACAAATCTACTATGCAGAACTTGCTGTTCTTTTCAAATATACAACACAATTCTCATGTACATTTCTTTTTTTTTCTTTTTTTCTTCCCTCCCCCCATTCCCACTTAAGAAATGGCTACCATTAGACACAGGCGCATGTGTGTGCGTGTGTGCGTGTATGTATATGTGTGTATATGTGTGTGTATATACAGACATACATATACATACGTATATATGTAAAATTCTCTACATCTGTTTGTCAGTTCTTTCTCTGGATGCAGATAGCACTTTTCTTTATGTGTCCTTTATAGTTAATTCGCATATTTATAACAAACAATTCACTAGCTTCTTGAGGTCCTTTCTAGCTCTAATCCTAAGTCTTTCCCTATGACTCCATGTCTAGTGCCCTTCCACTATACTATGTATCGTCCTCTTCCTGCTTAACAGCAAAATTAGTGTTTGTTGTGAAGGAGACATGGGTTGGGCATTGTGCCTCTATTTCATTGAGATGTGTGTAAAGTTTGATTTTGGTCTTGGGGAAAAGAATGCTAGGTGCTTTGACTGAAATTATTTGGTAACCTTTTTTCTTAAAGGTTCTGGCAAATGATCCAATCTTTCTTGAACCTCATGAAGAATTGGTAATCTGCAAATATTATGAGAAAAGACTGTTAGATTTCTGCTCCATATTTAAGCCTACAATGCCAAGGTCTGTTGTGGTAAGTCATGGGCATGGTGGGTGAAGAATATGTTTCAAAACAAGCTTAGTAAAATCAGACAGTTTCCAAACTCTGAATTATCCCAACTTTGCTCGCTAGTTACACAAAATATCGTTTCCACATACGTATATAATCAATGTTGATGTCTTTCTTGTGTTCAGCCATAACAGATAAGGTTAGAGGTACTGTAAGTTGACTTCAAACTCTTTGTAAAACCTGAATTCTTTTTTTCTCTGTATCAGAAGTTTTTTTTTTTCCTGACCCAGACCATGTTTCTCATTCATCCTTTGAAAGCTGTAATCCTCTGATACTATTTTGTGTTTAGCACGTATTTATGGAAATCAGCCCCTGCCTATTTATAACCCAACCTGGTGACATTGTCCCTTGTCATAACAGGAACCTGCAGACCATAGCTTTTCCCTGTCCTCCCCCTTTCCTTTACCCGTGGAAATTTTTTTTTAAATTACCTCGTGTTTATTTTTTATATCTTGTATTCTCCACAATAGAATATAAGATCTTGGAAGACAGAAACTTTTATTTTTTTAGCTTTGTCTTCAATATCTAACACAGCGCCTAGCATATGGTAGGTGATAAATGCGTGCTTGCCGACTGATGTTTTGTCCTTATCAGTTAAGAGCTCCTAAATACTTACTTATGGACCATGAATGGTCTAACAGGTTGAGCCTAATAGAAAATAATGTGCTCTTCTGATGGAGAAACTTAGGCACATTGAAACCGTGAAACCTGTTAAAAAAGACAGCGTGCAAAGTATTTTATCTTTTATGAACAATGTGCTATTTCTTCAGAACATACTAAATAAAAGTATTTAGAAGTTCTGGTTCAAATAAATTTACAGCAGTCTTTTTAGATGTCCTGAGATCTAGATGTCTCTTTTGCCTTAAAAGCAATGAATATTTTGCTAATATACTGTCCATATGTACTCTTCTCATTACTGTCTCTGCATGTAAGTCAAGTAGTTAGAAGCCTGCTACATGAATGATCTTGTTGAGGGCTTGTAAGGACTTGAAGAGAGATTTGCCATATTTTTAGATTTGACAACTGAAACTAGCATCCTGCTACAACGTAAGATTTTGGATAAGTAGGAATGGGAGCTCATGATCTTTCAAGTATGTGACTAGAATGTATTGAATTGAGTAGAATCTCAGAGTCTATCTAGTACTTGAAAAATAAGCCCCTCTACAGCATCTTTAACAGGCGGTCATCCAGCCCTTGTTTGAAGGCTCCCAGTGATAATAAACCCAACACCGCCTGGTTTATAGCTCATTCTGCTTTGGCATAGCTCTGATCGTTAGGTAGTTTTCCTCATATCAAGCTTAAATTTCACTCTATGGCTTCAACAACATATTAATTCTCTCTTTAAGAAAGATCTTCCATTTTAGAGTTTTTCATGCGGCCTTTATGGTAACTTCTAGCATTATTGAGGATGAGGATGACGACAGTTGGCATTTCATGTACCTCATCTCATTTGATTCCATTGATTTTGGATAAATGGCAACGGAAAGTTCACCTTAGTAGTATGCCTAGGGTGCAGGGTGGCTTTTTTCCCCCCTTATAGCTATAAAATGACAGTAGCAGATGAGCTGACATATAAATATTGTTTAGTTAATATTTACTAAAGAACGATAGACAAGTAAACGAGAATAAATATATTTTTAGATCTTATGATGTTTAACCTATTCCTGGATTATCCTGTTGCACGTTTAGGGAGTTGGGAGTGGTGGTGGTGTTCATTCAGTTGTGTCCAATTTTTTGTGACCCCACACTATAATTCTGTCCATGGGACTTTCTTGGCAAAAATACTGGAGTGCTTCACCATTTTCTTCTGTGGTGGATTAAGGCAAATGGAGGTTAAATGATTGCCCAGGATCACACAGCTAGTAAGTGTCTGAGGTCCCATTTGAACTCGGGTCTTCCTGACTCTAGGCCTAGCAGTCTGTCTACTGAGCCATCTCATTAAAATAAATAAAACCACAGATATGTAGTAAGAATAAGAGAAAGGCTGTGTGTGCACTGTTTAAATTCATGTATTATTTGGACTGTATATTTTTAAAAGAGCTAGTCATTGGCTATGGGATCTTTTTGTTATTCAGAAATTTTTGTTATTGTGGCACTGCTTGCATTCCAAATCATTCCATTTAGCTAATTTGTGATGTTCTATTGAAACTTAGTTGCATGACTGGCTATAATAAATATTTTCTTTAACTTAGGGTACAGCATGTATGTACTTCAAACGTTTTTACCTCAATAACTCAGTGATGGAATATCACCCTCGGATAATAATGTAAGTAAATAAACATAGCACTTTAAAAATCTTTACTTGCCTAGTTGATTATTTTAATTTAGGAAAAGGTTTTTTATTGTAAAACTTGGTCACATAAGATGAAATTTTCCAACATACCATACATTTAAAAGTTTAAATGTGTGGAATTTTTTTTCCTTGTAGGCTTACTTGTGCATTTTTGGCATGTAAAGTAGATGAATTTAATGTGTCCAGTGTACAATTTGTTGGCAATCTTCGGGAGAGCCCTCTTGGGCAGGAAAAGGCACTTGAACAAATTTTGGAATATGAACTCTTACTTATTCAGCAACTTAATTTCCACCTTATTGTCCACAATCCTTACCGGCCGTTTGAGGGCTTTCTCATTGACTTGAAGGTAAGTCTAATCATTTAGAAGTAAACTAATGCAATGTTCTGTTTGTGGTATGGCAATATGAAAAGATATTACTTAAAACTTTTAAAATTACCTCTTAGTTAAAAGCACATAAGTACTTGACCTATATACAAATTAGAATCCCTCTTTAGTTTGGAATCCTTATAGTGGGTCTATTTTCAGCCCCTTTTCAGTTTGTATATTTATTAAGAAATATTAGGAGAACCTTGCAGCAAAGCTAAGAAACAGCATTTAAAAGGAAGCCCTCCGTATTGTATTACATAGTATCATTGTACTATATCTGGACTTAACTAAATTAAGGGCCATAATCTCTAACTTTTAGATTAACTAGATGATAATTTGGCTAATTAGCATTTTACCTATTACTAATAGAATATCAACAAAGATGCACCTCTGAATTACTGCAGAGGAATTGGCAAAGGCCTCACTGGGTTCTGGGGGTAGTCTCACCCGTCGGGCAATAGCTCACCTTAGTGCTTCAGCTTGCTGTCTTGGAACGTAAGAGAGGTTCTTCAGTTCCTCACGTGTTCTACTTTGATACCAGAAATCTTGTTGGTGCTCTGGTCTCTTAAGGTCAACCAGTTTTATTATTCACATCAAAGGGAATTTGAGAGTCATAGATTGACCATGATAGTTGTCTACATCTTTGCGGATTTCCTAAAAGTGTTTTTTGTTGGCATTTGGAAAGAATTGGCAAGTCTTCTTCAACCCAAGATTAATTTCAGGTCATTCCTTAGAGGCCAACCTTAAGATGATGGGAACATCATTAGTCTAGTTAATGAGCTCACTTGTCTCTGTTGGCAGAGTCTTGGAGTCAGGAAAATGCAGATTCATATCTTGCCTCTGATAATTATTCTTTTTGTGACTGAGTAAATGACGTCATCTCTCTGAACCTCATTTTCCTCATCTAGAACGCTATTATTAGGGTTGTTTCTGAGGATCAAATGACATAACTTATATAAAATACTTTGCAAACCTTATAACACTATGTATAACAGAACTTTTGTATTTTATATGCCATGGTACTCTTGTCTATTGTATGAAACGGGACACATGTTGTAGAACAAAAAGAGCTGTATCAGTACCTTTGATGGTATTATTGTGCTTCTCAGTGGCTTTTACCCATTCATTCCTTTCAATGTGACACAAGGGAAGGGTAAATGGAAGTAAAGGATCAATTATTTTGCATCTACCTGCATTTTCCCTAGTGGCTAGCATAACATCTACCGTTCAGAAGACATCCTCCTGAAAGTATCTTATTTAGAAGAAGCCAATTTATCAAATTAGTCATCTGTTCTAAATAAAATATTTTACAAGTATTACATATTGGGTTTTTTTTCTGCCTTAGGGAATAATAGTGTAGGAAGCTGGCAAGCTGCTAAAACATTTACAGACCTTAGTTATTTGTTCTTTGCTGTTTCTAATAGAACACACAGTTTTACGTGGGGAATTTATTAAATTGCTTGTCATTATTAAGCACAAAAATAGTGCTTCTTTATAAATATTTTCCTTTTAATATGATTCAAAACAAACTGTTTAATTCCTGCTCTTTTTTTTTTAGACTCGTTATCCAGTACTAGAGAACCCAGAGATTTTAAGGAAAACAGCTGACGACTTTCTTAATAGAATTGCTTTGACAGATGCTTACCTTTTGTATACACCTTCACAGATCGCTCTGACTACCATTCTGTCTAGTGCCTCCAGGGCTGGAATTAACATGGAAAGGTATAATTTCATTTTATGTTTTAGGTACACCCTTTGTCATTTTATTTACCACTGATGGAGACCCTTTTTTTTTTTTTTAAAGAAAGTACTGTTTTAAAATGTATCAGTTTCATGTCCCTGAGTTTCAGGGTTGTCTAATAATAGAAATTTTTTAAAAGTGAAACAGACAATTAAGTGATTGAATCTTTTTCCAGAGTTCTGTAAAAATAAGAAATATTCTTTGATTCAAGATAATTCATTCCTATCTAAAAGTTGGTATTGACAATAAGATTCTTCAGAACCGTTCACAGGTTTATGGTATGGCATATATAGGAATTGTTTCACTCTGTTATCTAGAGGTTTAGGAGAGGCATAGTATGTATAAATGATAACCATATGTAGATTACACACAGGCAGCTGGGTGGCACAGTGGCTATGGGATGCTGTGCTTGGAGTCAGGAAGACCTGACTTCAAATCCAGCTTTAGACGCTTAAGAGCTGTGTAACCCTAGGCAAGTCACTTAATCTGTGTGTGCCTCTATTTCCTCGTCTGTAAAATTAGGATAGTAATAGTTTCCCCAGGATTGTTGTGAAGATGAAAAGACATAATAATTATAAAGTGCTAACGCCATACCTGCAACATAGTAGGAACTTTATAAATGCTAGCTGTTATGATTATTATTATTATTATTATAGTAAAAGCCTTATGATTAACTTGAGAATAAAAGTACAAAGGGAACTGATTGGAGTTTGAGCAAAACTGACCAAGTATAATAACATTCGCAACATTCCACATTAGCATTCCCACACCTCAAGGGAGAGAAGTATATTTTCTTAATTCTTTTTCAAGGACAAATTCATTCATTCTAATTACACAACATTCAGTTTCATGGTTTTTGTTTTTAATTTTTGTTGATTCCATTGACATTGCTATAATCATCGTATATGTTGTTTTCCTGGTTCTGCTTATTTTACAATTACTTACCAGTTCATATGGCTTCCAATGCTGCTCTGAATTCTTATCCATCATTTCTTATGGTAAGGTAGTAAAATTCTGTTGCATTTGTGTTTTAGCCATTTCCCAATCAGTGGGCATCTATTTTGTTTCCATTTCTTTACCATTATAGTAAGTGTTGCTGTGAATATTTTGGCGTATATGGGACCTTTAATTCTGTCTTTGACCTTCAGGTAGGTACCTACCAGTAGGATCTGTGGGAAAAGGGTATGGACATTTTAGTCTTTTCCTTCGCCTAATTGCAAATGGCTTTGCAAGATGGTTGGACCAGTTCATAGCACCTCCAGGAGTACGCTAATGTGCCTGTCTTTCTGCAACCCTTCCAACATTGACTGTTTCCATCTTGTGTCATATTTGCTGGACATGAGAGGTCAAACCTCTATGTTGTTTTAATTTACCTCTCTTTTATTGTTAGTGATTTGAAACAATACATCATATGGTTGTTAATAGTTTTTAGTTGTTTATATGGTTGTTAATAGTTTTCAGTTGTTTTGAGAACTGTTCACAACACTTAACCACTTATTCATTGGGGAATGTTTCTTAGTCTTACATCTTTCTGTTAGTTGTCTATATATCTCAATCTCAAACTCTTATCAAGGATGCTTAATGCAAAAGTTTTCCCACCCAATTAATAGTTTTTCTTTTTATCCAAGTTGCTTTGATTTTGTCTATACGGCTTTTCCATTTTCAGTAATCAAAATTATCTATTTTATCTTTTGTGATTACTTTTGTCCTTTGGTCAAGAGCTTTTACCATAGCTGTTAGAGATACTTGATTTGGTTCTCTTTATAGTGTGATCTTTAATATTTAGATCATATATCCATTTTGAATTTGCTGTGGTATATGGTGTAAGCTGTTGATCTTACGGTGCTTCTGCAGGATAATGTGTTCCATCTTCCAAATAATCAGTTCATAAAATTGAGGAATATCTGAATGTTCAATTATGCTACTTGGTGCCATAAGGAATTTGGAAGGAAAATACTGTATTATAATCTTTTTTTTTTTTTTGATACTCAACAAAAATTTGGTAGAACTTTGAAAATTTATTTAGGTTACAAAGTTTTGGGGCCAGAAATTAAATAGCAAAAATGTTCTAGTTACTTTTCATCATTCCTTTCCTTTGTACTTTGTTTTTCTTCTATTTTCCTCCACTATGTGTTCATGCTGCTGGTCCTTTCCTTCTTTCATTTTTTTTTATTCCCTGTCACATTGTTTAGATCTCCATTTATTCTTTATTAGTCTGCTTTCTTGTCTTTTTTGCTTAACTGTGTTAAAAGCTGCAACTTGATAGTTAAAAAAAAACAAACCACAAATGATGTTTAATTGTTAAGCAATGGAAATTCTAATTAGCCCTCTATTTGTAAGCAGAAAAAAAATAATTCTGAGATTATGTTAAATAGCTGTTTTTTAATACTTTTATAATGTTAACAGAGTATTATACCTTTAACCTTGAATTTTAGGGTAAAACAATGTGTCTGGCCACTGACATGCATGATACATTATACATACATGCATGTACATATAAATACATGCATGTGTATATATACATATATGTATATAGATAGTAAGTATTCATTGGCTAAGTGAATGCTCTGAAGGAGTAGGAATATTAAAGAGGAAAAAAGGGAAGGACAAAACCTAATATTCTTAGTATTCCACTTTTATTTCTTTGTTAAGATTTATAAAATGTAAGAAATGACGTTAAACAATTAACAGGATATTAATTCATTTCGTAAAGTAGTAGATAGAGACTGCTTAGCTCTGGTGTCAGGAAGACATTGGTGCAAATCTGGCTTATGGTAAATGTTGGTTATGTGACCCTGGACAAGTCACTTCTCTTTGTTCCAGACAACTTTCTTAGACTAATTATCATACAAGTTGCCAGTCTGCATTGGTGGAGAAAGTTTCTATACTAGTTATTTGGCCCACCCTGATGAAATGACAGTCTAATATCAGAAAATCTTTTGTCCGTGATAATCCTGGTGCATTTTATTTCTAGCTTTAAAATTTTGGTTATTTTAAAAATGTTGCAATCTTTTTTTTTTTTGCAGAGAATAGAAATTGATTTCTTGTAGTTGCTATAAATCTTTGAGAGATTAGGTGCTTTAGCAACATTAATTTTCTGATATTTCAAATATAGCATAATTAAAATTGGGACAAAATGATGGTATATTTGCCCATCATGATAAATGTGACAGAAGATTTTTCCTCTCACGTGTACGTGTTCTATTCAATAGTAATTGCAAATAATTAACAAAAAGATTAGTCTTTAATTTTCTTTTTTTCCTTTTTTTAGTTATTTATCAGAAAGTCTTATGCTAAAAGAGAACCGAACCTGTTTGTCACAGTTATTAGAGACAATGAAATGTAAGTAAAGAAGCTTTTTGAGGAAATATTTGTTACAACGTGATATTTTCTATTAATCTTGACTGAACTACATTTTTCTTAGGGTGCTGTATACATATGTCCTACAAAATTATTTAGATTTGTAATTATATACAGGCATAAAGTGTATATTTGTGGCAAACAAAAGGCACATAAAAAGAAACACTTTTCATTGTAGGTAATAAACATGGAATTCGCTTCAGAGATTGTACATGCTGAAAATACTATTGGGACAACCTGTATAAGTTAAGTTCAGTATAAATTTTAGTTTTATAAATTCATAGAAGCAAAATCTCGGACCTCAAAGGGACCTCTGAGTTGTTATGTATCTGAACATGAGAGTCCTTTCTACAATACCCTAAGAAATAGAAATCGATCCTGTCTAAGGAAGCAGAACTTGCCCCTTCCCCCCTTTGGATAACTATAATTGTTAGGAAGTTTTATTACATTAAATCAAAATTTGTCTCTTTGGAACCGTAACCCATTGTTCTCATTTCTGCCATCTGGGGCCAAACCGAGTAAGTTTAATTTCTCCTCCGCAAGACATCTTTTAAATTAATTTGCAGATGACATTAAGAGCAAGCTGCCATACTATATAACAGACTCCAAAAAGATTTTGACACGTAAGAACATTGGACTGAATCTAATGTAATGAAATTAAGTTTAATACATGTTATAAATGTTGAATCTTATACTTGTAAAGTCAGTTTTTTGAACCCAGATACAAGATATTTCTGCCATTTTGTTTGTTTTTTGGGAAAAAAAAATCTGTCAGCAGTGTGATGTGGCAGCCATCAAAACTAAAGCTCTCTTGGACTGCATTATAAAAGGCCAAGCTTTCAGGAGTAAGGACATAGTCCCTTTGTACGCTAATCAAACCATATCTGGAGTATTGTTTTCAGTAACAAATGGTACTATAGTTTGGGAAAGACATCAGTAAGCTAGAGAATTTCCAGAGAGGGAAGCCAGCATGGTGAAGGTCTTTGGATCATTTGAGTGTCTGTCGAAGGAGCAGGGGATATGTGTAGCCTTGGAGAAGAGAAGACCTGACAGCCATGTTCAGGTACTTGAAAGGCCTTCTTATGTTCTGTTAGACTCCAAGGGCCAGAACCAGGATCAGTGAGTGAAAATTGCAATGAGGCAGAGTGAGGATCAATGTCAGGAAAAATTTGCTAGCAATCAGCTATCAAGGAGTGGAATGAGCTGCCTTGGGAAGTGGTGGGCTTCCTTTCCCTGGAGGGCTTTAAGCAGAGGCTGGATGACCAGGTGTTAGGTTATTTTTGGTGATCTTTTTCAGATATTAGTTGGATTAGATGACTATTGCTATCCCTTCTACAATTCTCTGATAAATACTTGAAGGCCTCTATCATGTTCCATCTTTCCCAGGCTTAATATCTTTAGATGGCATGATCTCAACCATGAACAATATGCTTCCTAAAATGTCACCTTTGGAATCAAACACATCCTCCAACTGTAGTCTAAGTAGGGGAGCATAGAGTAGGAATGACTTCATTCTGAATACTTTATCTGTCTCAATAAAGCATAGTCATTCAGTAAGCATTTATCAAAGCTGTATGATGTGCCAGGCAATGTGCTGGATGCTGGAGAAACAAAGACAAAAATGAAACTGCCTCTGGCCAAAAGGAGCTTTTTACATTAAAATCTCATTAGGTTTTTCACCGCCATGGCCCGCTTATAATTGAACTTTCCATTCCCTGAAACCCTTAAGTCTCTTTTTCAGAACTGCTCTTTAAAGGTGCTTTCCTTATCTGTACTTGTGAAGTTGATTTTTTAAAAACTGAAATATAGGTGTTACCTTTATAAAGCTCTGTGAAATAGCACTTTATTAGTTTTGTCCCAGTGCTCTAGACTGTCTAAGTCTTATAAATTTCTGTCATCCACAGTATCAGCTGTCTTCTAGTTTTGTATATCATCTGCAAATTGATATGTATCTTCAGCCAAGTTATTGATAAACACCATAGAGCCAAGGGTAGAGATCCCTGCAGCATTCCACCTGAGATTTTCTTACAAACTGGCATTGACCCATTTGGGTTTGGTTATTCAGTGATTTCCAGATCTGCCTAATTGTATTATTATCTAGCCTACATTTTTCTGCCTTGCCCATAAAGGTAACAAGAGAGACATGCTTCACTGAAATCTGGGCAAAATTAGGTCTATTAGCAAGCAGGGAAGTCACTGAATTCAAATAGTTCTTTGTCCCTTTCTTGTCCAAGTAATTTTTTATTTGTAAAGATGTTGGGAAACCCATTAAGATTGATTTTCAGAAGAAACAAGGTTAATTTTAGACCCTCTTGTTTGTTGACCCTTCTACTAATGGGTTCTTAGAAGGGTAGCAGTTAGCCTGTCCATCTGTAGTCTCTTCTGTTGAGAGGGAGCCCTCCCTCCGCACCTAAGAGTCCTAAATCCAGGAGAATGAGTCAGATTGGCAGAACAGTTGGGGAAGGATAAGAAATAACAAGCTTTATCCTTTATTCATCCAGCATTACTGAAGGCCTGCTATGCTCAAATACCTGTGGAAGGTACTTTAGGCATCGTAGGATGAATATGAGATAGTATGAATGGAAAGGGAGGAATACTTGACCCAACTTGGGGTCAAGTACCAGTGAAACTGTTATAACCTTGGGTAAAATCCCCTCTCTAAACCTCTTTTCCCCATCTAGAAATCAAGGATCTTAGACTGAATAAGTTCCTGCTCTAAAAATATGAATGTCCAAAAATATTTATATTCAGTAAACTCAAGAGTTAGCAAACATTTGTTATGTTTACTGTGTACTGGGGACTGCTCTAGGCCCTAGAAGAGAGAAAGTTTAGAATTAAGGAGCAGACCACATCTTCATGGAATGTCCAGTAGAGGTGAGACAGATACATGTAATAGATAATATTATATGCTAAGTGCATTGGAGAGAGACAAAAGTCCAAAGGGGAGCCAACAGTCCTAGGTAATAGAGATAAAACAAATTGATTCATTTAACAAACACATAAGTGCTCTACTGTATGGCACCAGACATACAAAGAAAAAAGAAATGGTCCCTACCTTCAAGAAGTTTGCGTATCCTAATAAAGGGATATAACGTACACAGAGATAATTAAGATATTTTGAAGCAGGAACAAGCACTAATATCTAGAAGGATCAAGAAAGGCTGTTTCTAAGAATTCTAATGGGTAGAGTCAACAGAGTATTTCAGACTGGGGGGCGGGAGAGAACTCATTTGATTACACAGTGATAAGAGGTGGAATTTCAAAGTCAGGGAACAGTGTAACTGCAATGTAAAGTGCCTCAAAGGGAGTAAGAAAGCTGTGAAGGTAGAGAAAAGCCAGATCGTGGAGGACCTCAGATGCCAGGCCGTGGGGTTTGCATTTTACCTTAGAGATAGTAGGGAGCTACTGAAGAACACTTTTGATCTTGTAGCAGTATGGGGTTTAGTGGAGAGTGAATAATGTGAATTTCTGGTGGACCCATTTGACAACATTTATATGAATTCCTCCTTCAGCTTGGGTTAGAGGGAAGCTGGTATAAGTGTAAGAAGCCAAGGATTAGGTGGGGATGGGGGGAGGAATAGTATGTAATTAATCTGACTAATTCTGGGATCAGCATTGGCAAAGGGGGAAAGGAAGGCTACGACATGGATGGACAGATAGACAGGTCATAGTAACAATCAAGAAGAAGTTCAGGAGCATTGAAAATGGAGGGTGATAGGGAAAAGCACCAGATTATGATCAGCGAGGAGACTTTGAGTTCAGGCATGTAGGTCTGAGGTGATGGTCAGGTCTGTGCTACAGTCCATGAGAGCTGAATAACATTCCTTCCAAGTTTCTCAGACCTTGGACCTGATTAGCTTGATGCGAAATGGGTTTTTTTGAAAGCCCTTAAATTTTTAAAATTTGAAATCTGTTCAGAGTGAGTATTAGTATGTTATTGTTGGCATCTATAAAGCTTTATATATCTAAGAATGTTATCTTATTAAGTTATAGATTTAATTTTCTATTTTGTTATGCAAATCAAGTTACCAATTAACATTTTGTCTCTTGTTTGCTACTGACCTTGGTTGAGGTTGGAACTTTTACATAGATTGGTCAAATTAAGTTGTAGGTCTTCAGTTGTACCACTAGAGGGTTCACTTTGAAAGTGAACTATGATTTTGATTCTGTATATTTAGGAATCATTTAATGAATTGTAAAATTGGAAAGAAACTTGGATGATTTGGATTGAAATTTTCTTTTCAGAGAGGAGGGCAATTAAATGTTTTGTTTTAAAATGTCTATATTTTCATCCCAGATAATTTTTAAAATGGAAACCAAGTATTAAACTTGTGAAAATACAGTATGTTCTTTGAAATAAAACCTATTTGAAAAAAATTACATTGGGTCAAAATTGTTATCCTAGAGAACGTTTAAATTCACATATTGACTTAATTCAATGTTTTATTTGTTACATAACTGGATAATAAACTAATTAAAATCTATAGATATGTATAGTTGACTCTGGAACACTGGAACTGGATATAGGCGCAAGGGTTCTCCTACACAACAAATTCTTAAGGGGTTTATATAATCTTTTTTTTTTCCTTAGCTGGAGTCTATTTAGCAATATAAAAGAATTTGATTAGTTATTGCTGGAGTTATTTGCCTTTATTATAAAATGATTTTTTTTTAACTTAGAAATCATATAACTCCTGATGAAATTGCTACCTTTTAGTTAAAGTGTTGGAGAACATTCTTTCCAATTACTTTCTTTGGAGAAAAGAACCCTCTACCCCAGATTGTCATATGTGTATAGCATATATTACCATAGCAAGTTGCTGGAGTATTTTCTATGTATAAAGATGGTAGTGCCTTATCCTCTTGGTAGGGCCTGTGCTTCAATTTCTTTTTCCAAATGTAGTAATAAGTTTGCATTGATCCTTTAACTCTTTTACTCATTCTATAAAGCATTTCCAAAATAACCTGCCAGTGTTAGGGGTGCGGTCTGTGGCAATTAAACAGAATAGTAATTAACCCATATAGGATTCAAACCCTGGAATCCTGAGAAGACTTGCCGGAGTACTAGGCACTTAATGGTGTATTATTATGCATCAGATTGTGCTGAAACGTTAACCACAAAGCCTATGAATTAAGATTCTTTTTTTAAATATTTTTAGATTTTTAATTTTTAGTTTACAACATTCAGATTCCACAAGTTTTTGAGTTCCAAATTTTCTTCCCCTCTCCCCCAAGACAGTATGGAATCCTATATCTGTTCTACATATACCTTCTCATTAAACTTATTTACACAATAGTCAAGTTGTAAAGAAGAATTATGACCAATGGGATGAATCACGAGAAAGAAGAAACAAAACCAAAAAAGAAGAGAAAAAAAAGAGAGAGCAAATAGTTTACCTCATCTGCATTCAGACTCCATAATTCTTTCTCTGGATGTAGATAGCTCTTTCCATTATGAGTCCTTTGGAGCTGTCTTTGAGCCTTGTAATGCAGAGGAGAGCCAAGTCTATCAAGGTTAGTCATCACAGAATCAATATCTCTGTGGTTGTGTACAATGTTCTCCTCATTGTGCTCACTCAGCATCATATCATGTAGGTTTTTCCAGGTTATTACGAAGTCTGTATCTTCCCCATTTCTTATAGCACAATAGTATTCCATTATATTAATATACCACAGCTTGTTTAGCCATTCCCCAATTGATGGGCATCCCCTTGATTTCCATTTCTTTGCCACCACAAAAAGAGCTGCTTTAAGTATTTTTGTACATATGAGTCCCTTTCCCACTTCTGTGATCTCTTTGGGATACAGTCCTAGAAGTGGTATTGCTGGGTCAAAGGGTGTGCACATTTTTATAACCCTTTGGGCATAGTTCCAAATTACTCTCCAGAATGGCTAGATCAGTTCACAACTCTACCAACAATGTAACAGTGTTCCAGTTTTCCCACATCCTCTCCAGCATTTATCATTTTCCTGTTTTGTCATGTTAGCCAATCTGACAGGAGAGATGTGGTACCTAAGAGTTGTTTTGATTTACATTTCTCTAATCAGTGGTGATTTAGAGCATTTTTTCATATGCCTATAGATATCTTTAGATATTTTTAATTTCTTCCTCTGAAAACTGCCTGTTCATATCCTTTGACCATTTCTCAATTGGGGAATGGCTTTTATTCCTGTAAATTTGGCTCAGTTCCCTGTATGCTTTAGATATGAAGCCTTTATCAGAAACACTGGTTGTAAAGATTTTCTCCCAGTTTTCTGCTGCCCTCCTAATCTTTGTTGCATTGGCTTTGTTTATACAAAAACATTTCAATTTAACATAATCAAAATTATCAATTTTGCATTTTGTAATGCTCTTTGTCCCTTGTTGGGTCATGAATTCTTCCCTTTCCCTTAAATCTGATAGGTAAACTATTCCTTGCTTTTCCAAATTGCTTACTGTATCAGCCTTTATTCCTAAATCACAAACCCATTTTGACTTTATTTTGATATACAGTGTAAGATATTGGTCTTCTGCCCTACCATTTTCCAATTTTCCCAGCAGTTTTTGTGATACAGTGAATTCTTAGATCAGAAGCTGGGTTCTTTGCGTTTATCAGAGTAGATTGCCATAGTTTTTGTCTACTGTGTCTTGGATGCCTAACCTATTCCACTGATCCACCACTCTGTTTCTTAGCCAGTACCAAGTAGTTTTGATGACTGCTGCTTTATAGTACAGTTTAATATCTGGTATGGCTAGGCCACCTTCCCTAGCATTTCTTTTCATTAATTCCCTTGATTTTCTGGACCTTTTGTTCTTCCAGATAAATTTTGTTATTATTTTATCCAGCTCTGCAGAATAATTTTTGGTAGTTCAATTGGTGTGGCACTTAATAAGTAAATTAATTTAGGTAAAATTGTCATTTTTATTATATTAGCTCGGCCTAACCACAAGCAACTGATGTTTTTCCATTTATTTAGATCTGACTTTATTTGTGTGAAAGAATTAGGATTCTTTTTAAAGGTGGAAGGGACCTTGGATTAGAGATGCATTTGTTCTGGATTTTATCTGCTTCCCTTATTTTACAGATCAGCAACCTGAAACCCAGGAAAGTAACATGCCCAAGGCCCCACAGCTAGTTAATGACAAAGAGACTAACAGAATTTTTAGGTCTCCTGATTCCTTTCCCTCCTGCACCTTGTGATCTTTGTGCCGTATTCTCTGTACCCCTTTATCTGGTAGGGCTAAAAGACAAACATAAAAACCTATTGCTTTTACCTTCCGGTATCTCAGGTAGTAGTCTGATTCTTGAGTAAAGCTGCAAAAGAACGTCTTTGCTCAGCACAGGGGCTAAAGAAAGGGAGCAGAAGTAGTTCTTGTGTATTGGGTCAAGAGCTTCAAACCGAAGAAATGTCAACAGGAGATGAGATGAGTGTGGGGGTGTGAGGCAAAGACTGTAGATAGATTCTCCATGGCATTACTTTCAGGGGATAAGCTTGGACCCATAATTAAGCAAGAACTATAAAACAATACTACATATAGTGTATGTACATATCTATATATAACATAATATCTATACATATGATATAAACAACTACAATTTAGTCTTAATTATACTTTAGTTATTTAATGATAGTTGCCATTTCATGATATGTGTTGACAAATGTAGGAATGTTATTTGCTGGATTTTGGTATAGTATAATGTTAAGTTGTTTCAGCGTTTGTTTTGGTTTTGAAAGCATAAGATATTATGGAAACAGTCACTTTCTTAAAAAAATTATTCCTGTGGTTTTTTTTTTTTTCACTTTTGGCAGTGATCTTTCTTGTGTTTAAGTTAAATGCTTTCATATCTCCATAGGCATGAAAACCTTAGTAAAGAAGTATGAACCACCAAGGCCCGAGGAAGTTGCTGCCCTAAAACAGAAACTAGAGAAGTGTCACAGTGCCGAGCTTGCATTTAATATCAATGTGTAAGTCAGTGAGGATGTTCCTCAGGAACACAGACATTTAAGTTCTACTTTACTCTTAGATGCAGTCATTTAAATTTTTCTGTTTAAGTGTAACATACATTAAATTTTTTTCTTGTAAATTGGTAATACACAGGCTGGGGAATAACTGTGTTTGTAGTTTATAGGCTTGCTTTAATCTTTTTATATTGACTAGAGATTGTGATACAGGGCTGCTACTAGACAACAGGACATAATCTATATTGGGAAGGAAGGTGGGACAGGTGTTCTAAGATGCAGTTATTTCTGATAGCTTTTCTGCCTAGAGATAGTTTTCTGGAGAGGGAAATTCTGCAAAATTTTCTTTTGTGAAAAGATTGGGGAGATAATGGAGTGCTTGTCATTGATTTGGATGTTGAGTTTTAAAGTCTGCTCTTAGTCCTTGATCTGCTTTGCAAAATGAAGAATCTTTTCAAACACAGTTTTGTCACTGTAGAAGAAGGCCAGGTAAGTGCCAATGATTGGTTTGGGGCTGGGAATGATAAGATTGTCATGATAAAACACACAGAGACATTAACATTTCTGAAATATTTTAGGTGGAATTCCTAATTTACAATAGAGGTTAAGCTTTCAATTTAATTACAGTTCTTTGTTGGATTTTAATCACATGATTTGAAATTATTTGGGTTCTTGATCACATCAGAGGTAATGAATATTTGCTACATGGATAATTGCTGGTGGAAGCATTAGTGAAGTGAAAAGTAGAACTGATACTTAGATTACATGTATGTGACTGTCTTTATTCACTGTGTAGTTATGGATCGGTGCATATTCATGATACATTAAAAGATTGGTGGGATGGATATACATGCACATATCTAGTTATAACCAGAGTTATTAAAAAATTCCCAATTCAACTCAGAAGTTTAAATTTGTAGCTTATCTCTTCTGCTTTTTAATGGCAAGGAAGAAAAAAGAAGGAATTGTGGAGAAATAGCACAACACCCCAGAAAAGCATTTGTAGGATTGAGTGGAGCCTGTCCCAAATAGGTTTTGTAGTAGGCTCAAACAACTTTGTCCTTAGCTACTCTTGTGTTATCTTAGCCTGTAGAATTGAATTGACTGTTCTCTGAAGCACCTAATAGGTAATACACAGTTTTTCATTTTCATCCTCCAAGACTTATTTTTTGTGTTTTTGACAAGATTGTGCATTTTACTCGTAGAACACATTGGGATAAGACATATATGTAATTTTGTTATCTTACTGAAACTTTATGAGTATTTTTATTTTGAATCAGAAAGAAGAGGAAAGGTTATGAAGAAGATGAGTATGTCTCAAAGAAATCTAAGCTGGAGGAGGTTAGTGTTTTTCTTCTGTGGAAGAATTGATACACTAAAAATAGTTATTATATAATACAACTCTGTTCATGCTCTGTGGTTTTGGGCAGGGCTCAAATAATAAACTACCCAAAAATAAACTGCAAGCAAATAGGGAAAGGTATGTGTGCTTATTTTAAACATTTTGATTTAAAATATTTTTCTGAATTTAATGAACAACCCACCACTCCACCCCCACAACCCTCCCCTCCCCCTCCCAAAAAAGGAGAGAACATTTCTATACACAAAGTAGAACAGGAAAAGTGGAGTATTTGTGAAACTATGAATCTGTTATGTACAATTTGCTATTTTATAAAATCATGTAAGAAATTTAGCATATTACTTTCAAAGCTGTCCTGCTTATCTCCTTCCTCAGGAACACCCTGTACTTTCCTCATTTAAAAAAAGCTTCATTGACTGCTTTTTTTCCCTCTGCTCAGATTCTTCCTTACTTCCGTATAAAGAAGAAATAAACAATCTTTGGGACAAATACATGTGGGCAAAGAAAGCATTCACACATCTACCTTGTTTCCCGCCTCTCCCCCCCCCCAAAAAAAAAGTACGTTTTGTCTGCATTTTTAGTCCACTGTCCCTCAGTCACAATGTGCTTTTTCTTTTTTTAAGCCATCATTTTTTTCTTCTAAGTCTCCTCACATATATTCATGCCGTGCTACTGCAGGACAAGAATCTTGGCCTCGGTTGCGCATGATCTGAAGAAGCTGCCTAGGTTTGATTTTTTTTTTAGAATTTTGTTAGTATTAAGCACAGCTGATAACTGTGCTATCTGTTTTTCTGCTAAATAAAGTTAGGTATTTGTTAGATTGTTGTGAAGAGGAGCATGGCTAGCCCAGTGGATAGAGAGCTGGCCTGGGAGTCAGGAAGATCAAGGATTCAGGTCCCTCCTCTGACATATATTTAACTGGTCAAGTCTCATAACCTTTCTTGCAGTGTTGTAGGCAACTCTTTTAAGACCGCCCGTTGTAAAGCAGGTGCCAGTCTGTTTATGTAGCTCCCTATACTTGTGAAATCACATGTCCAGTACCAGAAAAATTGTGTGCCAGGGAGTTCGATGGATTTTTTTTATCTGAACCTATAATTTAATTAGTATAGGGAACTCGAATGAGGAAACTCCCCTACAAATGCAGATCACATTTGTTAATAACCTTAGAATTTTAGAGTTGATGAGACACTTAGAGGTTAAATGGCTTGCCTAGGATCACACAGCTAGTAAGTATCTGGGGCTGGATATAAATTCTGTTCTTTCTGACTCCAGGTCCGACACTTTATCCTACCTACCATTTCCCATAGCTGTCTCTTAATAAATTGTAGTAGTTCATTTTGATTTAACAAAAAACCATTAAGTACCTATTAAATGTAAGGGACTATACTAAAAGCTAGCACTACAGAGATAAGTAAATGTAATAGATGAAGTAAACTCTGTTCTTAAGGAGCTCATAATCAGATGGGTTGGAGGGAGCATGTTTGAGACATACTACTAAGGTAAGAGCAACAAAGACAGTCATCAAGAAGTTAAATGTGGGATGTGAGGCAGAGAGGAGAGACTGGGTTTGGGAAGAATTGGCAAGATGGTAGTGTCGTTAATAGGAAAATTATGGCAAAGGGCAGGTTTTTATGGGAAGAAGCTGAATTATGTTTAAACATGCTGAATTTGAAGTGTTTAAGGTACCTAACAGATAGATGGAGAAAAAGAGACTAGAGTTCTTGGGAGAATTTTGGAGTGTACAAATAGATTTGAGTGTCAGAGTGTATAAAAGTAGCAACTAGAGCCTTGGGAACAGATAAGGTCATTAAGGAAAGGGTGTAAAGAAAGTAGTTGAGGGCCCAGAACAGAACCCTAGGAAACACCGACATTTAACAGGACAAGAAGAAAACAAGGACCCACCAAGGGAGAAGGAGCAGTAGTGATAGAAGAAGAGTGATAGTGGTGTAGGACAATATCAAGAAGGCCAAGAGAGTGAAGACACCAAGAAGGAAGGCATAATCAGCAGTGTCATGCCGGGATAAAGGGGTGAGTGGGGGACCGTTTGATCTAATAGTAAGGAGGTTCTTGGATTTTTGTATGAACCTGGAAGGAGAAAGCATAAAGGGAGAAGCATTTGGGCAAAGAATAGAGGAGATAGAAACAAGATCACCTGCAAAAAAGAAGAAATAGAAGAAACTTAGCAGACTTGGCACAGAGGCGTTATGTAGTAGTGAAGAGACTAATTAGATTTGTCCTGGAGTTATTTATCAAAAGCTGAACAACTAATTTATTGACTTAATGATAATTTCATCCTTCAAAAGGGTAATAAAATGAAGAAGGGAGAACTTTTCTTCTGGATCTGATTGTCAGTAACCATGGGAAATTGTTTAGGGAGGAAATGGTGGGAACCTTGGAGGAAGTAACCACCACTTTGGAGTTTGTGATAGAGGAAAGCCGAAAATGTTCTGAGTTGCACACTACATTTGGAGTCAGCAGACCTCAACACTTAGCATTCAGGAGGAGGATGTGTAGGAACCCATAGTCTAAAAGTTATTTAGAGCAGCACTTCTTAAATTGGGTTGCAATCCTATATGGGGTCATCAAAAATCTGGGAACAGTAGGTTTCTGAATGTGCAACAGCCAAAAATCAATTAAAAATCAAATCTATAATGAATCCAAGGTGTTTGTGGCAGCACTTGGCCATGTTGCATCATGCATTTTCACTGCAGCCTTGGTTCTGAACACAAAGCATGTGCACTTTTGCATTGCATGTGCTCTCAGGCCATGCAGTGCCAACTGAACTGCTGAAATGCAAAAAGGGATTTTTGGTGGAAAAAGTTTAAGAAGCCCTTTAGAGGAAGGTAGGTCCAGAAGGGATGAGAAGCTGTCAGGAGTGAAATTCTGAACATACAGCGACATATCTGCTAAGGAAGAAAAAAAGGGAGTTGTCTCAAGGGGACTACCTCTATGCACAGGTAACTCAACAACCAATTTAGAATTAAAAGATCTTACAGAAGATAAGAATAGAAAGATGTGTCACAGTCTTCTAAAGATAGCATCAGGAGATATAAAGCTCAGAATAAGTTGAGGCTGCTTAGAAATAGTAAGAACAAAAAGTTTGAATTTTTTTTAAGCTCAGGGAAAGAGGAGCTTCAAATAAGAGATAGTACTGAAAGCTGAGTGGATGGGACAGTAATGACAAAAACAGCTTCTTCATTCTTGTATTTTCTTTGTTCAGAGATCATCATTTTTCAACTGGAAAGGGCAGGACAGTTATGGCTGATAGAGAATTGATACCCAAGGACAAATCATATAAAGAGAGTGCTTGGCTGTTCTCAGTGAATTCCAGTAGCCTGCTTTAAATGAGCTACATCAAGGGGGTCCTGAAAGAACTGGATTAAGTCACTATCAGTTATCTTTGAAAGACTGGTAAATAAGGGAGATATTGCAGGAATGAAGAAGGTAAATGTCCCAAATTTTTAAACAAGGGAGAAGAACAGAGTTCACAAACTATAAAGCTCACAAACTGATTCTGGACAAAGTTCTACAACATATTATTAAAAGGGTGGTTAGTTAACCATCTAAAAAAAGAAGTGGTTAGTACAAAGATCCACCATAGCTTTGTCAAGAACAAGTTACGCCACACTAACTTTTATTTCCTTTTTGGACAGGGTGACTTGTAGATCTAATTAGATTTTAGAAAAATATTTGCTGGTTTTTAAAATTCTTGTGGAAAAGGTAGTTACCAGCTAGAGTTTGTAGTTAGGTTGATTTGGAAGTTGTTTAATGGTAGGAACCAGAGTCATCATTAATGGTTTGATGGGAATTTACAGATTTCTGGACTCTGCTTGGGCCTGTGCCCATTTAACTGTCAGTAACTTAGATTAAGGCTTAGACTAAATACTAGTTGGCAGATAACCTAAAGCTGTTACAGAGACAAGCTAGAACATTAGGTAGAGTTGAACATGAAATGTAATAGGGATCCATATTTTGTCTTACAACTTATGAGGTTGATTTCTTTTTTCTTGTAAGTCTTAAGTATAAAATGGGGGAGGTGTGACTGAAAAGGATTTAATGGATTCTTGTGTTCACATGACTCAGCCTATGATATTGGGAGTATGTTTTAAACAGGGATAATGTCCAGGAGTAAAGAGGCAGTGGTCCCACCCTGCTCTGTCATGTTAGTAGTATTGTGTTAACTTCTGGGCACCCAATTTTAAGGATATGATTGGAAATTTCAATTACCCTGAAGAGGACCACCATAAATGTTCAATGGGCTTGAGTTCTGTCATATGGGATTTGGCTGAAGTACTGAAAAGAGGGCAAATATACTAGCTGTCTTAGATATCTGAAGGGCTATCACATGGAAGAACAGATTTGGCTTTTTACAGGTAGCCCCAGAAGGTGGGAAGAACAAGTAAATAGGTAGAAGTTACAAACAGGCAAGTTAAGGTTTGATGAAAGGAAAAAGTTCCCAATAATTAAAGCTATTTAGGATTGGAGATGGATTGTTTTCAGGAAGTAGTGGGTTCTTAGTCATTGGAGGTCTTTCTACAGAGGTGGGATTACCATTTCTTAGGTGTTTTAGAGGTGATTTTTTCCCCTCAGTTTTACATTTAATTAGGTGGTCACTTAGGTTCTTTTTAATTCAAATTGTGAAATCATTGGTGAACTCAAATTTTTCACTAGTATCTTGGGGAAAACTGCCTGAATTACAAGGCATAAGTGAGTGAAGGATTACAGAAATTCCATTCTTTGCCCAATTTTATAGCAAAAAACTTGTTTCTTAAACAATAATATGCTCCTTTTTCCTTTCAGGAAGAATGGACTGATGATGATCTTCTGGATTCCCTATAACTTTATGGGTGTTACCAAGTGTTATGTTGGAACATATAAAGTTAACTCCGGAGTTCTGAATTGAGAGATAGGGGTGCTTTATCTTGAGTCAAAAGTGTGCAGTGAAAATAACTCCCTTTCATTAAACTTTTTCTATTTATGATACTTTTTCATTGCCTTTCTTTGGGATAGATGGGTTTTATATGAAGTGAAATACTTCCAAAGTTCAGGCACATGGTTTGGATAAACTGTCTTCAACAGTACTAAACAAGCTGTACTTTAATTAGCATACGTTTTTTCTCAAAGACAGAAAAATGTTTTCAAATAAGTTACATGAGAAGTTGCCCGTATTCAGAGAAAAAAATTATATTCCAGTAAAGGTTAAGACCGAATTACCATTAAAGGCTGCTCTGTTCTCTCTGCCTGCCAAGTATCTCATGAAGATGTAGTCCTGATACCTTAGCCACCAAGTAAAATATCAACTGCTTAAGGTTTAGATAGTTTAGTTCAGATTTATAGCTATTGAGGTAAAAGAATCAGACTCTGAGGTGGAGTACAGGAGAAAGAATACTGGAGTCAGTGAGACCTGATTTCAAATTCCATTTCTACCACTTATTACCCATCTGGCCATGGGCAGGACAATTCATTCCCAGTGGGCCTCAGTTTCCTCATCTGTAACATGAGAGGTGTACTATGACCTCTGAGGTCCCTTGAGTTGTCGGGACATTAATCTACTGTAGTTAACAAAATGCAGTTCTTATATGGGCAGCTAGGTGGTACAGCGGATAGAGTGCTGGGTCAGAAGTCAAGAAAGACTTCCTGAGTTCAAATCTGGTATCAGGCACTTGACTGTGTAACCCTGGGCAAGTCACTTAACCCTGTTTGTGTCAATTCCTCATCTGTAAAATTAGCTGGAGAAGTAAATGGCGAACCACTCTAGTATCTCGGCCAAGAAAACCCCAAATGGGGTCACAAAGTGACAGACAACTGAACAACAAAATACAACATGCTGTAAAATTGGTAAATTACTTCATTTGCAAACTCAGTGAAGAATTTGAGATTTATCTTACAGATCTTATTTCATGGTTTCAATTTTTCCCTTCTACAAACAGGTCATACGCACCTTTTTCATATTGTAGTTTAGTTTGAAGCGTAACCAGGTTTTAAAAATAAATACCCTTCCTAGGAAGAAATGTTTTCTGGTTCATTAAAGGCAGATCTGCAAATCCTTGGCATTGGAGGGGAATGTAATCTTTATTACTCCATGTCTCTTCTAGATGAAGATCACTATCTCTTAAATAAGATGCCTGGCAAAATTTTAGAATTTAAGCCCCTGGCTTGTAGTTGGATGATTACAACATTTAGCCTTTTTTGAGAAAAGAAACATTTGTCCTTAACAATTTCATGGTGCCTCTCCCTATTAGTGATTTCCATTGCCTTTTCCACAGTTCAAAGTCTGTTCTCCTTTGGTGAAAAAAAAAATCACAAGCCAAGTAACATCTGAGCAGTTTAAACCCTATTCTTGCCGAACAGCAGTCCCATTCCTTTCGTCCAGTTTCCTCATAGATTAAAAAAGTGTTTAATCAGTAACAAAAGAAAAAAATTGAGGCAAAGTATAGGATAAAAGCAGAGAAGTATAGACTAAATGTTGAGAAATGACTATACTTCAATGGAAGGAAGGAGAAAATCCAGCATAGAAGAAAAGCAGTCAACCAGCAGGAATGAGCCTTGTCTCTTTGTAAGGTAGTATCATGGCGAATGGTTTGCATCTGTAAAATGGTTCCATATTTTACTATTGGCAGGGTGGGGGGCAGTAATCCAAAAGATGATGTGTTTCATAGACCCAGAGCTATCAGGTTCCACAGACCTGTTGCACAGGAAGAGAGTGACAACTGAAATTCAAACCAGAGCATCTCTGACTTCGAACAGTACTTGGCCATTGCAACAACTTGCCTCCTTAAGCAGGGAATCTTAAACTTATTTTTGTGTAATGGACCCTTGGGCAGTCTGTTGAAGACCATGGACTCCTCAGAATGTTTTTAAATGCATAAAATAAGATTAAAGGAAAACAAGCCTATTATCAAAAAATTTGAAAGTCAATGGAATCCCAAGTTAAGAAGCCCCTGCTCTAAAGATAACCAGGAACAGAACAAAAAGCCTGTTATAAAAGACCACTGGACCTAGATTTGAATCCCTCTTCTCTAACTTGCTTCCTATGTGACTTAGGGCAGCTTACTTTACCCCTCAGCTTCAGTTCCTTCATTGAGAGACAAGTATTGGATTAGATGACCCAAGTACCTTTGAGCTCCAAGTCTGATACAAAAAAAGCTCCTTCATATATTCTTCTGAAACTTATGCTTCTAATATTCATTTGAGTAGAAGGTGTTCTTCTAATATACAAATGACTCAGTCTAATATGAATTACTTTAATCAATAATGTAATTGGGCATATAGGGAATATTTTTGGGAGAGGGAAAAGCATATTGTCTGGAGAAAATAAATAGAAAGTAAGGGTAAGGGTCAAACATTTAATGTGATTTTGATGACTAAAAGACACACTTTTCCCTTTAGGTTTTACTGGACTCAAAACATACTGGGATTCAGTTAATATGCTCAGCTTCCCCATAACCTCTTCCATCAGGAGGTAGAGCTGAAAAAGTACCTCTAAAATGCACTATGGGAAAGGGATAAGTACATATGTACTACCCCATCCCTTATTCCTCCCATCCCTTATCTCCCCCCCTCCCCACCATCATTAAAGGTATTTATACCTTTATAAAGCATAACTTCATCATGAACAGGCAATACTAGTCTAATTTCATTTCCTTTTTTGAATTATTCATCAAGGGAATTCTATAGATATTATTCCTGTAGATTTCAGCAGGTCATGTGACAGTCTCATACTGTTCTTGTAGATAAGATGGAAAAAAGTAGGTTAGATGGTAGCACAGTTCATAGAATGATAGCTTGAGAGCTACAGAGGACGTAGCTATTTAAATCCATCCATCACTTACTTGCTCAAGGTCACACATTAGGAATCTGATGTAGGATCTGAATTCTGGTCCTCTTGAGCTAGTGCTTTTACACTGTACCACAAGGCCTCCATTGATGGAATGGATATCGCCCTAATAAGCCTGGAAAACTTTTGGAGTAAAGGATAACATCTAGAGGTAGGTACTCTTTGCTATGCAAAGGGTAGGTTCTCAAATACGTTAATGAACAACTTCTAAGTAAAAAGGGAACAGAGTTTCATCATCCAGGGGACTTTGAAGGTTGACTTGCCTCCAAAGTGGACAAGAGAAAGAGCAGAGGAAAATGAAAAGGTATCCATATTGAAGCCAAAGCAGAGACCAAGAAATGAATGGAGAAACAGCAAATAACACAAGACCCTTTGACTTTATTTCAACTTAGTTTTTGTGAATTTCACACAAAAAAATACAGAAGCAAATCTTATCAATAAATAAAACTATGTAGTCAAACAAAATATCCCTTCATGAAGTGCAGCTCTCAACCAATGAGAATTTTTTAACGAGCAATAGATGTGTTTTAGCTAATTTAAAATAGCACAAAAAATTCGGAATGGCTGAGTGTTTTAAACAAAGATAATGCTTAGGTTTGGCTTTACATAAAAGACAACAAATTCATATTTTATAAAATGGTTTAATGAAGGCATGCATGACTGGTAACAATGATCAATAAATTTACTGAATTCAAATTATTTACTGTTGTAAACATTTTACAAAAGCATTGAGATTTATCTGAATTCACTGTCTGATGAAAGAATTACTCAAACAGACAAAATCAATGGCACATTTAAAAAATAAAGCTGACAAATATCATTCTGAACATTCTCTTTTAACACAGTCCAGGCAAGAGAAAACAGTACAGTATAAAAAAAAAGTATACAACAAAGATTGTTCTTATTATAATGTCAAACTCTGGAAACTGTAAATACAAATAAAGTGATTGAACAGTCATCTCCCCACGAGGAAGAAGTTACAGTAAGAAAAATTTGCAATCCAGTTATATTCAGCTGTCAAAAGAGAAGGCTTTTCTTTCTTGTCAGTTGACGACATAATTCTTTTTCCAACAGACAGCGAAACTTTGGCAATTGGATGTATTGAAAATAAATTTTTGAAGTTCAAGAGACAGTCACAGCATTTTACTTTATGAAAGGTGATCTATACACCAAGGCTCAGAGGTTGTTAAAGATTCATTCCATGTGGAAAAAAAGTGCAAATATCCTGCACAGATAGCTTACAAAGCTGCCGGCACAACTCTCCCCCAGCAGAATCTTGGGTTTTGTTTTGCATAGTTCACACATCCCTGGGAATGTGGAAAGGTGTGCTATTTTTGGCAAGAGCAAGGAGAAAGTGATATTGATGGGAATTATACCATGTTGAGCATGCTGAATCCATGCAGAATACTAAGGCAAAGGCTGCTACCTGATGTTATTTGTCACTGAATACTGGTTCTGTTTTTGTTGAAGCAGTTCTGTAATAGCCAGGAGCTTTTTTAAGACATGCTAAGAAAAAAAAAAAAACAAGCAGAAAATTATTACACTTCAGAATCCCAAGGTATGGAAAACATATTAACAACAATTGAGACTCAAGTCTAGGACAAAAATTTCCATGAAGGAAACCTGAATTTTCATAAATTTAAGTTACCCAAATGAACTCTTATGAAAGAGAACTGCTATTCACATCTGAATGAGGTTTCTGAGGAAAGAATCCTACTCTAGTTATGCAAAAATCCCCGACAATTTTCTCTTCAGCAGAAAATCCCTGGATGAACTCTTCATACCTAAAGTGACATTTAAAAAGTCAGCCGAATGAGAGAAATTCAGATGTGGAATGTAGAAACGTAACTACTTCAAGTGAATAAACAATCACACAATATTTAACCCTAACATTCAAGGCAAAGTAGTCTCCTGCTAAGAGACAAACCTGTCATAAATGGTTAGTGGTAAACATACACAGAGTGTATCACATCAGGAATATTTTAAGATCAATGAGGAAGGGCTTGCTACTAACAGTAGCTAATACTTATAAGGTACTTATTATATGCCAGGCATTATGCTAAAGGCTTTACAATTATCTCCTCTGATCATCTTCAATAATACTGGGAGGCAGATGCTATTATCGCCACCCCCCCCCCCCCCAGAGGAGAAAACTGAGGTAGACAAAGGTGAAATAATCTGCCAAGGGCACACAGCTAGTAAGTGTCTGAGGCCACATTCTGACTCAGTTCTTCCTGACTCCAGGCCCAGTGGTCTACCTGGCCACAGTGCCAACCTAGCTGCTCAATGTTTGATATATTTTCATTATAGCACAATACATCTCTATTCTACATCAACTCATTTTAAAAGCTTTATCAAAAACTCTTCTAAAAACATAGTCTTGATTGAGTCCAAATACAGAAAATGCAAACATATAACAAATATTGAAACTCTTAAATTTGTTTTTTAAATTAGGCATAGTAGACACAAAACAGATGCAATCAAGTATCTTCATTGACAGAATACAACAACCTTGTAAATGCATTAAAATATCTTAAAGGCATTTTTATAGATGCATTCTTAATAAGCCAAAATTCATCCAAACATAAGTAATTTTAGTAAAGTACTTGTTTTATAATTAATCTTGATACTGATAATTTAAGTACTAATTACTTGAACACATTATTCCCCAAAATATCTGTAGTACAAACCCACCTGCTGTACACCACGCTCATTACTGAGTGTTCGAAGTTCATCTGAATGTGCCACACAGATTTCATGCAATGCTGCCAGGTCACGTGATAAGTCAGTTCTAGAATGATCTGTAGTGTCTGGAAGTTCGGGGACATTCTTGAAGAAGAATCATAAAATGGCATTTAGAAAGGCAATTGTTTACAGCCCCTTTAAAGATGTAATTTAAAAATTGTGACTGTCAACTAATGATGTAGTAGCTATCTTCTCAAACTCAATGTAATCGCTCTATCAAATTTTAAAACTAGCCTATTCCTGATAAAATGCAAAGACTGACAAGCCGGCATATCGTTCACATCGTGTCAGGCCTTTCTCTTGTAGCCAGTCCTAGCCTATCTGGGGGAAACAATTCCTTCTTCTCCACAGTATTTGTAATACTAAAATTCTAGGTATTCTGAAGAAAAGAATTTTTCCTAAAAGCTAACTTGGAACCTATAGTAAACTTCAAAGCCAGAAAAACCCAGGTTCTGATAGATATTGGCTGTGTCACCAGTGGAGGTCAAGTCACCTGATCTCCCTCTGTCCCAGGCATCTCCCTAAGTAACAAAGCAGATATTTAATCTTCATTGCTAGAGAGAATTCACAACCCATAGGTTCCCTCACAATCCTATTTGAAGTGACTACAAGTATTATCTGTTTTACTATTTAGTGTCGGAGCAGAATTTCAGCCCCCCACAGACCTTTTCTGAGTCCAGCACCTGGAACCCACTCTACCCTGCTGCGCCCCAATATGCAGCTTTTTTTTCATTTTCCTATGGCGTATGGAGTCTTGATTGAGAGAACAATAATCACTAGTACACACTACTGCATGTCTGAAGAAAAGGTTATATATTACGCTGTTTAAAGCAAAAAATTATATCTAGATAACTATAATATGTAATACACATACCCCAAGTTCGTCTAAAAACATGATCATACGATGTTTGTTACTCTTGATGAATGGATTTACTCCCTCCATGTAAGGCTCCTAGAGAAACAAAAATAAAAGCTCTTTATACTCTTTATGAATCCTCATGAATTAGATGTAGTAAAAATTGTTGCCTAATGTGTCACAGTATGATAATTCTTACTGATCTACTTAATATTACCAAAGTTCAAAATGATGGTGTGTCTTATAGGGTAACAAACCTGATGGGCATGTGATATTTTATTTGAAGAAAGTCCCTAGACTCCATGTTCTGGGATGTTTTTTGATTTCTAAAATAAAACTAAGAAAGATACCCCTACAAAAGTTTTCTAAGTTACACTTATAACTGAAACTTCAAAAAAAAAAGATTAATTAAATGCATTTAAAATTTAACAATAAATGATCTTTTTCTCAAAACTCTAAATCATTAATAGTAAAACATCCAAGTTTTATAAACAGAAGATAAAATGAAGTAATACTAGAGACCTTAAGGTTGATGGACACAAAGTAGTTATTAACAGGGTATACAAAAATTCATGAAGGTTCCCTACGCCCTTTTTTAAAATCAAGGACTTGTTCATCACCTGACTATTCACTAATTACATCATATCTTATTTCTCACAGGCCTAAAGACTGAGAGCCTGTTTGCCAAAGGGCTGGTAGGTTCTATCAAATTTATGAGATTATGTGTAAACTGGAACCTTGACATTACAACTCTACCTTTAGGAGAAACTGACTGCTTTCCAAAAATGAAATGACCAGCTTCTAACATTTCAGTGGGTGATCCAGTGTGTGCTGTGTGCCTTTTTACTGCAGTACTCCTGAAGAAGAGCTCCCACAGACATACAGCACCCATGTGCAAACTCAACACTTCCTTCTTTCTCTTTGCTGGCACAGCATCTGACCTGGCACCTCCACCAACCCTTGCCTGCCCAACTCTCCTCCAATAAGACATCACTGTCTTGATTCATTTCCTATCTTCCTAATGCTCCTTTTCTGCATCTTTTCCCTGACTCTCAGTCCTTAGCATCTACTTTCTATGTTCTCTAGTTTGGCAGATTCATTAACATCAACAGAGTCATCAACCCCTGAATGCAGTATCTTTGACCTCTCTTCAATGCTCCAAATACATACTTTCACCTCCTTCCTAGATATGTAGCATCATGAAAGAATAATAAGCAATAACTAGAAAGAGAAGTTCAAGGTCTCTATGCCAGTTACTGGTTGTCTGATATCGCAAAAATTGCTCTTAAGAGAGTTAAAAAGCCCTATGCCAACTTTCCCTTCAAACCAAATAATAGAAGTAAAAAGTTTACAAAATGAGAAAATTCATCAACATCAAGAAAAGGATAAGTGAATAATACCCAACCGCAAAGGCTCTCCGGAGCACCCTCTCTCTTCATTTCCACCCTTAAACAAGCAGGGACTGAAACAGTGCAGCTGCAGAAAGGACAGTGGAAACCAAAACAATGAGACTCTTCAAAGTGGAGAAGAGGCCATCCTACTCCGGCCACTTGTGATTTTCTTGTACCATTGTTCCAATAGCCACCCTCATCTTTGTGGAGGGAAAAAACCTCGCTTGTTCCTTCCCTCCATTCTATCATCCTGTACCTCTTCTGCTCTTTGTGGACAAACGCCTCAAAAAACCTCAAAAAAACCATCTACAATTAGGCGCCTCTAACTCTCTCCACTCACTCTCTTCTTAAACCCTTACAATCTGGCTTCTGACCTCGTCATTTCAAGACTGCTCTTTTCAAAGTTACCAATGATCTCTTAGTTGCCAAATCCATGGCTCTTTCCCAATCCTCCATGGCCCTTACCTCCCTGCAGCCTCTGACACTTGATCACTCTCTCCTCTTGGATATTCTTCTCTCTAGGTTTTCAGAACACCATTCTCTCCTGGTTCTGCCCCTACCTACATGACTGTTCCTTCTCTTTCTCCTTTGTTGGATCCTTAACCAGATCATGGCCTCTAACTGTAGGTGTCCCACCAGATTCTGTCCTCTCCTCTTCTATACTATTTCACCTGGTGATCGCATCAGCTCCAGGGAATTTGTTAACATCTTTATGCTCACAATTCTCAAACTTAAACTGCTGATCTCTAATCTTGTACATCCAACTACATCTCAGACATTTCAAACTAGATGCCCTAGTAGACATCTTAAACTCAGTATGTCCAAAACTGAACTCATTCTCTTTCATCCTCCTGACTTCCCCAGTTCGTCAAGGGGAATGCCTTCCTCCCCCTGTCCCTCAGGGTCATAACTTAGATGTTACTAGTTAAATAGTGACTCCTCCTCAAAGACTAAAGCATTTAGAACAAAAGATACTCTCCCTACTAGATTTTCAAAAAGAAAATAGAATTAGAACACAAAAATGAAGACAGAAGGAAAAAAATGGAATACAATTTTAAGAAACTGGAAGAACACTTCTGAACGCTACAAAATAAGAATAGAGAAACTGAATATGGGAAGCAAAGAAGCAATTTAAGGCAAGTATGTCTTCCAGAAAAAAATGTCATGAAGAAGAAAACTTGACTACCACAGTTCCAAGAAACCATACAGAAAAACTGCCCAGAAATATTGTAAGCAGAAAACACAAATTCAGATCAAGAAAATCCACACAGCACCAAATGGAAAAGAAATCCAACATTTACACTGTTGAAAAACCAGAGTCATATAGTGGAAAGAATTATAATTTCAAAGAGGTATGTATTATAGCTAGAGGATGGAACGAAAAACAACAACAGAAAAAAGTCAAATTCCAAGGACAAATAACTAAGATGGGAAAAATTATTCTATGGTTACAAGAAATCAAACGAAAAACTGGAATAAAATATATCAAAGAGCACATGTAACATTGGCTAGAAACCACAACTAATATACCATGCAAACCTGAGCCTAAATGTTAAAACATAATCAAAGATTCTTGAACATTTAGTAAAGGTGAAGAATTTGAATCAATTTTTCAAACAAAGCCAGAGCTAAACAGAATATTCAACTTGCAACCTCACTAAGCATCAGGGGCCACTGTTGGAAAAATAGATTTAACTGACTTTATGACTTTTATAAGAATATTAAAGAAAGTAAATTTTCATCATCCCATGGTACTTTTACAAAAAAAGTCTTAAAAAACATCCTTTACAGATAATAATGCAATAAAATCAATGAAAGATATTGATTTTGAATACTGGGTCAAAGAATAAATTATGCTAACAATAAACAATGTTGAAGATCACAACAACAGCAAAAGAGAAAGGGGGCCAATAAACATTTTTTAAAAATTAAGGGCTAAAAAATTATTTAGTAACCCTTCAAAATGCACAAATCTTGAAAATTTGAGGAAAAACTTGAAAATAAAGATAATAAAAACAACAAAAGGGTTGATTTTCAAAAGATTAATATAATCAATGAACAATTAGCTAATCTGACAGAGAAGAATATTGCATTTTAATTAACAAGGTGGATGATAAAAAGAATTATCAGAAATTACTAGAAATTACTATCAGAAATGTAAAACATTTTAGCAACATTTTAAGGGTAGAAGTTGACTATTTATAAAAATATGTAATAAAACAATAAATAATTTATCTTAACAACCCAATCCTAGAAAAAATAGATACAAGTTATAAGTGAATTATTGAAGGGGGGGCAAAAACTCTAGAAGGATCTGCTTGTGAATTTTATGAAAGATATATAAAAACAAGCCAACTGATAGTTATGCTACAAAAATTATTCTCAAACTGAAAGAAAGCACTCTACCAAACTCTTCTTATGAGATAATGACACCAAAACAAGAGAGAGATAAGGCAGAGAAAGAGGGATAAAAACCAACTGCACTATTGAATATTGATACAAAAACTGTAAATATATTTCTTACAAGAACACTACAGCCATATATGCAGAAAATAATTCGCTATAACCAAGCTGAACTCATACCAAGGACAAAAGAATATTTCAATATTAGCAAAAGAAATTAACATAATCAAAAAAGCAATTTAAGGTACAAACAACATGATTGTTACAAGTGATGGAGAAAAAAAAATCTTTGATAAAGTTTAACCCTCATTTATATTAGAAGAATTAAAAAGTATAACCTTGGAATAAAAGCAAGAATCCAAAACCAAGATCTAACATTGCTTGCAAGGGAGAAACACTAGAAGTTTTCAACCCATATGTGATGAAGTTCTAAAAAAGTTAGCTTTATCAGTAAGACAAAAGAACAAACTTTAAAGCTGTTAGAAACATTACCAGAAGAGACAAAATTATTCTTATCTGCAAATGACATGATATACTTAGAAAATCCCAGAGACTCAACAAAGAAACTAATTGGAACAATTCAGAGTATCTGTAAAGTTAAGGGGAAGCAAAATAAATCCACAAAATCATCAGCATTTCTGAATAGTAAAGACAAAAACATGGAAAAAATGATGAAAGGAATTACATTCAAAATAGTTACAAAAATGCATAAAGTACCAAGCAGTTAACCTACTTAGATATACACAATATTCAAATAAATGTAAGTACAAAAGAAATAAAAGGAGACTTAAACTGAATATATTCACTAGCTATTGTCATTACAGGCCATGCCAATATGATAAAAAAGCTAATACCTAATGATAAACTAATATACAGATTTAGTGCTAAATAACTGAAAGTATACTTTTAAAAATTGTGCAAAGTTACTTTGAAAATACAAAAGCTCTAGAATCGAGGATAGTAACAAAATAAAGTACAAATGAAGGTGACAATCTTCAGACCTCAAACTGTATTTATTACAAAGCAGTAGTCAGCTTTTTGGTACTGCTTTAAAAAAGAAAGAGAGAGAGAGAAATCAGTGGGATAAACTACATAAACAAGAAACAAGCACTCAAAAGCAGTAGTCCAGTGTTTGATAAACTCAAGAACATGAATTTCTGGGGGAGAGACTCCTTTTTGATAAGAAGTCCTAGAAAGATTGCGGAGCAGTTTGGCAGAAATTAGTTTTAATATCTTATGTTACACAAAATACTCAAAATGGATTTGAAACCTAAAGATCATATACCTTTAAAAAACTGTATGGGTACAAGATTGAATATATTCTGCAGTTAAGTCTAAGAGTAAAATTCTTAAACAGAGGAGAGAAGAAATCATAACAGATAAGAAATATTGACCACATAAAATTTTAAAAACTTTTTTAAAAAACTTATTAATGAAGATAAGAGTCAGAAAAGAAACATTAGGAAAAAGATTTTAATCAAAGATCATTAAAGTCTGATATCCAAAACATAAAGGTAAATTAACAGAAATATGTTTTAACAGGCAAAGAAAAAATAATTTTCAAAAATTTGCAAACTGTAATTCACCACATAAAATCTTCAATAAGAGAAATGCACATTAAAAATTATTCTGAGGCTGAAAAGCAGGGACTTGCTTAAGCTCTCCCTCAAATCCCTCCAAACACCTGTGAAAAATGGCTCTGAACAAATTCTAGAGCTGCGGAACCCATGAAATACTAGAGGGAAGCAGGTGTCCAGCCCAGAACAGCCTGGATGGTCGCTGGGAAGGGTCTATCACACGGTGCTGGGAGCGGAGCGCAGCCCAGCATGGGCCATGCTAGGACAGACCAGACTGGGAGGTAGCCCGGAGCAGGCCTTAAGGCCATGAATCATTTAGCTGGTGCAGTTACCAGACTTCTCAACCCACAAATGCCAAAGACCACAGAACAGGTTAGTGGGAAAACTGTTGGATCCAGGTGAGAGCGGTCCAGCCCCAGCCCTGGGGGTAGTGGAGGTGGCACTGTGGTGGCGGCGGAGGCAGCAGCAGGAAGCTCCTGCGACTGCTTCCAGAGCTCCAGTGTCACCTGCTTCCAGAGTCCCTGGCTCACACAGTAGGAGGAATCAAGTGGTGGAACAGAGCAGGAGTGCAAGGACCCCATTGCTGGCAAAGAGACAGGTTCTCCTGCTGTGCCCTGCTTAGACCTGGGTCACAATCCTGGTTGGTGGTTTTTGGGGGAGGAGAACTGCTACTGTGACAGAGCTTGCAGTGACAATGGAGTAGAAGTAGCTCTGAAAACAGCAGCACAGCCACTAAAGCTTGGGACAAAGCACTCTCTACAAGCAGTCATACCCTGACAAAAAGATCAAAAGTCAAGTAGTTGGCTGGAACATGAACCGGCAGCAAAAACGGGCTCTAGAATCTTTTTTTGATGACAAAGAAGACCAAAACATACAGCCAGGAAAAGTCAAAAAAGTCAAAGACCCTACATCAAAAATAGGAATTGGTCTGAGGCCATGGATGAGCTCAAAAAGGATTTGGAAAAGCAAGTTAGAGAAGTAGAGGAAAACCTGGGGTAGCGAAATGAGAGTGATGCAAGAAAACCATAAAAAAGAATTCAACAACTTGCTAAAGGAGACCCCAAAAAATACTGAAGAAAACACCTTAAAAAGTAGACTAACCCAAATGTCAAAAAAGCTCCAAAAAGCCATTGAGGAGAAGAATGCCTTGAAAGGCAGAATTAGCCAAATGGAAAAGGTCCAAAAAAACCACTGAAGAAAATACCACCTTAAAAATTAGATTGGAGCAAGTGGACGCTATGACTTTATGAGAAATCAAGATATTATAAAACAGAACCAAAGGAATGAAAAAAATAGAAAACAATGTGAAGTATCTCATTGGAAAAACCACTGACCTAAAGAATAGATCCAGGAGAGATAATTTAAAAATTACTGGACTACCTGAAAGCCATGATCAAAAAAAGAGTCTAGACATCATCTTTCAAGAAATTTTCAAGGAAAACTTCCCTGATATTCTACAGCCAGAGGGTAAAACAGAAATTGAAAGAATCTGTGCTTGCTTTGGCAGCACATATACTAAAATTGGAATGATACAGAGAAGATTAGCATGGCCCCTGTGCAAGGATGACACACAAATCTGTGAAGCGTTCCAAATTTTTCACACTTTCTGTTCACCCTTTTTTCCCTTTGCTCTTTTTTTTTGCTTTTGTTTTTGTTTTTTCTTTCTCATGATTCATTCCACTGATCATAATTCTTCCTTACAACTTGACTATTGTGTAAATAAGTTCAATGTGAAATACTGTGGAAACACAATCAGAATAACGCAAGATCTAGCAGCTTCTATATTAAGGGATCTAAGGGCTTGGAATATTATATTCCAGAGGTCAATAGAGCTAGGATTACCTACCCAGCAAAACTGAGTATAATGCTCCAAGGCAAAATATGGACTTTCAATGAAATAGAGGACTTTCAAGCTTTCTGAGTGAAAAGACCAGAGCTGAATAGAAAATCTGACTTTCAAACACAAGAATCAAGAGAAGCATGAAAAGGTAAACAAGAAAGAGAAATCATAAGGGACTTACTAAAGTCGAACTGTTTTGTTCACATTCCTACATGGAAAAATGATGTGTATAACTCATGAGACCTTTCTCAGTATTAGGGTAGTTGAAGGGAATATACATATACATATACATACACATACACATACAACATATATATAAATATGTATAGACAGAGCACAGGATGAGTTGAATATGAAGGAATATCTAAAAAAATAAAATAAAATTAAGCGGTGAGAGAGGAATATATTGAGAGAGGGAGAAAGGGAGAGATAGAATGGGGTAACCTATCTCACAGAAATTGGCAAGAAAAAGCAGTTCTATTGGAAAGGAAGAGGGGGAAGGTGAGGGGGAATGAGTAAATCTTGCTCTCATTGGATTTGACTTCAGGAGGGAATAACATACACAGTCACTTGGGTATCTTACCCCACAGGAGAGTAAGGGGAAGGAGATAAAAAGGTTGGGATGATAAAAGGTAGGGCAGATGAGAGGAGGTAATTAAAAGCAAACACTTTTGAAAAGGGACAGGGTCAAGGGAGAAAACTGAATAAAGGGGGGAAGGATAGAATGGAGGGAAACATGGTTAGTCTTTCACAACATGAGTATTGTGGAAGTGTTTTACATAATGATACATGTGTGTACTATGTTGAATTGCTTGCCTTTTTAGGGAGGGTGGGTGGGAAGAGAAGAGGGGAGAGAATTTGGAACTCAAAGTTTTAAAAGCAGATGCTCAAAAAAAAAGTTGCTTTTGCATGCAACTGGGAAATAAGTTATACAGGGAATGGGGCATAGAAATCTATCCTGCCCTACAAGAAAGTAAGGGGAAGGAAGACGGAGGGGGAATGGGGTGACAGAAGGGAGGGCTGACTAGGGAAGAGGGCAATCAAAATATCTGCCATCTTGCAGTGTGGCGGAGGCTAGAAATGGGGAGAAAATTTGTAACTCAAACTCTTGTGGAAATCAATGTTGAAAACTAAAATATTAAATAATAAAAAATATGAAAAAAATATTCTAAGACTTCACCCTATTACTAACAAATTGGTAATGATTAAAAATATATTGAACTATCAGTGTTTGGATGGTTGTGCTACAACAGGTCCACTCTTTGTAAAACCGTGAATTTGCTAAGAATTTCAAATGAAAATTATTTAAGGAAGTGACTAAACTGTCCATAACCTTTAAATGGGCCACCCCACTAATGGACATATACATCAAGGGACTCAAAGTCAAAAACAAAATTCAATACATAGCAAAATATTCACAGCACATAACAACAAAGAACTGGAAATAAAGTGGGTACCTATGAAAGTGGGGAAAAGCACAAAAACTTATGTTAAGTGAATGCAATATAACATTATTTTGTAATAAGAATCCTAAATGAGGAATTCAAAGAATTGTGTCTGAGGATCTAAATGATCTGATGCTGAGTGAAATAAAGTCAAAAGAACAATGCCTAATCATAACAATATAAATCAAAAGATTGCTAAAGTGAAAATTAGAAGTGATCAAGGAAACACTGGAGATTCTTGTGAAAAATTAATACAACACAGCCCTTCGAAAATGGCAAAGAGGCAGTGAACTACAACAAGACTGATTATCATTACCACTGTCAGCAATTTTCTCTTTATTAGATGTTTTTGCTTAATCATTTTCTTTGTCACAAAGGATGGTGTAATATGGAGGTAGTTGTGTGGGAAATTATGATCCCATAAAGATGAAATGCAAGGATAAAATGTGTTTTTTCTAAAGTGGCTTATGTTTAAAGCCCTGGTGTTATCTCATAGTTTTCCCATTTGCTTACTTTTCATATATTCAATCATTTCCAGAATTGTGAAATGTTTTCTCAGTTCTGGTACTAGCTTTCGTTGGAAATTAGGGAATTCCGAATCTCTGACTGCATCTACAAAATGATTTAAGCCACATACCATATTCTGGGGTAAAGATGGGAGGGGGGAAGAGGGAGAGGCATTAAAATTTTAAAAGTCTCTATTTAAAATTACATTTTGTGGCTTTGACAGGAATCTGTAAAATTACATCTTACATCATTAAAATATCTTTTACCTTGGCACCAAACTCAACCAGATTTGCTAAATTCTGCACAGATTTAGCCACCAGTGTCAGCGTTCTTGCAGCAGTAGGAGAAGGAGAATCTACAAAGAAAAAGAACAGAATACTTTTAGTGATTTGAAGTCAGAAGGGTTTTAGTCAGTTATTTGAGAAACTAGCACTTTAAGAAGCCTTCACTACCAAAATCCTAACATTCCTTCATCCAAAATGTAAAGGCTGATGCAAAAATTCAAGTGAAAAAGTTTTTTTGGGTCACCCTATATATTGGAAAATCTTATGAATTAAAGAAATCTGAAAACACTTTACATATTACTGCTACCAAATAGGTTATTACAAACACAAAATCTTATTCAGGAATCTTCAACCAACGCCTGATTTAGTTTACATTGGTTATCACCAGCATCTGGGAGCCAGCTAATGACCACCTAGTTAGGAAGTGCTAAACATGATGGGGATATTCAGACAATGACATTGCAAATCAGCAGACTCCTCCTTCATTCAAATTAAAAATATATCATCAGGAAAAAGTTGCAGATCTCTGTTCTAATTTGGGGACTTCTAACATTTCACTGATCACTATAGCTCATATCAAATTCAAAAGACAATAAACATCTTTAATGACAAGAATAACTAATCTGCTTTAGAGATAGTTGGGAGATGTATGTGTCTGTAAGGCATGTAAACTGGAGCACTTTAGTCAGAAGTTGTCTGTAGCCCACTTAAATGCCTGATCTTGGCTCTCTGAAAAGAAAGCCAGTTTTTGATCCCTAAATTCTTTTATACAATTTCATGAACCATCAGAGTTAATATAACTATTTTTTCTAGAAGTCTAAATGTGGTTAGACCAACTTGGACAAAATAATAATTACATTTAAGAGATAATCTGAATTACTTAATTCTTTCAGAATTTAAGCAATTCCAGTATCTATTTTGTTATTGTTCTTCAATCTTTTTTCAGTCATGTCAGATTCAGGCCCCCATTTGGGATTTTCTCAGCAAAGATACTAGAGTGATTTGCCTTTTCCTTCTCCAGATCATTTTACACAAGGAACTAAGGGTCATATAGTTAGTATCTGAGGCCAGGTTTGAACTCACAGAGATGAGTCTTCCTAAGTCTAGGCCCAGCACAATATCCCCTGCAACACCTAGCTGCCCTCCAACCTCCACAAGAGCAATGAAAGAAAAACACCATCAAAGACAAATGACTGCTAGAAAACTAAACAGTAATTTTTTTTCCCCAAAATATGTCAATCATATAAAAAAAACAAACCATATTCTACATGATTCACTTTACTTTCTTTTTAACAGATGACTAAATTTGTAAGACATCCTCCAGAAAATATGTGTAACACCAGAATCTGTGGTTTTTCGGGCATTTGGAGAATTTAAGGTTACCATTTGCTAGCTGGTGACAAGAAATTTGAGTCAGTGAGTGGGAGAACTAAGACTTCATTCATAAGCACTGAAATCCATTCTATCTCTGCTACCAGAGATACTATTTTAACTTGATCATACTGTCAACTCTGAAGATGACAATGACAAAAAGAGCAGTGAGTACAGGTTAATAAGGGCAAAACCAAAGACAAAATTCTTCCCTATCCCAGAGTGGAAGTATGTCAGTATCTAGTATTAGGAGTTTACCAATAACTGTTTTCCAGCAATCAAAAGTTTTACAGATTTCATACAAATCAGGGTGTTGAGAGGTAGAGAAAAAAAAAATGGAATGGACATCTCTACAGATACTTATTGATTGTTTCAGATACTGGGAGAAGAGATGATGAAGAAAAAAGGGAAGATGGAAGGAGGTAGTTAAGGTGCTATCAACAAACAGTTTTAAGTGCTTGCTATGTGCAAGATACTATGTTCAATATATATATGTATATATATGTATATATATATATATATATGTGTGTGTATGTATATGTGTATATATATATGTATATATGTGTGTATGTATATGTGTATATATATGTATATATATATATATATATGTGTATATATATATATATCCAATTATGAAAGTGGGATAAAGCTACTCCAAAAAAAAAAATAGCATTTGACTCTAATTTCCTGCTTCTTTTAAGTACTGAATCCAAATACAGACATAACAGCAATAGCAAGTATTAGTAAGAACATTTTAACTATTCAATTTTGTCTAAATTAATCTAGATAAATTACACATCTAAAATTAATTAAATGCTATTTATTTACCTGAGATGATATTAAACATCCGTGGATTAAGGATAGCAGGACAGATAAGTCGAAGAAAAACAAAACCACTGAATGGGAGAGGAAAAAAGACTTATGAAAAAAAAAAACCACAGTAAGATTCATCACATCAGATATATACATTCCAAACAACTAAAGTACTATAGAAAGTTAATACTGACTCTGAATGTAAGGCAACTCTGACAATTTTAAATCAGAAACAAATTTAATACCAAAACCTAATTTAGGATCACAGGAAACCACTAACAAAAGTTAGCTGCCCCAAACCTTCTCACTGGTAAGATTATAGAATTTTAACAATATCTACCCAAACTGACAATTTTTCCAGTAAACTTAAGTCTTTTATTCTTGGGATAAGATGAGGCAGCATGGCATAAGGAAAACAATGCTTGACTTAGGTTTGATGCCAGGACTGCCATTTATTACATGTATAATGTAAAGGGCACTTCACTCCTTTGGGTCTTAGTTTCCTTATCTGCAAAATGGGCAGTTGATGGAAGACTATGGATGATATCTAAGGACCCTTCTAACTTAAAGCATTATAATCATTTGTGTAAGTACATAAGGCTTAAGGACTGACATTTCCAAACCTTGCTTAGTAATGGAGACTTATCCCAATAAGATCTATGACCAGGAAAGAGCAAATGCAGAATGTACCAGATACTATATTCCCAACCTATTTCAACACTTCAAGAGATCTCTTTATAATTTAGTGCAGCTTAAAAAAAATTGACATCTGTTAGCCAATCTTCTGCTTATTAGCCTCTCTCTAAACTAAGCTCTAACAGAGGTACAGATCCACTCACCACAAAAACCCAGGGTTACCTCTGTATCACAATGAGATATAATAGGATTTTAATGGGCAGTAGGGGTTTGTCACAATCTAACTTTTGTTTTATAGATATTTTCTTTTATAGAGATTGATTTGTCACTGGTGTTAGCAACATCAAATCTATATTCAGTGAGCAAAGTAAAATTACCAGAACATCAGGTCCCTATTTATAAAAATGTAGGAGATAATAGGGCTGAGAGGCACTAGTCTTTCTCTAATACACCAATTGCCTACAAAAAAGCGATGAAGAAAAGGATTCTACTGAGGGCAAGAGAGAGGCAGGAATGTCCCACCAAGTTAAAAAGCAACAATTTCATAACTATTCAAAGGTAATCCATGTTGTCCCTAATGGGAGATTAGCATATTCTTTTCCCATTTTGAAGGTTTATTTCACAAATACAGTTTGGGAGAGAAAAAGCTTCTATGAAGTGAGCTCCTGACATGTTGGTTTTAGTTTAACAATTTTTTAATTGGATTTACAAAATGAAAATCTGAAGTAAATTAATTTAATGTCAACCCAAGACTAAGCTTTTAAAAATGAGATGCTTAACGTACCTCGGGAGACCCATACAAAAATACAGTAAGTTAAATTCTAACATAAGCTTAATGATTTGGAAACAATGCTCAGCACTATTCCAGTACGAAATGGAAGGTCAAACTATTTGTGTAATTTGTTTTCCAAAAAACGAGTTCTCTCTTCTCTTCCTAGTATGTCACATTTCTCCTATCTGCCACCTATTAAGCCACATAGCTCCTTACTTATGAAAGTTATACATTACAGAAATAAATGAACTGAAAATTCTTACCTAACAACTCTAGTTCTCATGGTTGTGTTCGTTGGCCATTTGTGTTGTACAGATTTCTGTAAACACCCATAAATATACCTCAATGTCCTGTCAAAATAACATAATTATGTTAATATGTAAGGCACTTTAAAAATATTTCTATGATATATTAAGTATGCTTTAGAATAGAAACCTTTACTCTTAATAGCATCTTATGATAAAATCTACATTCTATCCCAATTCAATCAACAACACTTTTTAAACACCTATTACATGTCAGGTCCCACATACTTTTTTAGTCGCTGCACATAATGCTTCTGGTCTCTACTCAAAAAGACCCCAACTCCTCCAAAGGCACAATGTCAGCAAAAGGCTTTTAAAATCAATCAGGCAAGCTTTCCATTATTTTTATTTTTTATTTATATCCTCAGCATCTTGATAGTTCCCAAATTAATAATATTTTGCTAGCTTTAGATTACTTATGTTTTAAGTGAACAAAATTCTACTTTTTGTTTGTTTAGAGGAAATATGGGGCATTTTTAACCACGTTGGTAAATAATATTTTTCCAACAAGGTGGCTGCCAGGAGACACTATGGAAACAAAAAACTAATAAATTCATCATCCACTATTTACCTTTCCAACTCAGAGATGCAGACTATATTACTTTTAAGTGAAGAGCACTTAGCACCCCAGAATTTATATAAGGTACCTACTATTAAATAGAAATAAAAGAATAAAATACACTATAATTAGAAAGTAAAAACCATATCATTCACAGAGCATAAGGTCTTTTTTAAAAAGTACAGATTCATTTTACAATTACACATGCTCATATACAAATGTAAAATCCCCTCAGTATCATAGCTAAGCAAACATTAACTTACGGAGGCAAAATCTCTGCAGCCATGAATATTTTTTCCACAAGCTCTGAAAGTATGTTCAATAGGTGTACCAAGTTAGTGTTTACATCTTCATTTTTTTCTAACTTTGAAGGATTTAACTAAATAGAAGAAAAGAACCAACATAAATGCTTCGTGAAAAGTGAAACTTCAAAGAGACTTCTATATCAAATAATTCTAACTTCTCTAGAAAGTACAATTTTTTAAAAGTGATTTGCTCTAGACAAACAACTGCTATAAATATAAAGGCAGTCTACACAAATGTTGATGACAACAAAAGACATATCAATATACTCTATCCCTAGAGGTTCTTCTAAATAACTTCTAAAAGTTATTCTACTAATAACTAGGTAATATACAGTACTGATCTGGTATGGGAACTCTTACACTTCCAGGAATAGAATTCCTTGTCATTCAACAACACAATCCAAAATATTTGTTAGGTACCATAAGGGCAAGCAAAGTGGGATTTTTTGCTTTTTTTTCTTTTGGACTTACGTTTCTGTAACACATTAAGTGCTTAATGTAAGGTTAATTTAATTAAGTGCTTCTCAGCACTAAAGCAATCAAGTGCCTTTGGTTGAGTCTCGTCTTTGATTGAATCGAATCTTTGACTACTGATAACAGTATATATTTCTTGGAAGAAGAGATGTGGGTAGAACAAGAGAAGCAGAGCAGAACATGAAGAGAGAAGCAGAGCTGAGAAAAAGAAGTGTGCCTGAGCAGCTAGGGGAACTTGCTTGTGGGAAAGCCTAACAGAAAGGATGTTTGTGATCCTGGTACTCTGTCTGTTGGTGTGTGTTAATTCCTCAGACAGAAGCCCCTGTCTGTTGGCCTTTATGAGTGAATTGAGATGATGGTGCTGGTAATGTGTGTAAATACTGTTGTAGCCCTAGGTTAAACTTTGCTTTCCCAGAAACAGAAGCTGTGGGCAGGAGCCCCTGGAGCCTACTGTCATGGAGGAACTGGAGGAACTTAAAGTGGAGCAGTCCCCATGAACTGCAAAAAGGAGCAGGAGCAGAGAGCTGCCTGGATATGAATCCAAGCAAAAGCTGGGAGCAGTCAGCCTTTGGAGAAAAAACCATGTGTGGGGTTTGGAAGTCAACCTTGAGTCAAGACAAAAGAGGAATTTACTTGGACACTCCGTACTGGCTGAGGAGATTGTAACTTGCTGTAACCTAGGGGTGGATGGTGTTTGTATTTTCTGCTACTCCTTAAAGATGATCTGTTGTGCTAGGGGAAGACCCTAGCCCGGGACCCCCTGATTGTGCAAACAAGTATTTTGGGGAATGCTACTGGATGCAATGATATATGCTGTGTGGGTATTCTGAGAAGTGCTTAAGATATACTGAACGATGTGTTTTATTTAAGACTATGTGGCCAACTTAGTAATAAGCTATTATGTTATGTTATTGTGAATGTTATCTTTTAGTTCCCTGAACAACATTTAGTTCTGAATAGAGAATTCATTATACTATGTGATTAGACCCTTAAAGTTATTCGCAACAGCAGTCCTCAGGTGTGCTGCCATGATTGGTTTTACAAAAAGCTGGTCAAACCCTCATTTTTAACAGACTAAAGTCTCACCTCTGAAATACTGAGTATTTGACCCTGCACAAGTTATTTAGCATTTCTGTGCCCCGGAGAAGTTTCCTAAAACTACAAGCTGCCAAAAGTGCCAATCTATAATGGTAGAGAGATTTTCCTTGAAGGAGGTCCCTACAACCAATAAAATCAATCAATCCATCAAGCATTTATTTAGTGACTATTTTGTACCAGTCAGTCAACAAGCATTTATTAAATGTTTACTTTTTGCCAAGCACTGTGCTAAAATACTGGGGCATAAAGGTTTAAAAAAGAAGCTCCTACTCTCAAGGAGCTAATTTTCTAATGGGAACACAATATATTTAACCAGGTACCTAACAAGATACAAACAAAGTAAATATGAGGTAATATTAGAGAAAGCAATTGCAATGGGAAGGGCAGGGGTAAGGGGTTCAGTGAAGAACACAGGAAGGTAGAACTGGAAATCAGGTAAACTAAAAAGCAGACATGAGAGAAAATTCCAGGCATAAGGGATAGCCAGGACAAAGGCACAAAGACAGGACACAGAATGTTGTGCGCTGACCAGCATAGCCAGACTGTAGAATGTAAGGAGGTGAGAAAATTATGATTAGACTGGAAAGGCAGAAAAGGGGCCAGGTTATGAAGAGCTTCAAATGCCCAACATTATATTTGATCTCAGAGGTAATAAAGAACCACTGGAGCTTATTAGGCGAGGGGAGGGTGACATGATCAGACTTAGGCTTTAGGAAAATCATTTTAGCAGCTGATTGGAAGACTGATTATAACAAAAAAACACTTGAGGTAGGGAGACTAATCAGAAAGTTACTGCAATATTCCAGGCAACAGGAAATGAGGTCCTGAACTAGGGTGGTGACTCTGAGAATAAAGAAAGAACACATACATACGCACAGGAACGACAGAAATCACGGGTCTGGAACCATACTCCAATTTAGTTGATATAATTTAGTTTTGTTTTCAGGCAGGAGATTAAAAATATACTTAAATGAAATAAGAAGTAGTGTGACATTTGAATAGTGGGTCAGCCTTGGAGTCAGGAAAATCTGATTCTAAGTCCTGTCTCTTCCAATGTGAACATGGACAAGTCACTTAACTTGTCTAAATTAAGTAGCCAAGCTGCACTGGTAGATAGTTACACTGATGAAATCATAGGTCCATAAACCTCTGCACCTCAAAAAAAAATCCCAAACTACACCAGTACCACCTTATTTGACAGGCAGCAACTATTGTTTATGTACAACTTTAAAGATGACAAAAATTCTGTGTGTCAGGCAAGTACTATAAATATCCCCCCTGTATGGATGAAGAAACAGAGGCACAGACATTAAGTGACTTGTCTATGTATGATCATATACTAGTAAGCAAAGGAGCCAGGATTCAGGTCCAGGTTTTCTGACTCAAAGTCCAATATTGTCTTTCCACTAAAACCACTGTGTCCTGGAAAGGGAGAGTCTGTGAAATGGAAGATGCTGGCATGAATTCAGACAGAATAATGTCCACTAATATACCAAAATGCCCTTAGGAGAGCTACATAAGCAACCTGTACTACTAGCTCTGATCCAGCAATCCATGATCTCTGGTCCAATTCTAAAAGTGCCTATTTAGAACCTGGGCAATATAATCCCTAGGTAGACATCATCCTTCAAATCAAGATTATCTTAAAAATTTCTTGATTTTCCTTGACATTTCTGGAGTTCAGGTCAACTCTGAAGGAAACCTAAGCATCCTAAAGTGAATGCACTGATTACTTGAATACGAAATTCAGAGTAAAGCGTCATATAATATTGTCCAGTATAGATTTCTCTTAGCAAATTGTTATTTTACCTTGAATTCTAATCATAACAGTAAAGAACATTTTTAATGCTTCCATATTCAACTAGCTAAACTTTAAAACAAAATCACAAAACATGATTAAATAATCTTATTCACAGATGACTAAATAGACATTTATAGATTTAGAGTGATATCTGATTAAAAATGAAATGAGTTCCTAAACTAAACCCTTTTCAGTAAGGGAGTATGGATAGATCTCTTGCAAAAGCAGGTTCTAGTGTATTTATATTAAGTTACATCATAAAAACCTGTATGTTACCCAAATTTTCAGTTTTTAAAAAAACTTTCAGAAAGCTGTCTATATAGATTTTAACAGTAATGCATGAAGGAAAGTAAGAAACTGACATCAAAATTTTATGGTACAACTTTATAATCTTAAACAAAACATTTTTAAAATTCCTATTTTGGCATTCATTTTTAAAGATACTGTGCCACAATATACACATGCTGTATCCACTTTATTTTAAAAAGATCACACATTTCCTTTAAAATACACATTATGAAATACATATTTGGCATTCCTTTGAGGGAAATACTGGAAATATTAAAGTCTTACTTCACAAGACTGCTTGCTTTCCATTATCTTTAAAATAGTGTCTTTCAGAGCATGGTGAACAAAACGTGTGGCTGTGGCTTTCATATACTGTTCCATCAAGGTGCTTGCAAGTGTGGTAGCTCGAAATAAGGTAGTAGCTTCATCTAAATAAATATTTTAAATGGAATATGAACAAAAAAGTGTAACAATTTAATCCAAATTAAAACATTCACAACTGCCAGGTCATCGCAATTATTTAAAAAGCTAGCTACATTATCAAAATGATATCATACATTCCTAGAGCACTGTGCACTATGCAAAGTTTCTTAACATCAATTACCTGGTTCGCCCAATCACAAGAGATAAATAGGGCAAAAGAATCATTTTGTAAAGAAACCCAGAATTGAAGAGTATAAATGATCTGCTTTAGTTGGATAGCAATCTGGCAGCAAAATAGGAACTAGAACTCAGGTCTCTAACTACACAATACCTTGCTTGTCAAAATTAATGATCAAAAGAATCAACTGTCTGACCTCCTTTGCAAAAACTTGTAACTGTATAAAAGTATGAAATTTGGCTTAACAACATGATGATTACAGATTAAAAAAAATTATATATTCTATCATCCCAATTACCAATTACTGTGCTATAATAATATTCTATTAAAATGTGTATGTTGCTATACGTTACACTCCCAAACCATACACCGCACTTCTTAAATGTTTATATTCTTCAACCTACTTAATTTCTAAAAATTGTTATGGCATTTTATTAATTGGTTTTATTATCATCGTCATCATCATGGAACGTGATTCCAGCAGCAAATTCTGATGAAAGCAGTGTGGTGGGAAAAATTTCATTAACACCAACGAGGTTTCCAAATTCCACTGAAATATCTAGATATACTATTTGCAAAGTACTAGACTTAAGGAATTGGAAGCAATACATATATGGTATCAGAGCCCTTTGGATACATTAATTCGCTCAACAAATTACCATTAAAATATAGCAAGGCATTATGCTAACCATAGCAGGAAATAAGGTATGGTCCCTGCCCTAACAGAGCTAACAAGTTCCCTTAAGAGAAGAGATGGGAATTAGTAGGGAAAGTGAGACTAACTATAAGGTGTACTATAAAAATGTATTAAAAGTAAAGTACTTAAATTACTCACAACTTATGATAACGGTAAGTAATAAGAAGAGCTCTGAACCCAGTATGACAAAGCAGGAAGTAAAAATTTCAAGTAATCAGAACAACAGCACTATGGGTCAATCTGTCCAGATACAGAAATTTTTACCCCAAATAACTTTTACTTAGAAAAACTTCTCTGTAATGCTACTCATTGTAATGCACAACTACAGATATGAGAATGACCCAAGTTTTAGTAACAGGCAACATAAGAGCTAATTGTGAACTTTTATAATTGGTAAAAAAAAAAAAATCAGAGACATGATCAAATATTAAACATTTATTCAAAGAACAAGAAATAAACGCTAAAAATCTTTTTGTAATTCCATTTTCTGAATGGCAGTAAAAAATTCATACCGTACCTTCCATGCTTATTTCTCTGTCATTTAGTGTTCGTAACAACAATGATTCAAGCTTTTCATGAAGAAAAATCTTCAGTAAGATGCTAGCCAATAGTGTTCGGTCCTGTCCACACACATGTGATAAAGCATAGACTACATGCAGCTCTTTTTGTAGAATAAGCTAAGAAGAATATCAGAATACAAAACTATTTAAAGTATATAATAACATCGTCAAGTAGTCTTAGGGAGATTAAAAAAGAACATTGTTTTGAGGCTATAATGACGTAACAATGAATAATTCATAGAAAATGGAAGAGATATGTAGCCTACATAGTCTAGTCTCTAAAGCCCAACATCACAACTTTGCAAGGCTTTTATAACCTTTCCTAGCTGTCAGCATGCCACTATAATATGCAATCACTATATTTAAGTTAATGGATGCTTTATTAAACATTTTAATGTTTCTATTAAATAATGCTTTCAAGGATAATTAGACTGGTAAAGCAATTTAATACCTCTTTAAATTCACTGTACTCTTCTTCTGGCATGATTTTCTCCATAGAATATCGTGCTCTGACACGCAAGGAGCCTGGTTCAATACCTTTTAACGGTATATGAGAACTGAGCTGGAACCATTCATCTGTCGCGTGCCCTTTCTGTAACCGGCTCAACTGGCAGCGCATAAACACTTGGGAAGAAAAATATTGTTCAAAGTCAAAAGATGTCAATGTCTTTAGAAATATGCACTTTGCATTACATCTCAATTGGCTTCACTATAAGTTTTTTAACAAAATACAGTGACATCAGACCTATTTGTGAGAAATGAAATTCCTTTTGCTGGTTTACCCTATTTGGCAAAAATTTTATTTTTGAAAGAACAAAACACACAAAGCCTGATGATTTCTGCAAGGATAAAATGCCAATTTTATTGCAACTAGCAATAGATGTAAAGTTGACACTCAAAAAAGCTGTTCTAAGGGGGAAAAAAAGCTTGTCATTTACCTTCTGACATATTTTTAGTTGAACTGAAATGTGCTCTGACTTTTAATTTCTTTGATAGATATTGGCTGGTCTTGTCTTCCGGAATAACAATAACTACATATGACCTCACATTTATATATGTACTTTACAGTTTACAAAGTGTTACACCTCCCACCAAATTAATGAGGTAATGAATGAGAACAAAATACTCCCCACTTTCAAATATGGAAACTTCAGTTTACAGGTTAAATGGCTTACTCTGGGGTCACATGTCTGATGTAGCACAGCCCCAATCTCAAATCCAGGCCATTTAACTCCAACTTCTAAGCTCTTTTAAAAGGTATCTTGGCCTACGGCAATTTATTTCTATTGATCATTAACAGTGAACTTTATACGTGCTAAATAAGGTAAAGAGAAACACTCAACACACTATTTGTAGCTTTTTCCTCTATATTTTATTTTTAGTATTTAAAGCACCAGTTCAATTTTGAAAATGAATACAAAAAATTCACCAGCCTGCAAGGTTAAGAGCTCTCCGTGTTCATTTATCCTTTTTTGGTTTTTTGGTTTATTTGGGGAATCTGTTTTGCCAATTGCCCTCATTATGAACTGAATTTATCAATAGTAAAATGAAAAATCTATAATCCTACTATGTAATCTAAAATCTTACTGATTAAAAAAACCCCAACATTAAATGATGATCTACAATGCTTATTTTCAAATAGCCAATTAATACTAAAACAAGATAGCAGTTTCAGGTAGTAATACAAATAGACTAGCTACACCCATAAAACGCAAATGAAATAAGCTTAAGTACGAGAGGGAACAGATTTTAATTAAGATAACCTTTTAAAAGTGAGGCTAGTCAATGGCTTACTGCTCTGTCCCTTTTGATGAGAGAACAGAAACATATTTAGTAATAAAATATAATAAAACATTAACTGGTTTGGTCAAAATATAAAGCTCTAAATGGATAGCTAAATATTCTGAAATAACAGGTGCCAAATCTGTTTAAAATATTGAAAATATAACCATCTTAACTGAAATTTAAAATTATACCCAAGGACATATCTATCACAAGCAGAGGAGCTGCCATTACCACTTGTTCCCAAGCCCAAGGAAAGGATAAGAATAATCAACTTCTTAAGGTCAAGTTAAAAACACATACTAGAATTGCTACTCTGCCACATGACCTCTGGAATCAAAAGTAAATTGTCCATTACGTCATCTCTCACAAACTTTCATTCCTTCTTCTGCTTTCTTTTGTATGTACTACTTACTATACTGCCCTTTATTAGTCCTTTTCACCATCAACCATTACTTTACTTTATTGTGTGTTCTGTGTGTACGTACACGTTATTTGCTCATAAGTTTCTAGGGGTTTCCTGTCATCTACTATGTTAAATTCTAAACTTTAACTTTTAATTTTAATATCAACTAGTAATTAATCTAGGCAGCCAAGTGGTGCAGTAGATGAGTGCCAGTCCTGGAGTCAGGAAGACCTGAGTTAAAATCCAGCCTCAGAAAAATTAACTAGCTATATGACCTTGGGCAAGTCACTTAACGCTGTTTGCTTCAGTTTCCTCATCTGCAAAATGAGCTGGAGAAGGAAATGGCAAACCACTGCACTATCTTTGCCAAAAAAAACTCCAAGGGAGTCACAAAGTCAGACATGACTGAAATGACAGAACAACAAGAAACTAATCTGATTCATCCCTTACTCCCTAAGGAATAAAATGGCCCCACCTAAAAAGGAGGGAGTCTACAAAAAATGAGCAAACATGCCTCTATGAAAACAGAAAAGAATGGGTAAGGCAATACTCAAGATGAAGCATTTTATCTTACTTTACCTATCAAGTCATATACATCCCAGTGTTTAACATAAACATTCCATGAGTATTTTCTGGCATTAATTTACACACTTCTCTGCAGGGAGTACAGTTAGAAAGAATCTTAGAACAAGACTAAGGAAATTATTCCTGTTCTCTAAAACTTAGTTTTGTAAGGATGAAAATAACAACACTTGCTCCACATACTTCGCAGGGTATCAGTTAGTACCTGGGGTGAGGGACAGAGATTGTAACTTAAAGCCCTACATAAACGTGAACTGTAATCGTTATTTCATATACGGTAACTCTGCTTTCACATATGCTTATGGTAGCCATACCACCAGGATTGTTTACTTGACTTTAAGATAGCATATAACTTCTACCTTGGCTAAAATAAATAAATAAATAAATAAATAAAATAAAATAAAATAAAATAAGCATTCTAAAGCCCAGGGACAGTATGTCCATAAAACTTATTTATTGTGGCACATTTCCCTGTATCAACTTACATATGTCAGAATCTTTGCTCTTCTTTGTTTTGTTACTCAAACTTATTTCAAATCTATTGATATCTGGCGAAAGATCACTAGAAGAAAAAGAACAAAAATGGAATGATATAAAGATATGAGTTGTTATTATAATAATCTGACTCCCTTACCCAAGCAATTAGATTTAAAAGTAGGAATAAAATGTTAAATGATATATGCAAGCTACCTAAAAAACAGGTACTAATCCCCAAATCCCTCACATTCAAGATCTCTCAAGATAATATTAATTCATGCCAGATGGCTCAGTGTATAGAGCTGGAGTCAGGAAGATCTGAGTACAAATACGGCCTCTGACGTTTACCAGCTGTGTGACCTCTGGACAAGTCACTTAACCTGTTTGCCTTAATCCACTGGAGAAGAAAATGGCAAACCACTCTAATATCTTTGTCAAGAAAAGCCCATAAACATATGGTCCATGGGGTCATGAAGAGTCAGCGACCCTTAAAGCGCTAAACACCAACATTTGTTTACTAAAGGACCTGGGGCAAACTTTTGTTTGTATGCACTGAATCTTTTGAACTTGTAAGACTAGAGTGTAGTGGTGCTGGGAGTAATACCAAATACTACAGGAAGATGTACTGCATAAACAAAAAAAAATTGGGCCAACAAAGGAATGTCATTTTTTTTTGAATAGCCAATATTAAAATATCTCTCCTTTTTGGCTTGTGATTTCAGGGCTCTAACACATTTGAAAAAAAAAAGTTTGACAACAGTGAGATTTAGATGAATAGCAAAACAAGACTTACTCAAAGACAAACTCTTCTGACCATACAGGGTTTTGTCCTTCTCTTGCATGTGTTTTTGCTACCTGAACACTGTTCAGGTATATGTTACAATATGGATTAGTAAAATGTTTTACTGGCAGTTTATGAGCTTCTTCAACATGTAAAACAAGACTGCTAACCTAAAAGAATGGAAAAAAAAAAGTCATTTTATTAACAATTACCTAACAGATCCAGAAAATAATCACTTTAAATTAAATGAAATTTCTACTTTCTTCTATTTTTCAACAGATTTTCCCATTCCATATGAAAATACTGACTTTAATCATATTTGCCCTTAGGAGTGTTATCATCAGGTACAGCATAAAATGCAACATAGAGTGTAAATACTGACCAACTTCTATATTCAAATGAGATTATATAAAATACTTTCTGAATCTTGAGACACTCACATAAATGTTAGTTATCATCATTATTTAAACAATCTTTCTACCTTAAAAAAAACACACACACAATCCCAACTTCTTTTTTAAAGTGTCTGCTGTCTTTAAAATAAAAAGTGTTATATAGTCTTGATAATCAAACATGAATACTTTCTATATGCACAGAAAAACAAAAGTATTATACATGAAAACAATAATTTCCATTACATACAGCTTGCAGTTTTTTAAAAATCAGATGTAATGAATAAATGTAAGATAAATTATAATTTGTTATATGAAAGATACAATTCAATATGTTGGCTGCAAAGCTGACCTGTTTGTCTCTCCTCCTGAATGTTGTTCTTTTCCTCTTTGATTTTTTCTCTAAATGTTACGGTGACCCTCTTTTCTTTCTTTTAAAATTCTCTATTTCCAAATCCCTCACCTCCTTCCCTCGGAAACTGATAAATAGGGGACAGGTGGTGATGGCAGTGGTACTTCTCTTATAACAAAGTTAAACAAGTCACAGTTGAAAGTGGACATATCAATTTCATCATCAAGTCCCCTAGAATCATGGTTGATCACTGCATTGATCATTATTTATAAGGCTTTCAAAGTTGTTTAAAAAAATTGTCATTATATTGTTTTCCTGGTTCTGCTCACTTCACTCTGTATTACTTCATAAAAATCTTTGTGGGTTTTCTTGGATAGAGACCCAGAGCACTCATATAACATAATCTCTTCAGTCATTCCTAAACTATACATTAATTTTTTAAAAAAAGCTTTTTCTGAATATAATCATGCGACTTTTGGTGTTTGGTTGTTACTATCTTTCTCTATTTATGTTAGTCATTTTCCTACTAATAAACACCTTTGTATTATTGGTTTAAATCCACACTACTCTAGTTTCCAATCCTTTTTTAATATATTGTAACTTGGCTGATACTTCATTCAATATTTTTGTACTGATAATCATCAGAAATAAAGGGTTTTCTTTTTCTGCTTTGTTTTTCCTTAGTTTAGGTATCAAGTCCATATTTGTATCTTAGAAATTTACAATCTGCTGTTTTCCTATCTTAGAAGTTTATGTAACATCAGAATTTACTATTTTTTGAATGGCTGATAACAGTTCACTTGTATATCTATTTTATCTTTGATAGTTTACTTCTGGCCTATTCAATTCTTTGTTTCCAACTTAGTTATTTGAATTTTCTATTTTTATTCCATTAAACTTGTTATTTTATAATTTTTTAAAATATTCTATTTCTATTTTCATTTAAATTAGTAGTTTTGCTGGAATATAACTAGGCATAAGTTTTTTTTAACTTATTTTTTATTACATTTTAAGTTCCAAACTGTCACCCTCCCACACTCAAGAAGGCTACCATTTAATATGGATATGTACATATGTAAAACTGTATTAGGTATACTTCTATTTACCAGATCTTTAACTGGAGGTAGATAGCATCTTCCTTCATAGGTCCTTTGATTTGAGTATTTATACTACTTAGAATAAGTTAGTCATTCATAGTTGTTCTTTGAACACTACTGCTGTTATTGCATATAACGTTCTTTTGGTTCTGCTCATTTCACTCCTCATTATTTCATGCAAGTCTTTCCATATTTTTCTAAAAATCAACTTGCTCATCATTACTTACAGCGGAGTTATATACCACACAATATTCCATCCTAATCACATGCCACAACTTGTTTAGCCATTCCCCAATTGATGAGCATTCCTTCATTTTCCAGTTCTTTGCCACCACAAAGAGAGCTGCTACAAATATTTTAGAAGATTTAGGTTCTCTTCTGTTCTCCCTGATCACCTTGGGAAACAGGACTAAGGGTACTAATGCTAGGTCAAAGGGTATGACACATTTCTATAACTCTTTGGCCATAATTCCAGGTTACTCTCCAAAAATCAGTACATAGTTCCACCAACAATGTATTATGTCTCAATTTTTCCATGTCCCTTCCAACATATTATTTTCCCCCTTCTATCATTTTAGCCAATCTGACAGGTGTGAAGTGATATTTCAGTTGTTTTAATTCGTATTTCTCTAATCAATAATGATTTGGAGCATTTTTTGATGGCTATATTTAATTTTTATTTTTTTCGTTAAAAAACTGTCTGTTCATATCCTTTGACCATTTATCAATTAGGGGATGATTCAGAATCTTATAAATTTGACAAGTTCTCTATATATTTGAGATATGAGACCTTTTTCTGAGAATCTGTCTACAAATTTTTTCCTCCAATTTTCTGCTTTCCAGGAATAAGTTTCTAATAATTTCTTTCATTTACCTCTTCATTTATTGTGAAATTCCATTTTTTATTTTTCATAATGACAATCTGGTTTTCCTCTCCTTTAAATAAGACTGGCTAATATTTTACCTACTTTACAAAACAGTTCCTGGTTTTATTTATCAATTGAACATGTGGTTTTTGCTTCCAAGCTTATTAAATTGCTTCTCCAATTTTCAGAATTTCTACCTCAGTCTTTAATTTAGATTTGCTTGATTCGACATTTTAAAGAACATTTTTTTCTAGTTGCATGCCTAATTCATTAATCTATATTTCCTATTCCCCTATCCTCACCTCAAATAAGAATGCTTAGAGATAAATTTTCACCTAATGACTACTTTGCGTTTATTTCAAAAGTTTGGGAACTGTTGTCTCTCTTTCTTTGATGAAATTCTTTATTGTTTTGGTGATTTCTTTTTTGACCCACCAATTTTTTAGGATTAGGCTTTCCAGTTTCTTCAAAGACCTTTACTGATTATAATTTTTGTAAGCACTGAGGAAAGGAGATATATTACTATTTCTCCATTTCCTTATGAAGTTTTCCCTACTACAGGGTAAAGTTTGAGAAAGTTGACAAAACAAAGCACAACTAAAATACATCTATATCACTTTTGATCTTACGACTCCCATTCAGTAACTGACAGAGCTCTATCATATCTAACCATTCTAAAATTTTACTAAAGGCCTTGATTTCTTTCCTGTTTATCTATTAGTTAGATTTATCTAGGTCCGAAAGGAATACACATACACACTGAGGTCTCCTAATATAATTTTGCTATTTCTCCCTTTAATTTGATTCACTTTTTCCTTATTAGGTGTTACACCATTTGGTGCATATGAAGTCCTGATCTCTTAAACTGTATATCGTACCTTTAAGTATAATAATGTATTTTCCCTGCTTATCTCTTTTAACAATATCTATTTTTACTGATGCCTTGTCTGAGATCAAGCCTGTTACCCACTCCATTTTTTTTTAATTAAACTGGGCATAATAAATTCTGCTCCTGAATCTTTGTTTCAAGTTTGTGGGGTTTTTTGGTAAACATATTATTGGGTTAAAAATCTCCAGGGCCAGATGGATTTATAAGCAAATTCTATCAAACATTTAAAGAATAATTAATTCCCATACTTTGTAGACTATTTGGGAAAATAGGCGAAGGAGTCCTACACAAATATGGTACTACTACCTAAACCAGGAAGGGTCAAAAAAGAGAAAGAAAATTATAGACCAAATTCCCTAATGAATTTTGATGCAAAAAATTTAAATAAAATATTATCAAATATATTACAGCAACTTATCATGAGAATAACACACTACAACGAGGTAGGATTCATTCCAGGAATGCAAGGCTGGTTCAATATTAGGAAAACTATCAGCATAACTGATCATATCAACAACAAAACTAGCAGAAACCACATGATTATCTCAACAGATCCAGAAAAAGCTTTTAACAAAATACAATACCCATTCCTATTAGAAACACTAGAAAGCACAGGAATAAACAGAGTCTTCCTTAAAATGATAAGTAGCATCTACCTAAAACCATCAGCAAGCATTTTGTGTAATAAATAAGCTAGATGGTGAAACAAGGATGTCCATTATCACCTCTATTATTTAATTTGGTACTAGAACTGTTAGCTGTAGCAGTAAGAGAAGAAAAAGAAACTGAAATAATTGGAATAGGCAAAGAAGAAACTAAGTTATCACTCTTTGGAGATGCTATGATGATTTACTTAGAGAATCAAGTAAAAGACTACTTGAAATAATAAATAACTTTAGCAAAGTTACAGGATATAAAACAAACCCACATAAATCCTCAGCAGTCCTATATATTACCAGCAAAGCCCAACAGCAAGAGATAGAAAGAGAAATTCATTTAAGGTTACTATAGACACTATAAAATATTTGGGAGTCTACTTGCCAAGACAAACTCAGGACCTATATGAACACAATTTCAAAACGTTCACACAAATAAAGTCAAATCTATACAAATGTAAAAACATCAATTCCTCGTGGTTAGGCTGAGCTAATATAATAAAAATGACAATTTTACCTAAATTAATTTACTTCTTTGGTGCCATACCAAACTACCAAAAAATTATTTTAAAGGGCTAGATAAAATATTAACAAATTTTACCTGGAAGAAAGAGGTCCAAATATCAAGGGAATTAATGAAAAGAAATGCTAGGGAAGGTGGCCTAGCCATACCAGATATTAAACTGTATTATAAAGCAGCAGTCATCAAAATTACTTGGTACTGGCTAAGAAATAGAGTGGTGGATCAGTGGAATAGGTTAGGAACACAAGACGCAATAATCAATGACTATAGCAATCTACTCTTTGATAAAACAAAAGAGTCCAGCTTCTAGGTTAAGAATTCACTGGAAAATAGTAAGCAGAAACTGGGCATAGACCAGTATCTTACACTGTATACCAAAATAAAGTCAAAATGGATTCACGATTTAGATATGAAGGCTGATACTGTAAGCAATTTGGGAGAACAAGGAATAGTATACCTGTCAGATTTATGGAGAAGGGAAGAATTTATGACCAAACAAGAGACAGAGAGTGTTACAAAATGCAAAATGGATAATACTGATTATGTTAAATTGAAAAGTTTTTGTACAAAACCAATGCAACAAAGATTAGGAGGGAAACAGAAAACTGAGAAAGAATCTTTACAATCAGTATCTCTGATAAAGGCCTTACCTTGAAAATATACAGGGAACTGAGTCAAATTTATAGGAATACAAGTCATTCCCCAATTGAGAAATGGGCAAGGATATGAACAGGCAGTTTTCAGAGGAAGAAATCAAAGATATCTACAGGCATATGAAAAACTGCTCCAAATCACTATTGATTAGAGAAATGCAAATCAAAACAACTCTTAGGTACCACATCTCTCCTGTCAGATTGGCCAACGTGACAAAACTGGAAAATCATAAATGCTGGAGAAGATGTGGGAAAATTGGAACACTGTTACATTGTTGGTGGAGTTGTGAATTGATTCAGCCATTCTGGAGAGCAATTTGGAACTATGCCCAAAGGGCTATAAAAATGCGTATACCCTTTGACCTAGCAATACCACTTTTAGGACTGTATCCCAAAGAGATCACACAAGCAGGAAATGACCTGTAGGTACGAAAATATTTATGGCAGCTCTTTTTGTGGTGGCAAAGAAATGGAAATCAAAAGGACACCCATCAATTGGGGAATGGCTAAACAAGTTGTGGTATATGAATGTAATGGGACATTACTGTGATATAAGAAACGGGGAGCAGACCGACTTCACGATAACCTGGAAAGAACTACGTGATCTGATGCTGAGTGACGGGAGCAGAACGAGGAGAACATTATACATGATTACAGAGACACGGCATCTGTGATGACTAACTCTGACAGACTTGGCTCTTCTCAGCAATACAAGGTTCTAAGACAACTCCAATGACTCATGATGGAAAAAGCTCGCCACATCTCTCTTTTTTTCCTTTTTCAATTTTGTTTCTTTTTTCTCATGGTTCATTCCATTGCTTATAATTCTTCTTTACAACTTGACTATTGTGTAAATAAGTTTAATGAGAAGATGTATGTAGAACATATATCAGGTTACATGCCATCTTGGGGGGGGGTGGGGAGGAGAAGAAAATTTGGAACTCAAAAACTTGTGGAACTGAGTGTTGTAAACTAAAAATAAATAAATAAATAAATGAAACGTACTGGGTTCTGCTTCCTAATTCATTCTGCTACCCCTTCCATTTTATTATTACTAAGTTTACCCCCTAATTTAGGTTCATGGCCATGATTTTATTTTTTCTTCTCTTTGCTCCAAGCCCTTCTACAAAGAAGAGAACAATGGTGAAAGGGTATGATCAATGCCAGTAATGTTACTACTTCAATGTAACTGAAGTGATTTATTTCCATTCAATTGGCCCTTCACTACTCTCCTTTCCCAAACTTCAATCACTCATTCCTAACCTTTTTCTTTAAATTTCCCCTTCACAAAGCACTTTTTAAAAACAATTCAAACTTTTTTTTTTGCCTGTTTATTCCTTTTTCAATACTAAACTCCCTCTTAATCATCCCCTCCTTCATCAAGAATGTAATGTATTTCAACGACTAAACTCTCAAGTCTTTCAACCCTCCTTTGTCCGGCTTACATAAGAGTAAAAGTAATGTGGCACCCACTTCTCTGCCCTATCTGTTTGTATACTCTTCTTACTCACCTAGGAGAAATAGTAATCCTTGCCCCAATTTTTCCCCTTTTGTCCATTCTCTACATCCTTGGCTTATCATATGTTAACTTCTTCTATGATCTTTAAAGACTTTACATCATTGTATAATCCCTTCCCATTTGTCCAAATGTATTTGCCTTTCCTGGTTTTTCTTGATTCCTGTGTTTTCATTGTGGCCTTTCTACTCATATCTGGTATTTTATTCTGGAAACAAGTAAAGGCTACTATTCAACTAATAACTCATTTTATTCCTTTTAGTATTATGCTCAGTTTTGCAAGTTATTTTTGGTTGTTAGTCTCTATCTTTTGCATTTTAGAGTAGCATATTCAAGATTTCTTCTATTTTACCAGGTAACTATAAACTCTTATGTCATCTGATTTTGATTCCTTGGAATTCTAAGACTTCTTGAAATATCATATTCAATATTTCTTGGCTATTGCTTTTTACAGTTTTCAATTGCTTGAAGATTCTTAAATTCTCTTTCAACTGCTGTTCAAGTCTATTATTATTGGTTGTAGGTACTTAACATTTTCAATTTTTCCAATATTTTGGATTTATGCTAATATTTCCTATTGTCTCATTATGTCAATGATTTCTTTGGTCCATTCTAATTTTCAGGGAGTCCAGTTTGGGAGTATGGTTTATGCACCTTATGTTCAAAGCTACTGATTTTTTCTAATTCTTTCCTCCATAGCTTTCATTTTATTTATAATCTCTCGCTTCATTTTTCCAGGTACACCTGCAATGCTTCTACCCAATCTATTTTAATAGTATAATAATTATTATAATTATATTATCATATATAATATATTATCATATATAACATAATTCTAATTATAATAATACTTCATATGTATCTATATTTTATATATTATATATTTTATTATTATGAGTGTAAGGGTATACTCATAGTTGTAGACTCTTTTTTCCTCTGTGACAATTCTTGACCCATAACATTTCTTCATAAAATTTGATATCTTTTCTTTAGCCTCAATTCTTGATTTGGGACACAGTCCAGAGAGAGGCTCTGCACCTTTCTCCACCACTGGACAGGATGTTCCTTGCCTTGTCTTCTTAGGTTCCTGCTACTAGCTTCCACCTTCCCTGGTTTGTTTGTTCTCTGTACCCTGGTAAATTCTCTGTAGGGGGCTGTCCTTGAGCAGGACACCAGGTGGTCTTCTAGCGACCCTGAAGCTTCTCCAGTAAGGGTGCTGGGTGGTCTCTATTGCCCTGAGTTGTCCCTGACCAAGGTCCCAGAGAATGTTCTGTCCCCCTCATAATTTCTTGAACAAATCCATGGATCATCACCCTCCTATCAAAATGCTATATTATCCTCTGTTCTTCCCAAGACTTTCTAAACAGGATGCTGAGTGGTCTTATATTCCAGCCTGGAACTTCCGTGTCAGGGTATTATTGCTTCTTTCCCACTCCTTGGAGATGACTTCTTTTCTGTCTGGAGTTTCCTTGATTGGGAGCTGATGGTCACTGTATTCCGCGGGGCTTTCCAATTCACAGTGTTGCCATGAGTTTTAGGTTTCTTTACCTCCATTTTTGGTGGTTTCTCTGGCAAAATTCCTCTTTCAGTATATACAACTTCTGTGTTTTTGTGTACTCCTGGACTGGATAAAGAAGTTTACTGATGCTTCTCTATGCATTTATTGTTGTTTGACATGGTGCTCTTACTACAGCAACACAGGAATAAAAATGGGACAGTTCGAACTCCTGTATGATATACCAAGCTGCCACCTTATTCAGAAGTTCCCCTACAACTTATTTTTCACAAGATGTTGCTCCAAACATTTCCTCATAAAGATGCACAACATGTTTTCTAACCACAGAATTCATATAAAGAGGAACTGAGGTACAGAAGAGAGATGACGATTCCATAAGGTACTTATACAATTACTCTGGGACAAAAAAAATTCCCTTTGCTATAAAAACAAGAGTATCCTTGTCAAGAATTAACAGTAAATTCAGAGGTCAAAGAATTATTAAACATTAACTGGATATCCTTAATCTCTGGGAAAAAATTCTACAGATCGCATCATACACAAGAACCCTTTTTAACTTAATTTTCCAGTTTCTAAAAAGACATACTTGAAAGGATATAAGGACAATTTTTATCAGTACATATTCCAGAGGGACACAAGAAGAATAGGAAAATGAAAACAGCTTGGCAGTCACTAGTACTGAGCAACCACAAAAGGGAGTAGGTTCACTGGTTCTACTACTAACAAAGTTAATTCTCCAACATCAAAAGCCAATTTGTAAGTCACACGGAGATAGTTATTTACATAATCCCAGGTTGCCCTGGGAATTTAAATAGACAAGGGAAATGCAAAAAATGGTTTAGAAAGAAAAAGGCAGAAGTAACAGACTACAGGAAAATCTAGGGCACATTAGGCTTTCATAATGCTGGTCTATTATGAGACACTGGGCAATTAGGTCATGCAGTGGAGAGAGTGCTAAGCCTGGAGTCAGGAAAACATCTTCCTGAGTTCAAATCTGGCTTCAGACACTTGCTAACTGTGTGACCTTGGGCAAGTCATTTAACTCTGTTTGCCTCAGGTCTTCACCTACAGAATGAGCTAGAGAAGGAAATGGTAAACCACTCCATTATCTTTGCCAAGAAAACTCAAATGGGGTCCTGAAGAGCCAGTCACAAGTGAACAACAAAATTATGAGACGTTACTCCCAAGTTCCCTGGGCATTACAAACAAAGAATCTCTGTTATAGGACCGACCCATTTGAATATCTATGGTTTTTGTTGTTTTTTTTTTAAACAAGTTCATTTTATTTTTGTGGAAGCCTTGATAACTATTAAAATAACACTTCAGCTTCAATAAATAAAGAAAATGGATAATCCATAACAGCTGTCACTGACACAAATTATAAACAACTGGCCCAAATACAGTTTCATAAATTACAATTAAACAATATTTTCATAGATATTTAGTTAAAATTCTTAATTTGGACACTGACATCAGTTTTCCACCAAGTAAGAATTAATGGACTCTTTCTAATGTGTGCTTGTTTCACATTATTAACAGATACAAAAGATGCAAAAGTATAGGAATAATCCACTTAGGCCATCTAGATCTCCTTGTATTTGAATAAGATCTCTGAAAGAGTAAAGACAATGCCTAAAAATTAAAACTTCAACGAATAGTAAAAAGTGAACAAAACGTTCTTCTCCCAAGCCTAAGTACTACAGTATATTTGAAGTGTATCAGTTTTCACAACCACAATACAGACTACCTTTACAAGTTACATTTGGCTAAAATTTCCAAAGTCTATTATATTTGAAATTGCAATTAATAACCCAAAAGAAAACTATAATGCTTCACCTGACGTAGGCGCTTGTTAGATGTTCCCGGACTAGTTTTTCGTAAATTGCAAAATGTCTGTAGACCTTTCATCCACTCCTATGAAAAACAAAAGAAAAAAAACCCAATATTTCAAAGTAAGTACATTTTATATCTATATCCATCTATGTATCTAGATAGATATAGATATATAGATATCTGGTATCTAACATCAATTCAATGTTAACAGTTTAACAGAATATGGTAGAAGTATTCCTTTCTCTTTTGCTTCTGTGCCTTAGTCTCAAATGTACTTTGACACACATGCATATGTATGCACACTAAAGACACATGTGTATTTATGCAAAAATATGTCCATATATTCAACTTCTAAAAGATTTTACACAACAAAAGGCTCTTTTTAGCAAATATCAAATACTAAATAGAAAATGGTCACTACTGCACTTATATTTCATAAAAAAATTACATTTTTATTTTCTTAATGAATCAATACTTATTTCTACTAAGTAAATACAATGTTAGATAAACGAAGCAATTAAACTGTATAAACAGTTAAAGCTGGATGTGAGAGAGAGTTGTGTGTTTTGTGTGCGTGTGTATGTGTAAAAACAAATTCTAAAACAAACGAGGACTGACTTGGAAAGCATCCTAACTTGTATTATTAAACCATAATACAGAAAAGAATGTACTAAATACATTACTATAATTAGAGCCAGAATCTCAAGAGTTTTGTTTTTGTTTTACTTTAAATATTTTTTTTTTTAACGAAAGTCTGAAAGGCTAAAATAAACTTAATGTAGTATAAGCTGAAGCAACTCTCCTGGTACTCAATTTAAAGTATAGTTTTACTTCAACAACTTTCAAATAGAAGATGCTCTGGGGAAGGGAAATAACAATTTTTTTGCTTATTAAAAAATAATAAGTACAAACACTTCACTTTGAATTGCAGATTTCTAGAAAGGTCTTTGTTTTTTGTATTAGCCATATCTTGAGTTTGGAAGCTATTTCAATGAGTTTCCTTGAGCTGTGCCAATACCTAAGGTAAAACCACTGCAATAGAGCAGAGAGTTAAAAGCATAAGCAAGGAATGCAACCAAAAACTCAGAAGTTCAATTATCTAACAGAAACCTGAAAATAATCACATACTGCAGCGAAGTTACTAAGGAGCAAGGGAAGAAAGAATGTAAATGCAATGGAAGAAAATTAAAGAACTGGCTATCCACATAATTATGTGACATGCGAAACTTACACATAGTTGTCCTCAGGGTGTGAGGAATATCTTCACATAGAAAGAGGGAACATGGTAAAGTGATTAAAGCAGAGGATCCAGAGGTGCTGGGTTCTATTCCTAACTCCACTTCTAACATTTGCGACACTGAACAAGTCAACTAAGTTTTCTGTGCCCCAGTTTTTCCCATCTGCAAAATAGGGATATATACCTCAAGAGAGATATTGTACAGGTTTGATTTTTGTACAACTGCTACATAAATACAAGGTATTTTAATTAACTGAGAAGTTTTGCAAAGCCCCAAGAGAGAAAACTTGAAATATGAAAATCAAATGTTCCTTTCAGGACCATTAGCTTTTAATATTTTTTATATAAAGTTTTTTAAAAGTTTGTTCTGTTTTTTTAATGTGAGTCAGTGTCATACACAGGCTTAAGAAAGATGCATAGCCAGAGAATCATTCTCACTATGCCCAGGGGGTAGTCAGTGTATTATATTAGCACTTTCAGTATTATACAAAGCCACCTTCTTCCTGTTAACCAATGGCGGGTTACCTCTTCCACAGAGCATCAAATATTCACAAAGTGGTCAATAGTAGAGCTATACCTAAATTATATACTTCATAACAACCCTACTTGCAAGTTATTATTTTATTTTTTAAAAAGTGAAATTTTAGAGAAATTAGGTTTTTCAGGACCATTATTTCTTTGCTAAATCTGGTACACTATTTAAAAAAAAATACATACATACATATACACATGTCTATGTATTGCATATATATTCCCAGCCACTTAATGATATTCTCAGCTAAAGTTAGAAGCTAGAAGAGACGCAGAAGGAAGTAAAGAATAATTCTGAGGATGTGAATAATATCTAGGCCATGCATTTTTTTCTTCCTAGTGATTAGAATTCTCTTTACAACACAGGGATTTAAACCAACAAAAAATACGTAATGTTCTGTGACAAAGCCAACTAGTTTGCTTCTGTCTGTACTGTACTGAGAATGTCAAGAATTTTATATAGCACAGATATATTCAAAATGAGCATTCACTTCAAAATCAAATAATTTCATTTTTTAAAGAGAAACATTTCATTTATTAATAATTATTCCTTTAAATTACTGTAAAGAATTTCTTATGCTAAGTTCTCATAAATCTATGAAAGTTCCTTTTTGTTCCTTGGAATAAAATGTGATGAGCAAATTCCTTGTCTTACTTATACTATAGATGGGAGCTCCCCCAAAACAACAAAATATAAAACATTTTAGTACATAAGTTCACATTCGAGAGAAAAAAAAAAGTTTCTCACCTGTGCTTGCTCTGGAGTCTCTCCTGCAAAGTAAAAGATGTAATGCTCTTCACTAAAGTGCTGAACTACTATCTGAAAACAGTTTGGCCTTTAAAAACATAAAAAACAAAATTATTGAAAGATTTTTTAACCAAAATCAATAACAATAATATAATTAATTGCTACCTTACTATTAAAAATATTCAAACTTTTAAAAGTAAACACTTTCAAGATGGTGGAATAGAGGCAGCAACTCAGGTAAACTTTCCCAACAGTCCCCTCCAAACAACTTTAAAATAATGGCTTAAATAGAACTGTAGAATGGCAGAGCCACCAAAAGTTCGAGATTTTAAGGTTGAGATTTTTTGAGCCTTAGACAACTTAGGGAGTAAGCAGAAGTCTGTTTCACTGGGGTAAGGACTGGGAGGTGGCTATGATAACAGCAACAAAAACTTTAGGAGTTCTCAACCCAGAGACAATAGGAGAAGTTATGACAACTGGTCAAAGATTACAGGGCACTCTGCTGGCTGGGTGGGTGTGGCTGGTACTGACTGGCAAGTCTATTACCCACGCACAGTTTGGGTTATAGTTCCAGAGTGTAGCGAAGCACTTGTGGTTGGTCACAAGGTAGTAGGGGAACTGGCCCAGTTCCAAGGTAAAGAGCACAGACCAGGAGGGCAGTGACAACACCTCTCCCCAGATCACACCACATTGGAAGTACCAAAAAGTGCAGACCCTTAGAACTAACTCTGAAAACAGCAGCACAAAAAAGCTTGAAGCTTGGGATGGTGACTCCACAGCCGCAGTAGAGTAGAGCACAACTTTAACATCAAGTTCAAAGTCAAGAAATAGGTTGAAAAAATAAGGAACAACAGAAAAATAACTTGACCATAAAACACTAATATGGTGGCAAAGAAGACCAAGACATAAACTCAAAAGAAGACAACAATGTGAAAAGGATTATATCCAAAGTCTCAAAGAAAAAATGCCAATTGGATACAAGCTCAAAAAGAATTCCTAGAAGACTTAAAGAGAGAAGAACGATAAAAAAAAAATTGGGAAAAGAAATGATGGTAATGCAAGAAAATTATGATAAAAGAATTAACACCTTGGTAAAAGAGGCACAAAAAAACAAACACTTTAGAAAATACCTTAAAAAACAGAATTGGCCTAAAGGCAAAAGAGGTACAAAAATTCACTGAAGACAAAGAACTTCAACAAATGGAAGAAGTAGAATTGGACAAATGGAAAAGGAGATACAAAAGCTCACAGAAGAAAATAATTCCTTAAAAATTAGAATTGAGAACATGGAAGCTAATGACTCCATGAGACATCAAGAAACAATAGAACAAAGATAAAAGAATGAAAAAATAGAAAAATTGTGAATTATCTCATTGGAATAACAACTGATCTGGAAAATAAGATTCAGATAATTTAAGAATTATTGGACTACCTAAAATCCACGACCAAAAAAAAAAAAGAGTCAAGACACCATATTTTAAGTAATTATCAAGGAATTCTAGAACCAGGGGGCAAAAGAGAAATTGAAAGAATCCACCAATCATCTCCAGAAAGAGTTCCTAAAATGAAAACTACCAGGAATGTTACAGTCAGATTCCAGAGCTCCAAGGTCAAGGAGAAAATATAGCAAACAGTCAGAAAGAAACAATTCAAATATCACAGAGTCACAGGCAGGGCACACAAGATTTATCAGCTTCCATGTTAAAAGAAGAGGGCTTGGGATATGATACTCTGGAGGGCAAAGGAGCTAGAATAACAACCAAGAATAATCTACCCAGAAAAAATGAGCGTAATCGGGATGGGGGTGGGGGGGAGAAGGAGGTAGATATTTAATGAAATAGAGGACTTTCAAGCATTCCTGATGAAAAAACCAGAACTGAATAGAAAATATGACATTCAAATATAAGACTAAAGAATAGCATAAAAAGATGAACATGAAAGAAAAATCAGAAGGGATCAATAAGCTTACACTGTTTACATTCCTAAATGACAAGATGACACATGTAACTCCTAAGAACTTTATCGTTATTAGGGCAGTTAGAAGTCTACATAGAAAGGGTGTACGGGCTTAACTATGTTAGAATGATCTCAAGAAAAAAATAAAAAGGGGGTGAGGAGGAAGGGAATCAAAGAAGGGGCAAAATAATCTCACAAAAAAAGATGCAGGCAAGGAAGAGTTTTTACACTGGAGGAGGGCTGGCAGGCAAAACTTGAACCTCATTCTCATTAGAATTGGTTCGAAAAAGTAAGACCATATAGACAGATATATAGATAGAATGGTATATGTATGCACACTCAGTTGGATTGTACGGGCTTAACTATGTTAGAATGATCTCAAGAAAAAAATAAAAAGGGGGTGAGGAGGAAGGGAATCAAAGAAGGGGCAAAATAATCTCACAAAAAAAGATGCAGGCAAGGAAGAGTTTTTACACTGGAGGAGGGCTGGCAGGCAAAACTTGAACCTCATTCTCATTAGAATTGGTTCGAAAAAGTAAGACCATATAGATAGACAGATATATAGATAGAATGGTATATGTATGCACACTCAGTTGGATACTGAAATCTACCTTACCTAATGAGGAAACAGGAGGGAAAGGGGATAAGAGAAAAGGGGGTTAAGTGATAAAAGGGAGGGCAGGTTTTTTAAATTAAGTAATATTTTTTCCAATTACATGTAAAAATAATTTTGAAGCTTCATTTTTTAAAACTGTGAGTTCCATATTCTCTCCTTTCTCCCTATTCCCTGATACAGTAAGCAAAGTGATATAAGTTATACATGTACAATCAATGCAGAACATATTTCCATGAGTCACATTGTGAAAAAAGACACAAAAGAAAAAACCATGAGAAAACTAAAGTGAAAAATAGTATGCTTTGATATGCATTCGCACTCCACCAGTTTTTTAGAAGTGGAAAGCATTTTTCATCATGGGTCTTCTGTGATTCATTGTCTTAGATCATTGTATTGCTAAAAATAGCTAAGTCATTCACAGTTGATCATCATACAATATTGACATTACTGTGTACAATGCTCTCTTGGTTCTGCTCACTTCACTTTGCATCAGTTGGTATAAATCTTCACAGGTTTTTCTGGAATCATCCCCCTTCCCCATTTCTCATTTCCAACATGATCATATACCACAGTTTGGCCAGCCATTCCTCAATTGATGTGCTTATCTCAAAATCTTCAATTCTATGCCACCACACAAAGAAATAACAAATCTTTTTTTATAAAAATTAAGTCCTCCCCCCCATTTTTTTATTTCTCTGAGATACAGACCTAGTAGTGGTATTGCTGGATCAAAGAGTATGCAGTTTTAGAGCCCTTTGGGCATAGTTCCAAATTGCTCTTCGGAATGGTTGGATCAGTTCACAGCTCTATCAATTGTGCAATTAGTGTCCCAACTTTCCCACATACCCTAACATCTATCATTTTCCTTTTCTATGGTATGAGTCAGTCTGATAGGTCTGAGGTGGTACCTAAGAGTTGTTCTGATTTGCATTTCTCCAATTGGCAGTGAGTTAGAGCATTTTTTTTTCACATGCTTATAGATAGCTTTGATTTCTCCATCAGAAAACTGCCCGTTGATATCTTTTGATCATTTATCAATTGAGGAATGACTCATATTCTTGTAAATTTGACTCAGTTCTTTATATATTTTACAGATGAAGCCTTTATCAGAGGTACTTGCTATACAAAATGTTTCCAGCTTTCTGCTTTCCTTCTAATCTTGGTTTCACTGGTTTCGTTTATTTTCATAATAATCAAAATTATCCCTTTTACATCCCCAAAAGCCCTCTGTCTCTTGCTTGGTCATAAATTCTTCCCTTCTCCATAGAGCTGACAGGTAAACTACTCTTGCTCTCCTAATCTGTTTATGGTATTACCCTTTATGTCTAAATCGTGTACTCATTTTGACCTTATCTTGGTGATACGGTATAAGATGTTGGTCTACACCTAGTTTTTGCCATACTGTTTCTCAATTTTTCTAACAGTTTTCATCAAATAATAAGTTCTTGTCACAAAAGCTCGGGTCTTTGGGTTTACAAACAGTGAATTACTATGGTAATTTACTATTGTGTACCTACTCTATTACACTGATTAATCACTCTATTTCTTAGCTAATACCAGATAGTTTTGATGATTACTGCTTTATAATATAGTCTGAAATCTGATACTGCTAAGGCCACCTTCCTTCACATCTTTTTCCATTAATTTCCTTGATTCTTGACCTTTTGTTCTTCCAGATGAATTCTGTTATTATTTTTTTCTAATTCTGTAACATAGCTTTTTGGTACTCTGATTGGTAGGGTACTGAGTAATTTAGGTAGAACTGGTATTTTCATTATATTGGCTCAGTCTACCCATGAGCATTTGATAATTTTCCAATTGTTTAGACCTGACTCTATCAGTGTGAAAAATGTTTTGTAATTGTATTCATTTAGTTCCTGGGTTTGTCTTGGCAGGAAGACTTCCAAGTATTTTATCTCATCTACAGTTATTTTAAATGGAATTTCTCTATTTCTTGATGTTGGGCTTTGTTGGCAATATATAGAAATGCTGATGATTTATGTGGGTTTATTTTATATCCTACAACTTCGCTAAAGTTGTTAAGTAGCTTTTTAGTTGATTCTCTAGGTATAACATCATATCATCTACAAAGAGTGAGTTTTGCTTCCTCATTGCCTATTTGAATTCCTTTAATTTATTTTTCTATTGCTAAATCTAACATTTTTAGTATAATATTGAATAAGTGATGATAATGGGCATCCTTACTTCACCTTGTTCTTACTGGGAAGGTTTCTAGTTTATCCCGATTAAAGATAATGCTTGCTTGTGTTTTAGATAGATACAACTTATCATATTAAGGAAAGCTTCATTTATTCTTATGATCTCTACTGTTTTTTTAACATTGAGTACTGTACTTTGTCAAAAGCTTTTTCCATCTCTATTGAGACAATCATTTGATTTCTGTAGGTTTTGTTATCGATATGGTCAATTATGCTGAGTTTACCTAATACTGAACCAGCCCTGCATCCCTGGTATAAATTCTCCCTGCCCATCCCTGTAATAAATTACTGTAATCTATTTGCTAGTATTTCACTTAAAATTTTTTCCATCAATATTCATTAGGTAAACTGGTCTATGAAAAAGGGAGAGCAGATTAAGGGAAGCGATGGTCAAAAGCAAAACAGACTTTTGAGGAGAAACTGGGTAAAAACAGAGAGGGAGAAGAATAAACAAATGAAACTAGAATTAATGGAAAAACACAGTAATCATAACTATGAATGTGAATGGGATGAATTCACTCATAAAACAAAAGCAGATAGCAGAATGGATTAGAAACTAGAATCTGATAAAAGGTACCAGACAATTAAGCAACATCAAAAATTTTACAGCAAGTTATTCAGATAAAGACCTCATTTCTCAATGGTAGAAAACAGTCAAATTTATAAAAAGAGCTAGTCCCCAAATAATAAATGTTTGAGGGATACGAACAGGTGATTTCTAAAAGAAATCAAAGTCATTTGCAATCTTATAAAAATTAAAAAATGAAAGAAAATTCAATCAATCACTACTGATCAGAGAAATGTAATTAAAACAACTCTGAGGTACTACCTCACACCTACCAGAAGTGACAAAGGCTAGACAGAATGTGGGGAAATGCATACACTAGTGAATTGTTAGTGGAATTGTGGTTCAACCATTCTGCAGAACAATTTGGATCTATCCCCAAACGGCTATAAAACTATGCACACCCTTTGATCCAGCAATACCACTGCTAGCTCTATACCCCCAAAGACATCCAAAAAAAGGAAAAAGACCTGTTTGTATAAAAACAATTGTAGCAGCTCTTTTTGCGGAGGCAAAGAAATGGAATTTGAGGAAATTACCCATCAATTAGGGACTGGCTGAAAAAAATCATGGTATATCTTTGTGATGGAGTATTATTGTGCTATAAAAAGCAATAACCAGGATAGCTTCAGAAAAATCTGGGAAGACTTCTACAAACTGATGCAACGTGAGCCGAACCAGGAGATCACTATACACAGTAACAGCAATATTGTAATGATGATCAACTGAACGATTTAGCTACTCTGATTAATACAATGATCCAAGACAATTCATAAGGACTCATGACAAAGATTGCTATGCACTTCTAGAGAGAGAACTGATGAACTATGAGTGCAGACAGAACAAAAAAAACAACACATAGATTTAGGAATTACCTATATAATGGACAGCTGATACAACTAAGAGAGGAGTATAGGAAGAGCAGAGGGCTTAGGACAGGACCTAAATGATACCCAGTCTCAAGAAACAAAGAAGAATACACCACCCACCCACCCCTTCCACAAAGTGACAGAGAGATCAAATACAATGAGAGTTGAGAAAAGACCATTGGATTGAGCAGGTAACAGATTTTTTTTGGGTAGGGGGGGAGGGGTTGAGGGGAGCCTAGTGGTGGTAAGGTGACGAAAATTCCAAAAAAGAAAAATAAGAAAAAAACCATCTTACCTGCCAAACAGACTATCATGAACGACATAGACAGAACAAACACTGAGATCTATTAATCCTTTTGGTTTTGTGGCTCGTTTTTCACTTTCAAAATAAATAAGCTGGGCATCGTTTCCCTCTAAGATAAAATATAAATTTTTCCACCGCTTTCCTTTGCCTGCCCAAAAAAAAGTAATTATTTTCATTTTATCCCAATAAACATTAAAAGCTAAAAGTCAAACCACTGGAAACAGAAACTAAGTGTTCGACAAAATTTTTTAAACCTTATATAAACTAAAATTTTAAAAGCTGTCCCTTCTAAATTTTAACCTTGTACACGGAAAATGAAGAACTCTTACACAGTGAATAAAAATGCCTAGAAACTTTATAAATATATCCTCTAATGAAAACATGTGGTTACTACAAATTGTCATATATATTCTCCTTTAACATGAAATCAACTTTTCTCTAGCCTTGGAGAAATAATAAAAAGATCTCCACCTTATATTAGCTCTTTTCCTATTCCAATGTCTCAATGAAGTGAGGTATAAAAAGCACTTCAAAGAGTAATAATAAGGGCAAGTATTTCACATGTAAGGTGATGTTCCCTTCAAATAATTGCAAAACACACACTTGTGTTGGCACTCAAGACTGCTGTATGCTCCTTAAAGTTAGAGGTAAGAGACCTGGAGGTCAGACAGATTTGTTCTTTAAACCTAAGAGTCTTAAGAGGGGTTTTATTTATAACCCTTACACTTTTCTTAAAAAAGACTGTATAATAGTCAATTAGCTGAGAAAATCAATATTATATAATAAGCATACTTAAAAAAACAAACTTCTGTTTTATGTCTAACATGAATGACTCAATTTAAAATAAGTAAAATATAAGATACTTTAAAATATAATGAAAAATCATACTTACTCTTTTTTAGAAGATAGCCTTTCTTAACAATATTTTTATAAAAGGCATCCTTTGTTTTGCGGCGAATTGTATTGTAGATTTCTTTGCCATCTACTGAATCATTTAGTACTTGTTCTTGATGCTGATTAAAAAAAAGTATACATACAAACATTTCTCAAAAACAACTCTTTGGTGAATCTGACATAAATCTATATAGTGATTACTTAATTAAGGAAGGAAATGTATGTATGCCCTCAATTTAAAAAGTCATGTCAAATCTTAAATTTGCACAATAGATAAATCAAGGAGTGGCTTTACATATAAAGAATTCTTGCTTTTCAGAAGAAGTATTGGGAGAGTTCCTAAATATCATAAGTAACCCATTAAAATGATTTAATTTACATGATACACATGATACAATAAAGTTCACATTTACATTTCTTGGGAGCACATATTACAAATGCAAAGCAACATAGAAGTTGTAATCAGAGAAATGCATAAGTGAAAGAAAAGCTGGTCATGTGGGAAGAACTAGGGATAACTACTAAGTTCCATTATAACTTTGAGTAGTGAGGAAGGTCCACATGATGGACTGCCTGTGTGAATTTACAGAAAGACACAGACAGAAGTTTCTTGGATGGATGGACATGAACAAGGTTGTCAGCTTCATTACTGGAAGTAGTACACACAGCAGTGAAATTGGTGATCTACTGGAATGTGGGAAAAGACTCTAAGGAAATCAGCGTAGTAAGACTAAGAGGACAAATAGACAAAAGCCTGGTACAACTTCTATTCTCCCAGATTAATTTAATGTTTATCTACTGAAATAAAATTGCATAAGTTTGTTTTCATTATTTCATTAATGATGTCAGATTGCTTTCCCACAGGTATATTTTGTAGCTTTTCATATAATCCCTGAGGAAGCCTGTGCCAGACAAGTCAAACCACCATGATCAATCAGTCCAAAATCTCCCTTTAGCCCCTGATGAGGACAGCCCAGGACACCAAACACAAAGAACCTTGGGAATAACAGTGTCCTCTAAACCACCAGATGTGGTTCCAGTTTAGCTCCCACAGTCATCATTGTAGGGAGAAATCACTGTGGAGAGGGGACCCACCTTTCTAATCACCAGCTGCTGATCAACAGGCACAGGAAGCCTTGGAGTGGTGGTATCCCTTGGACCACCATTCCTGCTTCCAACCCAGTCCCCACAGCCATCATCTAGGGAAGAAACTCCTGCAGACAACAACTGCCACCCACCTGTCACACACAGAGCAGGCAGGCCAGCTGGGCACTCTAAGGGAAGGACAGGAGGCAGCAAGTGCAACACAAGTCAAACTACCATCTTGACTACCATCTCCCATCAAACCCTGATGAGGACAGCCCAAGACTTGAACCTAAAATCTCTGGGAATGTGCAGCTAAATAATGATGTGAAAGTGGCAGCATTAACATCTTCTTTGTCACTGCATCCTCATAACCATGCCACTTTTCCCATCTGACTTATAGCTGTGAGTTCCTTGAAAGTAAGAACTGTCTTAACTTTTTTAAGTTTAGCAAGGTGTTTTGCACATGAGAAAGAGGATTATTGATAAATAAATGCCTTATACATTCATTCATAGTTTATCGACTCATCCTGATGACCATACTCAGGCATACAACATGACAGAATGAGACCATGACAGCAGGCTTCAAACCCTCTCAGTAAAGGAGGAGGGTCAAGTCCTGTGCTCAAAGAAGGTAATAGAACAGGAGTTGGGGGCTTGAGAACAAAGGAGGAAATTTAGACTAGCCCCTAAAAGAAGTGAAGTATAGGGTTCAGTCAAAGATGGATTTAAAAACTGTGAATCAATACAGGCCCAACTGAGGGTAGATGGCATAATTTCTAGTGAACTCAGTCACTGAAACTACAGCAGAGCTGACAAGCTTGGGAGTAGGAGAAAAAAGATGATGAGTAGGAAGAGTAGAAAGAAAAGATTCAAGAATAGAAGAGGATACATTGTTGAAATGACTCATTATTATGAAAAGAAAGAGGTAATGTCAAAACAGAAGTAAAAAATAGAGAACAAGATTGGATTAAAGCATAGGAAACTGAGTAGAAAGAGGCATGGTATAATAGGAAAGCATGCCAAAGGATCTGAGATCAGATTATGGGTCGGCTGCTTCCTACATAAATTTGGGGTAAGTCATTTCAACACTCTGAACCTCAATTTCCTAATTGGAAAAATGAGAGAGAATTAGATAAGCCTAAGGTATTTTCCAGTTCTAATTAAACAGTTCTAGGTGATAAAGTTTTATGTCTAAAATGTGTAGCTGCTACTACAGATGAATTGGAGATTACTTAATAAATAATTGTTGTTTACAGATTGAGAAGGAAGTCATGGGAGTTAGGTTGATCAGAGAGGTCAATGGACTAGGGCTCACAGAATTTGAGTTCATAATTGTTAGCGGGGTGGCTGTAAGTCACTTAACCTCTCTGAAACTACTTTCACTGTATGTAAAATGAAAACATTTATACTACGGACTCTAGGAGGTTGTTGTAAGGAGAATGATATGTAAACCTTATGGAAGCTACTATTACAAAGGTCATCAGTATGAATGCATAAATCACTGAGGATTATAGCTGTGGTAGAAAACACTAAATCAAGTATTATAATTAATGAGGCCATTTGCAGTGTTCAGAAGCCTCATAGACAGAAGTGTTAGCAATCAGAAGAGTCCTTAGGTTTGTTTAGAGGAAAATAAAGGAAACAAGACAAGTTGTTCTAAGGCCAAAGATGTACCCAATGTAGTCCATGATGCTCAAAAGGAATTACAAGGACCTCTTCTATACCATCTGATTTGCCATATGCAAACAAGGATCTAGACCTTAGAGACATGGTCCATGTTATAGGCCCCAGCCCTTTCTAAGCACTATGTTTAGTCCCCATCTCAAACTATTTCCATAGTACAGGCATTCTGCTGTTCCTATGGGGATTCGAGGCAAGCGGAGATAACCATTAGCACCAAGGTTCCTGCCATAGTACCTGGTTGGTTGATTGTTCTTAGTTCTTGAAGAGGGGCAAAATGATATCGCCATGCTAGACTCAAGTTTCATTGTGTTCAACTGTGGCTGAGCAGACCAACACAAGCTCAGAATGCTCTACCACAGGTTGGGCACAAATAGTCTGTGTGAACAATTAGGGTGGATATCCTAAATTTGCCCATCCCATGTTTCCTTTAAGCTGTCTCAATTCTGCTTTGCTCATCGAGCACAGCACCTTCTCTGATGTGGACACATCCTGCTGAGCAGTCCTGCACCAGTGTTTCCCATGCTACACAATCAATTCCAAAGTTCTTAAGAGAGATCTTGAGAGAATCCTTGCATCACTTCTTCTGACTACCATGTGAATGCTTGCTCTGTGTGAGTTCTCCATAAAATAATCTTTTTGGCAAATGTACGTTTTACATAAAAATAACATGGCCAGCAGATTGGAGCCGCGGCCCCTAAGCAGAGTCTGAATGCTGAGCAGTTTAGTTCAAAAAAGGACCTCAGTGTTCTGGTACCTTATCCTGCCAGGTGATCTTCAGAATCTTCCTAAGCAATTTAAATGGAAGTGATTCAGTTTCCTGTCATGGCGCTGGTAGACTGTCCAGGTTTCACAGGAATACTACAAAGAGGTCAGCACAACGGCTATGTAGACCTTCAGTTTGGTAATCAGTCTCATACCTCTTCTCTTCCATATTTCCTTCAGAGCCTCCCAAACGCAGAGCTAGCTCTGGCAATGCATGCATCAACCTCATTATCAATGTGTACATCCCTGGAAAGTACAATACCAAGGTAAGTGAATTTATCCACAGCATTCAAAACTTCTCCATCTGCTGTAACTGATGGTTCCACATATGGATGACGTGGTGGCGGCGGCTGATGAAGCACCTGTATTTTCTCCATGTTAACTGTTTGACCAAAATTAACACAAGCAGTAGAGAACTGATCCATACTTTGCTGCATCTCAGCTTTAGAAGCTACACAATCAATCTGCAAACAGAAAAATCACTCACCAGTACTCCCTCCACTTTAGTTTTGGCTCACAGCCTTTATAAATTGAAAAATTTACCATCAGTGTGGTAGCTGACCTTGATGCCGTGTTCATCCTCCTTGAGAGCATTTGACAATATGGCTGAAAACATCATGCTAAAAAGCATGGGAGTAAGCACACAGCCTTGTTTCACTACACTGGTGACTGGGAAGGCAGGAAAGCATTGTCCATTATATAGAACCTGGGCAAGCAGGCCATCATGAAACTGACACACAATGTTGATAAACTTCTCCAGGTACAAAAATTTTGACAATTTTTTAGAAGCCCTCAAGACTAACAGGATCAAAGGCCTTGGTCAGATCTACAAACGTTGCTCTGCTCTACAAATCTCTGTTCTGTTCCTGGCATTTCTGCTGGAGGTGATGAGCAGCAAACACCATATCGACTGTTCTTGGCCCTTTTTGAAGCCACAATGGCTCTCAGGTAGATGACCATCTTCCAGGTGAAGGATCAGCCTATTAAGGAGGACTCTGGCAAGAATCTTGCCAGCAATGACTAAGACAGAGACCCCCCCTGTGATTGTCACAGGACAATCTATTTCCTTCACCTTTACAGAGATGGATGGTGGAGGCATCCTTGAATTTCTGTGGGATAACCTCCTCTTGCCATGACCTGGAAAATTTCAGTCAGCTTTTGTATGAGCAATGGACCCCATACCTTGTGAATCTCAGCGGCAATAGAATCAGCACCAGGTGCTTTGCCACACAGAAGGGGCCTAATGGCATTCAAAAACCTCTTCTTCAGTTGGAACTTCAGCTAGGGAGGGACTGACTTCAACCTGAGGTTAACAGTCAATGGTCTCAGCATTGATTGATGATGGTCTGTTGAGAACACTATGGAAGTGTTTAGCCCAACTCTCTATGATCATATCTTTATCACTTATCAATGTGGCTCCATGAGCACTGAGTAGCTGAGATGCACCATAGGTCTTTGGCCCATAAATAGCCTTCAGGACATCATAAAAGCACTTTGGATTGTTACTATAAGCATAAAACTGAATTTCATCTCCTTTCTTATTGAGCCAAGAATCCTGCATCTCTCTAAGCTTTGCTTGTACTTTACTTTTGATGGCATTAAATGCTGCCTTCTTAGAGATGGATGAACTATCCTGCTGGTAAACCCTGTGGAGTTCTCGTTTTTCATTTAGCAGCTTCTGAATTTCCCCATCATTTTCATCAGACCGTTCTTGGTGTTTTCAAGTGTTCTGACCCAGATGAGCAAATGCAGTGCTATACATCAAATCTCTGAAAGCTACCCGCTCCTCTTCTGCTGCACTGTTACCAACTGTGTGTTGGCTCAACTTTTCCTCCAAGTTAGCAACAAATTGTTCCTGTTCAGAGAAGAGCTCTAATTTGTTGACACTAATTCTTCTGCTAGTCATTTTGCCTTGGGGGAGCCCCTTTTATTGAATGTGAATATTTAGCTTGGAAAAGTCTAGGATCAGTCCAGCACTCTGCACCACACACTGCCTTCATCACTCTCACATCCTCTCTCTTCTCCTTACAATCACATAGTCTATTAAATGCCAATGTTTGCTGCAAGGGTGCAACCATGAAGTTTTATAGTGTTTACGTAAACAAAAGACAGTGTTGGTGATGAGAAGGTCATGAGATGCACAAGTCTTCAGTAGAAGTGACCGCTGCTGTTGCCGTTTTCAACTCCATTCCTCCCTAGGACTTCCCGCCAAGTCTAGTAGTCTGAGCCTACTCTCCAGGATCATAAGCTTGTCCTCATTTGGCACACTGACAATAAGGGTCTCCAGGTCTTCATAAAATTTTTCTTTCACCTCATCTGGTTTTGTCACGGTGGAAGAATAGGCACTGATGGTGGTGGTGTGATATTTTCCTGCAAGTGGCAACCACATTGTCACGAGCCTGTTGTTCACTCCTTTGGCAGGCATACAAGCTTGTTGACTAGATCAGTTTTGATATCAAAATTTACACCAGTTTCACAGTACTCCTCTTCACTGCAGCCACTCCAGAAAAAGTGCATCCAGCTCTAACTTCAGTAAGCTGGCATTCATTTGCCAGCCTTGTTTCACTCAGGGCTGCTATTTGGATGTGATGTCTGCTGAGTTCTCTTGCAACAAGAGCTGTTCATCTTTCAGGTCTATCAGTATGCGCACATTTCACGTGCCTATGGTGAGTGGAATCAACTTTGTAGACATTTTTGTACGTTTTTTTGTGTTTCAACCTCGGAATAGGATTCCCCACCTGCCACGGTAATCAGGCCAAGGTTGAGTAATCAGACAATTTTTAGGGCACCTTTTCTAGTCCATTCTTCACACCAGGAGGTGAGCAGTGCGATCCTTAAAAGGCTGCTCAGATACCCAGGGGGCTGCTGAATCCCACTGCTGCTTCCAGTGAGAAATGACCCTATGGCCTGGGCTGCCTGTGTGCAGGATTGTGACTATAGCTCCCAGTGTATCTGCACCTGCTGCTTTGTCACCTGCCTTTCACCACAGGACTTTGAGATAGGTGTAATAGTAAAATGGTATGGGTGATGTCTTTTGATTTGTGCATAGACTGGATCTGTGCATAAACTGAATTTAAGTGAGGCAGTTGCATGAAGTCATCAGCCTCATTCTTTCCACTAGTCATCACAGTTCAGTGGCAGGACAGAATCAAGACAGCTAGTGATGGCTCAAGATGCAGTGGCTGATCTTGGTGTCTTTAATGTCTAACCAAGCTCTAAGCATCTGAGAGTGCCTGCTTCAGCTGCCTTCATGGCTGTTGGAACAAATTGTTCTCATCCACCCATCCCACCAGGGGAAGTCTTGACATGCTTAGGGTGGACACCCCCCTAACTCACCAATGGGTTTGAGACTCCTTGGTTACCCTCGACCTAGTTTAGTCCATCTGCTGAAATGGTTTCCCAGGGTGTGACTAGTGCGCATGCTACAGCTTCTTGGAGCCACAGGTGAGAGTTGGGTAGAACAGGTGGGCACCAAAGGTGGAAAGCTGCACTGAAACTGGCTTGGCAGCCATCAACATACAAAAATGTCTACAAAGTTGATTCCACTCACCATAGGCACATGGAATGTGCGCATACTGATAGACCTAGTCTTCCCTGAACACAACCTACACCCCCCCTAGTACTTAGTACCTAATTACTCTCTGGATTCTTACTATTTGACCCAGAAACATAAGATTCTAGCCATACTGCAACTGGATTTAGAATCTTTCACTCTGGAGCCCACTACTATTTAAGAAGGCATTATTAAGGCACCTCTTCACTTAACCACTAGAGAAAAGTAATAATGGGTCACTCCTTAGTGGCCAAACACAAGGCTTCTTATGTGAACCAGGACTCAGTCAAGACTAGAACACAGTATCAGTCTTCTTAAAGCCAGGTATTTCTCCAAAATCAGCAGCTCAGAAACAAATTAAACTGGAAGCCAAAGCAAAATGACGTAGAATATCTTTTGGGGATATGTCAACCCCCCTCCCCGCCCCATCTTGGGATAAGGCAAGGAAATGGTACTGAGAATGAGTTTGGTTAGCTGCCTGGGGACCCAATCACTATGTATTTACAAACACAGATAATGGACTAGATCTCAACCTCTGCCAGCTCAACACCTTTCCCCATGGTATCTGGAAAAAGAAAATACTGCTGATGTATTATTCCTGTTATTACAGGACCCTGAAGGGTGGCAGTACCAGTTGTCATAACAGCATTGCATTCCCATATTATAGCATACAACTTCCCACCTCTTATTCTCCCAATCCCTGTGATTCAATCATCTTTTAAGCCACTAAATACCTGCTATCACGCTCCTATATCTATCTTAACCCTACTCTTCCCCAGACCCTAATGCTTATGTCCCTGTAGTTACAATTCTATCCTTAACAGAATTACCTTTGCCCCCCTTTTCCTTCATTTACTGCAATCACGTTTTAACTTACAAGATACTCTAGCCCTGTTACAGTAATGGAAGCTCCTTAACTCACTTCTCCCAATCCAATGGATGGAATAGGAGGAAGAGACATCATACTCTTTGCTCAATGCCAGTTTCAGACTTTCCCCTGACAGCCATAATGCACCAACCTCTCCTTTAAGATTCACTTTATCCATCATAAGTTACCTTGTTGTCAAGTTATAGCCTCCAGGTCATTTTTACTCCTCTTTCAAGGAACAGAATATCTGATTTAGTCTTTCTCTTCACACTAACCCTTTGGGGGATGCAGGGAAGGGAAAGAGGGTAGCAGGGAATGACTGACATCTCTCTTACGAGGCTGTTACACATACATACACAGAATATAACACACATCTTCACTTTCTGTATCTACTAGTTCCTTCCTGCCTATAAATGTGCCCAGGTCTCCTCCATTAATAAAACAAAACTTTTATGTAACTTTATCAATCTCCATAATCACCCCTTTCAGACATACCCCTTGAAAAAAATCATCTAAACTCATTGTCTCCATATTCTCAATTCTATCACATCTCAACCCTTTGCAATCTGGTTTCCAACCCCACCATTCTAACAATACTGCTTTATCCAAGGTAATCAACAATATGTTAACTAGTTTTAAAAATCTTCTTCAGTCTTGATTCTACAGCTTTGGATTCTATTGACCTGAGGCCCTATGTAATCTCCCATCCATTGCCTGTTCTCTCTGTTTCCTTCTGTCTTTCTGATTGTTGCTTCTCAGTTATCTTTGCTGCACCACTATCCCCACCTCCTGCCCAGTAAGGGTCAATATCCCCTGAACTTCTGTCCCAGTCTCTTGTTTTTCTGTCCCCAAGGTCTCAATAGCCTCTATACAGAGGATTACTAAATGTATAAAACTAGCTTTATTCTTCCTTTTAAATCCTAGTAGTTCATTGCCAAATGCCTACTGAACATTTCTATGTGGATATCTCAAGAATATCACATGTTCAAAACAGAGCTCATCATCCTTCCCCATACCTCCTCCAAACTTCCCTATTTCTGTTAGAGGCACCATCATTCTTCTGGTCACACAAGGTTTGCAACCTTGAACTCATTCTTCAATCTTTTTCCTTTACTCTCCAGAACCAATCAATTGTCAAGTGCTGTTAATGCTACCTCTGTTACATATTATACATATTATGTATACATACTATCAATAATACATATTACATATTATTAAATACATATTTGATATGCATATTAACAACATCAATATGATCAATGGCAAAACAAGGAAAGGTAAAGAAGACCAAGTAGGTAGATCGATTAGAAGCACAACAATTTGGCAACAGTGGGTTTGTGCGAGGGGCAAATAGGTGAAACATGTAGGTTAGCACAAGGTAAAAAGGTAGGTAGGTAAGTACAGCGATAGAGTTGTTGAGACTAAGGAAAAGAAGTTGAGTAGAACTGTCAAGTTATCGAGACAATAACTGGCTGTAAAAGTTTTAGCTATGTGCTAAGAGTAAAGGTGAAATTTCCCACAAGTAGGTAAAAAAAAAAAAAAGATGAAAATCCAGTGATGAACATCAAGTGTTCCACGTTTGCATTTTTGCCACAGATGAGTGAATGATATCTGTGTTCAAAATGTAGGCTGATTTCCCCACAGAAGGACAAAATGAATGCATTCAAAGAAGGCCCCTCCACATGCTTAAGTTGTGAAGAATGAAGTAAACCTAAAGAAAAGAGCAGCAAAACTTCAATAGGAATAAAAGGGATCTGAGAGGAGAGATGTGATCTTTGTCAGGATGTTGAAGAGTATTATTACACGGAGAGAAAAGGAAAGGAACATGAGATCTGTACCTTAAGAGCTTCAAATCAGATCTGTAGAGCCACAGAAGTCATGGGGAGATCGTCTAGTAAATGTCAGATGAAAATTCAAAGAGTAGAGTGGCTAGTGACACCCTGCTTAGGGGGTAATGAGATGACTATGTGTTGACTTGATAACAAAATGAGAGATCTACGGTCTTCCTGAAAGGATGTATCCAAGGCTTAACAAATGCTTATTAAAATAGAAGACAACTACCTACTTACTATTAATGGTTCACATAAGCCCAAATGTGAAATAGCATATCACTAACAGATATGAAGTATTGGGCAAGAAATCTTAAGGAATAGTTCATGATGTTCCGTTGTTTTTCGGTAGGGTCTGACTCTCTGTGACTTCATTTGGGCTTTTCTTGGCAAAGATACTAGAGTAGTTTGCAATTCCCTTCTTCAGCTCATTTTTGTTGCTGATGAAACTGAGGCAAACAAGTTTAAGTGACTTGCCCAGGGTCACAAGGTAGTAAGTGTCTGAGGTCAAATTTGAACTCAGAAAGATGGGTCTTCCTGACTCTAGGCCTGGCACTCTATCCACTGCACCACCTAGCTGTCCTGTTACAAGGAAACAAGTTATATTTTCCTCACTTTTGCCTTTTGAATGTAAGGGATGCAGAAGGGAAAAATTAACTTGGAAAAACAAAAAGCTGACTAAGAAGGAAATGTCTAAGAATAAGATTTGAACTCCTGGAAAAGAGCTTTAAAAATGACAGATTCTTAGCCCAATAAAGTCTAGAAAGAATTTCCTCGGTATCTGGCAAATGTAATAATCAATAAAAATTTAAATTTACAATAAGGGGGAAGAAAAATACCCATGTATATGTTCCAAGTTAAATACCACAAAGAGTAGATAGCATTGAGAAGAATAAGCTGAATGAATATAGCTGTTGAGACACGCAAAAGTTCATGGGAGAAAAAACTCCAATGAACGACCTATCACTTAAACCCTGACTTCAAATATCCACACACACAAAGTTCAGGCAACAAACAGAAGGAACCCCAGTTTTAATTTAAGGAGGTATCACTGAGATTTGGGAGGATGAAACCCATGACTATACCATGGCTCTAGATAGAAATACTCTCTTCAAAAGAAACAAAGGGTGTACGGTAGCCTATGTTAAAAAGATACATTCATGTAAGGAAATACATATATACATGTACATGTGTACATATTCATATACATACACAGGCAAACACACAATAGAGTTACCTTTTTAATCATGCTTTGCTAAGCCACAAATATTGAAATTAGTTAACATTCCCTCAAACAAGCCAACTGATGATATAAGAAGTGAAGAGTAGTTTCAGAGTACCAAAAGACAGCAATGATGGCATTTAAACATGATACAGAGAGTTCAGAAATTCAATTCAGTTCAATAACCATTAAGAGTCTGTAAGGTGTCTGAAAAGTGTTAGTGAGTTTTAAGCTTTAATAATCCCTGGAGTCACCCAGAAAGGAGCTCAAGTCCTACCACTGCACACTAGCTATGTGATCATGGGCAAGACATTTAACTTCTCAGTGCCACAGGTAAACCTCTAGTATTTTAAGGGTCACCTGCTGTTCTGCATCAGAGGGAAGAGTTTCGTATCAAGAGGGAGGAGTTCCCCATAGCAATGAAATTACAGGTCTAGACCAGAATCCCTTCAGGAAACTTTTTAAAAGGGAAAAATGTACAGAAAATTATAAGCTAGCTGACATAAATTACGTAAACTAGCAATAAAGAATTCCCTAGGATGACAAAACTGTAAACCTCGTAAGTTATCTCTAGGAATTTATGACTACTCAAATCTCAGAAACCAAAAAGAATTTTTCAGTTTGCTTTAAAGAACTTTGCTGCTTAAGCAACCTATAATTTTCTCTTCATTCAAATTTGATTTTTTTTCTGGTTAATTTCACAGACTTAATTCTGTGAATTTCACACACACACACACACATACACACGTATGCACGCATGTATACCAGTAAAAAGACCTTAAAAAACCCTTCAAAATGCTTTTGGGCCTCTGGGGTATGAAACCCTTACCTGCATTGGGACAGGATCCTTAAGGTAGTAGCCTTCAACAATCTGTTCCTTCCGATAATGTTCAATGATGTCACCAATGCTAAGAACATAAAAATTATAAAACCGACAATTTGTATAATGTCCAAAAAGTGTTTAAAAATAATCTTAAATATCATATGCCAGTAATGGAGTCATATACCATGTTAGCAAAATTTCCAAAGCATACAACTTGGAAAAAACTAATGAAATGTATGCTCATGATGATACTGGATTTAAAACTCTTCATCAAGTTATTATCTAAATCAAGATTCTGTTGGTCAATAATAATACCACCAAATTTTGAAATAAATAAGTTGACATTGGCTGAGATCATAAAACTATGGATGGAAGACTAAAAGCATTCAATTTTTATTAAAATTCTTCTATAAGACTGGAATAAAAGAACTGATGGATGCACTCCACTTACTTAGCAATCAATAAGGTTAGCAATCAGTAAGTTATGTTAAATGAATTATTCTCATCACCAAAACTCCTCTATGTCGCTTCCCTAATTACCAGATGCATTTAGGCTATAATTGCATTCTGAAAGATCTATGTCTAAGTGGTGAAAATAAAACCAAAGAAAAATTAGAAATTTCTTTCACAAATATCACTACTATACTCTCAGTAGAGTAATATATATATATATGTGTGTGTATGTATCATACAATTTTATTTAAAGCACTACTACAAATAATTTAATATTTCAAGAAAAACACGAATAAAAACTGAAATTAAAGGATAGCAATACATAAAATAAAGTTTGTAATTTATTTCCAACACTTAGTTTCTACATATGATAAATATGATATATATCAAAGTAAGCTAGGTTTCTCCACAATGTAATAATTGACATTTATATGTTGTGTTTAAGGTTTACAAAGTACTTTTTTTCACAACAATTTGGTGCCTTAGCTATACACTATTGTCCCTATTTTACAAATTAAGAAACTGAAGGTCAGAACCTGGATTTTCTAAGTCCAGTGCTTTTTTCATTACTCTATGCTGTCTTAAGAGTGATCTGAAATTCCATGATTTCCTTATTTCATTAAGGAGAAAAAATTCAGTGACACCTAGGAAAATATTTCTTAATACTGAAGATTTTTTTTCATTTGATTACTCTTCTACTCTTAATAAAAGAGTAATCAGAAGTTGCAAAAATTTAATTCCACTAGAAAACATAAAATGCACAAAATTAATCATCACAAAGTGAAAATGGATGACTTTGAAGAGGTCAAATGAAAAAGATGAAGAGATGAATTAAATTCTAAATGTTATTTACTACAAGAAAAAAGGCATGGTGGTAATAAATATCACAAAGAGGACATCATCTAATTAGTCTCTTCTAAATTTACAAAGAGGAAACTCTATCTGAATAGCCCCATGGGCTCTGTGTTTTGATATTTTTCTGAGGAAAAAATTCCTGAAAGTAAATTTAATTTTTAAAATGTTGATTATTCATATTTTAATATGAGTGTCTCACTGATGATCACTTAATTGTGCCAACTCAAAAATAAATTTCTATGAATCTTGGTCAGAAATCACATCTCTTTTATGGTAAAAATGTACAGTGACTTTAACTTTGGTCATTTGATAAATGTGTGACTAGTCATTCCTATTATTCCCTAAATTCAGGCTACAAAGCTATTCAGAACATCAATAATCCCATCATAAAAGGTACTAGTTAAATAAGGTGCATAATGACTTGGGGATGTAGGTACAGTTAATACCTCTCTTTACCTAAAGAGCAGCAAGGATGGTTTTGCTTTTACTTTAACAGAAAAGGTAAAGCTATAATTGTGTTAGATAAGCTTCTAAAGAATGCTTAACTTATATAGACAATACAAAACTGACAGCATAAACTTCCTAACAAATTATCTGCTTCCGCTAAAAAAAAGTTAAGAAATTATGTGTTTTCCACAAAGAAGGCGACCTACATATTTAAGTCAAATAACATTTGGATTTCTTAAAAAATAAAACAACGAAATGTTCACAATTTCTTAATAACTCATTTTAGTTTTAGAAATAAAACATTTTTATTATAATGAAGTCTGAAAAATAAAGATTAGAGATGTAGCTAAAACAACTAATTGGCATACTTTTAAAGAAATTATTTCATATTGCAGGCTTAATCAACATATGCAAATGACAAATACAGAAGAAATTTAAACCAAATTCTTTTCCCTTGCTGTTCAATAATGCCCTTCATTATCATAAAAGACTGTCTTACTACCACAACTGCTTCTGGTATTCAGAAAAAAATTCTATCTTTGTAAAGCTTTGATACTTTAAGTTATATAGAAGTTTACTGGTTCAATACACTTCCAAATAAGTCGATACTTAGATCACCTGATCTTCAAGAACATTCACACCAAAGGGAACCCTCTGTCAATCCAGTTAAGCATACACAGTAAATTTTCAACTGTTAGCTTGTTTTTCTAGACCACTAGAAAACTGGACAATGTGAAAAATTAATTTACTTTCATAAAGTACTCAGACTGGAGTTAGACTGATTTTCAGTGAGGATATCTAGAACAAGACTGCAATGTTGAAATTACTCAAAAGGAACTTATATGTGAGGTATGAAAGAGAATCCAACTGTCTACCCTCATGCCTTCTCCTTGATGTCTTAATATCACCAGGTAAATGTCTGTCCATTAGGAAAACTTGACTATTTTTTCTGATAAGCCAGATGTTAGATCTCTACTCACTCAGAGGCTAAGCTGAAAGTGAAAGAAATTCTAAATGGAATGAAATAAAATGCCTTCTGTTAAAAGAATGAAGTATGGCAAAATCTTTCAAGGACAGATTCTGTCCTCCAAAAGAATAGAACAATGTCACTCTCTAAATATCAAGTATAGTAAATTCTACTCATTCACTTATCCTAGCAAATAAAATGGAAGATGTCTTCCTTTTTTAAAAAATGCTGGTTCTTTGTTAGGCTTTTCTTGTACTAATTTTTATTTTTCTAAATCAGTCTAGTGGCTGACAGCTTCACCTTGAGTTTTTGCTCTAAGCCAAAGACTCATTGTTAGAAATTTGATTTGTAATTTCCTTGCAGTTTAGACATCCAAGCTAGAAGTCAAAACTTAAATTAGGAATCCCAAAAGGAGTTTTAATAAATCATACTTTTAACCTTTCTTTTCTTTTTTTTTTTTTGGGGGGGGGCATTTGAGGCCATTTTAACCAACTTTTCCCTAAAGAAAAAAAAATAATCTTATTGCTTTAAAAAAAAAAGAATACTATACATGCTTTACCTAAAGCTCGTTCTAATTTATCATTTCATCCTTCAAAAAAATCGTAAGATACAAGTGTAATGAAAAAGTTACCACAGATTAACCTTCAGGTTACTGCAAATTAAGTTCATCACCATCTGGGGGATTTTGAGCAATATCTGAGCATGTTATAGATGTCAATACTTAAAGGCAATGTGACTTTCAAGACTGGGAAAAGATACTTTTAAAAATCTCAAGAGCTCAAATATAAAGACAATAAAAATTTACTCCAGACTGCCAGAGGCAGATAAAAACTCAAATTTCTTATAACTCACCTGTTATAGTATCTGCCTCCCATCATAAACTGATTGTTGGGTGTTGGACATATTTTAAAACGCTGAATATTTTCACTGGTCCGAAAATAAAGTGAATAGTCACCAGGAGTATTATCAGATGGCCTCACAAGAAAACTGCAAACCTGACCTACTGTGAAAATACAATAAAGTACCAATTATTTTTATACCCTAAGTCATCCTAAAACCTTCCACAATTTGGTTGCACCTTATATATACAAGTAGTAAAATACAGACAGACAGACAGACAGACACACACACACACACGCACGCGCATGTATGTGTATGCGTGTGTGTGTGTTTTCTTTTCCTAAGAATCTTCTAAACAACTTTTTAACTGTGCTTTTCCCCTGGACATTTTCAGTCTAAGTCTCTTTCTGTGACATGCCACCTTTCTTAACTCTGTACCAAAGTACTATTGAAGTACATTAAAACACTCTGTTTCATGACCCTAGAGAATGCCAATAATTTCTATAAATGCCTCATTTACAATAAGGTAATCATTCAAAAAAAAATTCCACTGAACTTTTAAGACTAAAAAAGTCAGATTCATATTATAATTGACTCACAATTATCTCATTCTAAAGGAGACGATTCTGTCAATCAGGTTAATTAAATTTATATGCTCAATGATGAACAAAGGGATGAATGGATGAATATACAAATTCATCAAATACGTCTCAGTAAGTAGAATTTCTTAGAAAAGTTAAAATTTAATGCATTTGCAAATAAGTCCCAATTGCTTAAGCTAATTTAATTGTAATTAGTTCCTATGATGTCTTAGACCATGGTGGTAAAATGTTTAATATATACACACACACACATATTTACACATAAACATGTTATTTTTGGAGTGAAAATAGAGAGCTTTAAACAAAAACAAACCAAAAAGCCTTTAAAATTCCAATGAACTCTTTTCCTTACCTAACTTTTAGAGTTTCATTCCCCCAAAATCAAGGTTTTTAAATAAAGAGCAATTCCCCAGTCCTGGTGAACTTATCAGATAAGCATTCATATCTGTATAGTGCTTTAAAGCTTGCAAAGAATTTTCTTCATACAAGAACCTTTTGAAAAAAGGTACTGCAGATTATCATCTTCATTTTATAAATAAGGAACTAGCTCTGACAGATTATCCAACTTGCTAGTGACTACTCAGCTGTCATACAGAACCCAATTATGATCAATTACCAAGTAACAACCAATCATGTATAAATTAAACACTAATAAACAAAATATCTGAAAGACATGAATATAAGTTAATTTACAGGTTTTTAAAGTACACATTAACAGTAAGAATATATATATATATATATATATACCTGTCATCAATAAAGCATAAGCTTCTTGTTTGGAAATCTTCCCATGGAACCATCTTAAAAATAAAACAAAGAGAAAATCCAAAAGTATATCTTTGTTGCTTTAATATAGATGGATAAAGGCTAAACATTAATTTACTAAGTCTCATTCAAAGAAAACACAATGGATTGGGTGAAAAGTCAACTTACGGAAGAAGCCATTTAGTAGAAACCCTGTTTGACCCAAAAACTTTTCTACAATATCCCCAACAGAAGGAGCTAGCCAGCCTCAACTAGAACAACCCCTAGCCCTAGCCTCTATTTCCTATTCCCTGCTCAGCAGGCCTCCTGAAAAAGAAGAACTCACAATATCTATTCTACTTTTGAAGTTTAAAAGTTTTCTTCAGAACAAGCCAACTTACTTCAACTCATTTTGATAAACTCTAACCTTGGTTTGTTTCCATCATCTCCCTCCTTTATTCCTACTCAAATACCACTGTTTATAGAAGTAATGAAACCATGCTGACTGGGTCCACTAAAAATTGAGGTTTAGAACCTTAGAATCATCACTGACTACTTTAAATATGATTTACTGTAATGTACTTAGATGTTCCTACTATGAGCAACACATTATGCTAGGCACAGGGAAAACAAAGACAGAAACGAAAAATGTATTTTCTTGTGCATATGAAGGACTTGTACTTGTTTGAGTCCAACATATAGTAGATATGCACTTCCCTGGATCAAATATCTTTCAAGATCACTTTCAACAATAAGATTTCCTCTATGTCCTCAATTGTAGTATTAATTTATATTCTCCACTAATAAAAAGCTAAAATTAACTTAATCAACATTAAATTATTATAAATTTTAAACTGGAGCTGCCTTATGGTTTGGTGACTTTGAAAAATAAAATGTTAATATTAACTTACATTTTGCCTTCATGTGGATCTTCTTCCCGACCCTAATTAAAGAGGGAGACATTAATATTTTACACCTTATATAATCTATTTTGCTGTTTTACTGAAATCAGATATTCAAATTAAAACAAGCCACACCTTTTATCTGTTTGTGTATATCAGGAGAGGTACATTTGTCTTAATGTGATATTTTCTTTCTAGAAAATCTTAGCATTTATTCTCAGCAATACAATGATCTAAGATGACTTTGAAGGGCTTACGATGAAAAATGCTATCATCCATTTCCAGAGAAAGAACTAATGGAGACTGAATACAGATCGAAACATACTTTTTTTTGCTTTATTTTTCTTGTGTTTTTTTTTGCAGGGGAGAGGGTCTGTTTTCTTTTACAACCTGACCAATATGGAAATGTTTTGCATGACCACACATGTATAAACTATATCAAATTGCTTGCTTTCTTCAATGAGGAGGGGCAAGAAAGGAGGGAGAATTTGGAGCTCAAAAATTTTATAACGAATGTTAAAAATTGTTTTTACATATAATTGGGGAAAAATAAAATTACCTAATTTAAAAAAAGAAAAGACAGTTTTAGCATATCTCTTCTATGAATGAGTTAGCTGATATGCATTAATACTCTAAATGAAACAAATTCTAATTAGATAAACAGTGATGTTTGCTCTACATAAACAATTACTTCATAAGATCTTATCCTCTTGCAATGTTTCTAATCATTAAGATAAACATGAGTATAAAGAAAAAACCAACATTCCATGGGTTAACAAAGGGGTTTTTGTGATATTTTTTTTTTAAACAAAGACAGTGCACAAAAATTTGAGGCACATTTTAAAATTCCTGTGGCTAGACAGGTGAAACAGAACTTATTCAGAGAACTTAGCAAAGAACTTTCACAACCTTTACAACTCTTTATTTTTTTTTTTTACAAAAATAGGTAAATCAAAGTCACGTGTATTAACTGTTTTACAGTGAAGAGAGAAGTTCAAATCTCTGCTAGCAGCCCCAAGATGTTTTTGTTCTATGTAACAAAAAGTAAAACAAAAAGATCATCCCTGATCCAACAGCCACTTCATCAAGTGAACAATTAGGTAAAAGATAAAAATGTCTTGTCTGATCTCATTTTTTGGAGCTGTCATGAGAAGGCAGGAACTAGCACATAACCAGATTCATGGCATAGTCTCAGAGTTTTCATATTTCTGAGCTGAGAAAGGTCCCTTAATGTCACTCTATCATACTGGAAGTTTTCAGGAAAGAATGTATTTATTTTGAAATTTTGAAAATATAGATGACTATATTTAAGTAATGTAGTTTATTTTTGTAATAAAACAACTTTTTTTTGCATTACATGTACATGTAGTATTTTGGAGCTAAAAAAACACTTAAGATGACCTCACCTGACATATATAAAGGGAAGCCCAAAGAAGTAAAGTGACTTTAATTCTCACTGAGAATTGAGAGTTACACAGTTAATAGCATAAGTGAGACTTAAGATTCAGATGCTCTTCCCCATCATATTCATATATTCACAAACACAGATTTAAAACGATAATTCATGCTACTATAGTAAGACATTTCCCATGTTTATAACTAATTGTCACATGAACAAAAAAGTGATGTGCCATGTAGTATGCAAACGAATGAGAAATCTAAAATAGAAAATTTTAATAATTAGGAAACACAAAAACATGTAAAATACTAGGGACAGGAATCTGAAACTGAAGCACTAATTTGCAGCCATTCCAAAGTTATGAGGTAAATTTGAGGTAGTGTTTCAAAATGCAGTTATCTGAAGACTGGTGAAAATATACATACACACAATATGCACTGGTCTTTAGATTCAAAATACAAGTTTCAAAAAGGCACAGAAGCTTCTATTATTTGATTCCCTAAGCAACATACTTTAATAGTCTAACATCATAACCTTCATTACATGTGAATATTAGTAAAAAAAATAAATTCTGCACCCTTTAGCAAAACAGACTATAAATAGAAACCAAACTTTCTCATCAAATGCTTTTCAATCAAAGCCAGAGTTCCTTAAGCATTTTCAGTTTTCCAAGGCTTTTAAAAAACTACATAGAATTCTTTATAAATTAAAAGAAAACCACCTACCACTTCTTCTACTAGATCTTCAACAATAAGGCCTTGCTCGTCTGTTCTTAGATTTGTAACCCACATCCATCCATCTTCTAATTCATTATGAACAATGAACATATCTCCTTTTAGGAAACTAAGGATAAAAATATTGAAGTTATTAAAAATGAAGTCACAGGAAAAAAAATATTAAAAAGGAAATTTTAAAAGTCATCTTACCATACCATAAACCAGTTAGATTAGATTAGGAGAAAATATCTAAGTAAAAGATGTATGCTAAGATAAAATGACAAATTGCAAGAGTCAGAATCAAAGCACTGACTAATCCAAGGAACAGACAATACATACATACATATGTGTGTTCAGCTCATGGCTGGCACTTAAGCATTTGCTGAATGTTTAATTCAGATAGCCATAAGATTAACAGAAATATGACAATTAGTTATAAACATTATCACCTTTCTCTGTGTGTGTATACGCGCGCCCACTCGCACACACGTGCTTTCAGATATGATTGATGTCATTCTGTTTTGCTTATCAATTACAAGGGAGGATTCTTGGAAACAATTTAGATGCCTAATGATTAGAGAATGGGTATCCAAATTATTGCACATAATGTAATATATTGGTACATGGGGCCCCAAGAAATTATGAATATGAACACTACAAAACTGCAAGAGAAGACAAGTAAACTGATGCAAAGTGAAACAAATAGAACCTGGAAAACAATATGCACGACTACAACAATATAAATGGAAAGAATAGCAAAGGAAAAACTCTTGAGTACTCTAATTATTATGATGATTAAGCTTACTGCTGAAAAAATGAACATCCTTTCCTTTTTTGGCAAAACCTGGGGAATATGGGTATAGAATAGTACATATATTGTCAGACTTGGTTTAGTTTGGCTAAATCCTTTTTTTCTTCCCTTTGTTGCACAACCTGGCTTTCAGGGCAGGGGAAGGAGGATATATTTGAAAATGAATATGCTGTTTTTAAAAAAAGATCAATAAAATTATTTTTAAAGGGGGTTTCTACTGGCTAGCTGTTACTAGAAAATGACAAGAATGTAAAAAAGCCTTAGTGAAAGATTTTAAAAATTTAATGTTAGTTATTTTAAGTAAGCACTATTGCTTTAAAAGGTTGAGCACACTAAGTATTTTCTAATAAAAACATAAACTGCAACACAGAGATAGATTCTGATCTACCACAGGCCACCATCCATCTAACCCTAGCACTTTATATCTTCATAGTAGCACCAAAGCAACATGTCACAAGAAGGCATGTTTAACCTATCTAACATCTTCAGAAATTGGGAATTTGCCCTAAATATTCTATTTTCTCTTAAGAGAGATGTCAATAAAGAAATGTATGAAAGACTTTTGAAAGTTAATTTTATTTTCGGGTGGTACCGCAATGCTGAATTTGAAGTCTGTGGATGTTGGTTTGAATGCTGGTCTATTGATTTACTAGCTGTGTGACCTGGAACAGTTATTTCAAACTCTAGGCCTCAAACTTCTTTAACTCTAAAATGAGGGAGGAGGGTGGGTCAAATGTTCTTTACATCCTCACCACTTCTAAAAATTAAGGCCAAATAATCTCTTAGCGCTAATTCTTTGTTAGTCATATTTAAACCAATAAATTCCTTGAATTTCTCCTCATCTACTTGCATTTTCAAGGAATGCCACCTAGTTCTACTATGCCAGGATTTGGTTAGAAGTTACACCAAGAGTTAGTTTTCATCTTTTCATAGCCCTTCATGGTTTTATAGATGTCAATAACATTACCTTTTAGCCTTAATCATTCCAAACTAAAATGCCCTAATATGTTTCTCTGTTCTCATACACTGGAACAACCTGCTCTACCGGCTCCTCATGTCTTCCTGAATTAAATATGATTGTGGGGTTTTTTTGTTTCTTTTTTTGAGTCATCTATGTATTTAGCTGTCATTTATGTATTTTTTTGCTTATTTATTTATTTATAAAAGTAAAGATATTCTGCATCCAAACTACATTTTAAACCTGGACAATGAGGACTCCGGAGTTGGGATCTTTTTTTTTTTTAAATTTTATTTTAGACTCAAGGGCAAGAACACAAATATAGAATAGAGAAAAGAAACAAAGCATATCATAACTCTAATTATGAAACTTAAACACAAAGAAAAAGCATGTCGTATGCATGGCAGAACATAAGAGAGGATTCAAAATATGTACCAATAAATTTTCATTTCAAGAAAGCCTGTATGATAAATAATACACACTGCATTGAGAATTTTTCTTTGCTTCCTTGTGAGTTTTCTTTTGTTCTCTGCTGGGCATTTTTTTACTCTGTTCTTTTTTTCCCTCTCCCCACACCCCCGGAAGGCTAAGATTTAGGCATGTTTCTCTATAGCTATATAGATATATACATACACATATACATTTATAAATGCATATATGGAGACATATACTTTCCCAAACATACTCTACTCCTGATCTTTGTATGTTTGTGCATATTTCTTGTTTCCTATCCCTCCTGACTCCTCTACTTTACTTCTACGCACTACCTTGTCCTCCTATTACTTGCCTACTCCCCTCCTCCCCTACCTTCCCATTCCCATAAATCTAAACATCCTTCTATACCTCCCTTTACCTATTCCCTCATTCTACCCTCTAAAAATCCTTCCCTTGTGCTCTCCCCCCTCCCTATACCCCTACCATTTTATTTCGTCTAAATTTAGAAGATTTTTATACTCTTCTAAATATATATATATATGGATTGTTCCCTCTTAAACCCACTCCTGATGAAAGTAGGTTACCAGAACTACCAGCCCTCCTCCCCCATCTAAATCCTCTGTATCCTTTCTTCCTCTTGCACCTCATTTGTATAAAATAATTACTCTTTTTAGCTGCTCTTAAGTGGTTTGACTTTTTAAATACATATTGTAGTCAGGTTTACCGCAATCTTTCTTATGAGCTCGCCAATTATTAATAAGAATCTTAGACATACATTTTACATATATAAAAGGTAAACACAGTCTGTCTTTATGAATCTCATATAATCAGTCTTTGGTATGTACCTTATGTTTCTCTTGCTTCTTGTATGTCGAATCTTCTAGTAAGTTCAGGATTTTTTTTTAAACAAAGTCTTCAAAGTCTGAGAGTTTATCAAATATCCATTTTTTTTTCATTCAGGATAATACTTAACTTTTCAGGGTATGATATTTTTGGCCAGAGCCCAAGGTCTTTTGCTCTTTGATGTACTGTGTTCCAAGAGCTGTGGTCCTTTAATGCCTGTGCTGCTAGGTCTTGTGTAATTCTAATTGTGGCATTATCATATTTAAATTGTTTTAATCTTGATGCTTTTAATATTTTATCCTTGAGTTGGGGATTTCAGAACTTGACTATGATATTCCTATGAGTTTTTCTCATAGCATCTCTTTTAAATGGTGATTGATAGATTTTTTTTTCTATTTCTACTTCCCTGCCTTGTTCTAATGCTTCAGGACAATTTTCTTTAATTATTCTTGTATTGTTGTATCAAGATTCTTTTTTTGATCATGACTTTCAGTTACTCTGATTATTTTTATATTTTCTCTTCTTGATCTATTCTCCAAATCTGCTGTTTTTCTTATGTTTCACTTTCTCTTCTATTTTTTCATTATTCATATTTTAACTATATCTTGATCTCTTATAATTTCACTGGCTTCACTTTGCCCAATTCTAATTTTCAAGGTGTCATTTTCCTCCTTAAGATCCTGGATCTCCTTTTCTAATTGGTTGACCTTCTTTTCATAATCATCTTGTTTTTCTCGGATTATTTTTCTTTTTTTTTTAGTTTTTCCTCCATATCTGTGATATGATTTTTAAAGTCTTTTTTAAGATTTTCTATAAATTCTTTTTGGGCAGGTGACCATTTGACATTACTCTTTGGGGGTTTTTTAACTTCAATATCCTCCTCTGAAGATGAACCCCAGTCATCTCTATTCCCATAACAGCTTTTTATGGTTGGATTCTTTCTCCTTTGCCTGTGCATTTTTTGTTTTAATAGCTTGATTTTTGTAATCACCTCTAGCCCTGGGGTATGGAATATGGTGCCTTTTGCCCCAGAATTTCAGTTCTCCCCTCTAGCTTGGAACCAAAGCCAAACCTCCAACCTCCAGTAAGTGCCCACAGCCGGGGGCTTTCTGCCCCACTGCTTCTACACTTACCAGGTATGTGCTAGTTCCTTCTCTCCCCCACTGCTCTTCGCAGCAAAGCTGGGTCTGGTGTTCCTCATCAGGAAAGGGACCCTCACTGTTCCTGGGCTCAAACACCCAACTCCCCTCACTTTCCCTTCACTATTCCAGGGTGAAAAGTTCCTGTGGCTGGAGCTGAGGCAGCCTCTCAAACCAACCAACTTCAGGACTTACAGCTTATTTAAGCATCTAGCCACTTATTGTTAAAATATAACCCAGCTTGGAGGTGTTTACTCTTCTCAGGGACTAAACCTCATCCAGGGATTTTTTTTCCAATCTTCTCAAATTGTCCCAGCAAGATCCTGGTCGTGCCCCTATTCTTCTTTGTCTCTACCCACACTTTTGTTTGCCCTAAGAGGCTATTTTAACTCTTTGGGGGGGGGGGAATCGTGACAGCTTTGAATTTTTTGACCTACTCAGCCATCTTCCCAGAATCCTCCCTTAAATATGATTTTGTATACACAGGTGAACCAGAGTTTTGTTTTTTGGGTTCTTTTTTTGAGAAGTGCCTCCTTGGAGGTCTTCAAACAGAGGTTGGATCAGTGGTGTCAAACTCAAATAGAAATGAGAAACATTCATCCACATGTGAGAATCCCTATGGGCTGCATATTGACTTAGTTTTAAAAATTATCTGTATTTTATTGTAGTTTTATTTGTTTTTGCTAAAAAATTTCCCAATTACATTTTAATTTTGGTTTGTACTGCACTCGCAAGTGTTGTGAGCCATGTATTTTGATAACTCTAAGCTAAATGACAGCTTGTTGAGTGTGTCATATGGTGGGGACACCTTTCATTTATAAGTTGGACTTCGTGGGCATTGAGCTCCCTTCCAATTCTCAAATTCTATAATTCTGGGATTCTATAAAGGCAGAATGTTTTCAATACCTTTGATTTCTACCCTTTATGGTCATTACCAGGACTTAGCCTTCCTCAGTCTTAGTCTACTCATCTGTAAAATGAGGAGGTTAAAGCCTGAGGTCCCTTCCAGTGATAGACCTACATTCTCTTAACTATTATCATCTTATCAATAAAGGAAATAAAACAGTGATAGACTGAAAGGAATTAAAATGTTGAGACTGAAGGCCAAGGCAATCTGATGGTAGAGAAGGCCTCGATCAAAAAGCAGCCTTCTTTGCTTGAACACATTGTTCTACTCTGGATTTCTTCAAATGCAGGAGACTATTCATAAGCACAGGGACTAGACCTGTGATGTCACTGAAACAAGAACTCCTAGGTGAGGAAAATCCCTTCAACCAATGCAGATCAGCACCTTTCCTGCAACTTAAGAGTGTTAATATAAATTGCCCACAGTTTTCTTGGATGTGAGAATGGCTATCTATTCATTATGGCACACTGACTCTCATAAAGTATGGTTAAAATGACTAATACAGTATCTTAAATTAGCTGAAAAACCTGAAGGAAATGAATATCTGGATGCAGGGTTGGGAACAGCCATCTGAATACATGGATCAATATGAAATAAGGTGAATAACAATATCAACCATCCTCTGGCCGTGACAGAACATAATAAAACCAAAGCCAGACTATCTTTCCTTTTACTCCCTTAGCTCTTACAATGCACAGAGGTCAGCCAAAACAGGGATTAAGGAGCATGGGCTCATGCTTGGATAGTCTGAATCGGTTTCAATTCTAGATATACCACCAGAGCCTTACAGTCTTTCTAGCCTAAGCCTGAAAGCCCTATATCCTCCAGATTTCAAAACAATGCTCACCACACTAAGTCTAGTCATGAGATCATACATGAAAAAGATACCTGATTTCATCTGTGTCTGGTACTTTTGTATAAGGGAGGATTGCTCGTACACGCCTTCTATCTTCCACTGGCTGAAATGGGAAAACAAGGAAGTTTTTTAAATGGATAATTGTTTTCTCAAACTCAAGTGCCACATTCATAAAAAAAGAATCAAATCCCATTACAATAACCTTTACAGTACTGCACACATTATTGAGTACTTTAATTTTGTATCTTCAAAGAAAGGAAGTAGGGATCACCCAAAGGGCAATGTAAAGGCTGTTCAAGGTGGACATGAGCAGGGTGAAACACATTACAAATGACGAATTATGCAGGTGTATAAGATGCCATAAGAAAAGTGTTATAACCTGGAAAAAATGGCCTGCCACATAGCAAGCTTGAGGGACAACCAAAGATAAATATCTTTGACAAGAATGTGATGCCTTTTTTATGCCTTCCTTAAGAGGGTTAAACAGTATTATATTTGATATTATCTCTTACAAGGACACCCAGTTTTTGACAAATGAATAGGAGACTCCTTGCGGGAGAACCTTCACCAATTATTTTATATATCTTCTCTATAGCATTTCATCAATTTGTGGCTAAAAGCATATGGTATGTTATAAAATATTTCTTTCAAAAATATGCCTGTTTCTTTCTCATTGCTTCATGATGAATGCCCCTGATGTATGGGATGGCTTATTCTTGTAAAAATTTTGTAGAGATAAAAAAGTAGGTACATGGACAGGTAGGTATTGATATTTTCATCCTTTTCATCTCTTCTTTAGAGTATTAATAAGGTCCAATATTTTATAGTGTCAACACCTGGAGCTGATACTATATGAAAAAGTAGAATGATTCATATTTCAATTCTTCAATGATTTGTATATTTATCAGAATGGTTATTTCTTCCGCTGATGTAAACTGTGATTCCTCATTATGTAAATGGTACACCTAAATTACTCTGTCCAAAAAATTCATCACCCAGCAGCTAACCTAGTGACAATTTAGGTTGATCTCTGGTTAAACTTCTGGTCCTCAGAAAACCAATATACAAACCCACCACTAGGCCACTAAATTGGACATAGAACTTTAAAAACTGGAATTGGAAGAAACATCTGAACCTGATCAAGCACAAAGAGAAGAAGTTAATGCTACAGGTACACAATTTTAAAGACACTGAGGGATGAATTTTTCAAGAAAGGAAGATTCCCTAATCATTCAACAAGCCTATGTCCCAAATGCATTACTAGGAGATAAGGATATAAACACACACTGAAATTAATTGCATTCTCAAGGAACTGTATAATCTAATGGAAAAGAATAATTCTTTTACCCTCTCCCCCCAAAAAAGGTAAACATCATCAACTACCAACCTATATGCCTTCTTCATCTCTATACAAATATCTGTGAAAATCAAGAGCTTCGTTGGAAAACATAAGGGAACAGATAAGCTATAAAAAAATATACTTCTCAGTCAATAATATGACTGTTAAAGGTGTATTTGAAAAAGTTATACCCAGAAAGCTTTCTTCAGACACAGTGTCTCATATATGCAACAAAATCAGAAGACACTGGGATACAATATGATTGAGATACAGAGTAGTATGGTGACAAATGCTGGTTCAAGAGTCAGGAACCAGCATCAACCAAACTCTGGATGCCAGCTAAAGAACTGACCTCTCAAATGGGACTCTTGACCTCTTGGGGCAGGGACAGCTCTACATCCAATTTCAGCGGGAAGATGCTATGGAGGACAAGACCTTCACCCCTCACCCCAAGATTGTGAGCCCCGGGCAGGTAAGTAGCACTAGAGCACCTGCCCTAGAGTCAGGAGGACATGAGTTAAATCCGACCTCAGACACTTGACACACTTACTAGCTGTGTGACCTTGGGCAAGTCACTTAACCCCAATTGCCCTGCCTTCCCCCCTCCAAAAATACAAACAAAAAAGATTTTTAGCTCCATTTGTTCGAGGGGGGAATGATGATATTGTTTTATAAGCTAATTTTGCGTTATCCCTGTTATACTGTTGTAAAGTTCTGTTGACACCAGTTATCCCAAAACTCCTACTGATTGCCCCACTGACTTATGTAATGTGTAAGAAAGATCTTGAGGCCAAATGTAATGGTAATTTGGTAATGGTAACAGGCCTATGTGGCTTGCTTATGTCACAGGAAGCCTAAGTCACATGTGGTAGGAGGAGCTTGCTGAAGGAGAGGAACTGGAAGGGTGGAACAGGAAATCCTCAAAGCTGTTAAGAGCTGAGGGAGAGAGCAAACCTGCGCTGTGAGTGTTTGTTGGTGGCAAGGCCACAGTAGGGGGTGGGGAGGTTATAGAATGGAATCTTTCTCTGCTGTGATAATATGTATTAATTTCTTTGCTGCTATGATGGATTGGACTTACCGGTTTTGGGATCTGGTTCTCTGGTATCTAAATAAATGGTTTGCTTCTTCCACATTCTATATGGCAAATCTCATATTTTGTGATACAGAACTACAAAGGCATAATTACAATTATTGTCTATATTGTGATTATTGCCTTGCTAACATAAGCTCTCAAGTCTGTCCACCAATACATACAACTTGTACAAGAATTTCAGAGAGACAATAAAATGAGTCTAGGCTGAACAAGAAGAAGAGATAAAGTTATACACAGTGCTTCCAAATTGCTCACATATTCAAAGGCCAGTTTTTAACTCCCACAATTTCTGGTAAGGTGGCATGGCTGTTAACCATAGTAATAGAATAATTAAAATTGCGAACTACTCAAAGGCAAAGATGTGTGACTAGTAGTGGTAGGTTGAATCACGTACAATGCCAACAATGGCTTATAAGAAAGAAGTATCTTACAAGATCTTATTTAACATACATAAGAACATCAGAAAAGTGGAACACTTATGTACCAAGAATAAAAACCAACAGATGAAGAGAGTTGGTACCTTCAAAATACTAGTAAAACAAAGAGGAAGACCTCTAACAAATCTTCATTTAGCAAATAAAGAAACGGAGAAAGTACTCACACTGAAAATATCATAGATCCTTCAAAGTATGTTTAAGTATTTCAAAAACTGTGTTCTCTAAAATTCCTCCTTCAAGAGGGACAGGGGTGGGGGAAGGGCAGGGGGCTAAGGAAGGAACACAACTAAACACTTAACTATTCTTGAAATAGCCAAGGAATTAAGACAAGAAATATTAGAATTAGAATTTGGGAGCTGGAAATAACCAGAGATCATGAAATAAATACAGCAAGCCCTGTCCCTCTCCTTAAAGATGATGAGGCCGAGATAAATGGTAAAACTGACTGCAATTTTATCTATTTAGTGATTTTACCTATTTAGTGTTTTACTTAGTTTATAAAATGTCTATTTAATTTTTTAATAAGATTATCACAAAATTTTACTAGGTTTTGCATTCCTTTTTTGTACATAAACTCCTCTTTTTTGGCATAGGTAATGTGGTGTAATACAATGAGTCCTGGACTTGGCATCTGTGATTCAAGTTCCAACACCAAAATATACTAATTATGTTATTCCGGACAAATCATTCCACCTCTCTAAGCCTACACGTCCATCCTCAGTGGTAAAATAAGGCTAGACACATGACTGCTAAAAAAAAGTCCCTTTCAATTCAAATTCTATGACTCTACATTTGAGGTTTAAATGACATATCAATAGGTAAAAAAAATTCCCAAATTGTTAAAATATAATCAAATATATTTAATTCTGGAAGTACACAATATAAATTATTTCTTAATGATTCACAAGTACTTAAAGGTCTCAAAGTGCCTCATGTTTATCACTTTATAGCAATAATGATCATAAGCAGAGGCAGAGCCAAGATGGCAGAGTAAAGGGAGGGACTCACCTGAGCTCTCCCCCAAACCCCTCCAAATACATTTTAAAAATGATTCTAAACAAATTCTAGAGCAGCACAACCCACAAAAAGATGGAGTTAATTTTCCAGCCCAAGACAACTCAGAAGGTCACAAGGAAAGGTCTGTTGCAACAGTGTGAGGAAGGGGTGCAGTCCAGTACAGAACACACCAGCACACCGTGTGTGACCCAGGCCCAGGAGCAAGCCTGAAGCAACAGAATCACTGGCAACAGTGGTGGTTTCCTGACCTCTCAGCCCACAGACACCAAAGACAACTCAGAAAGTCAGCAGGAAAGGTCCGTGCACCTGAGTGAGAGTGGAGCACTCCAGTACAGGCCATCCCAGCACAGCCCCAGACCCAGGAAACCAGGAGCAAGCCTTGGGAGTGACTGAATCAGCAGTGGCTGCTTCCAGAGTTCTCAGCCCACAGATGGTAAGGGGAATTGAACACTTGGTCAGAAGGAGAATACAGAGGTCTTTTTGCTAGCACTGAGGCAAGACTCTGCTGCTTTGTTCATACCGTGGATCCCAGTCCTAGGTGGCAGTCCCAGGGCCAGGAGCGATAGCATAGCAGAGCTTCTGGCAACGGAGGAGCAGAGTCGGCTCCTCACATTTCCAAGGCTGAAAAGAGTGCTTGTGGTTGCTCATAGACCAGAGCACAGGCCAAGAGAGGAGTAAACACATCATCTTAGAATCATACCACCTTGAAAGAACTGGAAATTCATAGGTCCCTAGAAGAACCTCTGAAAACAGCTGCACAAAACCCCTGAAGCTTAGGACAGTTTTCTCTACACACTAGAAGCAGAGCCCTACTTTAACAAAGACTTAGAAGTCAAGTAGTAGGCTACGAAAATGAGAAAACAAGAGAAAATATTCTGAATATAAAAAGTTATTATGATGACAAGGAAGATGAAAACACACACTCAGAAGAAGACAACAAAGTCAAAGCTCCTACATCCAAAGCCTCCAAGAAAAATATGAATTGGTCTCAGGCCACGAAGAACTGAAAAAGGATTTTGACAATCAAGTAAGAAAGGTAGAGGAAAAACTGGAAAGAGAAATGAGAATAATGCCAGAAAAATATGAAATACAAGTCAAGAGCCTGGTAAAAGAGACAAAAAAAAATACTGAAGAAAATAACACCTTAAAAAACAGACTAGGCCAAACGGTAGAAGAGGTCCAAAAGTCAATGAGGAGAAGAATGCCTTAAAACACAGAACTGGACAAATGGAAAAGGAAGTACAAAAGCTCACTGAAGAAAATAATTCCTTAAAAATCAGAATGGAGGGGCAGCTAGGTGGTGCAGTGAGTACAGCACCGGTCCTGGAGTCAGGAGGACCTGAGTTCAAATCCGGCCTCAGACACTTGACAAACTTACTAGCTGTGTGACCTTGGGCAAGTCACTTAACCCCAATTGCCCTGCCTTCCCCCCTCAAAATAAAATAAAAAAAAAAATTCTAAAGTTAAAAAAAAAAATAAAAAATCAGAAGGGAGCAAATGGAATCTAATGCCTTTATGAGAAATCAAAAAACAATAAAACAAAACCAAAAGAATGAAAAAAATAGAAGACAATGTGAAATATCTCACTGAAAAAACAGCTGACCTGGAAAATAAATCCAGGAGAGATAATCTGAAAATTATTGGACTACCTGAAGGCCATGTTCAAAAACAGAGCCTACATATCATCTTTCAAGAAATAATCAAGGAAAACTGCCCCAATATTCTAGAACCAGAGGGTAAAATAGAAATTGAAAGAAACCACTGATCGTTTCCTGAAAGAGGTCCCAAAAGGAAAACTCCCACGAATATTATAGTCAAATTCCAGAGTTCCCGGGTCAAGGAGAAAATATTACAATGAGCCAGAAAAAAAAAAACAAATCTAGTATTGTGGAAACACAACCAGGATAACACAAGATTTAGCAGCTTCCACATTAAAGGATTCAAGGGCTTGGAATATAATATTCCAGAGGGCAAAGGAGCTAGGTTTACAACCAAGAATCAGCTACCCAGAAAAACGGAGCATAATCCTTCTGGGGAAAAAATAGACATTCAATGAAATAAAGGATTTTCATACTTTTTTTTGATGGAAAGAACCAGAGCTGAATAGAAAATGTGACTTTCAAACACAAGACTCCATAGAAGTATAAAAAGTATAAACAGGAAAGGGAAATCATAAGGGACTTGATAAAGGTTGCACTATTTAGATTCCTGAAAGGGAAAATGATATTTGTAACTGATAAGACCTTTCTCATTATTAGGACAGTTAAGAAGGAGAGTGTGTGTGTGTGTGTGTGTGTGTGTGTGTAGAGGTAGAGAGAGAGAGAGAGAGAGAGAAAGAAAGAGAGAGAGAGAGAGAAAGAGAAAGAGAGAGAGAGAGATTGGGCAGGCACAGGTATGAGTTGAGTATGAAGGGATGATACCTAAAAAATAAAATTAAGGGATGAGAGAGGTAGAATGGGGTATATTATCTCACATAAAAGAAATAGAAAAAGCTTCTACAGTGGAAGGGAAGAGGGGTAAGAAGAGTGGGAGTGAGTGAATCTTTCTCTCATCAGAACTGGCTCAAAGAGGGAATAACATACACAATCAGGTACAGAAATCTATCTTACCCTACCCTTTAGTAGGAAGGGAAGGGGGTAAGAGAAGGTGGGGAGGTGATAGAGAAGAGGACATATTGGTAGAGGGGGTGGACAGAAACAAACACTTTTGAGGAGAGACAGAGTAGAAGAAGAGAGAATACAATAAAAAGGGGGGGGATGGATTTTGAAGAAAGTTTCTCTGATAAAGGCCTCATTTCTCAAACATACAGAGAACTGAGTCAAATTCATTTTATAAGAGCTATTCCCCAATTGACAAATGATTAAAAGATATGATCAGTTTTTGTAATCGAAGCTATCTATAGCCATATGAAAAAATATAACTCACTACTGAGTGGAGAAATGCAAATTAAAACAAGAGGTACTACCTCACATCTATCAGATTGGCTAATAAGACAGAAAAAGTAAATGACAAATGTTGGAGGGGATGTGGGAAAAATGAGATATTAATGCACTGTTGGTGGAGCTGTGAACTGATTGATTCAACCATTTGGTAGAGCAATTTGGAACTATGCCCAAATGGATATAAATCCATGCATACCCTTTGACCTAGTAATGCCGCTACTATGTCTGTATCCCAAGAGAAAAAAGAAAAAAAGAAAAAGACCTATATGCACAAAAATATTTATAGTAGTTTTCTGGGGACGAAGAATTAGAAATTAAGGGGATGCCCTTCAATTAAGGAATGGCTGAACAAGTTCTGGTATGTGATTATGATGGTATACTATTATACCCTAAGAAATGATAACCAGGATGTTCTCAGAAAAACCTGGGAAGACTTGCATGGGATGATGCAAAGTGAAATGTACTGGGTAGAAAGTAACAGCAATATTGCAACATGATCAGCTGTGAATGACTTAGCTATTCTCAGCAATACAAGGATCCAAGACAACTCTGAAGGACTTAGGATGAAAAATGCTATCCATCTGCAAAGAAAGAACTGATGAAGTCTAAATATAGATTAAAGCATACTTTTTTACTTTATTTTTCTTGAGGGTTTTTTTTAGCATACGTTTTCTTTCACAACATGACTATTATGGATATGTTTTGTATGACTACACATGTATAACCTATATCAAAATGCTTGCAATGAGGGGAGTAGGGAGAGAGGGAGAGAATTTGGAACTCAAGGTTTTCAAAATGAATGTTAAAAATTGTTTTTACATGTAACTGGGGAAAAATAAAATACTAAATAAATGAAAAGAAAATAATGATCATAAGTAAAAATCCATATTTAATCCTGTTGCTCTAATGTTACCAACAAGAACATTACAACATACTTTTCATTTAAAAAAATAACAATATTTAACAGAAGCTGAAACCTATAATCTCTTATGTTTATGTCAATTAATCAAGTTTTGAAAATTTGTATTCTAAAGTTTTACTTGCCTCAGGAGGTGCTACTGGATAAAGTAATTTTTCTCCTTTAAGCAAACAAGACACATGACTGTAATAACCGATTAGATCTGATAACGAAGAAAATCGTCTTCCGCCAATGTAATAATCTCCACACATAGCAATAATCCTGTTTGTAAAGTCAAAAAGAATCAAATATAGTATGTTGTTGATAAATTAACATATGAATTTATTTGATGCAATTTTAAAAACTAAATGGCAAAAATAAAGTTTTTTTAATAATCCATTTTAAATGCTTCTCAAATTTTTATCAAATTTATTGTTAAAACTACTCTTTTCATTGCATACTAAGTTTTGGGAAGTATTAGCTTTTTTTAAATAAATGGCATGACATATGTTGAATGCCAGAGCCCTATATGAATTAAACAATTAACTAAAATATTTGAAAATCTTTAATAATACAACTTTCCACTCCTTTCCCCAGCCCCATTTCTCATCATTCATTTTGAATTCACAATATAAGCCATTCTTTCTTTTTTTGCTAATATATGGGCATTGGAAAGAAACATTTATGCAAACTTATGCAAATATAAAAGGCAATAATAAATTTAAAATATATTAGATGAGGAACAATTCATATTCTTAAACTTCATTTTAATATTTATAATTTTAACTATGCTATTTTAATATCAGAAGTTCTGCACCTCAGGTATAGCTATTCTTCCCCCAAATTTTGTCTTAACAACAGCTAAATCACCTATACAAAAGCACAAAATGGAGTATTTGGATCTGATAACTAAAAAATTGCTTTCCTATCTGATTGGTACGAACACTGGGAAAAATATAAACCAAATAAGCAAGAGAGAGGGATGTATAGGTGTGTGTGTGCGCGTAAGTAAATGTAACTTTTTTATTGGAAGGGTCTTTCAGGTTTTTTTTTCTGCTTTTTTTTTTAATCTACAACTTTATGAACTTTAACTCAAGCTTTAACACTCAAGAATTCTTTGCATTTCTTTATTTTGTTAGTGACAGCAAATGTATTTCAGATAATCTCAATAAATGCTTAGTAAATCAACAGTGTTTTAAATCAGAAGAAATAAACTGAATATTCAATACTACCCTTTACTATGTACTGGTGACTAAATCACTTGAACTGAAAATAACGTATAATTTAAATACCATCCAGCTTATAACCCCATACAAAGCGAGATGAGAATATTTCTACATATTAAACAAATAGTATTTTTCTACAGAAGCAAAATTTTTATACAGCAGCAAAAACTTACCTAAAATGATTGACAACATTTGTTTTGCTAAGGAATGAAAGCACAAAGGATCCTGGTCTCCGATCACTCTCTCGTATTAGGTAACTGCCAGGTTTCCCTGCTTGTCGGAGGCGTTCTTCTGCTATGGTTCGATCAAGTTTTCCATGATACCATCTAAGAAAAATAAAAGAATTCAAGAAAATGCCATTATTCAAAAGGGCAAACGTTAAGATAATAGTGCTAGTTTAAGGGGAGGGCATGAAATGCTTTAAATATCCACGTTTTATTTCCAACTTTTCCAGTAACTAATTTTGACCCTGAACAAATTATATACAAGTCTATCTAAACTGTTTTGTCTTTTTAAAACACTAGATCTCCTCATCTGGACCAGGATAGAGCATCAGGGGCTACTGACAGGCTGATAGCACTAATGACTGACACAGAGGAACTATAATCTACTCTGTTTTTGACATGCGCAGGTTCGTCTCTCCTTAAGCAACTAGTGACTCACTGTAGACATTGGGCTGACATAGATCTGACAAAACCCTCTAGTCTCACAACTCCCAAACTCAAGAGATTCCTCAGCCTGAGACTCTCAAGGCTTCTAACACCACACTCATCATCTTAAAGGTTTCTGTCAAAATCAGTACATAATCCATAGCCAATGTGTTTTTTTTCTCTTTCTTTTTTATTTAATATATTTAGTTTTCAGCATTGATTTTCACAAGAGTTTGAATTACAAATTTTCTCCCCATTTCTACCCTCCCCCCCACTCCAAGATGGTGTATATTCTGGTTGCCCTGTTCTCCAATCAGCCCTCCCTTCTGTCACCCCACTCCCCTCCCATCCTCTTTTTCCCTTCCTTTCTTGTAGGGCAAGATAAATTTCTACGTCCCATTGCCTGTGTATCTTATTTTCTAGTTGCATGCAAAAACTTTTTTTTGTTTGTTTTTGAACATCGGTTTTTAAAACTGAGTTCCAAATTCTCTCCCCTCATCCCTTCCCACCCACCCTCCCTAAGAAGTCAAGCAATTCAACATAGGCCACATGCGTATCATTATGTATAATGCACGTTGTGAAAGACTAACTATATTTTGCTCCTTCCTAACCTATCCCGCTTTATTGAATTTTCTCCCTTGACCCTGTCCCCCTTCGAAAGTGTGTGTTTTTGATTACCTCCACCCCCCCCCCATCCGCCCTCCCTTCTATCATCCCTCCTTTTCTTTTTATCTTCTTCCTCCTTTTTTTCTGTGGGGTAAGATACCCAATTGAGTATGTATGGTATTCCCTCTTCAGGTCAGATCTGATGAGAGCAAGATTCACTCATTCCCCCTCACCTGCCTTCTCTTCTCTTCCTACAGAACTGCTTTTTCTTGACACTTTTATGTGAGATAATTTACCCCATTCTATCTCTCCCTATCTCCCTCTCTCAATATATTCCTCTCTCATCCCTTAATTTGATTTTATTTCTTTTAGATATCTTCCCTTCACCTTCAAGTCACCCTGTGCCCGCTCTCTCTCTTTCTATACATATATATACACATACATATATACATACACTCACATATACATTTATATACATAAACATATATATACGTACATATATATACATACACATACATATATATACACACACATACATTATACACACACACACACACACACACACACACACACACACACGTTCTCTTCAGCTACCCTAATACTGAGGTCTCATGAATCATACACATCATCTTTCCATGTAGGAATGTAAACAAAACAGTTCAACTTTAGTAAGTCCCTTGCAATTTCTTTTTCTTGTTCACCTTTTCATGCTTCTCTTGATTCTTGTGTTTGAAAGTCAAATTTTCTATTCAGCTCTGGTCTTTTCACTGAGAAAGCTTGAAAGTCCTCTATTTTATTAAAAATCCATATTTTGCCTTGGAGCATGATACTCAGTTTTGCTGGGTAGGTGGTTCTTGGTTTTAATCCTAGCTCTACTGACCTCCAGAATATCGTATTCCAAGCCCTTCAATCTCTTAATGTGGAAGCTGCTAGATCTTGGGTTATTCTGATTGGTTTCCACAATACTCAAATTGTTTCTTTCTGGCTGCTTGCAGTATTTTCTCCTTGATCTGGGAGCTCTGGAATTTGGCAACAATATTCCTAGGAGATTTCTTTTTGGGATCTATGTGAGGAGGTGATCTGTGGATTCTTTCAATTTCTGTTTTGCCCTGTGGCTCTAGAATATCAGGGCAGTTCTCCTTGATAATTTCTTGAAAGATGATATCTAGGCTCTTTTTTTGATCATGGCTTTCAGGTAGTCCAATAATTTTTAAATTCTCTCTCCTGGATCTATTTTCCAGGTCAGTGGTTTTTCCAATGAGATACTTCACATTGTCTTCCACTTTTTCATTCCTTTGGTTCTGTTTTATAATATCCTGATTTCTCATCAAGTCACTAGCTTCCATTTGCTCCAATCTAATTTTTAAAGTAGTATTTTCTTCAGTGGTCTTTTGGACCTCCTTTTCCATTTGGCTAATTCTGCCTTTCAAGGCATTCTTTTCCTCATTGGCTTTTTGGAGCTCTTTTGCCATTTGAGTTAGTCTATTTTTTTAAGGTGTTGTTTTCTTCAGTATATTTTTCAGTATTTTTGGGGGTCTCCTTTAGCCAGTCATTGACTTGTTTTTCATGGTTTTCTTGCATCCGTCTCATTTTTCTTCCCAATTTTTCCTTTACTTCTCTAACTTGCTTTTCCAAATCCTTTTTGAGCTCTTCCATGGCCTGAGACCAGTTCGTGTTTCTCTTGGAGGCTTTTGTTGTAGGCTCTTTGACTTTGTTGACTTCTTCTGTCTAAATGTTTTGGTCTTCTTTGTCACCAAAGAAAGAATCCAAAGACTGAGACTGAATCTGGGTGCGTTTTCACTGCCTGGCCATATTCCCAGCCAACTAACTTGACCCTTGAGTTTTTCAGCGGGATATGACTGCTTGTAGAGTTAAGAGAACTATGTTCCAAGCTTGGGGGGATGCGCCAGCTCTGCCACACCAGCACTCTTCTTTCCCCAAGAACCCCCAACCCTGACTGGACTTAGATCTTCAGCAGGCTCTTCACTCCTGCTCTGATCCGCCACTTAATTCCTCCCAGGTGGGCCTGAGGCTGGAAGCAACTGCAGCTGTAGTTCTGTAGCTGCCCCACCTGTGCTGCCCCGGGGGCGGTGGCCAAACAGCAAACACCTTTTTTTTTTTTTTCCACTCTGTCCCCAGTAGCTTTTCCCACTAACCTTCTCTGTTGTCTTTGGTGTTTGTGGGTTGAGAAGTCTCGTAACTGCTGCAGCTCACTGATTCAGGGCGCTAGGGCACGCTCTGCCCGTCTCCTGGTCCGGTTGGTCTGCGCCGCCCACACTGGGCTCTGCTCTGCTCCACTCCGCTCCGCTCCCAGTTCTGTGTGGGATAGACCTCACCCACAGACCATCCAGGCTGTCCTGGGCTGGAGCCCTGCTTCCCTCTGCTATTTTGCGGGTTCTGCAGGTCTAGAATTGGTTCAGAGCCATTTTTTATAGGTTTTTGGAGGGACTCGGTGGGGAGCTCACGCTAGTTCCTGCTTTCCAGCCACCATCTTGGCTCCACCCCAACTTTCCAATCACCCGAACTCCTGAAAAACTTACTTCAAAATGTGGCAAACATTTACCAAAATGACAGTCTATGTTGAACAGGAAAATGGGAAGGAATATCAAACAACCTATAATTATTATGGAAAGTATTGGCCATGAACAATTTTAAAACTTCAATTACCTCTGTAAATTGTTGTAAGATTTACAAACAAACACAGACTTTAAAAAAAACCATCACAATTTTAATGAAAGAAACAGAATCCCTAATTTATACTATGTTTATACTTGACCTCTGATAGAGGTCAAGACCCTGCCACCCTAGGGTTAAGGAAAATTGGTAAGAGCTACACAGAGAGGGAATGGTCCTTCTTTTTGCTATAGTGTTTGTGCTAAGTTATAGGTGCTCAACCTGGGGCTCATGAATTTTTGTTAATTTTTAATAACTACTTTGATATAACTGGTTTTCTTCGTAATAATATGTACTTTATCTTATAAATTTCAAAGTTATATACTGAGAAAAGGTCCACCAGCTTCACCAGACTGCCAAAGGGGTTCATGATGAACAAGGTTAAAAATCCTTGTCCTCCAAAGATAATAAATGGATAACAATGTCTAAGTATTTATCACAGCATCTCTAAGCTACCCCAGATTCATACCAGTTCCTCAACACTGTGAGCCATTGTTCTCATTTCACAATCCACAACAAAATTGATATTAGCCCTTTGCTGAAGGAACCCAGTTCCTTCCTGGAGAGGGAAAGGTAAGTGACATGGGTATACCAGGTCAGGATATATTGGTGTGGAAGAAATGGTCCATCCCCAAAAACATGATTGGCAAAAAGACTATAGCTTTGGCCAGATTATACAGCAACTACTTTTGACTTGTATGATACATTAACAGACTACTTGTTTAAATTACACTCTCAGTCTTCAGCTAAAGTTACACTTTCATTAAAGCAACTAGGAAAAATTTGGGGTGGGGGGGACCTCAAAAGATCATATGGTTTAACTTCTTCATTTTATAGACAAGGAAGTAGATCACTAAGAAGTTAAATAATTCGACCAAGGTCACATAGCTAGTTAAGAGACAGAATGCACACTAGAACTCAAGGTCTGACTCTGAGCCTATAGGGCTTTTTCTACTATTCTAAATGACTTTCTATTCCATCCTTCTAAGCTAAGCTATTAAGAATCAAGAAATATATCCTAGCATTGAAAAATATATCAGGATTACATGACATTTTAATGTGGGTAAATGAACAAAATTAATGTAGCTAACAAACAGGCACGGGGGGGAATCTTTACATCAAATATCTGATATAGGTCACTAAACCTCTTTGAGCTTCACTTTCCTCATCTATAAAATGGGGGTGGGAGGCAGGGCAGGAACAGGATGAGACTAAAGTTCACTATGTTCTGAATAGTTGTAGCTGTTGTTTTAAATCCAGGATTTATACTGTTTAAACCAAGGAGAAGATAATATTTTTTTGGAGTTGATTTCTATTCCTCAGCCTTTCACTACACAGCTGTATGACCATGAGCAAGGCTGGGACTCCAATTCCTCATCTGTAAAAGGAAGTTAATTTACCCTAGATGATATTGAAGGTTTTTTACAATCTCAAAATTTCTATATGTATTAGTATGAAAATAATATTGCTGATAAAGTTATTTCATTGTGAAAATGGCACAAGTAATCCTTAAAATTTATTAAAGCAAAGAGCTGACAATCTAAACATCACACAAAACTAAAACATGGAAAATCTCATTTAAAAATTGTGTGTATTTGGGTGCTTTTGTTTTTTTAATCCAGTAAAATGGAAGGTTTTAATCCTTCGCATTCAGCTGAATGAAAGTCAAGTAAAGAATACTACTTCCAGAGCAACATAAAAGTGTTAAACAATTATTATTTTTTAAAAAGAAAGAAGAATAAGAGGGTCTGGTTTAAAAAAAGGTATGATTTGCTTAGACCCATATTTTCTACAAGTAGTTGGGTTTTAAAGCAGCTGTTCTATTCACTATTGAGATTTTAATCTAACTACTAAACCACTTCATTTCCAGACCAATACTAGTTTCCTTTCATGCCAGAAGCTCAAAAGCCCTGAAGAAATAAAAAGCAAAACATGTCAACAATTGCAGGTTAACTATAAACTGTTACTAAACTATTCATTTGCTAAGTGTACACATTTGAATTTGATTCAGATTCCTCAAAGAATGTCAAAACAATTAACTTCCAATAGCTTTTTAGCTTTTGCAGGCTACACGGAAAATAAAAGTGGTATAATCATTCATTTAGCATTTAGAAATTATTTAATCACTTCTGTGTTTTATTTCCCTTTATGAAAACACAAGCTTACTAAACAAGATTACATGTGTATATGTGTGTGTGTATACACACACACACACACACACACACACACATAAACACACACCCCTACCTGGAGGGAAAAAAGTCTAAAACAAACCAGAAAAAAATCCTTATTAAAAAGTATGTTCTAGAATACAATTTTACCAACACTTGAGACTAAGAATCAAGGGAAAATTTCATGAAGTTAGCGTGCAGGTAAATGTGGCTTTATAAAAGTCATATTCTATTTAAAACTTGTCTTAAAAGAACTTTATAGTATTAGCTAATGGTCTAATGGTATTTCAAGTATAAAGATATCAAAGAATAGTGACAAAACTTCTGGTTGTTCAGCATGATATAATAATTTATGGGTCACAGTCTTTATATCAGGGTGCAATCTTAGGGAGTTTTACAAAGATCTTCTACAGTTTCTTAAAAAATCACTATTCATTAGTAATCTAACAATTCTACTAAGCAAAGAGATCAGTTCTCAAAGCCATAAATTGGAGTCTAAAGAGTTGTATAAAGTACTTCCATCATCCAATATCTCTTATTTCAGTAAGTCAACACTTCAATGGCTCTCTATCCAATGCTACAGAATTAGTTCAAAATCCTTTACCTTGGAAGTGAAGACTCTTCCATGAAAAGAAAACAAGTGAATATGAATTGTCTTTCCAGGTTTATCTCACATTATCTCCCCTATACTCTAAATGTATAATTTGACAACTTGTCAATCCTTAATCTTGTCTCATGCTTCCTCACCTATGCACCTTTGTTCATGCTATGCCATCCATGTTCTTGGAATCCCTTTGCATCTTGTACAACTTGTCCAATGCGAAACTATCTCTAAGCAACATGAAAGCAGAGATTAACTTCTTCATCAATAACTCCAGAATGAGAAGCTGCTTTTAAAAAGCAGACCCTGAAACACCTATTGAATCAAGTCTTCGCTCCTCTACCATTATGCTTTTCCCTTTGTGGTACTGAGACCAAAATAAACTCCTCTCTCCCCTTAATTCCAATGGCAGTTATCTATGAACGCTAATCTGGCATTTAAAATAGGCCACCTTGCATGGCTTTTATCATTTTATGCTTGTGCCTTATCTTGTCAACAAACCACCATAAAGTCTTTGAGGGAAGGGATCCTAGGGATCATGTCAATTATTTCTTTGCATCCTTGGCTCCTTGAACATAGCAGACAATCAAATGTTTATTGACAAAGACAGAAGAGGGCTATCATGAGAAGAAAAACGACTAGCACTTGGGCTTGGCAAGAAAGTACAAAGTACTTCCTATCTTTCTTATTTACTTACCATATTAAAGATTTACATGTTTCCACTTTCAAGTAGGAAAGTGAACTACATTCTAGTTGATATGGAGGTACTTTCAAGAAAATAGGAAATGCTTATATTTCAACAAGTTGTTACTTTTAACATTAAAAACCCCAAGGCAACTGTGATATATGCGAGCAGTTTTAATAAATGCGCATAAGTGACCTTAGCTTCTAAAATGTTTGGAACAGTAACATATGTTAAATGTTATGTTTAAAAAAAAAACTCTGCTCATTAAAGTATCACAATTCATGTGTATGTGCATCATTTTCTTAACTGTAGTTCTAAAGGCAATAAGCATATGCAAAGGCACGAACAATTTTTACGAGTGTCTGAGAAACCCCTCAGAAGTATCTGTAAAGGGTTAAAAATATAGTTCAAAGGTATTATAAATTTATTAGGGGGAGAAACTATTAATTTTGTGTGTATATACATACATACACACACACATGCACCCAGAGCAACCATCACAGGGTAGCATGGCATATATACTAAGCACCAGAGTAGGTGGCATTAAGTATAGTTTTACATACCACGTCCTTTGGTCCTGCCTGGCATTTTGTTTCTGGACAATGTCACTGAAGATTGTGCTATAGGAGCATAGTTACCCTCCATAATCCTTGACATCAATTTCAAATTCAACAAAATCAAGTCATATTCCCTGAGGAAAAGGCAATGTTTACTAGCAGAAAAAGTCTATAGAGAGCAGAAAGAATCTGAGAGTCTAGGTTTGAAAGCCGGACCTGCCACTTAACTACATGTGTACCTCTGGGAGACTTACTTAACCTCTTTAGGTCTCAGTTACCTATATTTGTTAAATAAGACGATTGGACAAGATGATCTGTTGAGGCACCTTACAGCGTAAATCAATAATCTTATTTCCTGAGGTTTGAAGACTAGAATTACACATAGTGCTCCATCTGGATATTTACTATGGTTAGTATAATGGCAGGAAGTTCTGCCTTTTGCTTCCTTCCAGGGAGTATCTATTAATTTAATAACTATTGATCTCCAAAGAGGTCTTTAGTACAGTACTCTGCCTTTGGCTCTGTTCAGTTCAGACTTTTTTTTTTTACTTTTTTTTAATTTAAATTTATTTATTTAAACATATTTGGTTTTCAGCATTGATTTTCACAACAGTTTGAATTACAAATTTTCTCCCCATTTCTACCCTCCCCCCCACTCCAAGATGGCATATATTCTGGTTGCCCTGTTCACCAGTCAGCCCTCCCCTCTATCACTCCCCTCCCCTCTCATCCCCTTTTCCCTTCCTTTCTTGTAGGGCAAGATAAATTTCTACACCCCATTGCCTGTGTATCTTATTTTTTAGTTGCATGCAAAAGCTTTTTTTTTTTGTTTTTGAACATCTGTTTTTAAAACTTTGAGTTCCAAATTCTCTCCCCTCTTCCCTTCCCACCCACCCTCCCTAAGAAGTTGAGCAATTCAACCTAGGCCACGCGTGTATCATTATGTATAACCCTTCCACAATACTCATGTTGTGAAAGGCTAACTACATTTTGCTCCTTCCCAACCCATCCCGCTTTATTGAATTTTCTCCCTTGACCCTGTCCCCTTTCCAAAGTGTTTGTTTTTGACTACCTCCACCCCCATCTGCCCTTCCCTCCATCATTCCCCCCCCCTTTTATTTTTTTTATCTTCCTCCCTCTTCTTTCCTGTGGGGTAAGATACCCAACTGAGTATGTATGGTATTCCCTCCTCAGGCCAAATCTGATGAGAGCAAGGTTCACTCATTCCCCCCTCACCTGCCCTCTCCCCTCCTCCCACAGAACTGCTTCCTCTTGCCACCTTTATGCGAGATAATCCACCCCATTCTATCTCTCCCTATCTCCCTCTCTCAGTATGTTGCTCTCTCATCCCTTAATTTCATTTTATTTCTTTTAGATATCTTCCCTTCATCTTCAACTCACCCTGTGTCTGCTCTCTCTCTTTTACATATATATATAGGTGTGTATATATATATATATATAAAAACACACACAGATATATATATATATACATACATACATACACATGCATACATATATACATAGATACATACATACATACACATTCACTTATATATATACATAAACATATATATATGCATATTCCCTTCAACTACCCTAATACTGAGGTCTCATGAATCATACACATCATCTTTCCATGTAGGAATGTAAACAAAACAGTTCAACTTTAGTAAGTCCCTTGCAATTTCCGTTTCTTGATTACCTTTTCATGCTTCTCTTGATTCTTGTGTTTGAAAGTCAAATTTTCTATTTAGTTCTGGTCTTTTCACTGAGAAAGCTTGAAAGTCCTCTATTTTATTAAAAATCCATATTTTGCCTTGGAGCATGATACTCAGTTTTGCTGGGTAGGTGATTCGAGGTTTTAATCCTAGCTCCATTGACCTCCGGAATATCGCATTCCAAGCCCTTCGATCTCTTAATGTAGAAGCTGCCAGATCTTGGGTTATTCTGATTGGGTTTCCACAATACTCAAAATTGTTTCTTTCTGGCTGCTTGCAATATTTTCTCCTTGATCTGGGAGCTCTGGAATTTGGCAACAATATTCCTAGGAGATTTCTTTTTGGGATCTATTTGAGGAGGTGATCGATGGATTCTTTCAATTTCTATTTTGCCCTGTGGCTCTAGAATATCAGGGCAGTTCTCCTTGATAATTTCTTGAAAGATGGTATCTAGGCTCTTTTTTTGATCATGGCTTTCAGGTAGTCCAATAATTTTTAAATTCTCTCTCCTGGATCTATTTTCCAGGTCAGTGGTTTTTCCAATGAGATACTTCACATTGTCTTCCACTTTTTCATTCCTTTGGTTCTGTTTTATAATATCCTGATTTCTCATCAAGTCACTAGCTTCCACTTGCTCCAATCTAATTTTTAAAGTAGTATTTTCTTCAGTGGTCTTTTGGACCTCCTTTTCCATTTGGCTAATTCTGCCTTTCAAGGCATTCTTCTCCTCATTGGCTTTTTGGACCTCTTTTGCCATTTGAGTTAGTCTGTTTTTTAAGGTGTTGTTTTCTTCAGTGTATTTTTCAATATTTTTTTGGGTCTCCTTTAGCAAGTCATTGACTTGTTTTTCATGGTTTTCTCGCATCCGTCTCATTTCTCTTCCCAATTTTTCCTCTACTTCTCTAACTTGCTTTTCCAAATCCTTTTTGAGCTCTTCCATGGCCTGGGCCAGTTCCTGTTTTTCTTGGAGGTTTCTGTTGTAGGCTCTTTGACTTTATTAATTTCTTCTATCTGTATGTTTTGGTCTTCTTTGTCAGCAAAGAAAGAATGCAAAGTCTGAGACTGAATCTGGGTGCGTTTTCGCTGCCTGGCCATATTCCCAGCCAACTAACTTGACCTTTGAGTTTTTCAGTGGGGTATGACTGCTTGTAGATTACAGAGTTCTATGTTCCACGTTTGGGGGGGAGGTGCCAGCTCTGCCACACCAGCACTGCTCCTTCCCCAAGAACCCCAACCCGAACTGGGCTTAGATCTTCGGCAGGCTGTGCACTCCTGCTCTGATCTGCCACTTAATTCCTCCCACCAGGTGGGCCTGGAGCCAGAAGTAACAACAGCTGTAGCTGCCCCACCTCCGCTGCCCCCGGGGCTGGAAGCCGAACCGCAAACTCCTTCCACTCCGGCAGCTTTTCCCACTAACCTTTTCCGCAGTCTTTGGTGTTTGTGGGTTGAGAAGTCTCGTAACTGCCGCAGCTCACTGAATCAGGGCACTAGGGCCCCCTCCGCCTGGCTTCTGGTCTGGATGGTCCACGCCGCTCAGGCTGGGCTCTGCTCCACTCCGTTCCCAGCTCCCAGCTCCGTGTGGGATAGACCTCACCCAGAGACCATCCAGGCTGTCCTGGGCTGGAGCCCTACTTCCCTCTGCTGTTTTGTGGGTTCTGCCGTTCTAGAATTGGTTCAGAGCCATTTTCTATAAGTTTTTGGAGGGTCTCCGTATGGAGCTCATACTATTCCCTGCTTACCAGCCGCCATCTTGGCTCCGCCCTCAGTTCAGACTTTTATTGGCTACTTGCACAGAGTTATAGATGGCATTCTTATTAAGACTGGATGATAAAGCTTAAATATATAATACTTTAAAGGTGCTATTTGACAGAAATCATATAAAATCTTGAACCTGGATTTTAAAACAACATTTGCATGTACTGGAATAAAGTAGGCATGGCTAGAAATCCATTCATATATTTTTTTAAATGACAGACCACAAGCTAAATGTTGGTCAACAATATGCTGCAACAGCCCACCCCTCCCCCAGCCCCCAAAAAGTAATTCAACCTTGAGCTACTTTTAGATAAAGTTTTATGTACAGAATAAGGAAGGTGATAGTCCCATCCTACAAGATCCTGACTCCATCTAACACGGCAGACTATGTTCAGTTCAGTGTGTCATCTTTTAGAAGGGGTAGGGACAGGCTGAAAGGTATCTAGAAGAAGCTATATGGAGACTAAATCTTGCTACGTGAGGATTAGTTGAAAGTGCTGGTGTTTTGCCTAAAGAAAACAAGACTCAAGCATGAGATATGGGGCAGGTAGGTGGCACAACGAGTAGAGCACCAGCCCTGGGGTCAGGAGGACCTGAGTTCAAATCCAGCCTCAGACACTCAACATACTTACTAGCTGTGTGACTTTGGGCAAGTCACGTAATCCCAATTGCCCTGCCTTCCCCCTCCAAAAAGAAAAAAAAGTTAGATGTGAGTGTTAGCTTCAGATAACTAAAGATTAACATGTAAAGAGAGTTTATGCAAACAGTTCTTGCTTTAAGTAAGTGGACCCTTTTGGCAGATCAATTTTTCAACTATGCCAATAAAATGCCAATTTACCCACTAACATGAGGAAGGGAGGGGAAGAGAGGCAGGAAAGAGACCAGATTCCCACAGAGCGAGTAGTCCAGCACATGTTTCAAGGACAACTGGGGGGCCCAAGACAGAGAAGCAGGAAGAGGAACATAGGGAGCTGGGGCCAACCACATGGGGACCAGATACAGACAGGGTAAGACTAACAATATGCAGGGCCACAGATAGACACATGATACCAGAATGTAGACTGAGGAACACAGGGGGCAGACACAAGGGTAGGTGGGCAGAGAGGGACCAAGGTCTCCTCTCTCCAGGCCTGGATCCAGGAGGGGAAGGTTGCAGAGTATTATGCTGAGGGATAGGAGTAGAAAGAGAGCTATACAATAAAGTTAACACAGACGGTTTTTTTGGAATGTGGCTTGCTTTCAAAATTCTTTCCAGAAAGTCAAATTTGCATATAGTGAGAACTGTCTGTACTTGTTTTGCTGGCCCCAAAAGACAGAATTAGAACCAATGGCTAAAGTTTGCCAGAAGATACATTTAGGTTCAATATGAGAAAAAATTGTTAATAGCTGAAATCACTTAATCTCTCAATGTCCCAGAAAACACTCAAAAAACAGCTTGCTGAGTTGGGCCCATCTACATTAGTGGAGCGTTTTCCTCCGTAGGAGCTTCCTACACCAATGAAATCACAGATCCAGACCTCTCAATAAAACAAACCAAAAAAAAAAAAAAACATCTTCCTGACAATTCCTTACTAGCAAAGCTTTTTATGAAGTATCATATACTATTCTTATGAAGGTAGAGAAATACAGATAAAGAAGATAATACAATCAGATGGATTTAAAACTGGCTTGGATGGCTGGACTCAATGAGTAGTTATTAATGGTTCAATGCCAATGTGGCAGTATCTATCACTTGTCCCTCTGCAATGTAATATTTTTTTTCAGTGAGTTGGGCAAAGGCATTATCACTAAGCTCATCAAATTTGAGCCCCATACAAAGCAGGAAGAGATAGTTTGCAAATTAGGTGACAGAGTCAAGAATCCAAAAGGATCTTGACAGATCAGAATACTAGAATGAATCTAGTAAAATGAAACTCAGGACAAATGTAAAGTCTTGCACTTAAGTAAAAAAGAAAAAAATCAACTTCACAACATGTTCAACAGTTGTTCTGAAAAAGAGAGCTAGCTCAATTTGGGGCAGCTGGGTGCAGAGTGCTGGGCCTGGAGTCAGGAAGACTTATCTTCCTGAGTTCAAATCTGGCCTTAGATACTTTCTAGCTGTGCAACCAAGGGCAAGTCACTTAAGTTTGTCTCAGTTTCCTCTTCTGTAAAATGAGCTGCAAAAGAAAACAGCAAACCACTCTACTATCTTTGCCAAGAAAACCCCAAATGGAATCACATCACAAAGAGTCAGACACAACTGAAATGACTGAACAATTATGTCCTTCTCAGATTTCCTCTAGAGAATTTTGTTGAATTCTGAGCACCAAGGTTTAAGCATGGAGACAAGTTGGACAGTGTCCAGAGCAGAACAACTAGAATGGTAAAGGGCTTTGAGTTCATGCATGTAAGAATCATCTGAAGAAAGAACCTGAGAATGTTAAGAGAAGAGAATACTCAGGGCAGCCATGATAACTGTTTTCAAATATCTGGGAAGAAGGGATTAGACTTGGGATGTCTGGTCCCAGAGGGCAGAATCAGGGACAATGTTTAAGTTGCAAAGGGGAAAATTTAGGCTTGATGTCTGAAAGAATTCGTAACAATTACAGCTGTTCAGAAGTGGAATGGGCTGCCTCAACAGGTAGCTCCTTGGCAGTGATCAAGCAGGACAACCACTGGTTGGGCATTCTACATTTAAAACTTCTTTCATTTATATGATGGACTGGATAGCTGCTGAAGTTCCTTCAAACTCTCAAGTTCTTTGAGTCTGTGATTCAATTAGACAAATCCAAAAATCAAATGGTCACAGAGTATGGAAAGTTGAAAGAGACTATACATCTTGGTATATGTTATAGACAAAATTAATGCTATGAGTAAGGTTTAGACTACAACCTCTTATGCCTTTTCTATCTATGCAGTGCTAAAGTTTTGCTCTCTTAACTAGAGTTCCCATCCTTAATAAACATGGAGATCAAAAAATATGAAGGTCATTTATATTTGTTTTTTATTCCCCTAGACCAGTTCTTTTTCCATTGGGCAACAGCCTACAAATCCCACTGTTAACTTAAAAAAAAATTAAGGGTAATAAATGATGGCCTTGTATTTTTTTTTATCTCCTTTTTTCATAAAGATGTATCATGAAGCGAAAACACAAAAATTGAGAAGTTCAAAACAGAAAGGAAAAGCTATAGCCTCTAAACTTTACGAGCACTATATCTACAGTCATATCATAGACTTTAGACCTGGAAAGGACTTTGTAAAACAAGGAGTTTTGACGAAATGGTTTCTAGAGGAGGTAACTGTAGAGGGGATGAAGTGATTTGTCTACAACCACATGGTAACAGAAAGGAGTTAGGATTCAAAGTCAGGTTTTCTGACTCCAAATCAAATTTCCTAAGACCTTAGTTCAAGTCCCTGCTGTTCCATGTACTAGCTGTGTTACATTAGGCTCAGGAAGGTACACTGTTTGCCCCAATTTCCTTATCTATAAAACAAAGATAATATTTGCACTACCTATAAAATTCAGCTGTTAAGTTCAAATGGGATGACATATCTAAAGTGCTCTGCAAACCATTATATGCTATATAAATATGACCTACTGTAGCAATTCATGCAATATGCCTAAAGATCACAATAAATACTTGGTAATGATCTAAAATAATTATATTCAATATGATATTAGTATGAGATTCTTCAAGAGTTCTGTCTTGTAAACCTTAAACATATTTCCACAATTTCTGATATTTAATTTTCATTTAAGAGTGCACCAAAATAAACTGTCTTTAATCATCTGAAAAGGAAAAATACTTAAAACCCCTGCTACATTTAATATTATCATACTGGTATCAGGTTCTTCTCTATACCAAAAATTCAAGCACATTAGGTCAAGTCTTGTTGAATTGCTAGTGTATTGCTGAAGGTCTATTTTCACGTAAAAAAAGAGCAGGTAAAATACCAGAAGTATTATTATAGAACATTATCCTGACCTGCTGGAAATGTATAATGCAGCAGAGGAAAACATTTTTATTCACTATTTTTCTAAATATGGAAAATAATTTAAAATTATACATCCTGGGATTTAAGACAAAAATGAATCTAGAGGTCCCCTATCCCAAATCCCTTATTTTTAACCTATGAAAAATGAGGTCCACAGAATTTAAATGAAATTATCCAAGATCATATATGTAGGCAAGCCGCACCTCCAGGACTGAAACCCAGCTCCTCAAACCCAAAACAATGTTCTTATCAAATTAAATTTGGTAGAGGACAGAGAAGAAAGAGGAAAAAGAGAGAAAAGGGAATGAGAGAAGAGAAGAATGCTATATACCTGGGTTGAAGAATACTGCATATATTTTTCCTAGCCTACTTGTCAGGTTTAATTTTATAAATTTGTCATAAAGATTTTAAATTTAAGGTATCTGTTAATTCTTCAATGCGAGTACTCCCTTCACTGGTTAGATTGATAATGACACATTTTGTTCTCTGTGTATAATAATGATAACTAATTTTGTTTATATATACTTCAAGAGTTGGAAGGGACAAGACCTCAGTAGTAATTTAATCAGCTACATCTGAAAAGGAATTCCACTATAACATACTAAACAAATTGACATTTTCTAGTCCTATCACTGAGGATTTCCATTGAGGGTAGTGTACTAACTACCTCTCCAAGTCCACTCATTGACAGGTCTACTTCTTTCAAAATAACTTGTTCTCCTGGAATCAAGTCTAAATATGCTTCTTTGCAACTTCCACTTACTGGTCCTGATTCTGTCCTCTGGGATGGTACTCTTTGTCTCTCTCTGTCTCCCTCTCAAGCACACATTACTAAAAGTATGTATATGTATGTGTGTGTATATATAGATATGAATGATTATAGTTTCATACTTATTGTGTGCATTGTGCCCTTTTTACATACGTCTGCATGTGTGGCTAGAAGGAAATGGACCAAAGTGTCCTAAGTGTGAAAAAGTGCCTTTTCTCAGTCCTTATCCTCTCTGAAACGTTTGACACTGTTGATCACCTTGTGGTCACCATTCTCTCCTAGTTTTCCTCTTTTCTGTCCAATTTTTCCCTTTCTATCTCTGCTGCTAATTCTTCATTCATGTCTCTTTCTCTTTGTAGCCTCTTCACTTATCCCTGTTAGTAACCTCATTGGCTGCCATGCGCTAACAATATTGTTTCTATACAAATCTATGTATTTATCTCTAGTCTCTCTCCTAAAATTATAGTCCAGGCCAGCAAATGTTTTTTTTTGGGGGGGACATCTTGAGCTCAATGCCCTGTAGCCATTTTAAATTCAGCATGTCCAAAAATGAGCTCATTATCTTTCCCCCTAAATTCATACCAATTTCAAGGGAGAACACTGCCATCTTTTCAAGTATCAAAGCTCACTCTTATTCATTGCCATATATCCAATTCATTGTCATTTCTATCTTTATGACATCTCTTGCATACATTTCCTTCTGTTCACTCACACAACTTCAATCAAGTTGAAGCCTTCATCACTTCACTAAACCATATAACATATAAGCTCCTACTTTTCTCCTCCCTCCTCATCTCATATTACTCAGACATCTTCCCCTATTATCTCCTCGTTCATTCTGGTCTCAGACTAAACACGAATCTTTTCTCTTTTGGGGTTTATCCAATTATCCTAGTCTACTTGTTTCTTAGGACACCACCCTCCATCTCCTGTGTCTCTATGTCTTTTCACTGACCATCCCAGTAGGCCTAAAATACTCTATTTCCTCATTTCAGCTTCTTGGTTTCCCTGGCTTCTTTCAGGACTCTAGTAAAAAAAATCCTATCCCTGCAGGAGGTCTTTCCTGGCCCCCCAGCCTCTTAAATAACCTTCCATCTACTCCGTATGTAGCCTGTGTGTGCCTGATTATTTACACTTATCCCACATTAGTATGTATACTTCTTGGTGACACACAGTAAGCATGCAATAAGTGCTTCTTGACTAATAACAAAAACAATTTTTTAAAATCACAATTATATGAAGAGAAAAAGCTTTGACAAAATATATCCATTTCTGTAAAAAAAAATTTAAAAACATACAAATAAATGGACCTTTCCTTAAAACGTAATGAAGAAAAACTAGATACTTTTACAATAGCATAGGGAATAAAGGAAGGATATCTATCATCACTATTATTTAACATAGTTTTACAAGTGCTAGTAACAATAAAAAAAAATTTTTTAAGAAATCAAGGCAGAAGAACCAAGTTATTGGCTTTTGCAAGTGATACGGTTTATTAGAAAAATGTAGAGATTTTAACGAAAAATTTAACTGAAACTAATAATTTCAACAAAGTAGCAGTGCATAAAAGAAAACCACATAAATCATCAATCTTTCTGTATACTACCAACAAAAATCCAGCAGGAAAATACTGAATGAGAAATTCTGTTCAAAATAAAGTATAGCATTTTGGGGAGTACACTTACCAAAACAGACACAGAAATTATGTTAATATGACATTTAATACCCCTCTTTGTACCAAAAGACTGACCTAAATAAGTTGGAAAAATATTAGTTAATGATTGGCCCATGCCAACCATTACCTAAATTAATTCACTCAACACTTAGCACAGTGCATGGCATATAGTAGGCATTTAATAAATGCATGTTAAGTGACTGATATATCAAACTACCAGTTATTTGGGAAACTAACCACACACACACACACACACACACACACACACACACACACACACACACACAAATAGACACAGCAAAATTAATCTGGAGGTATTGATTTCAAGAGAAATAATGAAATAAATGGAAAAGGATGGGGGCATACCAGGGCCAGATCTCAAATTACACTACAAAAGCAAAAACCATCAAAATTATTTGGTACAAGTTAAGAAATAGAAAAGTTGGTCAATGGAATAAATTAGGTACATAAAATACAGACTCAAACAGTGTTCAATAAACCCAAAGACCCCAATTACCAGACTAAGGACTTGCTATTTAACAGAAATTGCTGGGAAAATTGAGAATAATTTGGTAAAAATTAAGATTACATCAATATCTCAAACTATATTTCAATAAACTCCAAATGGATACAGAACATACATATAAAAAGGCTACATAAACAAATTAGAGGACCTGGGAGATACATTTTGCAACTGTGGATAAGAGAAGAGCTCTTGACCAAAGAGGGAAGAGTATCACAGATTACGTAATAGACAATTCTGATTACATAAAATTGAAGGGTTTTCTGCAAGAACAAAATCGATATATTAAAATTAGAAGGCAAGTTAACCAAGGGTAAATTCTTTGCAGTAAATTTCTTTTACGAAGTTTTTTGAGAGTTAAACTACATAAGGAACTGATTCAAAAAAGACAAGACTAAGAAGTTCTAAAGGGCAGAAAACCACACTATCAACTATTAACTATCAATCTATGAAAAAAATGCCATATAATTAACAGAAATGAAGCAAAAAATAACCTCACACCCATCAGATTAGCAAAAATGATTTTAAAAAAAGTGAAAAGTACAATTATTAGAAGGGCTTTAGGAGATCAGGCTCACTAAAATATTGTTAATGGAGTGCTGAACTGATCCAACCATTCTGGAAAATAATTTAGAACTATACCCCCAAAAGCCATTAACAATGTCCATCATTTGAAAGATACCTCTGCTGGGCATGTATGTACTCCAAAGAGAGAATGAATAGAGGAAAGATCCATATGTACAAAAATATTGATAGCAGACTTTTTTTTATCATAACAAAGAAGTAGAAACTAAAAGGGTATCCATTAATTGGGGAACAGCTGAACAAATTATGTGAATATAATGGAGTACAAATGCTGAAAGAACTGATCAAAGGAATGCAGTAAGAGGAACCTGAGAAGATGTGAATGAAGCAATGCAGAGCTAAGTAAGCAGAATCAGGAGACCAATTTATACATTGACTACAGCACTATAAAGTTGAAGGACTCAAGAAAGAACCCTAATCAACACAACGACCACCTCGTGACAATAATAGTGAAATGACAAGTTATTTTCTTAGTATTCCTATTAAAACTTTTAAAACTCCAACCTCAATTTCCTTTTGCCAATGTCATAACATTTCCTAATATTTTAACTAATCTCACTCAGGTTGCTGATTTCTTTTCTTATAATTAAATTATATTCACTGAATGTGATTCAACTATCATGAATCATATTCAAAACTAAAATTCCCCCAAGCCCCAAACATGTATTTCTAATTGTCTAATAAACACCCTACCTGAACCTCTAAAACTAGTTTCATACCCCAGTCCACAAAACAACTAAATCTGTTCCTCCTAATTTTCCTATTTCTACTTGTGTCACCACCCTCCTTCAACCATCAAATGCTTGGTTCAAACATCAATGGTTAAGTTTCAAAACCTTAAGTTCTCTCTCCTTTTTTTCCCTCTTTCAGATTCAACATCCAAATTGGTTATCACATCTTATTAATCTGACTTCTAACAAAGTCTCTAGAATATATCTCCTTTCTATTCCTGCTTTCAGGTGCTAATTACCTCAGATCCTGGACTATCATGACACCTTCCTTTTTAAACCCTACAAAATATTTCCAGACTAATTTTCCTAGAACACCACCCTAATTACATATTCCCCTTCTAAAAGTTTTTCAATGGCTCCTTCAATGCTTACTCATAGTAGGAAAAGCAGCTGAGTAGAGGGAGCTGAGCACTGACCTTCACGTCCAGAGGCCTGCCACTGGCCATGCTATAACCACTTCATTTGGTTGAACCTATTTCCTCATCTTTAAAATGATGATAATAATCCTGTCTTATCAACCTCATAGGGTGTTACAGGCTCAAATGAGATAATATAAATCAGCAATAATGATAATGATCACCACTGACATTATATCAAGTCCAGACTCTTACTTACAATGACATGCAAGGTCTTCTATAATTTCAACCTGACCTCCTACTCCTCTTCTGCATACCCCCAGTCTAAATGGACTCCTCCCTCATGTGCCCTGAACATGCCTGTGCTTTCTTACCTTCATGTTTTTGCTTGCTTTGTACATGTTTTATCCTCTACTAGATTGTTCCTGAAAGCAAGAACTGTGTTTTACTCTTCTTCCTATCACTGACAACAAGCACAGCCTCTCACATGAGGGGGTTGAAATAATTATCTGCTAAATGAACGACATTCCTTCCCATTCTCCAGTTTCTATTAGGAGAAAGGGAAGGGAGCCTGATGACAATGAGCAAGGACCCTCTGTAATATTAAAATTATAGTTTCTCACAATTAGTAACTTGAAAAATGCAACTAAGCATAACTAACAATGTTCTCTTCTTAAACTATCACTAATACTCATTCAGCCTATGTTCTTACCTCATCCAGCTCCAAATAAAAGATGCCCTCCTGAAATCAGGAAAATGTGTCTCCTTTTACTTTTTAAATACAGGCGCATTATGAATAATCTCTGGAATCAATGAATGAGTGTAGTCAAAAAATGAACAAGTTTTAGGATCACTGCCTTGTCTTAGGGGCAATGTTCATTCTAAGCATATGCCAGTCAGTTATGAAGTCAATTACTCTCTAGTTTTATTCAAAGAAAAGGATATGTTATTAGGAAAAAGGTTCTATCAGAAAACAGCCTGACTGCTGAAAATTATATTACCTAAAAATCATCTCAATTAAACCCTCACAACAACCCTGTAAGGTAGATACTACAGGGAATATTATTACCCGCATTTTACAGATATGGAAACAGACTCAGCAAGATGAAGTTAATAGCCTATGGTAACATAGTTGACATAATTTAAATAAACCCAGGTCTTCTGACTCTAGGACCAACACTCATCCTACTGGTAAACATTGGCAGAGGCACTGAAGTGATTCCTAATATTATACAGGACGCCCCCATACTAAAAATAAATAGGCATGTTTTTGCAATTCCAAGAAAGGAAGAGTAACAGCTTCTTCTGTTTTGGGAAGGAGATGAGATAAGAGGGTAGAATGAACAGAGTAGTTTAGAAAGAATATTGTATTAATTATGTTCACTCAAAATTTCCATGTTGCTAACTGTGTGATACCTGAGGGAGTCCTTGCTCAAGGTCATCAGTCTCTCCGCCCTCTCCCCAAGACTTCATTAAGTATGAAGAGAGGAAAGAGACTTCAGAATTTCATCGTTCACTCAGCAGATGTTTACTTTAAATGTTTTTTATTAGATATTAAGAATAGCAGCAAAATAAAAACCAGTCAAGCAACAAACATTTTCCAGACACCTATTAAGTCCCAGGTACAGTACTAGGCTCAAGAAATAAAAACACAATTCCTACTCTCAAAGATGTTACATTCTGTTCTACTGGTGGGATAGACGTTCACAATAAGTAAATATAGGCTATATATAAAATTCAGCGATATCAAGAAGGGGGAGCTAACAACTGGGAGAATCAGAAAAGGCCTCTTGATAGAGGAAGCTTTTGTTCTGAGGTTCAAGAAAGTGGAAGGGGAAAGGACCAGGCAAGGATAAAAAGTCCAGGAAACACATGAGAGGCAGGGAATAGGCACTGGAAACGGCAAGTAGGCCAGTTTGGCTAAAGCATAGCATGTTAAGCAGGAAAATTAGGTATAATCATCCTGGCAAGTTAAGTGTGTGAAGAAGAGGCCAAACCGTGAAGGGGTTTAAAGAGTTTCCATTTTGTCCTACAGGATAAAATACATTTTGTCATGATGTAAAACCAATTTTTCTTTTTAAAATTAAGAAATAAAACTCAGATTTGCCTCAAAACCAGAGTGGTCCAGTTTCTGAGGATCTGGGTTTTAAAGCCTTTCTCAGATAATTACTACATTACCTTTGGCAAACTACAACTTCTTCTATAAAATGACAACACTGTATTTTTTAGCCTCTAAATTATCTTTTTAAAGTCTAGATTTATGCTATGATCCTATGAATTAGGGCCTAAGTAAAATATTTAAGATGAACACTAGAAAGAAGGGAAGAGGACTTCAACGATTACTTGGTAAGTGAAGAGGTACCCAGAATATATATTTCCAAATTTTGTCAGTCGGTTGGAATATCTTAAATTACATTCCCCAGAACGTTTTCTTTTATCAGTCATTTCAAAAAAGTAGGGACTCTAGTTAGTATGTACAATTGCAAAGACAACCATGAAGTCAGAGATGGAGGCTACAGTCTTTTTAGTCAGGGCATTGAAGAGGAACACTTGCTAATTATACAACAAAGGTAGATTTGTGCAAAGTAGTTATAGGCAGTGGGTTGTTTTGGGTTTTTTTTTGGGGGGGGGGGGCTAGTCATGTGATATCACTACGTAAATAACTCCTCAGTAGGGAACTCTCCTTATCAATGCAAAGTAAGGATTGTTCAGCAATTTATGGTCTTAAGATAGATGAGTGTCAGACTAAGGACTTGCACCTCAGTCTTTAGTAGTATCATAGTATATAGAATTATATAAATGATAATTATTAATTCTTGCTAATAGTTAAAAGTACTATTAAAACAGTAGTATGATACAGTGTTATAAGTTATCAGGTAACCTGAATTGGTAATCACTTATCTCTGGTCTAAGGACCAAAAAGTTCAAATAAGCTGAATACGGATCATCCCTGAATAGGAAATTAGTAAGGAGGCTATATGGATATGAAGGCTATATCTGATATATGGAACAATATGAGATAAATGGGAAAAACCAACAACGCTATGCAAAGAGTCAGGAGTAATAACTTCAGGGACAGTAGTGTTGTTTCAAAGCTATTTTAAAAGATGCATATTTTGAAAGAATATGATTCTAATGACAAAATATAAGTGAATGATAAAATTATCCTACTCTGTAGTAAAAAGATTTAAATTATTAATTAGTGATACTGAAACGATAAACAAGCTCTACAAGCCTGTCTATCCAATATTGTAATCTGAGCAACAGACATTCTTTATCCATTTGGTTTTTGCATGTAGATGGTCAAGGCAAACTCCTTTGAGTGGATTACAGATCTCATACAGATACATATCACTCATAAACAGGAGCATATAGAGAATGTCATTATCCACTGGGGAATTCTTCAACTTGGGCATTGCACTAAATCTCCTCTATTACAGTGGCATATACTTTTGATAAGAATATTATCTCTATCACTTTGCATATCTGGGTCAGATAGAGGGAACTGGGCCCTGAGTGGAGCAAGAGAATAGCTAAATGGATTGCCTTCAAGAAATACCAAAGCTCTTTTCAGGATACCCATGAAAACAAAGGCACATACTTTTAACATTAAACATTCTGTCCATAGGCCCTACAGAATTAAAAATTAGTATCACACAGAAAGCAATGAAGAAGACAGCATGGAGGATGTCAGCAGGCTCTAACATATAACCAATAAGGAACTCTGAAGAACCTGAGGAATTAAAGATATCATCAAGGATTCATTTGAGACAAAGAAAAGAGGGGCCTGGTCACATGGGAAGAATGAAGAATGACAGAATGCTACAATCCTACTCTTTGGGACAGAAGTGGAGAAAGACAATTCAGTATATTGGGTGGACCCTTTAGGACAACTTAGAGAAAGACAAAGGATAGAAAACATGGAAAAATTTATTGTGGGAAGAATATTCCAAGCTAATGAGACAACAAATCCACTTGAATATTTATGCAAAGGTGGGGAACCTGAGGCCTGGAGGCCATATGTAGCCCTCTAGGTCCTCAAGTGCAGCCCTTTGAATCCAAACTTCACAGAACAAATCCCCTTAATAAAAGGATTTGTTCTATAAAACTTAAGACTCAAAAGGCCATACTTGAGGATCTAGAAGGCCACATGTGGTCTCAAGGCTACAGGCTCCCCACCCTGGTAAGGACTTCAATGATAAGAGATTATAGGTCACAGAAATATTAAAGATGTTCATAAGCCTACAATTGGCCCAAATAGTGTAATTATATCACTATCATCTCTCTAAATAAGAGAACACTAAGGTTACAATACTACTGGAAAACTGTAAAGTAGAAATATTTTCTACAAACTGTAAAGTATATTTTCTTCAAAGTCTGATTAAATTTAATAAATAAATTTATATAAAATTAATTTCTGTAAATTTGTATATTTTTTTAGAGAGGGGAAGGCAGGGCAATTGGGGTTAAGTGACTTGCCCAAGGTCACACAGCTAGTAAGTATGTTAAGTGTCTGAGGCTGGATTTGAACATAGGTCCTCTTGGCTTCAGTGCCAGTGCTCTACTCACTGCGCCACCTAGTTGCCCCCTCTATAAATTTTTAAAACCTAGAAATAGCACATTAATTCTGCCATTTGCAGATCTACATCACAAATTGTTGGAGTAAATAAGGTATGTGCATATCATTCATGTCTTTGAATTCAAACAACATTACTGTTGCCCTTAAAATTTCTTTGAAAGACCTCAAAGCTATAATCTTAGACTAAGTCCTGGTCAGCTATCTCCTTGATAATTTCAGCCTCTTCCTTACTAAACTGACTCCAATAACCACCCATTTTTTCCATCAATCCTAAACTTATTCACCAAATACTCTGATAACCAAACGATGCAATTCAGTTCAATAAGTATCTAAGACAGACATTAAGCTAGGTCCTAGAAATGCAAAGAAAAACAGTCACTGGCTTCAAGGTTAAAAGAGAAAAGTAAACATTATTTGAAGAGCAACCAAAAGGATTAAAAAAGGTTTTCCCCTAAACAGTGAATAAACAAATACTCTTGGATCTATGCATTGGGAAGATTATTTACACAGCTATGTAGCACTAAATCAAAGATACGTATAACTAGAAAACAAAGTAGGCTAGTTATCCTACAGAATAGATGTAATGTCAGGAAGACTTGGAATAACTACAATTGGGCCAGTGTAGCTGGATCAGTCAGTGGAGGAGAATAAAGTGTGAGAAGGAGCCAACTTATAAAGAGTTTTAAATGGCCAACAGAGGCCTTTATATTTAATCCTGGCTGAATAGAGGATGGATTTAAGCTGAGAGACTTGAGACAGGGAAAGGAGTTAGACTATTGCAATAGTCCAGATGAAAGGTGATCAAGGACAGAACTGGAGTGGCAGCTGTGCAAGCAGAAGTAGAAACTACACAATCTGGCAATTTGCTGGGGTAAGATTGGGAAACTGAATCTAAGCCTTGGTGACCAGCAAAATGGTGGTGTCCTCAACAGTAATGTGGAAGTTCAGAAGAGAAGGAGAGAGGAGGGTGTGCCTGTGGGGAAGGAAGGGTGACTCTAATTTCTGTACAAAATTACTGTAGGATGTCTAAAGGACATTGTTGGATATATCCAAAAGGCAGCTGATGATGTGGGACTATAGCGTAAGAGAGAGTACAGACAGATATATAGATCTGGGAATTATCTGCACAGAAATGATAACAAATCTATGGGAGCTGAAAAGATCACCAGAAAAAAGAGAGTACATTGAAAAAGGAAGAGAACTCAGGGAGGAGCCTTGGGACACATCCATAGTTAGTAATGCAAACTGAGAGGGAGAAGTTGGACAGATAAGAGGAGAACCAGGGAAGTACAGTGTTAATTAAATCTAGATTGGAGAGAATATCCAGAAACTGAACAGTGTCAAATACTGCAGGTCAAGAACTAGGACTGAAAAAGGCCATTCGATTTGGTAATTAATAGGCCGATGACTTCACAGTTTCTCAATCTACTTAACTCCCTTGATGTAGTCCTCTATTCCACCTCAACTACATACACAGATGGATGGTCTTATCTCTAACCATGCCATCACCCTTAATTGTTCCACTTCCATGTTTACTAACTCCAAAAATCTTCTATCCAATCATGATCTATTATTTCATTTCCCCCTATAGCTTCCTGGTCTTATGATATGGTAGAACAGGGGTACTTAGCCTTTTTTATATCAAAGACCCTTCTGGCAATCTACTGAAGCCTATGGGACCTTCTCAGAATGTTTTTAAATGCATAAAATAACAGGATTACAAAGAAAACCTGTATTGAAATAAAGATATAATCCCCCCCCCATCCAAGTTCACAGACTCTCTGAAATCTATCCATAGTCTTCTTGAGGGTGCTATAGACCCCAGATGAAGAACCTCTATGGTAGTAGAGGGAAGAGTTAGGAGAAAAAGTAGGGTGAGGAATGAACTAATTTGGAAATAAGTGAATTTAAAAATTTTAAAGAAACAAACTGTATAGTCACTGTTTTAAGAATATAAATCCAGATGTGTAGTCTAAATCCTAGTTACATAGTCCATCCAAACCAATATTAGATATTCAGTGGTACTGAATCTTGGGAAATGTATATATTCCATAATATCTACCTCACTAGCTTAGGGATATAACCCCAAGTCATCAGTTATAGACCTAATTATCAAATTTACCTAAATGAATCATTATTTTAACCCTATTCCTCGGGGAAAAGCATGCCAGTAAGCTCTCATAAATTTTACAAAGGTGGCCAGAAAACTCAGAGTACAATCCTGGTGACAAATTATCTCTCCTTTGAGGACTAGCCTAATTATTGAAGAACATCACCAATACACTGGTCAGTAAAGATTAATTCTTAGCCAGTGGTTAAAATGATTGTGCTGGAAATATACAACTCCCACTTCTGTACTGACAATCAGTTTTTAGAACATCCATAAACACTAACTTAACTGTTGATGCTTTAAATGGGAGGTCCTTATACAACAGAACAGACATGTTGTAGATGAACTGAATCACATCAATGTTAACTTTTTCACCATATATGAAATAAAAAGATAGATGCAGCTAAATGGAAAGATGGCTCAAAGGACAAAGAGTTGGTGGAATTTGTTTTCCTTGAGACCAAAGGCAGTAAGAAACACCATTTCATGTAACATTTGGTCATCCTGCCTAAAGCAAAAAGACTACCAGCAAAGGTTTAGTGTAGCTTATCTGTTGTAAAGAAAAAGGAGGCTTCTAGGTCATATGACCAGTAAGATGAAGGACTAGACATTTTCTCCTGATTTTCCCCTACTCTCAAAACTCAACAAAACAAGAATTATAGGTAAGAGGTTGGTTCAGTAGTTTCAACTATCTGCAAAAGTCCCTTCTTCTACTTCCCCACCCCCCCCATCTGGAAAAGCAGCACAACTTGTGTTCCAAAGAATGAGAAGGTCAGGAAATCTATCCAGGGTCACACAGCTAGTATCTGGAAAAGACTTAAATATTAAAACCCTTAAAATAGTAAAAGATTTAAATATTAAGACCTGGCCTTCCTGACTCTAAGGTCAGAATTCAATTCTCTACCATAAATGGCCTCTCATACTACTAGGAAGCATTTCTAGAGGTACTTACTTAAGGTTGGTATCTTATTCACGTCGGTCTTACAAATCTTTTTTATTGAATATATCACCATTATTCTAGTCACTTAGTCTTCAAATACTCTTTTGTCATCAACTTCCAAATCCTTCCTGATCTTTTCTCAACTCAGTAAATAGCCAACAAACATTTAATAAATACCCACAAAGTTCCAGGAAAAGTATTTGAGATACAAAGAAAAGCCAGACAAGAGAGATATGAGATAATAGCTAGTACAGATAGATTATGTGGGGGCTTTAAGGATGGGGAAGACTGTGCATGTTTGTAGGCAATAGGAAAGCAGCCAGAAGACAGTGAGAGATTAAAGACAAATGAGAAGGTGAGGATGATGGAGGGAGCAATCTGTTGGAGGAGACAGGATGGAATGGATCACTTATGCAGGTAGAGAGATTGGCTTTGTCAAGAAGGGCCACCCCATCATTTGAAACAGTAGGAAAGGAAGAGATAATGGTAGAAGGCATCTGGGTGATATAAGGAGGAGGGTAGAAGGAGTTCCTGTTGACTGGATTCAATTTTTTCAGTAAAATAAAAGGTACAGGTCTCGCCTGGAGGGGAGAGGGCAGGGGAGGCATGGAAAGTCTGAAGAAGGATGAAAAGGGGAAGTCATTGTGGAGAGGGATAGTGAGTTAATTGAGGGTTGTAAAAAGGACTGTCTGGAAGCGGTAAGGGTCCAGCTGAGGTTATATAACATAAATTTGTAGTAGACTCAATCTGGGCCGTTTTGTGATTTTTGCCACTTGCTCTCTGGAGGGAGTGATCCAAGCAAGAGGCTTGGCAAGACACAATCAATCATATAAGGGGGCAAGGGTCTCAAGAGAAAAAGATGATGTAGCATTGAACTGATTTACCAAGGAGACAAGATAGAGAAAGGGGGGAGAGTGTAGCTAGCACACGGGTGATGGTCTGAGAACTGAGCAGGGCTAGGTATAAGACTTAGTTAGAAGAAGAGGTGGAATGCTAATATCAAGCATATAATCAGATGAAGGAATATCAGAGCTCATGAACATGAAAGTGGATCATTTGTGACTGATCAAGGATATGACCATCTTGGTGCCTGGCTATGGTAGGCTGGAGGAGTAGGTCAAGGATAATGAGTTGAGGAACTGGGAGGCTAAGGTGTTTAAGAGATTATCAATGTTTGTTGAAGTACCCTATTTTGAGGGCAGGAGTTGGGCAACAGAGAAAGATTGTAAGCCAGATACTAACCTCACTGAAGAAGGAAAGAGAATATCCTAGAGTTAAGTAACCAATAGTTACCAGGATTTTGATTGGGTGGTAGATGTGGATTGTATGAACCTCAAAGGATGGTGGTAGGGGGAGAATTTGCAAAAAGCACTGGAAAGGCAAGGTATATTCCAACTCAAAGTGTTACCAGTGCTAGAAAGGTTTTGAATACCACAGTATTTTATATTTGATCCTAATGGTAATGGGGGCCACTGGAGTTTATTGAAAAGGGGGTAACATGGACAAACCTGCACTTTAAAAAGATCAATTTGACAGCTAAGTGGAAGATAGAAAGAGGTATGTGGCAAGCTGACCAACCAACAGGGCTATTGCAAAAGTCCAGGTGTAAGTAAGACTAGTGCTTGTACTAAGGTGGTGATACTTGTTTCCTCCTTTGAATTCTCAACTGTCACCAGATTAAGCTTCCTAAACATGTCATTCCCCAGTTTAAAAACTTTCAAATATTCTTCAAGCACTTAGGGACAGTGTCTAACCTCTTCCTCACATTTAGGATCCTCCAGTCTAGTCTAACTTCCATTTCTAGACTTCTAACCCTATAGCAAATCTTAGAGTAAATAATAAAATATTATTTGAATTAATGGAATTCTCTACAGTGATCTAAGTTTATAATGCCAGAAAAGTTCACTAATAACTTTTCAAGAGTCTTTATACATTTCACAATTTCATCTTATATGTTCAGATTCTTTTATTTCAAAAATCTATTTCCGTAATATTTTGATCATCCCCTTAAAGTAAATGGGAGGAAGGGCAATACTGAAAATTGATTTAGTCATATTAAAAAAAAAAAACTTTTAAGGTTAGCATCTGAAATAAAGTGTGGGATCTCAGGAAAAGAAAATACATTGTGTTAAAATACAAGGTTTACTTTGAAAACTATGTATTCAGAAATATTTTCCCATTAATTTTTATCATAATTTCAAATATGTCTTCCTACAGAAACTCAATACCTTAAATTCAGGAGGCCTGACATTAACTAGAAGCATTCTGCTGTGGTAAATAGGAAGCCTAGGTGTGTTTCTTTCCTAATTTGTAAGAAAGGTTTATCAAACTGACAAATTTTGCGCACTCACTAACAAACATAAAAGTTTGCACACTCACTAAAAGGAAATACATAATAAACCACACAATTTCCCTTTCACTAAGAACAATATTAAAACCAATTAATTTTATAAGCTTCTAAAAGAATGCTCCATCAAATTCAGTCCTTTCCCTGAAACCTGCTAATTGCATATCAATTAGGGAAAGTATCATATCAGTGTTAAGAAAGTCAGAGAAGGCTTTATGGAGCAGGTAGCATTTGAACTAAACTTTAAAGGACAGGAATTCAACAGAAGGAAAAGGATAACAATTGTTGCATAGAGAACTAAGGGAGAGGTGAGAATAACAATAATAACAATAAAATAATAGCTAACATCTACGCAGCCCTTACGCTGGGACGAGGCTCCTGGCTAAGTTGATCCTCACAACAACATAGAAATATAGGTGCTATTATTATCATCCCTATTTTACAGTTGAGGAAACAGATTAAATCATCTGTCTAGGATCACATAGGTAGTATCTAAGACTCAAGTCTCCCGACTTCATGCCCAGAGAGTGATGTCACCTAGCTGTCTCCTGCAAGAAATGCAAAAGGACCAAAGCAGGTAAATGTAGGTTGTGTTAGGGGATAAAGATGAATCCAATTAAATCTAAGATGTAGAGTGCATACATGGGCGTAATATGAGATAAGATTGGAAAGACAGAGCAGCATATAGTTACAATAAGCTCTAAAAACATCCACAACCTAAAAATAAAAGGTTGTATCACAAACTAGAGAATAAAGAAAAATTTCCTAACTATGACTAGGAGGAGTGTTCTGGAAAAATAGATAGAAATCATTAATAAAAGATAAATGATAAATTTTGATTATGTAAATTTAAAATCTTTGTATGAACAAAATCAATTTGGCTTGAAAAATACTACTGTCCAACGCCAGAGGGATGAGGGTGGGAACTGGGATTTGCATCTCTGATAAAGGCCTAATAGTGAAGAAATTATTGGAATATATATTCCTACACACACTTGTATATAGATATAAACATAGATATATAAATATATAGATAGATTTAAATATAGATAATGTATACTTACACACATTCCCACATAAAAAATATAGGAACCTGCTACAAAGATATAAAGTCAAAAGCTATTTCCCAAAAAATAAGTCATCTTAAGGAGGTGAATAAACAGGTTTTTTTTTCCTAAAATGCAAACTATCAACAATTCCACAAATGATCCCAATCACTAATCTAAGAGAAACACAAGTTAAAATAACTTAGTTTTTACTTAATATTTGTAAGACTGGCAAAGATACCAACTTAAGAGACAAAAATGATAAATGTGGTGAGACTACAGGACCACTGTCAGATATACGAATTAGGCTAAATTTTTGGAAAACTATTTGCAAAGTACTAGTAAAGTCACTAAACTGTTCATTCTTTGACCCAGTGATAACATTGCTGCATATCATACCCCAATGAGATCAGGGAGGGAAAGGTGCTATCCACGCCAAAATATTCAGTTACTCAACAAGCAGTGCTAGGCACTGTGCTCACAGCATCACTTTTTGTGGTAACAAGAAATAGTGTAAGTGTTCATAAATAGAGAATAGTTGAAAAATTAGGACATGTAAATGTTACACAATAATGCTGAATCTAAGAAAAATGAGTATCAAGAATTTAAATAAACCTTGTGTAAATTGATACTGAGAGAAATGGAACCGAAAACATTTTACACAGCAACCTTAGTAAGAAAAGGGAAAACACTGAAAAATATCAGAATTAAGTGAAATAAATTTACTCTTCCCTCTCCTCTCAGCAGAGAAGTGGTGGACTATAGGAGCAATTATGGCTGATAATATCAGATATGGTCAATATGTGATTTGTTTTAACTATACTTATTTGTTAGAAGAGGCATGCCCTTGGGAAATGACAGGTACATGAAAATAAATAAAATAAAGCAATACAAATTAATGAATGAATGAAATAGGGAATGGAGGAAAGAGCAGCTATCTTTATTCCTTTGCTGTGAGGTCATTATCAGAGATGTGAAACTCTCCTCCCACCCCCAACTCCACAGATAGCATCATTAGTAAAGTCAAACTGATTTTGTTCAAAGTCTTTTAAGTTTACACAAATAAAACAATAAAGCATTTTAATTAAAACAAAGAAAAGAAAGACAGAGAAAAGATATTAAATATTAGGCAAAAGGAGTTTGAACTTTACTGAGGAGGAACGAGACAGGTTGTCTATTCAGAGAGCTATCCCTTTTCAAAATAATGTAAGTACACATCTGAACATGCCTAGAATATATTCTCTCCTCACTCTGCTTTGTAATTCTCTAGTTTCCTTCAAAACTTAGTTCAAACACCACCTTCTGTGTGAGACTGTTCTTGATTTCCCAGTTACTAGAGTCCTCTCCCCCCAAAATTACATTATGTATACACTTATTTACATACTTGTCCCTCTCAATAGAAGTTAAGCTCCTTGATGGTAAGGATCATCATTTTTGTCTTTTCATCTCCTGCACCCAGCACAGTACCTGACACATAGTATAGTACCTATTCCTTTTTTTTCCTCTAACAATTATTTTATTATTTAACACTTTAGTTTTCAACATTGATTTCCACAGGATTTTGAGTTACAAATTTTCTCCCCATTTCCACCTTCCCCTGCCCACTCCAAGATGGCATATATTCTGATTGCCCCATTCCCCAGTCAGGCCTCGCTTCTATCACCCCATTCCCACCCCCATCCCCTTTCCCCTTACTTTCTTGTAGGGCAGGATAGATTTCTTTGCCCCATTGCATGTATATCTTATTTCTCAGTTGCATGCAAAAACAACCTTTTCTTTTGAGCATCTGCTTTTAAGGCTGAGTTCCAAACTCTCTCCCCTCTTCCCTTCCCACCAACCCTCCCTAACAAGGCAAGCAATTCAACATAGGTCACATCTCATGTTGTAAAAGACTAACTACATTTCCCTCCATCCTATCCTGTCCTCCTTTATTCAATTTTCTTCCTTGACCCTAACCCTTTTCAAAAGTGTTTGCTTTTGATTACCTCCTCCCCCATCTGCCCTCCCTTCTATCATCCCCCATTTTAATCTGCTTCCCCCTACTTTCCTGTGGGGTAAGATACCCAATTGAGTGTGTATGTTATTCCCTCCTCAAATCAAATCCAATGAGAGCAAGATTCACTCATTCCCCCTCACCTGCCCCCTCTTCCCTCCCAACAGAACTGCTTTTTCTTGCCACTTTTTTGTGAGATAATTTACCCCATTCTATCTCTCCCTTTCTCCCTTTCTCAATATATTCCCTCTCATCCCTTAATTTGATTTTTTTTTTAGGTATCATCCCTTCACATTCAACTCACCCTCTGCCCTCTGTCTGTATATATGTATATTCCCCTTCAACTACCCTAACATTGAGAAAGGTCTCATGAATTACACACATCTTTCCATGTAGGAATGTAAACAAAACAGTTGAACTTTAGTAAGTCCCTTACGATTTCTCTTTCTTGTTTACCTTCTCATGCTTCTCTTGATTCTTGTGTTTGAAAGTCAAATTTCCTATTCAGCTCTGGTCTTTTCACTGAGAAAGCTTGAAAGTCCTCTATTTTACTGAAAGTCCATATTTTGCCTTGGAGCACTAATCCTAGCTCCTTTGACCTATAGAATATCATATTCCAAGCCCTTTGATCCCTTAATGTAGAAGCTGCTAGATCTTATATTATCCTGACTGTATTTCCACAATACTCAAATTGTTTCTTTCTGGCTGCTTGCAATATTTTCTCCTTGACCCGGAAACTCTGAAATTTGGCTACAATATTCCTAGGAATTTTCTTTTTGGGATCTTTTTCAAGAGGTGATCAGTGGATTCTTTAGGTTTCTATTTTACCCTCTGGCTCTAGAATATCAGGGCAGTTCTCCTTGATAATTTCTTGAAAGATGATATCTAGGCTCTTTGTTTGATCATGGTTTTCAGGTAGTCCAATGATTTTTAAATTCTCTCTCCTAGATCTGTCCTCCAAGTCAGTGGTTTTTCCAATGAGATATTTCACAATGTCTTCCATTTTTTCATTCCTTTGGTTCTGTTTTATAGTATCTTGATTTCTCATAAATTCACTAGCTTCCACTTGCTCCAATCTAATTTTTAAGGTGGTATTTTCTTCAGTGGTCTTTTGGCCTTCTTTTTCCATTTGGCTAATTCTGCCTTTCAAGGCATTCTTCTCCTCATTGGCTTTTTGGAGCTCTTTTGACATTTGGGTTAGTCTATTTTTTTTAGGTGTTATTTTCTTCAGTATTTTTTTTGGGTCTCCTTTAGCAAGTCATTGACTTGTTTTTCATGGTTTTCTTATATCACTCTCATTTCTTGTCCCAATTTTTCCTCTACTTCCCTTACTTGCTTTTCCAAATCCTTTTTGAGCTCTTCCATGGCCTGAGACCAATTCATGTTTTTCTTGGAGGCTTTTGTTGTAGGCTCTTTGACTTTGTTGACTTCTTCTGGCTGTATGTTTTGATCTTGTCACCAAAAAAAGATTCTGGAGTCTGAGTCCTTTTTAGCTGCCTGACCATGTTCCCAGCCAACTACTTGACCTTTGAGCTTTTTGTCAGGGTATGACTGCTTATAGAGTAGAGAGTGCTTTGTCCCAAGCTTTAGAGGCTGTGCTGCTATTTTCAGAACTACTTCTACTCCACTGCCAGCACAAGCTTGGCCACATCAGTGCTCCTCCGCCCCTGAGAACCACCAACTAGGATTGTGACCCAGATCCAAGCAGGGCAAAGCAAGCCCTGCACTCCCACTCGGGTCTGCCACTTGATCCCTCCCACCGTGTGAGCTAGGGACTCCAGAAGCAGCTGACACTGGAGCTCTGGAAGCCACTACCACATCACCTCCGCAACCCCCCGGGGCTGGGGCCAGACTGCTCTCTAACCCAATCTAGCAGATTTCCCACTAATCTGCTCCATGGTCTTTAGCATTTGAGGGTTGAGAAGTCTGGTAACTGCCACAGCTCAATGATTCATGGTCCTAAGGCCTGCTCCGGGCTGACTTCTGGTCTGGTCTGTCCTGGAGCAGCCCACACTGGGCTGCGCTCCGCTCCCAGCACCATGCAGTAGATCCTTCCCAGTGACCATCTGGGCTGTCCTGAGCCGGAGAACTGCTTCCCTCTGCTATTTCGTGGGTTCTGCAGCTCTAGAATTTGTTCAGAGCCGTTTTTTATGGGTGTTTGAAGGGAGAGCTTTGGGGGAGAGCTTAAGCAAGTCCTTGCTTTCCAGCCGCCATCTTGGCTCCGCCCCCGTACCTATTCCTTTTTGACTCACTGAATAGCTACTAACTGCCTAAAAAGCTATAAATGATAAAGCTCCCTATTTCATATGCTGCCATTTTATCTTAAAATGTCTACCACACAGGTATATAAATATGTTAACTGAATCAATATATTAATTGAAGAAAATAAAATAAGGGAAACTGTTAAATGTTCCAAGTCAAACTGAAAGGTCTTCACATTCCCTCTTTTTGAAAACTCACTTCCCACACCAGCATATCTACTGCTTTGAAAAATATTACTCTATTAATGCTAGACATAGCTTGTTTCTCCATGCTCTGAAAAAGTTTTACTAAGGGGGAGAATAAGGGATTGGTCAACGAAGTGGAGTTAATCAAAAAGCAGAATGAGTAAAGGGACATAGAAGAAAAGCTGAGAAGTGCTTCAGTTTTTGGAATTCTGCACTTCTGCTATTGGATTTGCTATCTGCTGAATGAACCCTAGCAAAAGGGAACAGGAAATTTTCTTAAATGTATAATTTAACAACCATATGTTCATTGAAAGAAATTCTGAATTATAAGAACCTTACATGTCTGCCCCCTCCCTCAATCCACACGTGGCTCAGTAGTTAATCCATTTCAGAATTACCAAGAAAGTGATAGGTGATAGAAAGGAAGAAAAAAGGGCGGGGGGGGGGGGAGGGCAGGCAATAAAAAGCACAGCAGAACTCAGGCTTGAAATTTCTCTATGTGTTATTACTAGCTACAGTAATAGCTGAGTATTTATATATTGCTATAAGGTTTTTCAAAGTGCTTTACAAGTATTACCTCATTTTATCCTCACAAAAACCTTGGGAGGTTAAGTGCTAGTTATATAGTCTGAGGCAGGATATGAATTCAGGTCTTCCTGACTCCAGGTCCAAGGCTCTGTTCATGATGACACCTAACTGCAAGATATTTATAGATAAGAAATTTTATTGCACCTTTTTATGGCTCCAAACATCACCAGGAAGTTTTAGGCCTAAACATCAACCAATAATGACTCCAAGTCAAAGGCTCTATTCACTATGACACCTGATTTCAAGATATTTATAGATAAGAGATTTTACTGCACTTCTTTTATGGCTCCATCTATCACTAGGAAGTTTTGGGCTTAAGTATCAACCAATAACAAGCAAAATATTGAGTACAGGAAACTGTACTAAACAGCATGGGGAGATATAAGAAACAGAAAATGTAGGCCCTACACCAGAACTATTTGTAATATAATTAAAAAAATCTAAAAAAACATGAGATAGTTTCTCGTGGTTACTACAATGAGGTAAAAATTACATAATTGGTCAGAATTTTATGAAGACTCATAATGGTGAAATGAACCCAATCTTGTCAGTAATACATAGACAAAGTGAAAAAGAACTATGCTCTTGCCCTTCTATGGATCCTATGGTAGTCCGAAGGGAACTGGCCCAACCCTCCAACCCTCACCCTGGCTCTATGGAAGATAAATGCAGGACTCTCAAGAGGGAGTACATTCCAGGTATGAAATGAAGCCTGGATGCTAGCGTTCTTTTGAAGAACAGCCCCCAAAAAGTTAAAAGTTAAAATAGAATTGTATACTGAAGACAGGTCCTGAAGGGCTCACAACTTGGTGAAGTGGGTGCTATTATTATGCTCATTTTACAGATGAAGAAAATGAGGCTGAGATCATGTAATCTGCCACTGGAGTTTACCAAACAAGGGAATGACATGGTCTGGACTACAATTTAGGAGTATCACTCTCCTAAAAGTGAAGGATATTGCAACAGTCCAGGGGAGACTTGAGTCCAGGAAATCCAAGTCTTCACATGCAAAGGAGAGTCTGTACAATTTTCTTATGAGTCTGTTTTTCCAGTAGTTGTAAACGATTTGTACTGATCTATTCAGATATTATCCTTCTGGATCAAACCACAGATAGCCAAGCTAATAGGTAAAGTCTTTAAGAGAGTAACAGAGAAGTTATCATACTCATAGGAGGTTGAAACCAGTAAACATGAACCTTCTCTTTTTTTAAAACACCCTGCTGTAAACAAAAGAACTAACCAGTCAGAAAATCAAATACTGCCCACTTTTTAATATGGTTACAAATCGAGATTTAATCTGACATTTTAATTGCTAAGAACATCACTCATCTGGGCAACATTAAGAACTATCCTGCTTGCTTCCATCTTAAACAGTCATTGGTAAGGTTTTCCTAAATTTTTCCAAAAACTGCAAATTCAAAAAATATGGAAGAATTATTTTGCAAAACTAATGCTAGTCATAGAAGCCTAAAAGCCATCATGAAGCCCACACAACTATTTCTGTGACCATAATTATGTTATTTAAGCAGAAATTTAAATCAATTCATATATCAAACACTTTATTTAATGCCATACACCACAATATACACTAGAGAAAGATGGTGATACATAAGACAAAGGCCCTTTCTCAAAAAACTTAACATCTAATTAGAAAGAAAACTGGTATTAAACAAGAAAACTGGTAATTAAACAAGAGAATGTGTTAAAGTACATGGAAGAGATCCAGATAAAACGCTATGAGAAATCTGAGAAATTATTTTCAATTAAGTGACTGAGGAAAGACTTAATGAAAGCAGTGGTATTTGAGTTGGGCCTTGAAGGATGGAAGTGAGATTTCAACAGGTATTTATTGGAAAGGAGGAAAAAGGAAGGAATGGTTTGTTTTAAGAATTTGGGACACTAGAAAAGGGAAAGGGGCCAGGCACAAACAGCATTAAATCACATAAGTTATCCCTGGAAAAATAGATTGGTGCTCAAATTGTGGAGTGCCCATGATTGCCAGGATGAAAAGTTTTAAGTTATTTGTTCAATAAGAAAGGCCATCAATATTTTTTTCTTTAGTAGTAGAGGAACATTATTATCAGAATGACCAATTAGGAAAATTAATCATACAGCAAGGTAATTGAAAATGAATGAAGTAAAAACAGAGAAAAATTAGGAGGCTATTAAAGAATAATAGCAGTATGAAGAAATGTGGACTTAAAAAAGGGTGGTTACAATGGGAATGGAAAGGAAATGACATGTCAGAGATCATAGCAACTACAAAAGAGACGGGTACAGTGGGGAAAAATACTGAATGTGGAATTGAAGGTGCTGGATTTAAATCCTGGGTTCCACCACTTACTACTTGAGTGACCTTGATGAAGTTGTCAAAAGTCAAATCAACAAGAATTTATTAAGTGCCTACTATATGCCACGCCCTGTGGATACAAAAAAGTAAAGGCAAAAGATGGTCTCCACTCTTCAGGACTTCAGTATGAGGGATTCAGTCTGAACAAGGAGTTACCCTTTAACTCTTTGGGCCTTAGTTTCTAGATATATAGAACCAAGGTATTGGACAAGAAGGCCTCTAAGGTCTCTCGAAGCTCTAAATGTATGATCCTAAAATCACTGGTAGTGAAAAGCATAGTAAAGTAGAAAGAGCACTGGATTTGCAATCAGCGAGCAAGGTTCAAATCCCACTTCTTTTACTTACTACCTATATAACCATGGGCAGTTTTTTCATCTGTAAAATAAGAGGGGAGGTCTAAATGGCCTTTGAGGTCCCTTCCAGCTCCAAATTTCTGATTCTCTAGTCACAAAACTAACCCATGATCAAGGATAAAGAATAATCCAAATCAAATGAAATATTTAATAAGTAACTCTAATTAAAAAATCACAACAGCAAAAGCTGTATATGAACACATATAACCCAAGGAAAACATTTCCTTAAGCACCAGAATCTTCCTCCAATCCCTTATCACATTATGGAGGTAACTAGGGGTTCTCCCAGATGAATGGAGCTCTGCCAATTAATGGAAAATTGGGAAAGTTTCAAGTAAGGCTCTCTCTCAGTCAGATAAAAGCTAAGTATAAGACTTATGCATGAAGTCTTTTTTGTTAACACCTGTCAATCCTTCCCAAATTACCACTCATTTAGCCAATTTGCGTGTCTATGTGTTTATTGACTTTACATTAAATTGTATTTAGTTTTACATTTTACATGAGGCAGCTGGTGGTGGTACCATGGCTAGAGCACTAAGCCTAGAACTAGAGAGACCTGAGTTCAAATTCACTCTCAGAAACTTACCAACTTGTGTACTGGGCAAGTTACTAAACCTCTGTTTCAATTTAAAATAAGGATAGTAATAGCACCTATCTCACATAATATAAGGATCAAATAAGATATTCATAAAAAGTACTTGGCATAGTGCCTGGCACATAGTATATGCTATATAAATGCTTACTACTTTCCCAATCCCTTCCTCCACTTCCTTTTACATATACTTACTGTCTCCCACACTGGAATGTGGGAGTAGGGATTACCTAGAGTAGGGATTATTTCATAATTCATACTTGTAGTCCCAATGCCGAACATAGTGCCTAGTACACAGTAGGCACTTAATACTTGTTGCTTGATTGATACATTATTTACCAAGAGTTTAGACAAGTGATTAATTTTCTGACCACTTTATGAGACTATCTACAAAATTCTGAAGTGATTGCTATCTACATCTTCCCTAGATAGAGTGCCCATGCATCAATGAAATCACAGATTTTTAAGTATTAAAGTAAACAGCATCCTGTATAAGTACTATAAATTCCATCACTGGACAAATCTTCAAGATACAATACAACATAACACAAAGCATGCATGGCAACTAGTCAAAAGCAAATCTATTGGAGGACTCCCCTTTGGACCTCACATTTCTCACAGCTTGCATTTAATTTGTATTACAGTTATGTGTATATTTAGACATATGTTATGCAAGTACTGAAGCAGTGTAAAGAGTATCACCCAAAAGCTATGTGAACATGAAAGGAAGTAGGTAGTGATCGATAATCCATGAACACCTACACGCTCCACTTCTATCTATGAACTATCAAAAGATCCAGAGTAAGGTGCCCTCCACCCCCAAGGACAATCACAAGTTAAAGGATGAAAATTCATGGATAAGTTGAGATCTGGAACATTGGTGGGAGTACTCACATGAATGAAATCATATATCTGCCCAAGTACTGTTATGTAGCACTGCTGCTGCGCTGACAGCTAGTCCTCTAAAATCATAGACTATGCCTTATCTAAACTTTTCCCAATATTCTCCAGCTCTTAAGTCCACATACTGCAAGCAACTGACAATAAATGTTTGATGAATTTCTATAATAAAATGTCGAGTATAGCATATTTTTACAGCAACAAAACAAAGTATATTCATAATAATAGCTAGCATTCATAGAATGTTTTAAGAGTTGCAAAGCACTCTACAAATGTCTCTTTTGAGCCACACAACAACAACACTAAGAAGGAGGTGCTATTATTATTCCTATTTCACAGATGACAAAACTCATCTGTAAATGAGGTAGACAGAGGATATATAACCTGCTCAAGGTTACACAGCAAATAAGGGTCTGAGACTAGATTTTAACTACAAGTTGTTATTTGTGGTTTTAAGCACAAAAAAGTTAAATTCTGTGAAAAGTCTAAATATTATTGTCAATAGCAACATTTGATATAAGAGCTGTTTTGTTTTCCCTTCCAATGGGGTAGAGTTATTAAGATATCAAAAATATCTTTTCATCTCAAAGGAGGTCTCACAAACTGACCAATTTGGAGGCATGAACAACAGTAGCATAAAAAGCTAAAATTCCAGCTCATTTGTCTCTTTTACTAAATCAACTATAGCTATACTTCAAAATATGGCTTATTTCAGATACTTCAGATATTTCAGACTTATACAAACAAAATAACACTTGACCAATAAATATTTGAGCACTTACATCAACTGTAAAGAAAGCATTTTGTAAACCTTAAAATGCTTATGTATAAATGCAGGCTATTATTACAAGTTCATGTTTTTGTTTTTAGAGTAAGAATTTCACCAAATGTTAGTCTTATTAAAATACTCACAAGTGAACTCATTTCTTGAAACAACTATTTACCATGTGAATTTTTAGAAAGTTCCTATCATTCTACAAAATTACTAGCTACCTTAAAAACATTTAATGTCGCTACAATCTGAAACATAGCTAAAAATTTAATACAATTTTGATAATATTTAGAAAAATGGCCCCCAAATAACCTATTTTTTACATCACTCAGTGAGGACTGAAAAAGCTCTGTAGGGAATAGATAATGTTCCAAAGACTAATTTCTCATCCAGAGACTCAGCATCATTTAAATATTGGCTTTTCAAATTATATATATTCATGACAAAAATTGTTCTTTGCAAACTCAGTTTTGTACTGTTAATTTTCATTTGTATGTATTCTTGGGTTAAGACTACTAAAGATATAAAACTGACAACTTAAATCCACAGTGATCTAGCATACTAGTCATACAGTATGAAAAACATTTCATATTTTTTGATAAGAAATGGTCAACATTGTATTTGGACAGGGAAAAGTTTTTAATTGTAAAAGAGGGTTGGGATTTAGGGTTATTATTCCTACCACACAAATTTGGGACAGATGTACCTGCTATCCTAAAACCATAAAATTTGATCTTAAAACTGCACTCTGTACTGGGTAATCAGAAATATAACTTTTTGTCATGGCTTTATAAATAGAATTTAATTCTGCCCTAAAAATCAGAATGGGCAAAGACAAAAAAGGACCAAAAGAATCCTGCTTTAGAGTGCTGAGCATTACAGCATATTTTCCTAATTAATTTTAAGAATAATCCACTTAAACTCTTCTAAAGTCTTCTAAAGTAGCTTAAAATCAAAATATCCTAAGTCATGTGTACCAATTATTTCACTGCACAGATTTTTTAACTAAATCTTTCTGGTTCTGCCACACGGTAAGCCTAGTAAGATTCAAAGCGTCATTTTAAACACTTAGAAAAATGTTTAGAATGCTAGGATATTACACTTCTTCTAAAGTTTTCTTCTCTAACCCCAAGCCCCGTATCTCTTTAAACTCAAAATTCAACTGGACAGAAAATAGTATGACTTGAAAAAGCAATTAAATTAATATTGCTTACCCTATACGATTTCAGTATCATCCCTAAAAATAGATTCTCCTGGGATTGCTAATTTAATTTTCAGGTGATTATTGGGAATATTACAATCTACCTATACGTATTGGTTGATGAAAGGAAGCATAAACTTTTCTTTCTTCTCAATTCAACAAGTACTTACTGAATAGGTGTCATTAAAAGAACAGTATTTGGGAAGGAAAAAGAAAACACCACTATAATAATTCAAAAATCTGAATCACCTACGATTGCTAGGCACTGCTTCCTTAAATTATCCAAAAATTACAAGTCTCCTTCCCTGCCTCACTCATGCTCAAGCTTTTGACGTCTGACTATTGTACATATTTCAGTTCAAACTGTGGTTTCCGAGGAAGTCCTGAAGTTTGGGTTTGCACTCTTTTAAAGTTATCGTTCCAATAACCGATGCAGTTTTTTAAGTAGCAGCATCAAACACTAATTCGACACTTAACCCATTTCAAAGCTCCTCCCCAGCACCCCGAACTTAATAGTTTGCTGAAGCCCCGGGCTCCTGCCCCTTCCCACCTGGGGCCGGAGGAGCCCCCATCCTGTTCTCCCCGCATCCAACCTCCAAACTTTGTGCCTTCCCTAAGCAGGGGGAGCACGCCCACAAGGGTCCCCACATCCACGGCCCCGAACTCCCCCCAGAGGGTCTCAGTTTGGGGGCAAGTGCAGGGGGGTAGTGGGGTGCGGGGGGCCTCCCCCCTCCTGCCCTGTTCCGGACTCACTGGTTGGTCGGGGGCGCGTTGAGAGGGATGGCCACCTCCTCCTCCTCGTACTCGGGTCCGTCCAGGGAGTCGCCTTCGTCCACAGTCCCCGGTCCCCCGCCTAGGAGGGCGGGCAGCTGCTGCGGCGGTGGCGGCGGCAGAGGCGGGAAGCCCCCCGGACCGGGGGCGTCGGCGGGCACCGGGACGCCCTTGGAGGGGGCGGCGTCCCCCAAGGGGCCAGCCGCGGCGGCAGGAGCACCTCCCGCCCCAGGCCCGGCTCCCAGAGCCGAGCACAAAGCGGGGCCCCCGACCCCAGGCGCCGGGCCCGGGCAGGAGGCGGCTGGACAGGGCAGGGCCGCCGGGGTCCTGACCCGGCACACAGCCGCGCAGGGGCCGGAGTCGGCGGCCGGGGCCGAGCCGCCTCCGCTGCCTCCCGCCCCTGCGGTCGCTGGACCGCCCTCCTCACTCCCGGCCGCCTCGGCCGCCATCATGTTGGAGCCCGCTCGGCCCTGCCCTGCCCGGCCCTGCCCGTCCGGGAGCCCCGGGGGCCACAGGGCCCCGGCTCCTGGCCCCCCCTCCCCGGCGGGGCCCCCCTCAGCTCCCCAGGCCGCGGAGGAAACAACAACAAAAGGACGGAGTCCGCCCGCCCTCCGGCCCGAGGAGCCCCTGGGGCTGCAGCCCGGGCGCCCCGGAGCGGCCCTGACTGGCTACGGAAAGAGAGGTGGGGAAAAAAAAACCCCGACCGCGACCCCGGCCCCAGCCGAGGCGCGCACACGCCCCCCGAAGGCAGACCTTACACACGCGCGCGCACGCGCGGACACACACTCACACAGACACACACGCACACAAAAGACACACACCCCCGAAAGAAAACTTCCCGGCTCTGTAACTAACTAACGAGTACGGGAAGAAGGGGAAGTGAGCTGGAGCCACCGCCGCTGCTCCCGCCGCCACCTCTACCACTGCGGCCGCCTCTTCACCGCCCCAGTTCTGGCCATCCCCACCGCAGCAGCCGCCGCCGCTGCCGCTGGCGCTGCAGCCGCTGCCGCCGCGGCTTCATCCTCCACGGGGCTGGAGGAGGGAGGGCTGGGGAGGAGAAGAGGGAGGGAGGGATTGGGGGCGGGAGAGAGAGCGAAGCAGAATCCCGAGTCGCGATTTCCGACCTGGATCTCGCAGTTAGAGGAACTACAAGAGAGAGGAGAAAGGGAGACAGGGAGGGGAAACCGGAGGGAGAAAGGAAGAGAAGGGGGGAGAAGGGGGGGAGGAAAAAAAAAAAAGAAAAGAAAGACAGAGTGAAGCTTCTGCGCAGGCGCACCCTGGGAAAGCTTTGGGCGCGGGGAGAGTCCGAGAGTGGAGCTGATGGGAGGAGGAAAAGGAAGGGGCGGGGGAGGAGAGGGAAGGAAGAGGTGGGCGCGCGCGCGTTCGCGGCTCAGCCCCCACTCCTGCCAGCCGGGCGCGTGGCGGGCGGCCACTCTGAATTGTTTGCCTCGTTCGCTGCGGCGGCGGCGGCGGCGGTGCGCGCGCCTCCTGAGGCATTGTTCAAATGCTCCCGCGGCCCGCGAGTCGCTTTGTTCCCAGACTTCCCCTGTGCACCGCGGCCAACCCAGCCGCCCGGTCCCATCCTGGCTGCTGGCTGTAAGGGGCGGGGACCAGGGAGGATGCGCGGGGCCCGGAGCGCTGGCGGGGATAGACAGCTTGGGAATGGGGAGCCCAAGGTGGGTTCCCGGGAGCGCACAGACAGCGGGGCGGGCGTGACAAGAGTCACACCCAGGGGTCTCCGGGCAGCACTTGGAGGAAGGAGGATACTGTTAAATGGGTTAAGAAAGACATTTCCCTAGAGCTCCTAAAGACTCCCAAGAACCAGAAGCCAATAAGGAAGGGATTATAAGTCATTCAGTAAATAAACATTTATTAGGCACCTACTTTATGCCAGGCACCGTGCTAAGAGCTAGTGATGCAAAAAAAAAAAAAAAGTAAAGGCAGCCCCTGCTGTCATGGAAGTCACTGTTGAAAGGTGGAAACAATATGCAAATAACTGTACAAATGGGGAAGCCTCTCTTGAATTAAAGAGGATAGGGGGAAGCTTCCTGCAGGAGGTGGATTTTTAGCTGGGACTTCAAGGAAACCAGGAGGTGGAAAGTGTGCTCTTGGAGTAGGGTCTTAAAGGATCAAAAGGGCGCGGTAGAAAGAACACTAGAGATATAACGCCGGTTGCCTTTGTGACAAGGGCAGTAAAACCACTTAATCTTTTCCGGGCCTCGGTTATCCAATCTGTAAAATGTAGGATTCGTGCTACATTATCTCCCAAATGCCCTTCCAACTCTAAATTACTATGATCTTAAATTGCTAAAAATCAACCAGTTATGTCCCATGCCTGGAATTCTCTCATCTCCGTTCCCTGGCTTCCTTCAAGTCTCAGCCAAACTCACCCCTTAAACAAAAAGGCTTTTCCTATCTCCTTACCCTTTTAATGCCAGTTCTCACCTCTGTTGATTATCTCTAGTTAATCCTGTATATATCTTGTTTGTACGTGGCTATTTGTAAATTGTCTCCCCAATTAGGCTGAGCTCCTGGAGAGCAGGCTAGATTTTGTTTTAGTTTACTTTCCCCCCTTGGTTGTATCCCACACAGTACCTGGCACATAGTATCAACTTAATACATGCTCATCGGCTGGTGCATTGACAGTGCTCTTCTCTCGAAGTCTATAGCGCTCAATTTCTTTGTGCCTTTTCTGATCAGATTAAGGAAGACATGTAACAACGGTAGTCGGGTGGGGGAATAAAACATCAACAGCACTGGCAAAACACTAAAATCAAGAACTGTTTGTCTTAACCCCTGCCCTAAAGAGTGCTATGCATGTACCATTCTATTGTATGTGCCAGGACAGACAAATAGAAGACTGAACATCAGCAACCTCTGCAAGCTGAAACAGGCCAGAAAAACTAATAGTGAAAGATATCTTTGCATACCACCACCAAAGTTCTCCCATGCCTCATCCTGGCATGGAGAGGGTCTTGAACACTATGCCAAGTATCACAAGTTCTAGCAGGTCTTACCAAGCTGGAAAGGCTTAGAGTAGGGGCCCAGCAATTGACTGCGTATGTATTGTGCAAGGACTAGCCTAGCTAATTTTGAAGAAGTTCATCACCTGGTTGGAGGGAGGCAAATGAATTTTTCTACCACAGTCACTAGCGGTATAAGGGGGTTGTGACATTGCTTAGTTGAGGGAAAATTACTGATCCTTAAAGTTTTTTTGCATAACTTTTCTTCCAAATTTTCCGATAAATTCTTGCAAGAAACTTTTAGTCTCTTTGTATAGCGAAGGATATTTTTCCGTTAGCGGTAAAGGCTAAAAAATATTAACTCATTGGTAGGAAGGGGTGTGAGCAAGGGCAAAATAGGCCTTTTGGTAGGGAGGAGGATTACTTAAGCCATCTTCTAGGCTCTGAGAACTAATTGTTAAATTTTCAGTGTGAGCATTGACACTTCAGAAATCATCAAATGCTACATATGGGGCTTGACTTATTATTTTGTTAATTTCATAGACGTAAGAAAATGATAACTATGCAGATTAAACTTAAGAGTGCTTTTTAACCCTCCATTTTTTGAGAACCAGTTGTTAAACATTACTAGAAAATCTTTATACATCCATCTGAAATTACACCAGCATTTGATTCATGCAAGTGGTTTAAGCTTTATCCTCTACATACCTTTCTCCCCTTTTTAATGAAAATACCTTTGAGAAAGGTAACATTAAATCCCTAACAATTTAGTATGAATTTTTTTTAGATAAATTTCCTCTTTGAATGGAGTAACTGGCAAAAGAGTACTGACACCCTGGGCAAAAATGGGGAAAGGACCTGAAGGACAGAAGGACACAGAAAGGGATGGTAGGAGGCACTGAAGGAAAGGCTACTCATTTCATTAATTTGCCTACAACACATTTTGTACAAAATAAATCTGGGGCTACTGAGCCAGGTACCACTGGGGGTGGGAGAGGAGAGAATTAAGTGTGAGCTATTGAAAGGTTATTTGGGAATTCTTGAGGGATATTGACATTCAAATCAGTAAGGGTTGACTGAACAAAAGGATCCCAAACAGGCAAGTTTGGCCAAGTACTCTCACAGTAAGGTACTGAAGGGAGCACATTAGGAAGTACTGAGCTGCTGCTTGTAGCTGTGGACCACCTTTGGATGCAGGATTTGAGAATAGTGATCAGAGGGGTGAAGCATCTCTGTGACACTTGGAAGGGTAATGAAATAACACTTTTCACAGCACAAACATGTCCCATCACCCTCAACGTCATAGGGTAGAATCAGATTTTTTTCCTCCTTGAAGTTCTAGCAATTATAAATAAGGAACCATAATCTAACACTGCTGCCTTATATTTTTCTCTAGATGTTTTCAGATACATTGCCACGCTGTAAGTAGAAAAGGTTGTCCTATTTTTTTTTACCTCCTACATAATACCTAACACACTTCTGCTGAAGTAACGTGAAACTCAAATAGAAGTGCAGACCTCTAATTTGTACATAAAGATCCCTGAAGGCCACATGTTGACATAGTTTAAAATACAATATTATCTATAATTTATTGTATTTTTGTTTATTTTTTAAAATATTTGCCAATTACATTTTAATTTGGTTCTGCTGCCTTCAGTGAGCTGTTTGTTTTGACACTTCTTCTAGTAGTGACTACCAGCCCAGATTTAAATTCCTAATATATATTTGTCCCTCAACTGTCTTGCGTCACAGTCTCCGTTATGATAAACACTGGATCAGAACAGTTTACATTTAACCCCTCAAAAATATTTTTGAAGGCCTGATTACATAGACAGTTTCAACAAAAAGGCTGATACTGTATGTTTTGTTCTAAAAAAAAATCATGGAAAAAAAGTCACAAAATATTTTTTTCCTTTCCATGATATTTTAAAATGTGTGCTGATGTTTAAGTGAAAGGCTCCCATCTTGAATGATGAGAAGAAATTCCGTAAGATAGATTTTTTTCATCTTTTATTTCTCTTCCAATATGCTTTGTATTCTGAATATTTGGGGCTTTTTCTACGATTTTTCATGTGTGTGAGGTACAAATCTTTTCCTTAGTTGTGTTTATTTTCTTTGTTTCTCAGTTTTTGTTGTTAATTTCCCCCTTTTCCTCTTTTGTCTTTTTTTCATCTAGAAGCTTCTGAATCACTTGGCTTAGATATAAGTGATTCTGACAGGAGAGTAGAAAACCAGCTTCAAGTCAACAAAAGTGACAATATGCAACTGTGTGTCAGTATCTAGTTAGAGAGAGGTGTCCTGGGGTATAGTAAGAGTGGGTGTTAAGTCTGTTCTTTTATAACATCTGTTAAAACAATCTGTTAATGAAATTCACAGACAATATTAAATAGGGAGGTGCTAAGAAATAAGAGGAAATTGTAGGAGAAAACTTGCAAAATGAGATTAAAATTTCTAAGTGAATAATTTTCCATATTACTTACATATACCAGATATTATTTAATAAGGAGGAATAAATCTGAATATTATATCAATGAAAAGAATTAGTTATAAAAGAGTCCATAATATAAGTTATTCTCCATGCTCAGTAGCATCTTGAATAATGGGTTAATTTCATCTTGGAACAAAGCATGTATTAGTACCATTGAGTATCAAGTTAAAGAGGTCATTTCATAGGCAATGCTATAACTACAATTTCCATCATCCCTACAAGGTTAGTAATAGATGACACATAGTCACACATGTGGCAAATACTATAGTCAAGATCTGAACCCAGGTTCTCCGACTCCAAATCCAGTGCTCTTTGTATTAAATCATTCTTAAGGAGATAGGTAGCATTCAGGGTGTTATATGATGAATATGAAGGAGTAGAAGAGCCAATTTTAAGAGATTTACATTGGTGTCTGAGGAACACAATCCTCACTCTAGTACATAGTCCTCTATAGACACATTTCTAGGTTTTCCTAAGTTATGTTAATAAGTTTAACACTATGGCCAGAATCTGATGCCTTTATCTTCTAGAAACCCTTTTTTCATTGTAATCTTTATTTCACTGTCTTCAGAGTAACAAATTTGAAGGACCAATATATTTAGAAGGCACTCAGACAGGGGAAAAAAACAGATGAGAGGGAAATGGCAAACTAATTCATTTAATTCAATTTAACTGACTTCCAAGCATTGTAGAGAGGCATGAATCTCAGTGCTGGACATACACCTGAAGGAGGTTAATGACAAATTACATATATACCAAAATATTTATAACAGCACTTTTTGTTGTGGCAGAAAACTGACGGGGTGCTCATTGGTTGAGAAAATGACTAAGTAAATCACGGTATATGAATGTAATGGAATGTTATTATTGTGTGAAAAATGACAAATGCGAGGAGTTCAGAGAAATATGGGCAAACTTGGATGAACCGATGCACAATGAGGAAAGCAGAACCTCAACAATATACATGATGACTACAATAATATAAATGAAAGCAACATTAAAAGGCAAGTTGAACTCCTTTTAAATGCAATGACTAGAATTAGTCTTTGACTAGAATTAGACAGAAAACATGATAAAATAAACCTCTCTTCTCTCAGTAGGGAGAGGTGCAATACAGATACTGAATGCTGCCTGCACTGATTGCTGTATTTTTTTATTTTTGCTTAACTATTTCCGTTTATTACAAGAAAGGTTTCTGAAGGGTAGAGGGTGGAGTAAAATCAGGATATTGGTATAAAAAAGTAACTATATAATTTTTAAAAGAAAAGAAAGAAGAGACCTTCATTCTGGTGACAACCAGAAGTCTATAAAGTCTATAAAAAGGGGCTTAAGCGATATAGTTGGCTCTCAAAGGTACCAAACTGAGAATGCCATTGCAAATGATTCTTAGAAAAAAGAAGGTAAAAAGAATATCTAAAAAGAGGAATGTAACTGCATAGGAAACAAGTTAGCACTGATTTTCGAAAGGCTCTTTTAAAAGGAGAAACATATATAGAAAAACATTTGCAGAAGGGTAACACTGATCAAAAGGAGAGTCTAAAAATAACTCAAGTAAGGGTACCCTGAGGCTTACAAAAATGCTAAGAAGAAAAAAAAATGAGAGGGAAACTTTTTTAGACTTGCTTTTATTGAGGCAGGAGGAGTAATCGCCCAACGTTACAAAGGTGTTGGCTATTTTACAGTGGAATTTGGTTATATGTTAATGACAACATTATGAAAAGACATTCCTTCTGGCACCATTATATGCATAGAGAACTGCCCATAGTGGAAGATGAATTTGGATGTGGGAAGTGAGGCCAGCTTATGGGTGAACTTTAAAGCCAATAAGAAGAGTATGGTCTCTAGCTTTATGGTAATATACAGGTAGTGCTTTTGAGCAGCGGGGGACAAAGGTGAAAACTGTGTTTTGGAAAGTGTATCTTAAATCAGTCTACAACCTAGATTAGATATATGAATAAATGATTTGTAGTTATATGAATGCTGTATAGATAAATGATAGGACTTGACAAGTGATGGGAAGTAAAGTGTTAAGGAAGTGAAGAAATTTTTTAAAAAGTAATTATTCCAAGATTTTAAACCTGGGAAATTGTAGTTCAGAACTAGAGAGAAGTCGACTTATGATGTTCCTAAGAGAAAACTTGAATGAGGGCATAAACTGGAAGGAGAGATTTGTATGACAATCCTACAAGATGAAACCCTTGTAAACCCAGAACTGTGCCGTAGACCATGATTATTATTTAGCATTACAAATTTAGGACCTTAGAGAGAGATCATTTTGTCCAACCGTTTCATTTCATAAATGAGGAAACTGGGTCCCGAGGAGGGTAGGTGATTTGCCCAAGGTCACACATCTAGTAAAATAGTAAAGTCACATTCGAATCCAGTTCCTTTACTTCAAATCCAGCTCCCCATTTCATTGCTGGAAACTGGGGAGCATTGATAATGTAGAGTGGAAGATAATAAAATTCATTAAGATAAAAAAATCCATACATGGATATAGCACCAAATTTAGACAGGCCAGGTTCAATATTAGGACCATCTCACAAACTGCTCTTGAGTTTGTGTCCCCACCCAGAGTTTTCCCTAGGAACATTGCATATAGCTTGTGTCTAGATCTTTATTAAGAAATAAAGTGATCTCCCCTGAAAACACTCTGGCTAACAATATATCAAATACAGGATGTTTTATCTCACCTGACAGAAAACTCAAACACAAAGGACTCACATCTTTTTATAGTCTTTAAACAGTCTCTGTTAAGCTCCACCTCTCTCAGGGATCTATACATTTCTCTAGAGTTGAAGCTCCCCAACAGGAGGAAAGAATTAGGAGAGAAAAGAGAGTCCCTTTTCTCTGAACCAGTGTAGTCCACAAAATTCGCAGCACTGATGAAAAACAAAGTCCGGGTTTGCTATATCACAAAGTGGTTTTGCCTCTTACTGTTTCTTGGCTCCAGTTCCTTCTTGGTCCCACGACTCCTCATCTTGGTCCAGGAACTCGGCATTATCTAGGAACTCAGCCTGTTTTTGTAAGGAGGTCTCTATGCACTTCTTGTAGCCAGTTGCCATCTCTGTGGCCATGTGTTTCTTCCTAAGACTGCACAGTACCCTAGAGCATATGCATTATTCCGTAGTCACTATAGACACACAGTCTTCTGCATAAGGGAACTAAGCTTCTGTAGCCCATTTCATATCTAAGTCTAACTGCTCAGATTCCCTTAGATCCCAGAGCTCTGTGATGGCTCTTCCTTTTAAAGCCAGCTGCAAGGAATGGCTCAGGTGTATAGCTAGCCATGACTCACTCAGTCATCCCTGGTATGGGATCAGTGATTGATGAGTACCTTTTAAAGGAGACATTGCCATTACTGTTTTACTAGATGTGTGACCTTGGGCAAATCACCTACCCTCTTTGGGACCCAGTTTCCTCATTTATGAAATGAAAGGGTTGGACAAAATGATCTCTAAGGTCCTAATTTGTAATGCTAAATAATAATCATGCTCTATGGCCCAGGACCAAAGTTCTGGGTTTACAAGGGTTTCATCTTGCAGAATTGTCATACAAATCTCTCCTCTTGCTTTATGCCCCCATCCAAGGTTTCTCTTAGGAACATCATAAGTTGGCTTCTAGTTCTGAACTACAATTTGCCAGGTTTAAAATCTTGGAATAATTACTTTTTTAAAAATTTCTTCACTTCCTTAACACCCTACTTTCTATCACTTGCCAAGTCCTATCATTTAAAGGAGACATTGTGATTACTAGAAGTATTTCAAATGTGGTATCAGTAAAGATGTTAACCTTGACCAGGCTTCTTCTGGTCTATGTTGTCTCTATATTGTCTCCCCTCCCCTGCCCCAATTAAAATTTTGTAGTCCTAGCAAATCACAACAGAATACCTTTGTATGCAATGGTTTACATCTTTAATTTGCGATTTCTGTCCATCTGAGAAACTCTGTAGTGTCCAACAGTTCACTAAATGCAGCAACTACATTATACTATTTTATGAACATCTTTATAGGTACTTTATATTCCACCTAAGGGTCTTGCTATGTATAAAGTCCTTTCCACAGTGCCTTTATCACAGTTAGGCCTCCCCAAATTAAGTTTTTTTTGGGAGGACCAGACCTTCTGTAGCTGGAAGGCCTGACTGCTTGAACTCACCACAACACATCACTGTTGACTATTCCTCTCAGCTCAGAAATATCTTGATACCTTGCAAAGATGCCATATAATCTTGGTTATACTTTTGCAGAAAGCCTAGGCCCAAAACAATAACACTTCTTTCTTCTTCCTCTTTTTTTTCTCCTCCTTCTCTTCCTAATAATAATAATAAACAGCATGAAAATAAAATAAGATTAATCACTTTAATCCCCCTTTCCCAAAGGGAAAGAGTTATACTTCCTTTCTATTGCTCCTTTCTGGTCACACCTTCTTGATGCACTTAAATACTGTAATTACTAAGTGCCTAGAGAAGTAGAGATGAATTTTGAGTGTGACAGGATTAAAGATTGGTTAAATAAAACATGAGAGATTCGAGGAGGTAGGCTTAGAGTTTCAATTCCCTAAGGGTTACTTGTGACATTATTTGTTTAAAAAAAACTAAACTAAATAAGGGAATAGACTTCTTTTGGAGGAACAAACTAGCTATTTAGGGAGAGGGTCACCATCAGTAGACTGTGATTTGTAGTCATGGAAACCCATAAAACAGAGGAAATGCAAAATACTATAGTCGTCAATCCTATGCCTTCTTCTCTTCTCCCATCTACACCCCCACCATCAGCACTACCACCATCCCTGCTGTAACAGTGGCAAAATGTTAGGAAAGGAGGCAGGTGGTCCTAAGGATTACATAGTTTTTGAACCACCTACAAACATTCATTTAGCTTTTTCTAAATGTAAGGTCCTTGTCCAATGATCAACATGCAGATAAGCTACTGGAGGCACTAAATTACATCCAACCTAACGCTCTCACTATAACCCAGACCAGAAGACAGAAGTTGGAGCTAAATGGAAGGAGGACTCACAGGTTCTTCTTAGAGAAGCAAATAAAGGCCTTAATTGGATTGGTTTTGCCATGAATCCAAAAGCAACAAGAAACATAATTTCATTGGCCATTTGATCATTTCTTAATTCAGTGCTTATGATAATTATTTGAAAAATGGCAAGCATGAAAATAATCACGATTTATGTTTGTCAATACCTGTTATAGAAAATGAAGATGCAGAGAAATCCTATGAAGGACTCAGTAAGAATCAACATATACTTTGGTATTTGTGACTTCGATTTAGGGGAGGGAAAATATGAAGACAACAATAACAACAAAAACTTAGAAAATATGCTTCAGGAGTAAGGAATTAAATGAACCAAAGACTTGTAGGCTAAATAGATATAGGCTACACTTATATCATAAACACTTTCTTCAAGAAAATAATTGACAACACCAGATATGGCGAACACCAAATACTATCAGAAAAAATGAAATTGATTATATTTTATTGAAAAGGAACTGATTTGAGATACTTTAGAGTCATGTCTGTATATAATTGGTCCATTGAATTATTAGAGCAAGGATTAAAATTAATGCTGACCTATAAGACTAAAAATATTAAAAAGATAAGGCATGCAATTAAAACCACTCTAACATGACCAATGTAAATTCATCTGTAAAATCTTACTGAGAAGGACAGTGAAACATTATAAGTGATGTTACCTCATAAAATATTGAGGAGCAATGAAGGGAAAAACAAATTTAAAGAAAACTTGGCAAGAGACCCAGTGAAGTAAAGTCATTTGAGGATAAGCCTAGAAAGAAAATGACAAGCAAACAAAATGGTAAAGGTATATAAAGATTTTTATAACTATTTCCGACATGTGCACTCTAAATCACAGTCCAGAATGTACTGCTGGAGGAAGAAGAAATAGCACTAAAAAAAACCAAAGATAGGAGAAACAGGTGAACTAGATAGAGGAGGTCTAAGTTGAAGGTAACATAACTTTGACAGCACTGAAGGTTGAGTTCTCAAGGTATGTGAAGAGGGGAGGATGCCAATGGCATAGAGAAAAAAAAATCTTAGAACTTATTATTATTCCACCACCCCCAAAAGCAACTGAGAGAACATTAATGACTACTGTCCCTTATGCCTACTTTCCTGTCTATCCAAAAATTTTAGAAGAATAACCAAAAGACACATTAAAGGCATCCTTGATGAAGCAGGCTTTTGCAAGTGCTATTCCATATATTTACAATCACATTTGATTAAAAGGTGTAGAAGATGCATGACCCTACTGTGCATATTGTTTGTTTACTATTAAAAAGCATTTGATTATATAGAGCAATATGTAAGGAGAAGAGACAGACAGAATGTGAGAGTGATGAAGGCAATGTGTGGTGCAGAGTTCTGGCCTGATCCTAGACTTATCCTTTCCAATCTAAATATTCACATTCAACAAAGGAGCTCCCCCAAGGAAAAGTGACTACCAGAAGAATCAATGTCAGCAAATTAGAGCTCCTCTCTGAACAGGAACAGTTTGTTGCTAACTTGGAGGAAAAGTTGAGCCAATACACAGTTGGCTCACAGTTGCAGCAGAAAAGGAGTAGGCAGCTTTCAGAGATTTGGCATGTAGCACTGCATTTGCTTATCTGAATCAGAACACTTGAAAACACCAAGAATGGTTTGATGAAAATGATGGGGAAATTCAGAAGCCGCTAAATGAAAAACGAGAACTCCACAGGGTTTACCAGCAGGATAGTTCATCCATCTCTAAGAAGGCAGCATTTAATGCCATCAAAAGTAAAGTACAAGCAAAGCTTAGAGAGATGCAGGATTCTTGGCTCAATAAGAAAGGAGATGAAATTCAGTTTTATGCTTATAGTAACAATCCAAAGTGCTTTTATGATGTCCTGAAGGCTATTTGTGGGCCAAAGACCTATGGTGCATCTCAGCTACTCAGTGCTGATGGAGCCACATTGATTAGTGATAAAGATATGATCCTAGAGAGTTGGGCTAAACACTTCCATAGTGTTCTCAACAGACCATCACCAATCAATGCTGAGACCATTGACTGTTTACCTCAAGTTGAAGTCAATCCCTTCCTATCTGAAGCTCCAACTAAAGAAGAGGCTCTGAATGGCATTACACTCCATTCCTGTGGCGAAGCACCTGGTGCTGATTCTATTGCAGCTGAGATTTACAAGGTATGGGGTCCTTTGCTCATACAAAAGCTGACTGAAATTTTCCAGGTCATGGCAAGAGGAGGTTATCCCACAGGAATTCAAGGATGCCTCCACCATCCATCTCTGTAAAGGTGAAGGAAATAGATTGTCCTGTGACAATCACAGGGGGGGGGTCTCTGTCTTAGTCATTGCTGGCAAGATTCTTGCCAGAGTCCTCCTTAATAGGCTGATCCTTCACCTGGAAGATGGTCATCTACCTGAGAGCCATTGTGGCTTCAAAAAGGGCCAAGGAACAGTCGATATGGTGTTTGCTGCTCATCACCTCCAGCAGAAATGCCAGGAACAGAACAGAGATTTGTAGAGCAGAGCAACGTTTGTAGATCTGACCAAGGCCTTTGATCCTGTTAGTCTTGAGGGCTTCTAGAAAATTGTCAAAATTTTTGTACCTGGAGAAGTTTATCAACATTGTGTGTCAGTTTCATGATGGCCTGCTTGCCCAGGTTCTATATAATGGACAATGCTTTCCTGCCTTCCCAGTCACCAGTGTAGTGAAACAAGGCTGTGTGCTTACTCCCATGCTTTTTAGCATGATGTTTTCAGCCATATTGTCAAATGCTCTCAAGGAGGATGAACACAGCATCAAGGTCAGCTACCACACTGATGGTAAATTTTTCAATTTATAAAGGCTGTGAGCCAAAACTAAAGTGGAGGGAGTACTGGTGAGTGATTTTTCTGTTTGCAGATTGATTGTGTACTCAATGAAGCCTCTGAAGCTGAGATGCAGCAAAGTATGGATCAGTTCTCTACTGCTTGTGTTAATTTTGGTCAAACAGTTAACATGGAGAAAATACAGGTGCTTCATCAGCCACTACCACGTCATCCGTACATGGAACCATCAGTTACAGCAAATGGAGAAGTTTTGAATGCTGTGGATAAATTCACTTACCTTGGTATTGTACTTTCCAGGGATGTACACATTGATAATGAGGTTGATGCATGCATTGCCAGAGCTAGCTCTGTGTTTGAGAGGCTCTGAAGGAAATATGGAAGAGAAGAGGTATTAGACTGACTACCAAACTGAAGGTTTACAGAGCTGTTGTGCTGACTTCATTGTAGTATTCCTGTAAAACCTGGACAGTCTACCAGCACCATGACAGGAAACTGGATCACTTCCATATGAATTGTCTTAGGAAGATTCTGAAGATCACCTGGTACCAGACACTGAGATCCTTACTCGAACAAAACTGCCAAGCATTCAAACTCTGCTGGCCATGTTGTTCAAATGCAAAATGTCCACTTGCCAAAAAGATTATTTTATGGAGAACTCACAAAGAGCAAGCATTCACATGATGGTCAGAAGAAGCCATGCAAGGACACTCTCAAGGTCTCTCTCAAGAATTTTGGAATTGATTGTGTAACATAGGAGACACTGGCACAGGACTGCTCAACATGGTATGTCCACATCAGAGAAGGTGCTGTGCTTGATGAGCAAAGCAGAATTGAGACAGCTCAAAGGAAACATGGGATGGACAAATTTAGAATATCCACCCAAAATGTTCACACAGACTATTTGTGCCCAACCTGTGGTAGAGCATTCTGAGCTTGTGTTGGTCTTCTCAGCCAGTCCAAAACATCGAAATTTGCCTTCAGCATAGTGATATCATTTTGGTCCTCTTCGAGAATGAAGGACAGCAACCAACCAACCAACCAACCAACCAACCATATTTGATAGAGCATTGGGTCTGATGTCAAAAAAATTTGAGTTCAAATCTAGCCTCAGGTGGTTACTAGCTGTGTGACCCTGGGCAAGTCACTTAACCTCTGTTTGCCTCAATTTTCTCACCTGTAAATTGGGGATAATAACAGAACCCACCTCCTAGGTTGTTGTGAGGATCAAATGAGATGGTCAGTTAGCACAATGCCTGGCACATGGTAAGCACCATATAAATATTAGTTATTACTATTAATGTGTTCTTTATTTACTTTATAGAGTTGTTCTGACCCTTCTTAGATAGAGCAGTCAGAAATGATCAATGCTCTCCGTAAACTCTTACTATACTCTCTAGTTCTCATATACTTCCTAATTTGAATTATATTTATGTTTCTTATTTGCCCCTTGCCAAATTATACACTCCTTGAGGGGAAGGACCCTGTCATATCTAACACATCCTCCTTACCATCTAACCCAGTGTCTTGCAGTGTTGAAATGAGACAATCTACTTGAAAACACTTGGCAAAAAATAAAGTACTATATGAATATAAAGTAAAATAAAAGTAAAATGAATTGAGTTTAGCTCAACATTGTTTATTTTAATCCAATTATGTCTCAGCTCTCCTTTTTCTTTGCCTATAGAAAGTCTATAATTCTGTTTAGAATTTCAAGTTAGCTTCTTCCTAACATGATTTTTTTTCTGTGCTTACCAATGAAAATTAATTTCATTTTATGTCTGTATGTCCTTGTGTTTGCACAACTTGAAAAAATGATATGTCAGAATTTTCTTTTTGCTTGAAAAATCAAAGCACCAGAATGTTCTGGTAGTTGACAAATAACTCCAGTGTCATTTCATTCACTTGATCTCCTAAGCAGATAGGAATTCTAATGTTTAATTGTTTACTGTTGCCCTTTTCTCAAGTAAATTTCAGAATACAGTGAAACAATCAGGCTTTCAAAGCTTGGCATTACTGAAAGTAAAAGCTAATTTAGGCCTGAGGTTGCTAAAATGCAATACTTACATGTACAATTCCTCCTACAACTTTGTGGTTGACACAAAAATTTATTCTAACTCCTAAGCAATATGCTGTTTTCCAGTTCAGTTCAGATAGCACCTCTATGGTTTTTCCCTATCACCTTTATTTCCCATAACAGCATAGGAATAATTTCAGCTAATCATATAAGTGCTTATGCTTGCTATTAGTAATTTTTATTCCTGGATTTTCAGATGATTATAATAACTCACATGATTGCAAGGCATTTTCATATAGATTATGTAATTTGATTCTCACAACAATCTGGTAAGGTAGGTAAGACAAAAATTATTATTATACAGATGAGGAAAATGAGACTCAGAGAGCTGAATGTTCAGTTGTGTCTTTTCACAAGAAATAGGAATGGCAGGAATTATGAGTCTTGAACCAAGACCTTACGCTTATGCCCCATCTGCTGCTAGTTGTCTCAATGCATAGTCAGACTGCCAAAGAATTCAAGGTGATTGTAGAGTCACCTACCCTACCTGGAGGGGTAGAGTTGGGCATGCTCCTTCACCCCTCGCCCCCACTACTTATCTGTGACTTATCTGTGTAACATCAGTGCTCTGCCATTTTTACGGAAGCCTCCATACTCAGTGCTTGTACTACCTATTTGGTTCATCTAGACCTCTCCTCTTGGCCAATACCTATCATTTCTCTGCCTATGAAATCAGAGACAGGAAACCAGACTTGCCTGAGCAAGAACTCCTCCCTCCCTTCCCCTGCTTCTCATATTACCCATGACCTTCAGCTACTTCCAGAAACAACTATGCTATGCAGGCAATTTTGACCTAGGCATCGGTATGCTGAGTTGAACAACCTTTTTGAAGTACCATCGCTGACCTCTTCCTTCTCCTATTGTAGCTTAAAGGTCAACAAATCCAAGATTCCTGTCTTAGTTGTTTCCTTCCCTTTTTTGTCCCTGCCCTTGACCCTATGACCCTACTCCGGTGTTTTGCTTTAGGCCTCTGTCTCCCCTTGTATTAGTTAAAATTCACCAAAATAAAAGGCCTGTTGCTTTGTGTATTATTAATCCATCTTATCCTTTTAGGAAACCCCCTAGAGGTAATATGATTATCGTAATGGCTGGGGGGAGGGGCAGTACATGAACAAGTTTGATGGAGTGGAAAGCAGACAGAATGTGAAATCAGCTGACTTGGGTCCTGGTCCCAGGATCACTGTTTATCATGTGACCTTAGGCAAAGTACTACACCCATCTAGGCCCCAGTTTACTAATCTATAAAATGGAGATAAGAAGGACTGAAGGAAAAGAATGGACTAGATGATCTCTGACGCTCCTTATAGCTCTAAAGTTCTATCATTCTTTGATTAATACTGATCCTAATTTTCTCTCATGTGTCTGGGAATTGAGGCTATTTCTGAATCCTCACCTTCCTAAAAGTGTAGAGAATAAACCATTTTATACTCTGAGATTATCTCCATTAACCAAGGAGAGGGTCCTAGCTTAAGGCAGAAGAGATTTGATGCATCATTTTTTTAAATCAGTAACTCATTTCCCTGCCTTTTAGTCTCAAGTGAAGGGAGCAGCAAATTTGAGGATCAGGCTGACATGAGAGTCTCAAATAAATCTACAGATAGTTGGAACAGGGGTATCTTGGGGTATATGTTAGGGCAAGAGGAAGACAGAAGACGATTCTTCCTTCCTCAGGTCTTTCCCTATTCCCCAGCTTAAGTCTATAATTCTACCAGCAGAGCTTTTGTCTTTTTAGCTTAAGACTTTGATCCCTGTTAAAATGAAAATTCCTCTGGGAACAGTAAGATTTTGAGCCCCTGTGTATATTTTAGTGTAAATTAAATTCCTATTGTAAATAGGATAGTGTAAATATATATACAAAGATATATAATAGGATAGTGTAAATTGAATTCCTATTCCATGCCTTTTCCTAGTGTAAATGTGGTCCTGGTTCTTAAAGATGGTGCCAATGGTGCGTAAGTTCAAGGGTTAGAGTAGAAGGCCCTTTAACCAACTGAGAGTCTGTTGTATATAGGAGTAGTTTGGCTCCGGGGTGATTAATTTTTAAGCCACAACAACACCCAGAGACTACCTACTTGGTTGTAAAGGGGTAGGTAGTGCTCTGTATCAGTGGAAAGAATAGCCACACGGATAAAACAATGGATCCTGGGAGCACTGAAACTGAAGTGAAACCAGAGAGCAAATCTTGACGGGGGAGAAGGATGTCCATGATAACACTGATGATAACTGACTTGCTGAGGCAAAGGAGAGATGATGTCATGAAGGAAGAGCAAAGGCAAAAAAACTGGAAATTGGTAGGAGGAGAAGGCACAGAATACAAAACTTCATTTGACTAGACATATCTGCTGGGACCAGCTGCCTGAGATGGTTGCTCCAGACTGCCCTCCTGACATGCTGGACTTTATCATGCATGTCACAGAAACCTCTTCACTCTGGAAATTCACTTTTCTCAAACTGTTACCCCTGTAGCCTCTTCCTTGGATTGGCTGGTTCCTCTCAGACCCTCCAATTTAAGAAAGACTCTCAGGCCAACCACATCTTCATTCCCTTTCCGGCTGCCCTCCTGACTCTCCAGACTTTTCCTACCATACCCTGGTGTGAGTAGCTGCCCCCCCTTTTGGATCCTATTGTGTGTCTTCCCCCATTAGAAGGTAAGCTCCCTGAAGCTAGGGACAATCTTTCCGCTGCTTATATTCCCAGCACTTAGCACAGTGCCTAGCCTAGCATTGTGAATACTTAAGAAATGCTTGCTAACGACTTGAAAAGGCTCAATTGTACTTCCCATGCACTTGGTTTCAACTAAGAAGGGAAAAGACTGAGAGAGTATCAAATAGATCTTTAGATAGTCCTAATGACACAATGTCTTCCCACTACACTACATTCCATTCAATTCAATTCAGTAAATGTTTCTTTTGCTTGCATCACAGCATGGCATTGAGGTGACATTCCTATTGTGGTAATGAGTAAGTGTCACACCCCAAATTTCCAGGCATTAGGTCATAACTTTGGGACTGTGGATTCTTCTTTTTACCAACAAAGATGTTCTTTGCCTTTGCCATATTATTTTATGTTGCTAAGGCAGAGTAGATAAATGAGAATTCAAATTAATCAAGTGACATATTTGGTTCAATGGGGATATAATTAAACAAAAATGAAGGGAACATGAAGTCTGAAACAGTTTGCCTGATGTTCACAAAAGACATATTTGCATTCAATGCTCTCTAAAAATTACTCTAATCCTCAAACTTGACATACACTCATTTTAAATTAGTTAATACATTAGCAAAATGTACCCCGACATTAACATAAACTGTGCTATTTTTCTTGAAATTATTGAGGCTGCCAAGGAGAGTTTCTTAAAACAATTACCAAGCATTTCTTAAAATTGACAGCTGAGTCATTTCAAAGTATTGTGCCAAAATAAAATAAAGCATGTAATAATTTTCTATTACTCTGAACCTTTTGCTTTTTTTTTTTTAGATTGCAATTAGTCTTCAGGATAGAAACATTTTCTCCCAAATCAATTCAACAGAAATTTATCCAATACCTACTATGTGCAAAGAACTAGACACTAAGAACACATAGGCAAAATGAAATATAAATGAGCTCCATATGGTTTGAAATGGTCATTATTTTCTATTAGGCCATACCATTATTATGGTATAATCTTACTATAGCATGGCTTTTTGTGTCCCTAAGATATGGCAAACCCCAACCTCAGTCCACGATTTGGGCTCCAGACAAAGAAGAAAGAGGGGGCTGTTCTGATACTGAAAAAATATATCCAAGGGCTTAGTACACACAACCAGCTTCTAAATTCCCCCAGTGGATTATATCTGGCTGCCTGGCAACGGCCTTCTTCTTTCTTGCCTTCATGATTCTTTTTCCTTTCAAATCTCTCTTGGATTGTCATTTACTTTGATAAAACAGAGAGAGCAGTAAGCCCAGAGTCAGGTCTCATTTCAAGTACTCTATGCCTCTGGGCAAATCATTTAATACTGCAAGGCCTCAGTTTCTTCATGTGTAAAATGAGGATTACCAGAGTAGAACCCCATATGTCAGAGGTTTGTTATGAAGAATCACTTAGCAAACCTTGAAGTGTTATAGAAATGTAAGTTATTTTAATCAAACAACTGCTTATTCATTTAAACATATATAAATATGGTAGAGTGGGAGAGGGGGAAGCTTCACACAATGCAATTTATACTTAGCCCAAACACATATTAGATGACTTTAGCCACCTATAAAGTCACGGAATCACAGAAATCTAGAGCTGAAAGACTCCTCAGAGGCCACAGAGCTCAAATGAGAATTCACATCATAATCTCCCCAATAAGTGATATATCATCTTTGCTTGAACCTCTCCAATCAGGGGGAACCCAATGCTTCACAAAGAGGTGATGGTAATGACTTCAACAATTTTAGAGTATTATAGGAACATACAGCATATGCCTGACCACACAAAAGGTATTGTGGTTTGGAAATATCTCTCTCTGGACTTAAAGCCAAAAGACCTGAGTTTGTATTTTGTCTCTGACACCAACTAGTTATCTGAGCTTTGAACAAATCACTTCTCGTCTCTGAGCCTATTTAGCTCTTTGGTAAAAAATAGAGATGATAATATTTGTCCAGCCTTCTTTGCAGAACTGTGATGATGATCAAATGATATCATATGCCCAAACTGTGAATTTGTGAAGTTGTGAAATTCTATGTAAATATTGATTATTATTATTGCTGTGTCAAAGAATATATGTCATCACTATGGATACTCCCTCAATTGGTGCAGAAGACAAACCATCAATGTCTTCTCATCTTGTATGATTCTTGGCCATGGGTATTCCCTATTTATTTTCCACAAATTCAGCCTAAAGAATGTATTCCAAGGCCCTGGAGACCTTATTCTGGTTCTTTAAATATTTCATGGATGTAAGGGTCACACTCACATTGTACAGCTGTTCTCCTTTGTTCTCGTTATAGCACTACTCCATGTTCTTTAATGCATGCATGTGTGCTTCAGGCCATCTTTTAAGTTACTTCTCCCATGAAGGTCATTGTTGGCAATATATTGCGATCTATTTGAATCCACCATGCCCATTAAAAGATTACCTGATTCTTTTTTTTTATTTTTTGAGCTCATAATGCTATGTAATTCACAGCCATATAGGTAGTATCACCAGGAGAATATCAATGTTAAAAAGATGTTTTTGTCTGTTTGTGACAGGAGATAGATTGGGATTATTGAAAATACCAAGCAGTCTTCCAAATGCAATCCATCCCTATTTATTTGGCAACTAGATAGCGTACTGGTTAAAGTATTGAACCTACTCTCAGGAAAACCTGAATTCAAATTCTGCCTCAGACTCTTACTAGCTATGTGATCATAGGCAAGTTACTTAACCGCTGTTTGCCTATTTCCTCATTTGTAAAATGTAACCTTCATTACAAGGTTGTTGTGAGGATCAAATGAGATACCCTGAGGGGCGGAGCCAAGATGGCGGCTGGAAAGCAGGGACTTGGGTGAGCTCCCCACCACGTCCTCCCAAAAACCTATAAAAATGGCTCTGAACAAATTCTAGAACTGCAGAACCTGCAAAATAGCAGAGGGAAGCAGGGCTCCAGCTCAAGACAGCTTGGATGGTCGCTGGGTAAGGTCTATTGCACACAGAGCTGAGAGCAGAGGAGAGTGGAGCCCAGCGTGAGCATTGCCTGGACCAACCAGACCGGGGGTCGGGCGGAACAGGCTCTAGCATCTTGAATCAGTGAGCTGTGGCAGTTACCAGACTTCTCAACCCACAAATACCAAAGACAACAGAGAAGGTTAGTGGGAAAAGCTGCGAGGACAGAGTGAAGGAGTTCAAGGTTCGGCCACCGCCCTGGGGGCAGTAGAGGAGGTGCAGCTACAGGACTACAGCTGCAGTTGCTTCCAGCCCCAGGCCCACCTGGTGGGAGGAATTAAGTGGAGGATCAGAGTGGGAGTGCAGAGCCTGCTTAAGATCTGAGTTGCAGTCCTGGTTGGTGGTTTTTGAGGAAGGAGGAGTGCTGGTGTGGCAGAGCTGGCTGTATAGAAATAGCTCTGAAAACAACAACGCATCGCCTGAAGCTTGGAACAAAGTACTCTCTACCCTACAAGCAGTCATACCCCAACGAAATACTCAAGGGTCAAATAGTTGGCTGAGAACATGGCCAGGCAGCGAAAACAGACTCAGATTCAGACTCAGACTTTGGAATCTTTCTTTGGTGACAAAAAAGACTGAAACATACAGCCAGAAGAAGTCAACAAAGTCCAAGAGCCTACATCAAAAGCCTCCAAGAAAAACATGACCTGGTCTCAGGCCATGGAAGAGCTCAAAAAGGATTTGGAAAAGCAAGTTAGAGAAGTAGAGGAAAAACTGGGAAGAAAAATGAGAAGGATGTGAGAAAACCATGAAAAACAAGTCAATGACTTGCTAAAGGAGACCCAAAGAAATACTGAAGAAAATAACACCTTAAAAAATAGACTGACTCAAAAGGCAAAAGAGCCCCAAAAAGCCAATGAGAAGAAGAATGCCTTGAAAGGCAGAATTAGCCAAATGGAAAAGGAGGTCCAAAAGACCACTGAAGAAAACACTACCTTAAAAATTAGATTGGAACAAGTAGAAGCTAGTGACTTTATGAGAAATCAAGATATTATCAAACAGAACCAAAAGAATGAAAAAGTGGAAGACAATGTGAAATATCTCATTGGGAAAACCACTGACCTGGAAAATAGATCCAGGAGAGATCATTTAAAAATTATTGGACTACTTGAAAGCCATGATCAAAAAAAGAGCCTAGATATTATCTTTCAAGAAATTATGAAGGAGAACTGCCCTGATATTCTAAAGCCAGAAGGTAAAATAGAAATTGAAAGAATCCACATGGAAAGATGATGTGTATGATTCATGAGACCTCAGTATTAGGGTAGCTGAAGGGAATATACATATATGTGTATGTGTGTGTATATATATATATCTGTGTATACATATATATGTAGACAGAGGGCACAGGGTAAGTTGAATATGAAGGGATGATATCTAAAAAATAATCAAATTAAGGGATGAGAGAGGAATATATTGAGAGAGGGAGAAAGGGAGAGATAGATTGGGGTAAATCATCTCACATGAAAGTGGCAAGAAAAAGCAGTTCTGTAGGAAGGGAAGAGGGGGCAGGTGAGGGGGAATGAGTGAATGTTGCTTTCATTGGATTTGACCTGAGGAGGGAATAACATACACACTCAATTGGGTATCTTATCCCACTGGCAAGAAGGAGGAAGAAGATAGAAGAGGGAGGATTATAGAAGGGAGGGCAGATAGGGGGAGGAGGTAATCAAAAACAAACACTTTCAAAAAGGGACGGGGTCAAGGGAGAAAATTCAATAAAGGGGCATAGGTTAGGAAGGAGCAAAATACAGTTAGTCTTTCACAACCTGAGTATTGTGGAAGGGTTTTACATAATGATATGCATATGGCCTATGTTGAATTGCTTTCCTTCTTTGGGAGGGTGGGTGGGAAGGGAAGAGGGGAGAGAATCTGGAACTCAAAGTCTTGAAAACAGATGTTCAAAAAAAAAGTTTTTGCATGCAACTAGGAAATAAGATACACAGGCAATGGGGCATAGAAATTTATCTTGCCCTACAAGAAAGAAAGGGAAAAAGGGATGGGAGGGGAGTGGGGTGACAGAATGGAGGGCTTACTGGGGAACTGGGCAACCAGAATATATGCCATGTTGGAGTGGGCAGGAGGGTAGAAATGGGGAGAAAATTTGTAATTGAAACTCTTGTGAAAATCAATGCTGAAAACTTAATATATTAAATAAATTTAAAAAAAGAAAAAAAAACAAATGAGATACCCTATGTAAAATACTTTTCAAATTGTAATAGCTCTGTAAAAATACTATTATTATTATTATTTCATTCTGTGTCATTTATTATCTATCTGTAGGTTATATCTAAGAGGTACAAACTGGTGGACTTAATGAAGTATTCATCTAATGGTTATAATCTGGGAAGTAGGTATTATTCATTCCTCTGATTGTTGATCAGTAGGCCAATTTCTTTTGAAAGATCCTGGAATTTATTGAGAGGGCCCTGTGATGTTCTGTCAGGCATAAAGTTTGATCTTAGTCCTGGTGTGGCCATGCTAAGACAAAATCCAAGGGTTGTAATGTTTTAGGTATTACTTGTTCTGCCTCAGCTCTGAGTTTAGGGGTGGCTTAGGCTGCATGGTCTTAATTTAAACTATATGCAATAGCCATTAGTCATGGGAATCCTGAAATAGAATAGGTTAAATGAATAAAGCCCCACTTTTTGGAAACTCTGTATGAACCAGTATTGGTAAGGAGGTATAGCTCTTCAGGACTGACAGATTGTTTATTCTCATGTGGACTATTATTATTATTGACCTGGATACATTCCCATGGATAGGCACCTGAAGAGCTTCTCTCACTCTCTCTCTCTCTCTCTCTCTCTCTGATCTCTATCTTCCTCTCTCCTTCTCTCTCTCTCCCTCTCCCTGTCTCCCTGTCTCTCTCTCTCCTTGCTAAGTGTATATAGTAAAAGTTTTTTTTTTAATTTTTAATTATATGCCATATTGACAAAGTCTTTCCAAATCCTGAATATATATTTGGAGCCAATGTGCACAAGACCTAAGACACCCATTAATAGAATGGAAGTTCCTTAACTATTACTTTTTTTTAATCTTTACTACCTTGAATAGTGCTTGGTTCATATTAGGTGATTAATAAATACTTGTTGAACAAATGAATCAATGTTAGTGTTATATATGAGTGATACCTTGATTGAGCAAAACCTTTAAGGATATATTTTTGCTTACCTTATCAAATGTTTATTTTTTTAGAGAGTCAGCTAACAGTAATCACAGAAGGGTCTTATGATCTCTGTACCTTTCAGTCCATTGTGTGACTAAAGATGTAATCTGCATCAGAATATCCTTTGTGAAAGTCTGCTTGTTCCTTTCTCATCCTTTTACAAAGGATGCCCTTGATAGATATGTAGATTATTCTTTAAAATATTTTATAGAGGTGAGAAAGAAGGCATACAGGTTGGTGGTTAATTGATATCTATTGATCACCTTCTGGGGTAGTAATTTAATATAGTTTTCCTCAATTATTTGGTATCTTCTCTATTTACAGATATTTTGAGAATCAGTCCTTCAATGTCCCTTAAATTTTGTTCACTCTTTCATGGAACTCCTCTCGCAATATTCAGTCTGGACCAGCTGTTTTTCTTATATTTTCTTATATATCTTATATTTCTTATATTTTTCTTATATGTCTTATATTTGCCATTTCTATTTCCTCATGAAACAGTTGGGAACTTTGATATTAGAGACCAAATGTGTAGCTCCATAGTCATTAATAAAAAATTTTTTTATAGAAATGTTGACACATTTTTCATTTTTGTTTCTTTTCTTCCAATTTCATCTCTAAATTAGGACAATCTGACTATAAATTTATTTTTCCTTCACAGTTTCTCTATATTTACATAAGGTGATATTGTTCATAATACTATATTTTTAAACTGCTATTATCCTTGGCTTCCATTTCTTCCATTTCTATTTGGCAGGGATTTCAAATGTTTGCTGACTAAGGTGTCTTCTAGACATTTTTTTGCCTCTTCTATACACACACACACACACATGCACATATACACAGATTGACATGTGTCTATATAAGCATATATATGTATGTATATATTCATATATCGATATTCCTGCTTGTTCATTTCTTATCTTTTCATAAAGGATGCCCTTAATAGGTATGTAGATTATTCTCAAAAATATCTTATAGCGGTGAGAAAGAAGGCATACAGGTAAATATTTATATAGATATATACAAGCTAGTATTTATATAGTGCTTAAGTTTTGCGAGCATTTTACAAATATTATCTAATTCGATCCTTACAACAATTGTGGGAAGCAGGTGCTATTATTATCTCTAATTTACAGATGAATAAACTAAAGATGACAAAGGTTATATAACTTGCCCAGGATCACATGGCTAGGGAGTAATTGAGACAGGATTTGAACTCATGACTTCCTGACCCCTGGTCCAGCTCCCTATTCACCTAATTGCCTCTTATATAGTTAACCTTCTACAGAAAATAGTTATAGTCTATGACAATAGATTGTCAATAGCTTGGAATGTCTTACTTTTCTAATTATATTTCTTGTACTTAGCTATATTTGATATGAACCCCATCTATGTTTTTTTTTCAAGTTATTGATAAAAAATTTTAAGCAGCACAGGCCTAACACAAATCCCTGTGCTACCTCATTGAAGACCTTCCAAACTGATGTGGTGTGAATAATGAATTGTATTATGTGGTTGCATTATTTGAATTCATACTACATATTTCCTTTGGGCTAGAACCAATGATTGTATTTTGCTTAATGCCTTTGAATGGTGCCGATTTGAATTCAGGTGACCACTTTATAGGATTTACTATTCATTATTTAAGACCTAGCAATATTGACCACATAAAGCAAGTGCTTTCCTCGGTTCTAGTTAAAACAACCATTAGGTTGAACCGGTGTATGGGGACTACACAACTCTCCTATTCAGTGTGGGGTATTTATGCAAATACAACTTGAGCCCCCATCCAGTGCATTCTCTACCAAGAGAAACAAACCAAATAGAAAAGCTATTATTTAGGACAGAATAGTAAAGCAAATATCAAGTTAAATCCCCTTCATTAAGGGGGTACAATCTCTGGAATATTTCATGGTTACCTCTGGCAACTAGTGCTAGAACTATGCAAATTACCCTGGAAGTTAGACAAGCCTCAAGGAAAGTGCTTCCTTGAAGCACTTAAAAACACTAGAAACAGGGAAAACTGGCAACCTTTGGCTACCTTTCATGCTGCTACACCTAGGCTACTTCCCTCTTAAACAGGTAATTAAAAGTAATTTTAAAAATTCTACTTTAATTTAGGATTAGTGATAACTAATGTTCTTACTCCGTGTGTCATTAGCAGAAAAAAGGTCATTGGTAACCAGAATATTAGCTCTTCTTTGAAAACATGGTTTTGAATCCAAACTTTTCCAAAAGAGAATTGAGTTCTATTGCTTTAAATTAGTTCTTAAATGGATGTCTATTCACATTAACAAATTATTAGTCTAACACAGTGATATGTCAGTACTAATAAAGAAGAGGGCAAGTTAAGAATAGTACAAGAACTTCAAGCTCATAGCAGCAAAGTTGCTATGCAAATCTAAAGTGTTATTATAGGACTTAATTAAAGAATGGCAATTGAGTAAGATTATGAAAAAACTTTCAGAAATGAATCAGTCCTGAGAATGGACTAAAATAAAAAATTTGCATTTATATGATCAGATTCAGTGCATTTTAGCCATGAATTTCACCAAATTACATGGGTTGATAAATTCGATAATTGTTCAGACTTAACAATTAGGCCTTATCTTTATTTTCAGTGATTTTATTTTAGCTTTAACAATTATTCATTGAGATCATATAATACGTAAGATCTCTATATTTTATACTTTTGCTTATACATAAACACAATCAATGAGATTATAATTTATTTGATAATATGAGACATATCAAAAGACAAATAATAATACAAGTCTGCATATGAAAAGCACTAACTGAATTGTAAAGAAAACAAGGGATCAGAGGGGAGAAAAATCCCCTTTTTTGTGTGTGTGAAAAGGGCAGCTAGGTGGCACAGCAGATAGAGCTCCAGGCCTGGAGTCAGGAAGGCTTCAGTTCAAATTCTGCCTCAGACACTGGGCAGGTCACTTAACCCTGTTTGCCTCAGTTTCCTCTTCTATAAAATAAAAGGAATAAAAATAAAAGGAATTCTATAAAATAGAAGGAAATGGCAAGCCAACCAGACATGACTGAAAACAGTTGAACAACTTGTGGGAAAAAGGTAGTTAGGCAGGGAATTATTCTAAAAAGAAGCTAGGATATCAGATACTTGGAAAGATAGGTAGAATTAGGTGGGAGAAAAGATTGGTCTTGTGTAAATGTATAAAAAACTTCATTTTTAGTTCAACTAAAAATATAAAGAAATATTCCTCCAGCCTAAAGCCCTTTTCAGACTTTTCTTTGTAGAAAAGTACATAAAAATTCAAGAACAAAAGCTAAGGCTTGGAAAAATGGATTAAGGGTAGTAAACAAACTTGGAACAAGAAATTCCTCATCTAGTTAATATTACCTTCCACATCTCCTGAAGGAATTAGAGTTACGATTAAACAAAGGGTAGAATAATTTTTTCTCTATTTTGATGGAATTAGGGTATTGATCATAGGATCCCTTTGACTATTCCAACAGAAGTCTTGAAAGGTGCAGTCACATAAGGAAGTAAGTAGTTTTAGAAGATTAAGCAACATGGCTCTTTTAGATGGCGTAGAATGTTAACCCATACCTTCCTTGTCCCCCCTACAACAAGGATTGGTTTTCCTCAGAAGAAGACAAAGCTTTCCCCAGGACCTGATTGGTTCTTAGTCCTTTTGAGATAATTCTGTGGTCAACCAAGGGCATAAAAATTTCACCAGACCTGGTGGATGCCTGACATCATGAAAGTCATCAAAACCTGTCCTAGTGACCAGACATGTTTCCATAAAGAGACAAATACAGCCACATCTACCAAAGCTGAGGCTTTTTTTTTTAAACCAAAGCTGTATGCTTTTTGTATATCTGTTAGGGCAAAGTTAACCTACTTTTGTTAACTATTTAGTAACTTTTGAGTGCCTTATTTCATCCCCAAATTGAACCTGAACTAACAGGGCTAATATCTCAAGGGAGATAATTAAGAAATGTAAATATGAAGAAGAAATAACACTGTTGGAGCTCTAATTATATTATAAAGCAAGCATCATCAAAACTGGTACTGGTTAAAAATAGGTAATTGGAATAAACTACAAATAGAGAATTGGAAACAATAAAACTCAATAACCTAATGTTGTATAAACCTGAAAACATACACTACTTGGAGAAAATATCCCTATCTGACTAGAACTCTTGGGAAAACAGGAAACTCATTTGGCATAAATTAGATTTAGGCCAAAATTAGACAATATATCAAAATAAGCACAATCAATCAATATTAAAGGTCATTACAGAAGAGAATCACATCAGGGTAGAGAGAGAGTTATTTTTTTTTAGATTTATTTATTTTTGGTTTACAACACTCAGTTCCACAAGTTTTTGAGTTCCAAATTTTCTTTCCATCCCTCCGCTTCCTCCTCCCCCCAAGATGGAATGGAATCTGATATATGTTCTACATATACCTTTGCATTGAACATATTTTAGAGGGAAAGTTCTTAATCAAACAAGGGAAAGAGATAGTTGCTTGAGATAAAATAAATTATTTCAATTATGTGAAAATGACAAGCTTTTGCACTAACAACATCAAAGAAACTTGATAAGAAAAGAAGCTGTTGTTTGGGTAGAAAAACATATGCATCAAATACCTTTGAGAAGGGTCTGATATTGAAGAGATAGTGAGAGCTGACACAAATACATATACTATCAAGAATCATTTTTCAATGGATAAAGGTCAAAGGATATGAACAGAACCCTCAACATAAGATTTGCAAATTATTGATAACAATGTTAAAGATTGCTCCAAAACACTAGAAATAAGAGAAATGTGCATCAGAGCAATTCTGAGGTTTTGCCTTTGTTAGAGGTGGACCTAATGTTAGCACCCTGTTTTGGTCACAGAGAGAGATCTTTACCAAGTAATATATGTTCTCAGGTTTATCCAACATAGGGTTATCAAATTTGATTATTTCTGATTCTTCCTTATTTGTAGTTTACTCCACTAATCTATTTTTAACTAGTAACAGCTTTGAAGATTCCTGCTTTACAATAAAATTATAGCTCCAAAAGTGTTATTTTCTCTTCCAACCTACATTTCCTAATTATCTCTCTTGAGATACTAGCCCTTTTTATCCTTCTAAGTGAATCTTACTGTTTTGTATAGCTTTATTAAGCAATCCTTTGGTAGTTGAATTGGTATGGACTTGAATAAGTATGTTAATTTGGTCAGTATCATCATTTTTTATTATATTGGCATGAGATTTCAGTCATTTTGGATGCCACTCAATATATTCCTGAGATATTTTTGTACTTGTGATGACTGAAATGTTTATAATCATTCATTGTATTGCATAACAGTTTTGGCTTGACTTCTATATTCTGTATGTCTCTCTCTCCTCCCATGTATATGCATATGTATATATATATATGTATATATGTATGCATGTGTGTATGTATATATGTATGTGTATATATATGTATATATTCTGTAAGTGATGCCTGAAGTCTACTATCATGCAAAACTTCAGACAAGGGTTCATTATAGAGTATATTTTGTAGAAGGACTAAACAAGTTTGACTACTTTTCTGAAAGAGTTATACCTCTAAAAATGAACAGCTAAGTTAACAATAGATGTATTATATTAATAAAATTATTTCTATTTTTATTTATTTACATCGTATGATGCTATTGAATTTCCCATTCACTTCTTAATTCCTTGCAGCCTAGCCTCTGACCTCACTACTAAATTGACACTACTTTCTCCATGGTTACCAATGATCTCATAGTAGGTGCTTCATAAATATTTTGATTAAATCCAATTAACCTAATTACTAAATTAAATGATTAAAGCCAATCATTCCAGCCTTCTTCCTTTTAATCTCAATACAGCTTTTTTTTAAAAGAATATTTTATTTTTCTCCCAGTTACATGTGAAGACAATTTTTTTTGGAGGGGGTAAGACAGGGCAATTGGGGTTGAGTGACTTGCCCAAGGTCACACAGCTAGTGTGTCAAGCGTCTGAGGCCAGATTCGAACTCAGGTCCATCCTGACTCCAGGGCAGGTGCTCTACTCACCGCGCCACCTAGCTGCCCCTGTAAAGATAATTTTTAACATTCATTTAAAAAAAAATTTTGAGTTCTGAATTTTTCCTCTCCCTCCCTTACCTCCACCCTTCTTGATCAACAATTTGATATAGATTTTACATGTCCAATCACACAAAACATATTACTACATTAGTTATATTCTGAAAGAAGACACAGATCCAAAGGAAAAAAATACAGAAAATAAAAAATAATATGCTTCAATATGCATTCAGATTCCACTGATTCTTTCTCTGGAAGGAGATGGCATTTTTCATCTTGAATCCTTTGGAACTGCCTTGCATAGTTGTTCAGTATAATATGACTTTTGACAATATTGACCACTCACTCCTAGATACTCTCTTCTCCTTGAGCTTTTATGACACTGCTGTCTCCCAATTCTCTTCCTTCCTGTCTAACTATTCCTTCTGAATCTACTTTTTCTGGATCATCATTCATGTCCTGACTTTTTACCCTAGGTTTGTGTCCAAAGCTGTTTGGGTCTTCTTATTTCTCTGCACTCTCTGTTGGAAATCTTAGGACTTTCCATTTGTTCAGTTATTATCTCTATAAATATACTCTCAAACCCATGAATCCATCCCCAGTATTTCTCCTAATCTGTAGTCTTGCATCACCAACTGGCTACTAGACATCTCAACTTGTATGTACCCTAAGCATCTCAAACTCCTTAAATCTAATATGTAAATCTAATAAATATTATTTTCTCAGATAAAACAGTCCCTCCTTAAAACTTCCCTATTTCTATCCTCCCAGTCACCCAGGTTCACAACTTCAGAGTTATCTTTCACTCATAGAATCATAGATTTAGATCTGGAATGGAACAGAGAACCCACCTACTTCTACTTCCTCACTTTACAGGTAAAGAAACTTCACTCTGTCACTTCCTGTAATCCAACCATTCATAAAGTCTTATTAGTTCTATCTCCACATCTCTTTCATCAATCCTGTTTTTCTTCACTTATTGGTAAAATCAAAAGTGCATTGGATTTAGAATCAAAAGACCTGGTTCAAATCCCTACTCTGTAACTTACTGCCTTTGTGATCTTAGACAAGTTACTTAACTTGATCTGAACTTCCTCATTTGCAAAATTAGGAGACAGAGCTTAATGGTTTCTGAAATCCCTTCCAATTCAAAATAAATGAAACTCAAAAGATCTAGAGAATCAAGGGAAATGATAAAAAACAGGGATATGGGGAGAATAACACTTCCAAACCCCAAATTATATTATAAGGCATCAGTCAGACCACTTATTATTAGTTAAAAAACAGAGAGACAGATCAATGGAACAGACTACATGAAGGAAAATCAGAAACAATAGAACTCAGTAACTCAGTGTTTGATAAAGTGTGAGACATACATTGCCTAGGAAAAAGCTTCTTATTTGATAAAAACTGTAGGAAAAGCTGGAAAACAGTATGGCAGAAATTAGGCTTAGACCAATACCTTACACCATATTCCACAATACAGTCTATGTGGAAAAGCAACCTTAGTATTAAAAATCCTATAGCAAAAAAACAATTAGAGGAGAAACAGATTATATAACTTTCACAGCTATAGGTAAAAGATGTATTCTTAGCCAAACAGGAGATAGAGGCAATTATAAAACATAAAATAGATCACTTTGATTATGTGAAATTGAAAAAGTTCTGCACAAACTAAATTAATGTACCTAGGATAAGAAGGGAAGTGGTGAAATGGCAAAAAAAACCCCTTATATCAAGTTTTTCTGATTAGGGTTTATTATCCAAGATATATAAACAATTTATATATACATATGCAAAAACATATACACATACATGGATGTGTATATATCTGTATGTATATACACATATGTATATATGACTAATAGCCATTCTCCAAGAGATAAGTGGTGAAAATTATAATTGATTGTGTAACATGGAAGACTCTGGTACAGGACTGCTCAGCGTGGCATGCCCACATCAGAGAAGGTGCTGTGCTCTATGAGCAAAGCAGAATTGAAATAGCTCAGAAGATGCACAGGATGCACAAACTTACAGGATCCACCCCAAATGTTCACACAGACTATTTGTACCTGACCTGTGGTAGAGCTTTCCGAGTTTGTATTGGGCTGATCAGCCATAGTTGGACACACTGAAACTTGACTCAAGCATAGTGATGTCATTTTGGTCCTCTTCAAGAACAAAGGACAGCAACCAACTAAGTGGTCAAAAGATATGAACAAACAGTTCTCAAAAGAATTGCAAAGCATTCACAGCCACACAAAAGAGTGCTCCAAATCACTAAAAATAACAGAAATATCAATCAAAACAATCCTGAAGTTTCACCTGCAAATTGTCAAAAATGACCGAAAAAATGGCGAGAATCAATGTTGGAAGGGTTGTGGAAAGATAGGCACACTAATGCATCATTGGTGGAGCTGTGAAGTGGTACAACCATTTTGGAAAGTAAAATATCTGGAACTATGATTTATGTGCCAATACTCTAGTTTTGGTCCCTATCACCTCTCACCTTTTTATTATTATTGAAGCAGCCTTCTAATTGGTGTCCGTGCTTCAAGTCTCTTTCTCCAACCCAACCTTTGCTCAACCTTTATCTAGCTGCCAAAATAATCTTCCTAAAAAAGAAAGATGAACGTATTATATCTCTCTTCCTTCCCCCACTGCTCAGGAAGCTTCATTGGCTCACTATTGCCTATTTGATAAAATACAAACTCCTTAGTTTGGCATTTAAAGTCCTGCACATTCTGACTCAAGCCTACCTTTCTGAATATTTCATACTACTCCACACTCCATACTTTCCAAGCAAGGCAATTTGTTCTTCCCTATATGTGACATTCAATTTCTTGTTAGTGTGCTTTTGCGCATGCACACCTGGAATTGATATCTTCATTTATTTTTAGATTCCTTCAAATCTTCATTTGGGTGCCTCCTTCTACAGGTAACCTTTACTGATCCTATAGCTCCCCAGAAAACTCTTCCTCTTCAAATGACTTTGATTCTACTCATTTATTTGTGCGATTATTGTATTTCACACCCTGCACCTACCAATAGTACACAATGTCCTTGTATACAGGTACTATTTTTCATTTGTCTTCCCATCCTCAAAGCCTAATACAAAGCTTTGCTCATTTCTTGGGTGTGTGGAGGATGGGGTACATAGTGTTGTGGTGTCCAGCCCCGTAATTTCATCAGTTGGAGAATTCTCTGGTATTACTGCTACAGAGACAAATGAGCAATGTATTTATAATTTTTAGTCTGAGAGAGATGCCTGAGATGCTAAGAAATGAAGTTAGTTGGGGGCAGAGCCAAGATGGCAGCTGGAAAGCAGGGACTTGCTTAAGCTCTCCCCCAAATCCCTTCAAACACCTATAAAAATGGCTCTGAACAAATTCTAGAGCTGCAGAACCCATGAAATAGCAGAAGGAAGGACATCTTGGATGGTCTCTGGGAAGGATCTATCACACCATGCTGGGGCGAAGCGCAGGCCAGCATGGGCCATGCCAGGACAGACCAGACCAGGAGTCGTCCTGGAGCAGGCCTTAGGGCTGTGAATCATTGAGCTGGTGCAGTTACAAGACTTCTCAACCCCCAAACACCAAAGACCACGGAGCAGGTTAGTGGGAAAACTGCTAGATCAGGTTAGAGAGCTGTCTGGCCCCAGCCCTGGGGGTTGCAGGGGTGGTGCGGTAGTGGCTTCCAGAGCTCCAGTGTCAGCTGCTTCTGGAGTCCCTGGCTCACATGGTGGGAGGGATCAAGTGACAGACCAGAGTGGGACTGCAGGGCTTGCTTTGCCCTGCTTGGATCTGGGTCACAATCCTAGTTGGTGGATCTTGGGGGAGGAGAAGCACTGCTGTGGCAGAGCTTGTGGTGACAGTGGAGTAGAGATAGCTCTGAAAACAGCAGCACAGCCTCTTATTCTTGGGACAAAGCATTCTCTACAAGCAGTCATACCCTGACAAAAAGCTCAAAGGTCAAGTAGTTGGCTGGGAACATGCCTAGGCAGCGAGAAAAGACACAGACTTAGACTCATACTCTAGAACCTTTTTTTGGTGACAAAAAAGACCAAAATATACAGCCAGAAGAAGTCAACAAAGTCAAAGAGCCTACATCAAAAGCCTCCAAGAAAAACGTGAATTGATCTCAGGCCACAGAAGAGCTCAAAAAGGATTTGGAAAAGCAAGCAAGAGAAGTAGAGGAAAAACTGGAACAAGAAATGAGAGTGATACAAGAAAACCATGAAAAACAAGTCAATGACTTGCTAAAGGAGACCCAAAAAGATACTGAAGAAAATACCTTAAAAAATAGACTGGTGTCACAAGAGCTCCAAAAAGCCAATGAGGAGAAGAATGCCTTGAAAGGCAGAATTAGCCAAATGGAAAAAGAAGGCCAAAAGACCACTGAAGAAAATACCACCTTAAAAATTAGATGGGAGCAAGTGGAAGCTAGTGACTTTATGAGAAATAAAAATATTATAAAACAGAACCAAAAGAATGAAAAAATGGAAGACAATGTGAAATATCTTATTGGAAAAACCACTGACCTGGAAAATAGATCCAGGAAAGATAATTTAAAAATCATTGGACTACCTGAAAGCCATGATCAAAAAAAGAGCCTAGATATCATCTTTCAAGAAATTATCAAGGAAAACTGTCCTGATACTCTAGAGTCAGAGGGTAAAATAGAAATTGAAAGAATCCACCAATCACCTCTTGAAAAAGATACCAAAAAGAAAACTCCTAGGAATATAGTTGCCAGATTCCAGAGTTTCCAGGTCAAGGAGAAAATACTGTAAGCAGCCAGAAAGAAACAATTTGAGTCTTGTGGAAACGCAATCAGGATAACACAAGGTCTAGCAGCTTCTACATTACAGGATTGAAGGTGTTGGAATATGATATTCCAGAGGTCAAAGGAGCTAGGATTAAAACCAAGAATCACCTACCCAGCAAAATGTGAAGTTTCAGTAAAATAGAGGACTTTCAAGCTTTCTCAGTGAAAACACCAGAGCTGAATAGAAAATTTGACTTTCAAACACAAGAATCAAGAAAAGCATGAAAGAGTAAACGAGAAAGGGAAATCATAAGGGACTTACTAAAGTTGAATTGTTTTGTTTGCATTCCTATGTGGAAAGATGACATGTGTAGTTCATGAGACCTTTCTCAGTTTTAGGGTAGTTGAAGGGAATATACATATATATATATAGACAGAGGGCACAGGGTGAGTTGAATATGAAGGGATGATATCTAAAAAAATAAAATAAAATTAAGGGATGAGAGAGGAATATATTGAGAGAGGGAGAAAGGGAGAGATAGAATGGGGTAAATTAGCTCACAGAAAAGTGGCAAGAAAAAGCAGTTCTGTTGGAAGGGAAGAGGGGGCAGGTAAAGGGGAATGTGTGAATCTGTTCTCATCAGATTTGACTTGAGGAGGGAATAACATACATACTCAATGGGGTATCTTACCCCACAGGAAAGTAGGGTGAAGGGGATAAAAAGGGGGGGATGATAGAAGGGAGGGCAGATGGGGGAGGAGGTAATCAAAAGCAAACACTTTTGAAAAGGGACAGTGTCAAGGAAGAAAAATGAGTAAAGGGGGACAGGATAGGATGGAGGGAAATATAGTTAGTCTTTCACAACATGAGTATTGTGGAAGTGTTTTACATAATGATACTTGTGTGGCCTATGTTGAATTGCTTGCCTTGTTAGGGACGGTGGGTGGGAAGGGAAGAGGGGAGAGAATTTGGAACTCAAAGTCTTAAAATCAGATGCTCAAAAGAAAAAAGTTGTTTTTGCATGCAACTGAGAAATAGGATATGTAGGGAATGGGGAATAGAAATCTATCATGCCCTGCAAGAAAGTAAGGGGAAAGGGGATGGGGTGGTGGGAGTGGGGTGACAGAAGGAAGGGCTGACTGGGGAATGGGGCAATCAGAATATATGCTATCTTGCGGGGGGAGGGTAGAAATTGGGAGAAAATCTGTGACTCAAAATCTTGTGGAAATCAATGTTTAAAAGTAAAATATTAAATAAATAATAAAATAATTATTTCTACCTCCCCCAAAAGACTGTTCATAAACAAAAAAATAAAGCAAAAATGAAAACAAAAGAAATGAAGTTACTTGTCCATGGTTACATAGCCAGTATGTGTGAGAATTAGGACTTCTCCTGATTGCCCACCTATCCATATGCCATGCTGCCGCTGCCCATGTACATAGTAGATGCTTAATACTTATTCGTAAGCATGAAAAAATGAGTCTTAAATTTTTCATCTCTGTAATTTTCAACCTCCCTTAAAAACACTCACAGATTGTGACACTATTTTTAATAGCACAAAACATTTTCTAATTTGAACATGATATTCTGGGGTTAGGGCTTATGACTAAACTGCACATCTAATTTTATTAAAATCCAAATCCTCCTTTACCTACACATTAAATGCTTCTTATCATATTCTATTTATGAGCATTCATATGCCAGTGACCCCAATTTACACTCTGCTTTTCCTCTAATTATCCAAATGGTAGTTCTAATGATCTCTGATGTGGTTTCACAGCCAAGTGACTATCATATTATTGTTGTTTTAAATTTTTCAGAACATCTCTGTCAGACAGCTAATCATCAGTGACAAACCATAACCTTTGTCCCATTGTTTGTCAATTTTCTAATTGCAACTTGATCATCTTTTTAGTCATATTTTTAAAATACAAATTGAAGTTGAGGCATTAATTAAGACTAAATAAGAATTTTTATCCCTTTAACCAAATGAATGAAATGAGTGTCTTTGTTTTTAATTAAGGAAGATGTGTATGTTGCTATTAGGATGTTTTTGTTTAAAAAAATAAATTACAGGCATATACACATATATACATATATATGCACATATGTATATATATATATATATATATATATATATATATGTCTTTAAGTATTTCCAGTAAACAGAACATTTTAGAGTGATAATTTTGATTTAAAAGAATAAGCTTTAGATTCACAGATGAGATGAATGAATCAGATGTGCTGTATTATATTTCTTCATGACTTAATTTTTGTTTTACTTTCTTTGACCTAAAATAGGTCTATGCAAGGCAAAAATTATGGGAAAATTTAGTGATTATCTGGTGATTAGGTCAATATAATTGACAGAGTTTACTAATATCTTGTGCTTTAATGGTATTTTTTTCCTTTTCCCCAAAGCACTTTCACTTCCGTCAATTTATCCTCCTATTTTACCCTTTTAGATTAGTTTGGCTTTGAGGACACTTTACACCACAAAGCATACTTCCTTCAGATATTTGGGGAACCACTGAATAATATATAGAGGACTGAACTTGGAGTAAAGAAGATTTGAGTTCAAGCACTGCCTATGAGATATAACCATCTATAAAACCTCTCTGTACCCCTGTGTGATTCTCTCTCTTTATAGAGGAATGTTAAAACTTGTTGTCTTTATCATTTGACATACTGTATTTTGGGGAGATTTGCTATCCTATTAAGCTTGCAAGAAAGAGGGGAATGGTATCAGTTTTAACATTCCTTTATAATGCATTAAGAGCTAATGCATTGTTTCTCTTGCCCTGTAACCTTGATGGATAAACACATCTCTAAATGTAACCTCAAAATATTCAACAACTGAAATAATGAACAATCACTTAAATTATTTATTAGTGACCTGAAACTATTGACGACTGATTTTAGCAAGAGTGGATTCTAATAAAATTCCTCATCAATTCATATTTAGGATGGAAGAAAAGGTTTTATTTATTCTATTTAGAGGCAATTAGTGGCATGGTGGCTAGAGCAGTGGGCCTGGAGTCAGGAAGACCTGAGTTCAAATATGATCTTAGGCCAGCTGTGTGAACCTGGGCAAGTCATTTAACTGCTGTTAGCCTCAATTTCTTCAACTGTAAAATGGGGATAATAATAGTACCTGACTCACAGGTTCGTTGTGAGGATCAAATGACGTAATATTTGTAAAAGTGCTTAGCACAGAGCCTAGCACATTGGAAGCACTATATAAATGCTTATTCCCTTCTGTTAAGAATAAATCATATACCTATAGTATTTCAAGGTTTGCAAGGCACATCTCTTACAGTTCTGGAAGGTAGGTAGTTCAAATATTTTATCACCATTTTTACAAATGAGGAAACCAAGTCTTAGCTGTTGAATGATTTGCCCATGTTTATACAGCCATTGAGTTACTCAGGTGGTATTTAAACTGACATCTCTTGATTATTTTAGGTCCAGACCTCCTTACACTCTCCATTTGGCCCCTCAAAGCTTCAATAATTTGATTGCAAGCTGAGACATGGTTTTGGCACTCCGGTATTCCCTATTTTGATCATTTCTATGTCAGTAGATTTTCTCTGTCAAATGTCAAATGCAAATCTACTTATTATTACATTTACTCATTCTCTGATTATTATTGTTGATTTAAAATGTGAAATATTTGGGTGTGCAGTCACTATATTACCCTATTTGTTTTGGTGGCTATTTGCTAATTCTAGGAGATGCTGTCACCATGTGTATTGGAAAGTGCACAGGAATTGGGGTCCAAGGACCTAGCTATGTCCACATCTCAGTCGTTCTACTTACTACCTGTGTCATCTCAAGAAAGTCATTCAACCCCTCTAGGCCTCAGTTTCCAGCTCTGTGAAATGAGGAATTAAGACTGAATGCAGTCTCTTTAAACTCTAAAACATTATGCTCCTTATAAATAATTAACACAAAATATTAGATTATGAATATTTAATTTAGATAGTATAAATAAAGGAAGTAAATTTAAAACTAAAGAACAGGATCTTATTTTTCCTGCCTTAAGATTCAGTTTCCATGATCCTAAATATCAGAATGAAATAGAAAGAACACCGAATTTGGAGTCAAAGGATCCGGATTTGACTCATAGCCCTGTCACTATCTCTATCACTTTGGGTAGGCCACTTCACCTTTCTCAGTTTCAGTTTCCTTATCTCCATGAAGTGAGGTAGTTGAACTAAATAAACCCTATGGTCCCTTCCAATCCTGTGTCTTATTATTCAACACTAATAGAAGATGTTGGCAGCGAGATCCAAGGTGAACTATTGGGTGAAAAGAGACTACAAGGGAAGTGATTAGAGGGTCCTAACCCTGGGTAACCACACATTTCGTATTTTCAAAAGTGCTGGCCTTACAAATAGAAGGCAATCTAAATTTCACTAAATAATGTCGGAGTCAAGTCTAACCAGCAAACATTTATTAAGTCCCTACTGTGTGTCAGGCACTGGGACAAATCAACAAACATTTATTCAGTGCCTATTATGTGCCAGGCAGTGGGGATACAAAGAAAGGGCAAACAAACAAAGCACAGTCCCTGCTCTTGAAGAGTTTACTCTATAATAAAGTTTAAGAAAAGACATGCATTTATGAATCTTCTGAGCTTTATATGTTTATATATATATATTAATCTTAATTTTTATATTTTATATAATCTTTAATATATTATATTTTATATAGTCTTCATATTAAAGACTAAGCAAATATGAAAACTCATCCAAAAAAGTTAGTATATATATTTTAAATTCCTGATAAATTGTTTGCTAGCATTAAGTGGCCTTTCCCCACACATAATCCAAGGTGTTTTTTTTCCTGTCTGTGCATTTAAGCATGTGTTCACTTAAATGTTAAGATATATTAAAGTTTCTGGCTTTATATTTATATAATTTTTGTCGTTATTACTGTACTACTGTCCTCTCGTCTCTTTTGGTAGTTCTCTTCAAGTACAAAGCAGCCCAAAGAGGTCAATTTCTACTTACAGCTAATGAAACACTACAGTGCTATTATAATGTGCTTCTTTTCATATGATGACAGCTGTGACCCTCCCCGATGAGTGTATAACTTGAAACAGAGCAAAAACTGAAATAGTTAGAATAGGCAAGATACCAAGGAAACAGACTAACTAGGCAGATGGTGATTATTTTCTTGAGAAAGTCTTAGTAAAACTGTAAATCTGGAGCAATGGACTGAAAACAAAGGGACGTTTGTGGGCATTTATAACTTAATTTTTTTCACAAACATCCTTTCTGTTATGACCAGTCGTTGCACCAATACACATATATTTTCATTCATAGTAATATTTCATTATTACCATTATATAGAATTTTCTTTTATATTAGAAAAAAACTATTTGAAAATACCAAATTAGAAGAAATGATAATGATGAGAAAGAAGACATTACATGTGATTGAAGCAGCTTCATTCCTGTTTCTGTTTTATTTATTCCACTTAATAAATATTTGGAGCGACAGAATTTAGATACAGGCATACCTCATTTTATTGTACTTCACAGATTCTGTATTTCTTACAAATTGAAGGTTTGTGGTAACCTGTGTTGAGCAAATATATCAGCACCATTTTCCCAACAGCATGTGTTCATATCATGTCTCTGTGTCACATTCTGATAGTTGTCACAATTCAGACTTTTTCATTATTATATCTGTTTTGGTGATCTATGATCGAACTTTGATGTTACTATCATAATTGTTTTTGGGTGTGGCCATGTAAGATGGTGAACTTAATTGATAAATGTTTCATGTGTTCTGACTGCTCCCCTGCCTGGCCTTTCTCTCATTTCTCTCCCTCTTCTCCAGTCTCCCTATTCTCCAAAACACAACCATATTGAAATTAGGTCAGTTAATAATCCTGCAATGGCCTCAAAAGGTTCAAGTGAAAGAAGAGTCAATTGATGTGGCAAACTTCATTATTTTAATTTCTTATTTTAAGGAATTGCCATAGCTACCTCAACCTTCAGCGGCCACCACTCTGATCGTTCAGCAGCCATCAACATCAAGGGAAGACCCTCCACCAACAAAAAGATTATGACCCACAGAAGGCTCAGATGATAGCATTTTTTAGTAATAAAGCATTTTTTAATTAAGGTATGTACATGTAATGATAATCAGGACAGGATTTTTTGCTGTCAAGTGCCTTTGATGAGTCTGGCCTTTGTTGGAATGGGGCAGGTAAAGTGGGATCTTTTGTCTTGGAATGCTTCTCAGCACTGGGGCATGGAAAGTCATTGATTTGTATGTGATGTGGTGCTTTCCCCCACTCTGGTCTCTCACACTCCAAATGGTGAGCCTTGAGCCCTCAGGGTCCTGAACAGGGTATGTGTACTGGAAGGTTAGCGTTTGACTTTTGGGGGTAAACTCATTGAAAGGGTGACAAGACTCTGGGCAAGCCATTGAAATAGCCCCGCCCCCCCCAGCTTTGATAACCCAGACAGATGATTGGTGCTTCTCTGGTAACTATGAATTGTGACTTGATCAGACACGGTCTGTCTCTTGATGCTTGTAATTTCTGTCTGTATTTGCCCTGAAGTTCAGGGGGCTGATCTTTTCTTCCTGAACTAACTGAATGATATATATATATATATATATATATATATATATATATATATATATATATATATATATATATTTAATTAAACTGAGATTGTTAACCCCTTAAAGTTGCTTTCCTTAGAAAAGCAGATCAAAGAAACTGTGTTGGCAGCCCTTCTGTGTGCTCTTGTCTTTGGTCTTACAAAGCCACAGTAGTTGCTAGCCACCTTGTTTATACAGTACATTGTGCCTTTTTTAAGGCACGATACTATTGCACACTTAATAAACTACACTCTAGAGTAAAAATAACTTTTATATACACTGGGAAACCAAAAAAATGTATGACTTGCTTTATTGCAATATTCATTTTTTGGGGGTGGTCTGGAATCAAACCCACCATATCTGTCTCTGAGTTTTGCCTGTATACCACATTGATGTCATCATGGAACTTTCTGTCTATTAGGGCAATTAAATAAAAAAAACAGGTAATACACAATACTGTTAGCTATGTAACCCTGGGTAAGTTGCTTAACCTCTTTCAACCTCAGTTTCCTCATCTCTGAAATGGATATAGTAATTGTATCCACTCTACAGGATTATTATGAAGGTCAAATGAGATAATATATGTACAGAACTTTGTAAACCTTGGAGCACTGTATAAAAACCATCTATATCTATCATCATTATCCTCCTTCTTGTTATTATTATCACTTTAAACTTTGCAGGACAACCCCAGCAAACAAGCAGCAGTCCTTGGGGTGGGGGTGCAGGATGGAATGGGGTGTGACAGAATCAGTAGCAACAGCAGCTTCTTCTGAAGCTCTCATCCCAAAAACAGTAAGGGGGTCAGAGCCAGTCAGAGGGAAATTAGAGGGGTCACTTTGCTGGTCCTGGGTGTAGGATGCTATTGTGTTGCCCATACACAGATCCAGGTCACAGTCCTGGTTTACAGTTGCAGTCCTGGGTTACAATCCCAGGGTGAGGGTGCATTAGCACACCAGAGCTTGCAGTTATAGGGAAGTGGGGACCTGGTCATTCACAAACCAGAGCACAGGCCATGATAGTAGTAAACACACCTCTCTTTAGATCATACTACCTTGGAAGAACTGAAGCATATAGATCCCCAGAACTTGCTCTGAAAACAGCTACACAAAAAACTTACAGCTTGGAACAGTACTTCTCCAGTCAGGACCAGAGCCAAACTTTAATATAAATTTAAGTCAAGAAATAGATTGGAAGACGAGTGAAGAACAAAAAAAGATTCTGGTCATAGAAAGTTACTTTAGTGATAGGGAGATCAAAACACAAACTTAGAAGAAGTCAACAAAGTCAAAACTGCTACATCCAAAGCTGCAATGCCAAAAAAATTCCTGGAAGAGCTCAAAAAGGATTTTAAAAATCACATAAGAGAAGTAGACAAAAATTGAGGCAAGTGCATCATAAGGAAAAAAGAGTTAATAGCTTGGTTAAGAAGGCACAAAAAACACTGAAGAAAATACTACCTTAAAAACAGAATAGGCCAAATGGTAAAAAGAGGCACAAAAATCCAATGAAGACAAGAATACTTTAAAAGGTAGAATTGGCCAAATAGAAAAAGATGCACAAAAATTCAGTAAAGAACTCCTTAAAAAGTACAATTGACCAAATGGAAAAGGAGGTACAAAAACTCATTGAAGGAAATAATTCCTTAAAAATTAGAATTGGGCAGAAGGAGGCAGATGATTCAATAAGACATCAAGAAACAATAAAACAAAATCAAAAGAATGAAAAAATTGAAGAAAATGTTAAATATCTCTTTGGAAAAACAACTGACTTGGAAAATGAATCCAAGAGGGATAATTTAAGAACTATTGAAGTACTGAAATCCAAGGTCACAAAAAGCGTGTAGACATCATCTTTCAAAAAATTATCAAGGAAAACTACCCTGAAATTCTAGAACCAGAGGGTAAAATAGAAATTGAAAGAATCCACTGATTGTCTCCTGAAAGAGATCCCCAAATGAAAACTGCTAGGAATAGTATAGCTAAGTCCCATAGCTCCCAGGTCAAGGAGAAAATATTGCAAGCGACAAGAAAGAAATAATTTAAATATTATGGAACCACAGTCAGGATAACCCAAGATTTAGCAGTTTTTACATTAAAGGATCAAAGGGCTTGGAATATGATATTGCAGAGTGCAAAAGAGCTAGGACTAAAACCAAGAATCACCTACCCAGAAAAACTGAGTATAATTTTTCAAGGGGAAAAATGGATTTTCAATGAAATAGAGAATTTCCAGCATTCCTTATTAAAAGACCAAAGCTGAATAGAAAATTTGACTTTCAAATACAAGACTCAAGAAAAAAAACATGAAAAGGTAATCAGGAAAGAGAAATTGTAAGTGATTCAATAAGGTTGAACTGTTTACATTCCTATATGAGAAGATGATACAGAATTTGATCGTTATTAGGGCAGTTAGAAGGAGTGTACATAGACAGAGGGCATAAATATGAGTTGAATATAATGGGATGATTATCTAAAAATAAAATTAAGAGGTGAGAAAGAGGAATGCATTGGGAAAAGGGGAAAAGAGGAGGTAGATTTGGGTAAATTATCTCACATAGAAGAGGCACAAAAGGCCAATGGAGGGATCGATGGGGAAATGGGGCAAGTGCTTGAACCTTACTCTCTTTGGATTTGGCTCAAAGAAGAATAACATACACATTTAGTTGGATATATAAATCTTTCTTACTGTACAGGAAAGTAGAAACAGAAAGGGATAAGAGAGGGGCTGATAGAACAGAGGGTAGATTGGAGGAGGTAGTAGTCAGAAGCAAAACACTTTGATACACTGAAAGAAGAGAGAGAATAAAATAAACAGGGGGAGGGGGAAATAGGATAGAGGGATTAACAATCATACCTGTGAAAAAATTTTACAGTAAATTTCTCTGATAAAGGTCTCATTTCTCAAACATATAGAACACTGAGTTAAATTAATATATAAATAATAAAAAAGATCCATTCCCCAATTGATAAATGGTCAAATGGTACAAACAGGCAGCTTTCAGACAAAGTAATCAAAATTATATGAAAAATGCTCCAAATCACTATTGATTAGAGAAATGCAAATTAAAAAAAAACAGAAATTCCACCTCATACCTCTGAAATTGGCTAGTATGACAGAAAAGGAAAATGAAAAAGTTGGAGGGGATGTGGGAAAATTGAGAGATTGATGCATTGTAGATGGAGTTGTGAACTGATTCAGCCAATCTGTAGAGCATTTTAGACCTATACCCATAAGGCGACCCAGCAATACCACTACTTGATCTGTATCCCAAAGAGAAAGGAAAAAGATGTACATGTGCAAAAATATTTATAGCAACTCTTTTAGTGGTGGCAAAGAATTGGAAAATGAGGGGATGTCCATCAATTGGACATAATTTGTGTTATATGATTGTGATGAAATACTACTGTGTTATAAGAAATGATGAGCAGGTTGCTCTCCGAAAAACCTGGAAAAACTTACATGAACTGATGCGAAGTGAAATGATCAGAACCAGGAGAACGTGGTATATTGTATGATGATCAACTGTGAATGACTTAGCTATTCTCAGCAATGCAATGATCCAAGAAAATTCTGAAATTTGTATGCCAAAAAATGCTATCCATCCCCAGAGAATAAACTGATGGAGTCTGAAAGCAGATTGAAGCATACTTTTAAAAACTTTTTTTTCTTGTTTTTGGCTTGCATTTTCTTTTACAACATGACTAATATGGAAATATGTTTCACATGACTACACATATAAAACCTATGTCAAATTGCTTGCCTTCTTTATTAGGGGAGAGAAGAGGGAGATAAATTGGAACTCAAAATTAAAAAAAAAACCGAATGTTAAAATTTGTTTTTACGTGTAATTGAGGAAAAATAAAATGATAAATAAATAATTTCAAAATGATAGAATAAAGGCTGATAATAGGCACAAGTAGGCTACCAAGAAGTTACATGATAGAAGTAATATAAATAATATTGTTGAGGAAAATGCATGATTGGGAAAGGAGGCAAGTTGGTAATATTAACAAGGAGGACAGACAACAGATGGAGAACTAGTATAATTGGTACCCCTAATACACTGAGATAGTTTGAGGAAGTTCTTCAGCATGTTATCCTTCTAATGTAGAGATACTTGGAGTAGCCCTCATACTAACTGACCCCTTTTGTACCTTGCCTTCTCCAACCTATCATCTGCAACCCAGTATACTTCTCCAAAGCAGGGACACTGTCTTATATCTTTGGTTTCCATTATATATAATAAAAATAAAAATAGACTCCTTTCTAATAAAATCAGGGGTGAAACAAAGATATCCATTGTCATAACTTCTATTTATATGGTACTAGAGATTCTGGCTAGGGCAATAGGGAAAAAAAGAAATTAAGGAAATATGCATTGATAACAATGAAACAAAATGTTCACCTTTTGCAGATGGTATGATAATATACTTAAAGCACCCTAAAGAGTCAGCTAACAAATTAGTTGAAATAACTTCAGCAATTAATAACTTATGGGATACAAAATATATTCACACATCATCAGCATTTCTATATGATACTGATAAACCTCTCAGAAAGAGATAGGAAAAGAAATTCCATTTAAAATTAGTACAGAATGTATAAAGTGATGGGAGTCAACCTACCAGGATACATAAGAACTAGGTAAATAGAGCTACAAATCACTACTTACAGAAATAAAGACAGATCTAAATATTTGGAAAGATATGAATTGCTCATGGATAAGACATTATAATAAAAATAACAATGCTACCTGAATTAATGTATTCAATGTCATACCCATCAAATTACCAAAGGATTACATTACAGAACTAGAAAAAATAATAACAAAATTCATGTGAAGGCAAAAATGTAAAAAAATCTCAAGGCAAATAATAACAAGAAGTAGGAACAAAGGGGACCTAATGGTACCAGATCTCAATCTATACTACAAATAGTAATTCTCAAAATAAGTTGGTACTGGTTAAAAAAAGAAATATAGTGAAAATAGTGAAACAGATTTACTATATAACACAAAAGCAAATGTATCTAGAACCCTGACAAATGCAAAGACCTCAGCTACTGAGATAACGATCCACTACTTGACCAAAAAACCGCTGGGAAAATTGGAGGGCAAAGTGGAAGAAATGATATTTAGACAAACACTTCACACCCCATACTAAGATAAGCTCAAATTGATATGTGACCTAGATATAAAAGGTCACATCATAACTAGGTTAAAGAAACACATGAAAAGATATCTATCAGATCTTTGGAAAGGAGAAAAGCTCATGAACCAGCAAGAGATACAGAGGATCACAGAAGATAAATGGATAATGTTAGTTACATAAAATTTAAAGGTTTTTGCACCACAAATCCAATAAAGCCAGGATTAAAAGAGAAACAATTGGGGAAAAAATCTTTGTATGAGTTTTCTATGATAAAGATATAATTTCCAATATATAAGGAACTGAATCAAATTTATAAGAATAAGAACCATGCCTTAATTAACAGATGGTCTAAGGATATGAACAGGGTAGAAACTCAGGCTATCCATAGCCATATGAAAAAAAATACTCCAAAGCATTACTAATTAAAGAAATGCAAATTAAAGCAATTCGAGATTCTGCTTTGCACTTCTCAGATTGACAAAGATGACCAAAAAGGAAAATGATAAATGTTGGGTAGATGTGGGAGAACAGGCACATCAGGACACTTGGGGCAGACTTACAGATGGTTTCAACTGTTCAGGATTTTGTAAGTATATACCACTGCTAAATTTATACATAAAAGACATCAAACAATAGGAAAAGGTTTTAAATGAACAAAACATTTGTGACAACTCCTTTGTTTCCATTTTGGCAAAAGCTGGAAACTAAAAAGAAGCTTATCAGTTGAGGAATTGACTGAATAAGTTGTGGTCCATCAATGCCATGGAATTCTATTTTGCTGTAAGAAATGAGGAAATAGATTATTTCAAAGAGACACTGAAAGACTTAGATGAATTGATGCAGAAATGAAGCAACCAGAAACAGAACAATTTATAACATCAATATTACAGAAAAGGAACAATTTTGAAGACTCATAGAAGAATGAAATGAGCGGAAGTAGGAGAACAATATACAAAATAACAACAACATTGAACCAATAGACAACTTTGAAAGCAGAAAGAACTATGATCAATACGATGACCATCTATGATTATAGAGGACCAATGAGGAAACCTAATTGTTTACCTCCTGACAGAGAAGTGGCAAATATAGCATGTAGAATGAGACATAGAAATTTTTGTAAGCAGTCAATGAGTGATTTTTTTTGCTCGACTATGCAAATTTCTTACAAGGAATTTGTTTTTCTTTTCTCTCTCTCCTTTTTTAAAAAAAGTAATGTAGGGGAGTAGGAAATAGATTTCTTTTAATTCAACAAATTTAAAATAGAGATCTAGGCATTGCTTCAAATGTAGAATGTTACCGACATTTTAGATGAGATCACTGTGTAATTAATTTTTCTTAGTTTTTTTTCTTTGTTACAATATACCTTTCATAGAATGGGGGTAATCTATAAGTGTCTGTAATATAAAAATAAAATACATCAATAAAACTTATTTTTAAAAAGTAAATGTCTGAGGCAAGATTTGAACTCAGATGTTGTTGTGTCTAAGACCAATACTCAATTAAAAAAAAAGATTCTCAAGGAGTGTCTAGCATCATTTCTAACACGCAAGAGTCACACATGGCTGAATCAAAACAACAAAAACTCAAGGTCTTCTATGGAAGATATATGAAACTATATGAACAAGAATCACAGTCTAGGAAGGCATGTATGGATATCAATGGTAGCAGGAATTGATGGGAAAACGCGCACTGATGAAAGATTCCATCAAAGTATTGTTCGAAAAATGTCCATTTACTCCTCCCCCAAAGCCGCACTTTTTGTTATATAGCAGTGGATTTTCTTTTTGAAAGACATTTGAGCATGTATGATAACATTATCTTTTTAATGATTAATAGATAAAATTTACTGAAATATAGTCACCACTAATAGGAGTCTTGGAGCATAAGGGGGAAAAACTTACACTTAAGTACTTCAGCTGCATAATTAAGTGTTGTCCGCAGAAAACAAGCATCCAAATACATCCTAGCAGGAAAGCAGCAAGGGAATGAAAACACAGGTATCCCTGGCGCCATGCCCCAAAGCTTAACAAACAAGAGTCAAGACTATGAGGTAATGCCAGAAAAAAAAACCAAATAACAAAACACTCTGCCTCTGATTCCTATGGTTCAAGTCTGAAGACTTCACTGCCTGAATATTTGAGCTTTCTTAATTATTGGGAAAGTGCCTAAAGATAAAGGCTATTGATTGGGCCACAAAGGTAAAGAAGAGCATGGTTCCCAGTCTTCAATTTCTCTCTGTACCTTAGATTAGGTTGCTTCTAGCTTAACTGTGCTTGTATGCTCTCTTTCATATACTAAGATGATGTTACCAATCTAGCAGTGCTTGGAAAGGCTCAGCTTTAAATTGTTTTCTAAAAGTGGTGATAGGTATGCACAGTTTTGTCCAAACTCTCTTGCTCAGTCCCCTTTGTTTTCTTGATTGGTTTAAATAGGGTAACAATTGCTTGTGGTCATGGATCAAAGTGAAGGTCATAGGTCATCTATGGAGTAGAATTAATAACTGGCTTCATTCTAACCATTCTCATTGGTAGTGAAGACACTACCTCTAAAGATCAAGCTTTGTTAGGGAAAATAAAAGGGGATGGACAAGGAAAAGGGCACAAATTTGAAGATCTATAATGACTTCGGGAGGAATTTTTTATGGCATAGGACTCAGAACATCCAGGGAGTGGTGGAAGCTGAGTGGTCTGAAGCCCAAGAGGCATCTCCTGTAGGAAGTATAGAGATTGTAGTAATGGTATGAATGAGCTCCTGGAGGGCAAATATTGTATCTATATGTTAGAAATGGGCCTAGCAATTTTGAGACTTCAGTAATTCAGTAGCAAATTAATAATAATATAACATAATATAATACAATGATAGTTGTACTAGTATACAACAGAGATCCCTTGATGATGGAAGCAGACTTAATGCTTACCCCTTACACCTCACCATTCACAGTACATTTTGTTAGACTTCCACTTATTAAAAGTGGTATCCTATATATCTCATTTTACAGTAATTTACTCCACAGTCCATCAGGCAAAAGCCACCTAGCACCTATAGAGCCATATAACAAAAACTCCATGTGAGTAAATAACTCTTTAAGGAGAAGCTTTTACATTTATTTACATCCTGATAGAGAACTCATGCTGAAATGGCATTAATATGGCATTTTTATAAATAAAGACATGAAAAAATTTATGTAAAATGTACCCACAGAGGAAAAAAATGTAACAGAATGCATACATTTTTAAAAAGACTTCACTGAGGAGAGTAGGTAGCTCTTCTGATGATATTGTTAGCTACCAAAAATAACAATTGCTTTAGGGCGGAATTCTCTTATGTGCACGGAATATTCTTACTTTGCAGTCCTTGAAATCAAGCTCCTTTCTGGTCCTCTTTTCCCATATGTAGAGATCAGGCCATCTTAAAGGCTCATACTCAAAGATCTTCATTTCCCTCAATATAAGGCTGATATATGACTCAGCATAACCTCATATTTAAGGAGTTGCACAAGGCTGGACCTTCATAAAATTGTGAAATAGACAATCTTTTTTGAGTGACCTCTCTCCATCTCTGACATTTTTCCCAATACATGACCTCATGCTACCCAGAATTCTTCCTTGTGGTTTCTTACCTGCAGCAGCACATACAACTATGTACCCATAGGACAACAAAGGGGCAGAGCAACTGACCCATAGAATGCAAAAATCATGCATTGTTCAGATGAGAGCTCAAAATATCCTTTTAAGATTGGCATTCTTTGATCCGTGTTGATTACCAACATTCTTAGCTATACACTGCCTGCTCTGTTTCTGCCCAATCTTTGATTTTCCTCGTGTCGCAACAGCTTATTGACTGAGCTCCTGGGTGGGTGTTTGATAGGTAGTGTTTGCTTTTTCCTCAGGCTTTGGCCTGTGACATCATAACTTGATAGCAGCCTTAACATCCAAACCCATGACTCATAGAGACTGATGTCTCAGGTAATGTGTGAATCAGTTGTACTAGTATACGACAGAGATCCCTTATGATGGAAACAGACCTAATGCTCACTCCTTGTTGCTCACTATTCACAGTACATTTTGTTAAATTTCCATTTATTAAAAGTGGTACCTTACATATCTTATTTTGTAATAGTATCAAAGTGGAAAAGTATAACTGGTTTTTAATAGATGCTACTTTTTACCTCTGTATATTAAAATCAACGTTGCTAATTTAAATTCTGGGTGTGGAGAATAGATTTTTTTAAAAAACATCTTCTCTAAAATTTGCTAAAGTTATAGAAATATATTTTTTAATCTCAGGAAATTTTTCTTTTGGGGGGCCTCCAGGCACTGAAGAGACTGCTTGGATAACAGTCATACCTATTTATACTTTGAATTGTTACTGAGATCTAGCAGTCTTTTCAGAAAAACAAAAGCAATAGATCTGGTATTTTGTGGTATCTGGGCCTTCAAAAAATAGTTCATGAAGATTAATTCTTCCCTTTGAGTCCAGGAGTGTCATAAGGGACATATAGAAGAGAGAAGAATTTTCCTTTGATTCCTTTCTAGAATTTTGCCCTCATTCAAGTTCATAATGGAACAGAAGGGTTAATATGCATTAAGCCATCTTTAGTCTCTTTGTCTATTGAATTTATGTTATGTTCACAAGAAAAGAATCTGTTTCGTAGAAGTGTGGGACATTTCTAGGTGAATGACAGGATCATTGTCTATATTCACAGTGCTGCCATTTTTTTCTGAAGTCTCTTTGGTCTCTATGCTTTGATGGCACCTACATCAATGTCTTTACTGTGGTATGATACTCAGAACTGAACCCAGTGCCCTAGATATGGCCTGACAAGGTGATAATGGAATTATCATTTGCCTTTGGCCACTGAACTTTGCTTAATGTAGTCTATGACGGGAAAGTTACACTGTTGGAGAGAGGAGTATTAAATTCTAGTAATGGCTCTACTATTTATGAGCAATGTGACCTTGAGCCTCTAGATGTCCTTTGCTTTATCTATAAAATTGAGGATAATATTTTATTGACTAGAATCCAGGAAATAAGTGCATATGGTCTCTTTGTGTTCCTTCTGGCTCCGAGGCTTTGTTGTCCTAACCATCTTGTTCTCTTTGTTTAGGACATGTTTCTGTGTCAATATGGGAGTCATACTCTTCTGTTTGCAAATATACTTCTTGCAGATCCCACAAATATCTTAAGTGGTAAGCATACACTCCATCTGATCCCAGACACAAGCAGTTTGGTACCTATGACACACTGTTGACACTTATAGGAGACACATCAAAGTTTTACTGCAATTTTTTTATAGTGTAAGTTTTAAAAGTATTTATGCAGTACAGGTTGCAAATGGTATAGACAGAACCTTAGACTTCCTTTGATTCTTTGTTCTCCATGTGGTATTTACATGTGGTGCCCTGTATCCCCTGGATATTCAGTGAATGTTTAATTCACTGAATTAGGGCTTGGGGTTGCAAAAGAAGTAACACCAAACTACCTTAATTTCCTATTAAAATTATATAATGTCATATCTTATCTTATCTTACCTTGTCTTCCACTCGTATGAATAATAAAACACCATGAGAAGTAGTCACCACATGTTATATAGGAGTAAATTAAATAGAAGTGTTGGGTAGTGGGTGTTGAGTGAGAGGACCAAGGGCAGTCTCTCACTCTATATATATACTTTTACCCTCATGTAAAATGTAGAACAAGGAAGTAAGAATAAGAGAACATCTACATGTAAATTTAAATGAAAGCTAAAAGGAGACTTAGGTGATGCTTATTGTAAGCACTGGCCCTCCTCTTTCATCTCTAGGTGGCTCCCTGTTCTGAGGGATGATCTTTAGGAGCTTTTTAATTCACTTTAGGTTATTGATCTCTCTCGGTTTAAACTCTCTCTGATAAATCAGCTTTGAGCTGGTCAGCTAATATGATTTTAGAGTGAGCTAAAGTTTGTGATCTCCTATTGGAGAAATATTTGTTCTGCTGCCTTCCCACGTGCCTTTCACTAGGGGTTGGATACACCTCTTGCTTTTCCCAAACTGACCAGTTTCTCAGACCCAACTTCTATGTAAGATACTAGTACTGATTATGTAACAAGGGTCAGTGACCACTAATTTATTTTTTATAAAAGTGAACATACAACACAATAAGAGGGAAGAAAGCAAAAGGATGAAGGAGCAAAGTTGGTTGGCCAGGGTCAGTTACATCTGACCACATGAGCAGAAAAAAGGTTTTCTGCTTAGGTTCCTTTTCCCTCATAGGAAGAAGGGTTTCATCCCCTTCTGAGCAAGAAGGGGAGCGTATTTCTCCAACTAGCTGGCAGGCCAGAAGGATAATATCTCTGAAGGGCACTTCAACTATCTCACCAGTCATCATTTTTATCAGCACAACAAGCATCCTCATTGGCCTCAGTGGCTACAATTCAGTGAATGACTTGTCACAGGGAGGGAAGTGTTGGGAAGGAAACATTCTTGGGCTCTTGGCATATTACCATATGGTATCAAGATGGAAATTGCCACATAAACTCCAAACTTGATGACTGGTTTTCCTAGAATTGTACACATATGCACACACACACACACACACACACACACACACACACACACAGAAACACACAATTCCATAATTTCCCCATTCCACAAAACTGGCACTGGTGAATTCTGGGGCAACCCCTTTAATTTTTTTTTGTTATTTAGAACTGTTTTACAAGCACAAGAACAAACATTTCCATATATAAAGGAAAGAAATATATTGTATATGAAATTGTGAATCTTTATTATATGCAGCTTGCTTTTATAAACATGTGATAAATTAAACAATTTCAAAGATGACTGTCTTCCTCAACTACCCTCTGTTCTCTTTTTATGTACATTTTTAAAAAAAGGGATTGATTGATGCTATTTCTTTCCCACTAGCCACTAACTCCTGTTTCCATACCTCAAATCCCACACCTTACTCCAAAATAACAAAATGAATCAAAACAAAAGCAACTTTGTAACAAATGATCATAGTCAAGCAATCTCTCTTTGAATAGGAATTGTTTCTTTCAATGCATTTGCATTCTCAGTACCTACCATGATACCTGAAAGGTGGTAGGCACTTAAATATTTGTTCATTGATGGATTGATTCGGGCTTATCGAACACTATGCTATTATGTGCATTTGCTCCTTGGTCCTGTATGCTTAATTTGTGCCAATGATAATTTTTTCCCATTTTTTAAACCAGCACCAAATAATTTTAATTATTACTGCTATATTTTACTTTTTGAAAACTTCTTGTTCATTTTCATATTGGGAAAATGGCTTTCGCTCTTATACGTTAATTTCCTATATTTCTTGGATGTCAAACCTTTATCAAAGAAACTTGCTGCAAAGCTTTGTCTCCCTCCTCTCCACTAAACGCTTTCCATAATTTTAATTTCTAATTCTAATTTTAGCCACATTAATTGTGGTTTGTACAAAAAATCTTAATTTTATATAACCAAAATTGCCTAGCTTTTTCTTCTGTGATTCTCTCTATCCTTTGTTTAGTCAAAAACTCTTCCCCCATCCTTCCCTGCTCTAGTGTGCTTGTAATGTGACCTTTTATGTATAGATCATGTGTCCATTTGAAGCTTATAATTGCAATGGCTGTGAAATATTGGTCTAAACCTAATTTCTGCCAGCCTGCATTCTAGTTTTCCCAAGAATTTTTATCAAATATATAAAAAAATCAAATTGAAACTCAAATATGGAACAAGCCTGGAATTTCTGGGATAAATCCAACATGGTCATAGTGTATAATCTTTATGATATGTTGCTACAGCTTCTTTTGATAATATTTTATTAAAATTTTATGTATCAATGTTTATTAGGGATATTGGTCTCTAGTTTTCTTTCTCTGTTTTGACTGTCCTGTTTAGATATCAAAATGACCATATTAATGCATAGAAAGAATTCGGTAGGTTCTCTTCTTTTGTTACTTTTGCAGATAATTTGTGTATTACTAAAATTAATTGTTCCATGAATATTTGATAGAGTTTGCTTGTGTATCCTTCTGGTCTTGGTTTTTTTTTGGGGGGGGAGGGGAAAGTGGAGTAGAGGGAAGGATAATTTGTTTATGATTTTTTAAATTTCCTTTCCCCGAGATTGTATTATTTTTCTTAACTATTTTTTTGGTTTGTTAGTCTGGAGATATATATATATATATATATATATATATATATATATATATACACACACACACATACATATATATGTATATATACATATATGTGTACATATATATACATATGTATAATATTTATTTATTTCATTTAAGTTATCAGTTTTGTTGGCATCTAATTTGGCAAAATAATTTCTAAGGGTTTCCTTTATTTCCTCTTCAATTTTTATGAATTCTTTTTTCAACTTGGATACTGACAATTTGATTTCTTCTTTTAAAAATAGATTGGTTTATAGTTTATTTTATTTTTTCAGAAAATCAGTTTTTAATTTTATTTGTTGATTTAATAAGGGGCTTTTTGATCTTCAATTTTGTTGATCTTTTCTTTGAGTTTCAGAATTTCCATTTTTATGTTTAGTTGGAGATTATTTATTTCTTTTCTAATTTATTCTAGAATTAAATTTACATTATTTAATTCTATGTTGTCTTATGTGTGTGTGTATACACACACCCATACACACACACACACACACGATATAATGGATATAGAACTGGCTTTAACATGGGAAATACCTAGGTTCAAATCCCACATCTGACACATGCCAGATGTGTGAGCCTAGGTAAGTTACTCAGTCTCTCAATGTCCCAGGCAACTGTCTAAGACTAAGTTGCAGAGTAGGTGACTTTGGTAAAGGAAATTTCCTCATTGGTGGCTTCTTATGACAATTAAATCACAGGCACGGTCCCAAAAAGGTGTGTGTGTGTGTGTGTGTGTGTGTGTGTGTGTGTGTGTGTGGTTCAAAAGCTCTAAATGCTATGATTTGTGTTCTATAGTACTGCTGTTTTCAGCCTCAGTCACAGAACATACAGAGCAATGGTCTGTAAACCATGACATACAAGCATAGATGGAAGGAGCTGGGGTTGTTTGGCCTGGAGAAATGGATACTTGGGTAAACCAAGCATCTTCAAATATTTAGATATCCAACATGCCTGTTTAGGACCACATTGGGTAGCAGTTGTATGGTAGCATATTTTGGCTCAGGAAACTTTGGAAAGTTTGTTAACTTTGAGGGACTGCTATGGGGTCCAGGGGATGTTAGTTATTGCACTCATCCCTGTCCTGAACCCAGGCATATAGTGAGACTAGCTTCAGTCTCAAGGAACCTGGCCTTAAATTATGCACCATCTTTCCCACCCTTCTGACTCTTGGGAAGTAGCTTGAAACAGTTCTAATAGTATTCAAAGCTGGAAAGTGAAGAGCTTGAGGAGGAGGGGGAAGCCACTTTCTTTTGTACATTCACTGAGTCATCCATTCTTGTAGTTCAGCATTCATTTAGGGTACTTCTCTCCATATAAAGCACTCAGGAATGGTGTCTGTGCACATGAGAGGGCCTCCATCACATGAAGAAAACTTCCTAACACTTAAAGCAATTCCATAGTGAAATGGGCTTCCTCAGTGGACAGTGAGCTCCCTGTCATTGGTTATTTAAACTGAAGCTAGATGGGTTTGGCTTAGGGATGCTGTAAAAGGGATTGATGATTTGGGTAGGGATTGAACTTCTGGGTTCCATTCCACTCCAGGTCTATAATCCTATGTGTAGAAGTTAGAACAATTCTTTTTGGCACAGAAATATGTATTGGGATGCCCAGAGTACCTGAATCATTATCATCTACAGGAAATAGGGCAAGGAGAGGAAGAGAATTAAGCTTGAAAATTTATTATTTAAAATTTCAAAGGACCTATACTTTATGATTCACCTTATTTATTTATCTGCAGACTTGCGCTAAGGAAACCATTTTGTTAAATAAACATTTTAGAAATGTCTGGTATCATTCTGATTTTGTAAATGACATATTTATTAGGCAACTATTGTGATTAACTTTGGGTGTGGAGAAATATGCTTTTACCCTGAAGGGAGAAGATCTGGGTTAATTTTTATCTGTCCATTTTTAATGAGTTGAGTTAATCCAAGGAGCTACATAGAAGCTAGAGATCTAATTGAAGTTTTTTTTTGTTTTTTGTTTTTTTAACTTAAGCTTTAATTTTCATTTCATTTCCAAAACTGTTTGGCCTTGGGTAATAGGATGTTCTTTGTTACTCTTGGAAGACCTACTTGTATGACGACTACATTTCCTACATTGCTCAATTCTGAAGTTGTTAAGACAATCAGTAGAAACTCCTATGTGCCAACTTATTCTGTTTTCCTCAAATTAAAGAAAGAAAATACAACGTAAGCCTTACGGGAAGACCTGTTTTGTACATAGGAGTGATAGAATAAATTTTGAAGTCCTTCTGGCTAGCTGCAGAGCCAACTCCATATTCAGCTTGTATACAGCAAGCAAGCAGCAGGTATGCAAACAAAGGGAAGTCAAGATTTGCATTATGGCACTCAGCAACTGACTATACAACTAATTGAGATGATTCTGAAAAAGGTACATCTTCCTGCCCTGCCCCACCCCACCCCCTCTTTAAAATGTGACCCAAATGGGTTAGGTAGAAATCTCCAGGCATTTGCACAGTCGTTTTCCAATCTAAGAATCCAATAAAAATTTATTAAGCCTGTGCTGTTTGGCAGGCACTGTACTAGATGTTAGGGATATAGTTAATAAAAAGAAAGATAGTCCCTACCCTCAAGAAGCTTAAAATTTAATAGGGGAGACAACACACAAGAGGAGGCAGGAAAGGGAGTAGGGAAAGAAAGGGGAGATCCGAGAGGATCTCATTCATGGAGTTGAAACTTGGCAGGGCAGCAGATGCAAAGTGGAGGAAAATGAGAGTGTCCAGTTCCTTCCCTCTATAAAAGAAGCTATTGGGAGGAGTTTGGTACTCTGCCCTTTAGCCCTCCAATCAGAGGGGAGAGGAGGCTGAGGGAGGTGGTGTCAGTCAAGGCTTGAGTTAGCTCATGGTGATGAGATTAGAGGTTATGAGCTCAACCTGGGAGGGGCATCTTGTTCCACGGAGTTGCAACCAGGCAGAACAGCAGATATAGAGTAAGATGATCCTGATGGGAAGTTAGGGACATGCCCAAGGGACTGGGCAAATGCCAAGAAATTGAATGATGGAGAGACTGATGTTGATAGCAACAAGCACAGTGCCAACAACTTAAAAAACATTGCTGTCCCTGTCCTTTGATAGTACCATGGCTGGGACATTAGTACTTTCATTTGAGACTGAGAAGGGGTACTAAATAGCTATGTCCTTTGCAAATGCTACAGGGGCCCACTCTATTCCTAATTTTGCATAGAACAAAGGTGGGCCAGTGGTTGGTTTAACCATGTAGGAGGTGAGCCACAGAAAATAGAGAAGAACTGGAGTGGTTTGTGGTACACTCAGCAGCAATGCCTTCTTATCAGTGGATAGCATTGCAGTTGGCTTAGGGTTGAGCCAATCTATTGACTGAGAAGTATTGATGAGACTGAGAAACAAGAGTGGGTGGGTTCACCTTTGGAAAAATTCTTAAATTGTGACCAGTAAGATAGAGTTATCCTCCAAGTCAGCAGTAAACACACGCACACACACATACGCACACACCACTTTAAAAATTCCAAGCTGAAATAATCAGATGGCATAGAGCTCATTTATGTAGTATGCTTATGCTCCTGAAATTATATTTTCTGAATATTGTAATAGGAGTTGGCATAGGCTGATTATAAGAGACTTTTATTTTATTTTTTAAATTATTGTGATTTATTCTTAGGTGTTATATAAAGATTGGGCATTCCTTACATACTTGGACAGCAGTGTATCCCCTGGACATGGAAAATGGAAAAATGGAAGGTAAATGACAGTGGAAGAAGTATTGGAATGAGTGTCAGGAGAAAGCTGAATTTGCCTCTCGCATAGCTGCTGGACAAGTCACTCCCTTGCTGTGGGATGTGTTGTTCTGCCTGCCAGGTAGGTCCATTGCTGGGCTAGGTCAAGCAGGTTGATCCTTGTGGCTGAACTGGTGAACTGGGCTCAGCTGTGTGCATGCTCCGAAGTGGAGAGCCAGGTCCTGTCATTCCACATTATCCAGAAACAGACTCACCAAACATCCATGTGGGTGTCCTGTATGTGTTCCCAGGATTGAGCCCTCATTAGTCAGTCTCCTGTTACACACACACACACACACACACACACACAAACACACTCCAACCTGCTTCAGGTATCATCCTAATTACCTACTGGACATTTTAAAATGGATGCCCCAGACACGTTTCAAACTCAACATGTCCAAATTTCAATTCAACATCTTTTATCCCAATTCCTTACCCTCTCTAGAAACTTTCTTACTTCTGTTGAAGGTACAAACATCCTTCTATTCTCCCAGGTCCATAATGGATTTGGCCTCCATTCTTCATTCTCCCTTACTCCACTTGTCTAATCAGTTGCCAAATCTTATTTTTTTCTAGCTTCACAAGATTTCTCACATTCAGTCCTCCCCACTGCCTTTTTTTCCTCTCCCACTGCTGCTACCTTAGTTCAGACCTTCATCACCTTTTGCCTAGATTATTGCAATAGCTTCTTAATTGGTCTCTGGGCCTTAAGTGCCTCACTACTTCAGTTCATCATAGATACTGTTGTCTAAGTCATTTTCCTCAGACAGAGATCTCACCATATGACTCTCCTCCTCAATTAACTCTGCTGGCTTTCTATTGTCTCCCAGATGAAATACAAACTTTCCCATTTAACTTTCAAATCCCTTCATGACCTGGCCTCAATCTATGTTTCTAGCTTTGGGAAATGATTGAACACTACTTCTCCTCTCACTGCTCCTCACACACTCTTCTCTCTCTTCCTCACATGTGATACTCCGTCTTCCATTTCTTCCATTACTATGCATTTGCCCTGCTCCCTCCCTCCTGCCACCTACTTACTTTTGCCTCATAGATTCATTCTTGTCCTTTGAGATTTAGCTCAAGCACCATATTCTGTAGGAAGCCTTTCCTGATCTTCCCAATTGTCAGTGCTCTCCCTTCCAAACTCTTTCCCTCCCAAGGTCTAACCTTGTATTTATTTGTATTAATTCACATTATATTTATGATGCTTATACTTTTACATGCATTTGTTGTCTCTGCTATTGAAATATAAGCACATATGGAGTAGAGATTGTACCTAGCACAGTTTCCATCGCTTAGGTTTTTTTTTATTTTTTGGGGGCAGGGCAATTGGGGTTAAGGGACCCAAGGTCACACAGCTAGTACATGTGTCAAGTGTCTGAGGTCAGATTTGAACTCAGGTTCTTCTCACTCCAGGGCTGGTGCTCTACTCACTGCGCCACCTAGCTGCCCCCAGTTTCCATCACTTAGTAGGCACATAACAAAGACTTGTTGATTGATTGACAGAGTAGGATAATTTCTACCCATTGTCTCCTAAAACATCTCCCAATCTGCTCAATGACTGATACGTTACACACCTCTCCATATGTTTATTAAGAGAACAATGTCATTCACTTTTAACTCATAATTCAAAATATATTTTATTACTTCATTTGATGTATTACCTCATTGATATTTGTATGATCATCACTCATGCAAACCATTGTCCATCTATGTATGCTTTCCTATTCTTTGTGGTGCTCATCAATGCTCTCCCATATACACTTTCACTGAGGATCCATCTACTGTGTTGCAGGCCTTCTTCTTCTAGGTCTTTTTTAATTTACTGGATACCAGTGCAACACACCAACCTTTTATCTGTTATTTCTTAGATCACTCCACACAATTAGCCTACTTCGATTTCCCATCTTATGTTTCCTTGATTATATATTTCCTTGATGATATCCCTTCCACCACTTCTTGTCAGAAGTCATGACTGGAGATATATCATAGCCTATGTGCACTCACGTGGCATTTTTCCAGTAAAGATAAAACCAATAAGACATTAATATATCTGAGAGAGGTAATAATAATAATATAATAACAATAATTAGCATTTATATAGTGCTTTAATTGAAGGTTTGCAAAACAACTTAACAAATATTATCTCACTTAATCCTCAAAACAACTGTAAAAGATGGGTACTGTTGTGTCCCTGTTTTTTAGATGTTGAAATTTAGATAGAGGTTAAGTGAACGATTGGACTAGGATCACAGAGTTAAATAAGTGTCTGAGGCTAGATTTGAACAAAAGCCTTTCTGACTCTAGATCCAACACTCTATCTAGCAGCCCCCCAGTATATTTCATGTAAATCCTAAATCAAAAATCAGTGTTCTAGAAGGAATTTAGAGGCTGCCTAGTCTAACCTCCTCATTTTGCTAATAAAGAATTTGAGGTCCAGGTAACTTAAACGAGTTGCCTAAGGACACAGATAGTGTGTTACAGGTAGTAATCATCAGAAGTAGGTTCTCCTACTCCAGGATTAGTGTTTTTTTTTTACAATTTTTTTCTTTCTCTTCTTATTGTGAACTTAACAATCATCAACTAATTTAAGCATTTAAATATATAGAGAATAAAAAGATTATACAAAATAACGAATTTCTCTTACATATAGTGTGTATATTAAATTCAGCGTAATTATAAAGAAGTTACTATTTGTCTCTTACTTTTCTTCTGTGTATTTTAAAATTGTTTTATTGATGCTTTTTCCTGTTTTCATATATACCTGTATCACTACCCATTAACTCATGGTTATCACAAATAGATGTTCTCCCTTGTAACAAGTGAGTATAATCCAACAAGACAAATGACCATGTTGACCATGTCTGAAAGTGTGTGTCATTCTCCATTTCTTGTCATTCACCTCTCTACCAAGAGGTGAGTAGGACGGTCCATCACCAATCTTCTGAAGTCAAGATTGGCCAGTGTTTGATTGGAGTTCCGAAATCTTTCAAAATTGTTTTCCTGTACATTATTGCTGTTATCATTTAAATTGTTCATTTGGTACACTCGTTACCCTATATCTTCAATTTATACATCTTCCTAGTTTTCTCTGAATTGGTGATTTTTTTTCCTTTTTTATGGTATTAAATACCATATTTTATTTTAGGATATATTCCATGAAATTCATGTTTAGCAATTTAGTTATCTATTCACCAACTGACAGGGACCCACTTTGTTTTCAGTTCTTTATTACATCAGTGATAACAACAGTAACAAAAAGTGGTACTATAAATATTTTTCTGCATATGAATCTTTCCCCTCTGATTTTTCCTTCTTTGGCTTATATACCTAGTAGTGGCATTTGTAGGTTAAAGGATATTCATAGTTTAGGGGTATAGTTCTAAATTGCTTTCCAGAATGGTTGGATCAATTCTAAGCTCCTCAAGCAGTGCATAAGTTTGCTTATCCACTGACAGCCCTCCTAACAATTGCCATTTTCCTCTTTTGTTATCTTTGCTAATCTGATAACATCAGAATCATTTTAACTTGCATTTCTATTATTGTTAATAATCTGCAGTATTTTTTCATGGGACTATTGATAGCTTGCACTTTTTTTGGGAGGGGGAAAGGCAGGGCAATTGGGGTTAAGTGACTTGCCCAAGATCACACAACTAGTAAGTGTATCAAGTGTCTGAGGTCAGATTTGAACTCAGGTCCTCCTGACTCCAGGGCTGGTGCTGTACTCGCTGCACCATCTAGCTGCCCCAGTTTGTACCTCTTTTTAAAACTGCTAAGACGTATCTTTTTGCCACTTAACCATTGGGAGAATGGCCCTTGTTCTGATTTATATGTTTTGTATTGATTATTTATATATCTTGGATTCCATACCTTTATCAGAGAAATTTACTACAAAGATTTTTCCCAGTTAACAATTTCTCTTTGCTCATACCAAAGTTTTTCAGTTTTACACAATCAAAATTGTCCATTATGCCTTGTATTCCTTGTCTAATAATAATAACAGCTAACACTATGTACCAGGCACTGTGGTAAATGCAGTATAAATATCTTATTTAATCCTCACAACAACCCTGGGAGATGATTACATTATCCCTATTTTACAGATGAGGAAATTGAAGCAAACAGAAATTAAACGACTTGTGCAGGATCACATGACTAGAGTCTGAGGCCAAAGTTGAACTTAGGTCTTCCTGACTCCAGGCTTGGCTCTCTGTCCACTTTACCACCTAGCTACCTAGTGAAGAATTATAAAAACTTAAGTTAATAATTCGTTAAGTTCTAATTAAGAATTATAAATAAATTTATATATATTATACATATATACATATATACATATATAAATATAATGAATATTTATTTTTATATAATATAATGATGCATGACAATTCCAAAGGACTCGATGAAAAATGCTATCCATTTCCAAAGAGAGTTCTGATGAATTCCGAGTATAGATTAAAGCACATTTTCTCATTTTCTTGCTTTTTTTCAACATGACTAATGTGGAAATATGTTTTGCATTTATGTCTCCAGCTCATTTTACAGATGAGGAAACTGAGGCTTTAGGGTTTAGTGACTTGCCCAGAGTCACACAGTTAGTAAGTATCTGAGGCCAGATTTGAATTCAGGAAGATGAGTCTTCCTGACTCTAGACCCTGCACTCTACCCAGTGAGCCACCTATGAGCCTTATCTATGTATAACGAGTATCATATTTTTTTCTTCTCAATGGGTAGGGTAGAGAGTAGAGGGAAGGAGAGAATTTGGAACTGAAAATAAAAATTAAAAAAATTCCCAGAGCTCATTTAACATCAAGTTTGTAAAGTAGCATGGCATAGTTATATTAATAACAACAAAAACAAAATAAATATATAAAAATATAAATAAAACTTATAAATAAATCCCCAGGCATATTGATTTTTATGTAAAAGTTTTTTTTTTCAGTTTTATATAGTTGAAATTGTCCATTTTATCCTCTATCCCTTGCTTAGTTACAAATTCTCTCTAGCCACATATGTGTGTGAGCATCTCCTCCCCTTGTCTTCTCTCTTGTTAGTGATATGATCTTTTCTTTTTTAGATCACATATTCATTTGGTGTTTATTGTGGGATATGTATGGCATAAGATGATGGTCAAAACTCAATTGCTGCCAGACTGCTGTCTAGTTTGCCTGATAGATTTTGTTGATTATCACCTTCTTTTCCCAGTAGTTCATATCCTGAAGTTTATCACACTTGCTTGCTTCTGGAGCTCTTTACTTAATCTGTTCCATGGAGCAGCTTCTATATTTTCTAACCAGTACCAGAGAGTTTTGATGATCACTGCTTTATAATGTAACTTGAGATCTAGTAATGCTGGGCCCCTTTCACTCCTTTTATTATTGTTATTTTTTTCATTATTCCCCACGGGATTCTTGACCTTTTGTTCCTGGGGATGAATTTTGCTATTATTTTGTCTGGTTCTATTAAAGCCACCCATTGGTAATTTGACTGGTATAGCAAGCCGGTGCCTTTTCCACTGTACAGAACCATGTCATGATTTTAAGTTCCTTTCTTTTGATAGAGTGAAAACACAGTGAGGTATAGAAAACAGGAAGGTATAGGTTAATTGAGGGCAGAGGTCACTAGAAATTGGCAAAAGGGCATTGAAAGAAGCTAAAGGATCCAAAAGAAAAAGTTGACTGCCTTAAGCACTTTATCTGCAGTTTCTCATTTACCTTCAACTGAAAAAATGGAAACTCAGTGAGTAAGGATAGATTTCATTTTTTTTTAATATGCTCTAGCCTCCTGAAGCCTGCTCTTAAACTACATTCATGCGTAGATTCATAGAATGTTAGACCTTAGGGGTCATCTAGTCCAATTACTTAAATCTAAAGAAGGTTGAGATTTTCTCAGTGTCATGTAAACCTGGTTAGTAGCTGAGCTGGGATTAGAACCCAGGTTTCTTCTCTCCTATTCTAAGGTCAATTTTGTGCCATGCTATTTCACTAATGTGATGTTAAAACAGCTCTGGTGCTTATTTATTTTAATTAATTTAAAAAATTTTATTTTCAGTTTCAAATTCTCTCCCTTCCTCTACTCCCTGTCTCACTTACTGAGAAGGCAATAAATATGATATCCATTGTACATATATAGTCATATAAAATATATTTCCACTATTAGTCATGTTGCAAAAAAAAAAGCAAGAGCAAGAAGGAAGTGAAAAATTTGCTTTCATCTGCAGTCAGGGTTTATCAGTTCTGTTTCTGGAGATGGATAGCATTTTTCATCATGAGTGTATTGGCCTTATTGTAGATCATTGTATTGATTTGAATAGCTAAGTCTTTTACAGATGATTATCGTTACAATATTGCTATTAATATTGATAATCTTCTTCTAGTTCCATTCCCTTCACTTTACATTGAGCTTTGGTGTTTAAATCCACTATCTTCTTCCTAGATTTCATTGCCTAGCAACATCTATACATGTTATTGTAGTGTATTTGACATAACGAAATAACAGATAAGGCCAATTACTGAAATAGCAAATCCTTGAATGACAGAAGGCCCCAATAACATCAGCTGGAAGCATAGCAACTGGCTGAAGTCCAATAAAAATCTGCATACATTAGAACAAGCTCATGTTAATGGAGCTGTCCCTAACAAATATAATGATAGGTTTAGTACTGGCTGGCATCTTCTTTATAGCCTCTCGGAACATAAAAAATTTGCTTTTTGAGAATAATTTCTTGCCAGACATGAGACAATGCTTATATGTTCAGAAGTATTGGGTAAATGCTGTTACACTAACCTATACAATATTGGGAACTTTGTTCTAGTACCAGAACTGTCAGTACCAGGCACCAAAGAGTTAGAAATCAACAGCAACAACTCCACAATGATTTGTTTCCTGTATACAAGGCACCAAACATCCTCATGGATATTTTGGTTCTTCATTTATTTGGGTTTTGTTTATTTGTGTGTTTGTTTTTGTTTCTTTTCATTTTTATAAGATTTGTAATTTCAGTGGCACAGGGAATTTGCAGTGAAGAAGCTCCCTCTACTAATTCAGCTCAGTCTTTGTCTGGAGCACTGAGAGGGTAGGTGCCCTGCCTGGCCAGGATGTGTCAGTCATAAGACTTAAACACGGGTCTTTCTGAACGAGGCCAGCCCTTTAGCCACTACCTGATCCATCTCTGTCTTTTTAATGGTTGCTAAATGTTAAATGTAATTGTGGCAAGAGACTTGCCTAAGGAGGTCCACATACAGAGAAGGGCTGTCCCCCATGCCTGTAGTGTGGGGTGGTGTCATTGTGTGGCTTGAAAGGAGGCAGAAAAGACATTTCTAGCCTCTTCTCCCTCCACTCTTCTTAAAGGGAGACTTTAATTCCTGTTGGGGGGGAGCAGAAGTTGGGGTCAAAGATCACCACTCTGCTTTCCTCAGAGAGAGGGGGTACTAAGCTAGGATTACATCTATCTACTCCCTTAAACATTCTTAGTGTAGGGAGTACTTTCAGATTCAATCTAACTTCTGATCACTTTTTTTGCATCATTACTGGAGGAAGAGGGGCCCCAATCTCTATTTCTAAGACTTGACTTTTTTCCCACTAAACACCAATGAATGAAAATAGCAAATAAACCCATTTACCCAAATCATAGCAAAACTGAAATCAGAGAAGTATGCATAGAATATATACCAGACAATAAAGAATGAAGGAACTCTCCCATCAGGAGTGAGATAACTCACGTCAACCAAGAGAGAGAGTTCTAGATCTCACCCAAGAGGAAGTTCCTGGAAGTCTCTAAAGTAGTTAGCTGGGATACGGATATGATGGGGACTGTTGGCTCCCCTTATGTCTTCCCGGAATCAACTGGCCTCTTCTATCTTCTCTCTCCAAGCTGGAAGCCACAAGTTCCCAAAGCAACTCAAAGCTTGAAGAGTCCAGAAGAGGACTCAAGATGGCTGGATTCCTATCCCACCAACTCTACCCTGCCAGGCAGGGTAGGGTTTATGCAGGGCAGGGCTTTGATATCCACCAATAAGGAGAGAGTCCCATACCAATGGGCTTTGGGACAAGGGTTACATAATAATAGAGTACTAGCCAAAACATCATTAGAGAGGCTATGGGTAAAGGTAGCATTTGCTTTGGAGCTGTTTTGAAAGAGTAAGTGAAAAATTTCTTTTTAACTGACTCCTTGACAATATTCTAGCTGATTGAGGGAGGGGTGGGGGGATGTTGGGAAGGGTGAGAGAGGGGAGAGATGAGCTACTCAAATGTCATCTATAGATAATAAATTTTTTAAAAATTAGATATTGCACATTTTATTGCCCTTAATTATACCTGACATTTAAATTATAACTTCAAATAGTAATTTGTATTTACTCTGAGGTTTTGACATTTTGCCAATATGTACTATACATAAAGTTTATCTGTTTCCTGTGTTCAAATTCTACAAATTCCTGTACAGTTTACAGTGAATTTCATATAGGAGGCCATTAATTCCTACTAAATTGACTATATATTGAGACCTATTGTTATATTGGATGCAACATATTTTGAGTTTTTTTTTATTACTAATAGGAAAAGTCAAATGAGTAGAATAACAGCCCAACAAATTGTATAATGTAATGCTTTGATTTGCATGTTAAAATTTAAATGATTTGGGCTGGAGATGACTCACATATGCTGGAGGAAAAAGAATTTAAATAGATCCTCTATTTAAAAAAAATAGCATATCGCACAATCTGTTTAAATTTGGAGTCGTAGAACTAATTGCTGTGCAAAAGAAATGAAGAAAAAGTTAGTTTAAGATAGATGGCATGTAAAAAAACACTTTGCTAAATAAATATTTTTTAATTGAACTATGATTTCAGATCACATTTTAATTATAGAACAAAGGGCAAGTAAACTTAGGAAATGGGGATGGGAAAGAGATTCTATTATTTTAAAAGCTTATACTTTGGCAGAAAATTTCATTAATTTTCAGAATAAATGAAGACTGATTCTTCCATTGAAATACTACTCTGCTGTCTCATCCTGGACTAGAATTGATCCTGGGCATTTGAAAGCTATGTCAGTACAGCAAATTATAGCACGTTACTAATCTGGAAACCTTCAAGTCCTGGCCCGCTTAGGTGCTGTGTGTCTTATCAAAGAACCATCCTGGCTAAGTGTGGAAATGCTCAACATCAGGTTGGTAAAAGGGTGTGACCATTTTGATTAGAACATTTTGAAAATAACATATTTTGATGTTTAAAGGGGTTTTAATATTCCTACCTTGATGAAATGATGGATGTGATTAATTTGATTTAATTCGAATATTCCTTAATATATGAATATTAAATATTCCTTAAGCACTTAAGTACTGGGGATATAGGCAGAAGTAAAACAGTCCTAGTATTTCATGTACCCAAGCATATAAATACAAGATAACTTGAGGAGGGAGAAAACACCAACAATGGAAAAAATTAGAAAAGCATCACAGAGGAGATAGCGTTTTAGCTTGAACAAAATCAAGGAGTCTCAGAGCCTCAGAGAGGAGGAGCGAGTGCATTCCAGGTTAGGGGAGGATAGTGCAAATGCAGGGAGGTAGGAGATAAGATACCTCCTTCAGAGATCAACTATTGGTCTAGGAGAAGAACAATGTGAAAAGAAAATGAGGATTCAGAAAAGGCCATTGGATTTGGCAACTAAGAGATCTCTGGTGACTTTGGAGAGGCTAGATATATCAAATATTCATTCGACTGCATTTCAAGATCTATAACCTCAGTATCGCTAGACCTACAGATTTGCAGTCCTGCTCCTGATTTGGTGGACATAACTCCGGTTTCCTTGACTTCCCGCTGCTACTATTCTCTAGCTAATTCTAAAACGCCGTGGCTCACTAGTCCACATCCGCAAGACTGTTATATAGCTCAACGAGTCTTTCTGTGGTGTGAAATTGCTGCACAGACCTCTGGGGAATGTAGTTCTCAAATAGAACACAGTGCTGTGCTCAGCCACAGACATCCTTCCCCCTCTCCCCTCATCCCGTTCATCTAATGCTTTAAAGTTACAGAATGTGTTACCTCTCATTCAAGACTTAGATCAGCCTGTGTGGCAGGTAGGACAAATATTCTTATCCCTTCTTTACAGAAGAGAGGAAACTGAGAAACAGATAAGCTAAATGACTTGGCCAAGGTCACATAACTAGTACTGGGCGGCTAAGTGACACAGTGGATACTGCAGCTCTAAGAAGTCAGGAAGACCTGACTTCAGATCTGACCTCAGACACTCACTAGCTGTGTCATATTGGGCAAGTCACTTAATCTGTTTGCCTCAGTTTCCTCATCTATAATAATATGACCTACCTCCCAGGATTGTTACGAGGATCAGATGAGGTAATAATTGTAAAGCACTCGGCACAGTGCCCTGGTATGTAATAACCGCTATTATTATTATTGTTATTGTTAAAGTGACAGAGTGAAGCCTCAACTCCAGATTTTCTGATTGCAGTGATCTTTCTATAATGTCGGGGACTCAACGAAATTTCATGATGCCCTGAAACACTATTCTTTTCTGTTCTCCCGTGCTCCAGAAATGTATCTATCTTTTTTTGTTTGTCTTTAGCTATGAAGACAAGGCGAGGAAATGAAGGATTTGGGGAGCATTACATACCCCTAAAACTCATTCATGTATTTTTAAAAGGTCACTCTAAGAATGACAATGAAATCCTCCCTTAAAAAAGTGTTCAGCAGAGACTGCTCTATTTCTAAATCATATTTCCCTTTCTTTGAACAGGTTATAGTCATGGGTATATATTGAGCTTTGGTAGGGGGTCTGGCTTAGGGGCAATAGACCATGCAAAGGTAGATGATTTTTTTAATGCCTTTTTACTAGACTAAGTTAACAAAATACCAAGCTCTAGCTTCTAGCAAAATCAATGAAAATTTATCCTTATAAATAATATAAACTACAGCTAGCATAATCTTTTCAATAATACATGTTAAGGGATTAGAATCTATTACTAGCCCAAGAAACCTATCCACAGTTCTATTGTTGATGTTAGAGAAAGGAAAAGAAAATGCTCCAGGGTGTCATGAGATTTTCAGGTCCCCAGATTTGTGTATCCATGTAGATGCCTTATGCCATGGCTAAAGCTGGAACACAGGAAAGGTTAACATTACTCAAAAGAATTAAGGAATAATAATTAGCTAACTGCCATATTTTTAAAACCAGAAATTAGTGCAGTGCCTTCTCAATAAATGTTTGTTTAACTGAATTGAGCTGGATTGCATTGTACCTGTTATTGTTTTCTTTCCTGGTCTTAATGTTTGTATTTTAATTAGTTTCGCAACTTAGTCTTTGGAGCAAGATCTCCTAGCTCCCAGGAAGGTGTCATTGGTTAATGAGGAGTTTGCATGTATTTAAAATAGAACTTCCTTCAGTAAAGTGGTAGCGTAAAGTTACAATGTGTCTTTGCCACCTGTTCCTCCCTAGGTCACTTTCAATATAACTTCCTTATTGAATTTATTGACTCACTTAAGTTTTTTCAATTGCAATAAAACTTCTACTTGAACCAAGCTGACCGCTGTGTGTTTGAATTCTAGACAATCCTGCGGCTGTGTCCCTGAAATAGAGAAAGCTACAAAATAGTCTTCATTCTTCCTTAAAACAATGAATTTTCTGTGTCATTTCGAGCAATAAAGAAAAAAGACTGGCATAATACACGATCTCTGCCTTCAAGGAATTATTTACTTGCTTCCTCTATTATCTTCACAATTGACTTGATTAAATCCCTATAAGTTAATATGTGACCTTTTTCTTTACTGAAATCTCTCTATTAAAAATTACTGGTGCTTTTCGTTTTTTATGCCATAAACACTTCCCGGTATAAGCCTATCCCTGTTGAACACTCCCATATAACTAAGAAATATGGTATAGCAGGGATTCGCAGCCCTCTTTATTCCAGGGCCAGGCAGGTTCCATCTACCCCCTCCCCGACTACTTACCTCACTCATTCTATGGCATTCTGAGGGCTTTTTAGGCAGCTAGGTGGTACAATGGATACAGGACTGGACTCAGAGTCAAGAACACCTGAGCTCAAACTCTCCATCAGACACATACTAGCTATGTGACCCTGGACAAGTCACAACCTTTCTATCTCAGTTGCCTCCTCTGTAAAGTGAGAAAAATAAGAGCACCTACCTCCCAGAGTTGTTGTGAAGATACATAATGTGCTTTGCCAAATTTAAAATGCTATATAAATGCTAGCTATTGTTATTATTAATTATTGTGGAGTATCACTTCTACTTCCATGGGCTTTAGCCTTCACCAACTGAATTCTTCCCTTCATCTTTAGGGTCTAGTTCAACTTAAGCACCTAACACGGTTTAGCTTTTTTTTTTAAGTAGTTTCAAAGACATAGCAAACAACAAAAACAAAACCTCAAACATACAAACGTTACCCACCCCAACATCTTGGGGGCATACTCTCCAAATCTAGGTCGAGTAGGCTCACAATTTAGTTCAGTTCCTCTGTAATATAGGTCCCACTGAGTCTTTCCATGTTTCTCTGTATTAATCATGTGTCTGATTTCTTATAGCACAATAATATTCTATTACATTCATAAAGCATAGTTTGGCCACTCTCCATTCTATGGGCACCTGCACTACTTCCAGTTCTTTCTTTCCAAAAAAAATACGCTGCTATAAATATTTTGGTGTATATGGAACTTTTTTTTTTGGTCTTTGACTTCCACGGGCTTTATGCCTAGCAATAAAATCTCTAAGTCAAAGAGTATGGTATTTTAGTCACTTTATTTGCACAATTCCAAATTTCTTGCCAGAATGGTTGTATTAATACTAGCAAAGCATGAGTATACCCAATTTTTACAATCTCTCCAATATTGACTATTCTCATCTTTTGCCATCTTTGACAGTTTACTGGCTGTGAGGTGAAAACCTGGGATTGTTTTGATTTGCATTTCTCTTATAAGTGATTTGGAACATTCTTTCATGTCACTTTTAGTAATTGTGACTTTTGCAGTTCTTTTGAGAATTACTTGTTCATATCTTTTGATTCCCCGATTACTGAGGAATGGCTTTTGGTGTTATATAATTCTGTTGTCTATATATATCTCGGATCCCAAATCCTTAGAGATATTTAGCATAAAGATTTTCCCCCCATTCGACTACTTCTTTCTATTCTAGATGCATTAATTTTGTTTGTGCAAAGGCTTTATAATTTCATATAATCAAAATTATCATCAGTTAATAAACATTTATTAAACATCTACTGTTTGCCAGGTGTTGTGCCAAATGCTGGGCACTCAGAAAGAGGCAAAAGGCAGTCCCTGCCCTCAAAGTGCTCACAATCTAGTGGAGGAGACAACAAGCTATAACAAACTATATAAAGGATAAATAGGAAATAATTAAGAGAGGGAAGGCATTAGAATTAAGAGGGGTTGGGAAAGGCTTTTATATTTTTATTGACTGCCTCTACTGTTTGTTTGGTTAAAATTTTCTCTTCTATCCATAGCTATGAAAGGCTTATGACCTACTTATTTTCTAATATTCTTATGATGTGATCTTTAATATTTGGGTTCTATATCCATTTTGAATTTATTATGGAAGTTGGTGTAAGATGTTAATCTGAGTGTGATATGAAAGGCTTCATTTTCAGTTTTTCTTTTTAAATATGAAGTTCTTTCTGAAGTGATTTATGTTTTCAGTTTTATTGAATACTATATTACTGGCAGGGATGCACTGGTAAGTGTTTAACCACCAGCTCTTTGGAAAAGCATCACACACTTTTAAGTTTACCTGTATTATCAACATTTCCTCCATCTCTTTCTTAATTCTACACAATGCTGTAAACAAAACATAAACCAAGCCCTGATTTATAGCATTAGCTAATTTCTGAGGTGTAAATGCTCACACTGAAAATTTAACAATTAGCTTTTTCAGGTCTGTAGCAGCTGGATCCAGCACATCCTTAACTGAGTTTCATGATCTTCGACTCTCCCTTGTCTAGTTTGTTCCATTTTTTCTTCTATTTTTAAAAATTAGTACCAAACGGTTTCAAAGATTTCTACTTCGAGATATAGTGGGAAGTCTGGAAGTGGTATTTCCCCCCTTCATTCCTACTTTTTTCATTATTTTTGTTGGCATTCTAGATCAAGGGGTTCTTAACCCAGGGTCCTTGAACTTGTTTTTAAAAATATTTTAATAGCTATTACAGTATAATCCTATGTTTTTATTTTATGTTTTTAAAAACATTATTCTGCTAAGGAGTCCATAGGCTTCACTAGATTGCCAAAGGGGTCCAGGACATAAAAAAGACTTAAGAACCCCCATTCTAGATATTTTGTGCCTCCAAATTAATTTTGTTATTATTTTGTGGCTTTGTAACATATCATTTTACTATTGGATTGGTATAGTAATACTAATAAATCTGTAAGTTAATTTTGATAATATTGTCATTTTAATAATATTGGCACAACTTTGCCATAAGCACTAAATATCCCTTTAGCCTTTCAAGTTGTTCTTTATTTCCTTAAGGAGAATTTTGAAATTGAGTTCATCTAAGTGTTGAATGTATTTTGTTAGACTGACTCCCAAATATTTTATGTATTTCATAATTATCTGGAATACCATTTCCCTTTCTATTATTATCTCTTGGATTTTGTTGTTATTAAATAGGCCTTTTCTTTTGTATGTCCAGATCACCTAACATGGAAGCACCTTGCCTCCCCCGGTTCTACTACTTCTGATTGGTTTCACTACTGGAACAGGCTGTTCCTTTAAAACTGGCCATACAGGGGACAGTCTCTTCCTACAAGCTATGTCCAGAAGGCAAAGCCCACAGTTCATCCATACTGTAGGTGCCATGAACTAAACAGGAAGAAGGAAATACTTTCCTTCCTCCCTTTTTACCCCAACCAAGAAAAGTCCTGCTGGTTTTTGCCTTGTTCTGTTTTATTTGTCATTTTCAATTTCAGGTGGCAGTGGTGATCCCCTTTGAACTGAGAGTTCAAGCCATAGCAACTTTGGAACTAAGATTGCAAAGAGGATATTGTAGCCAATCAGCCTAGCAGGAAAGCTCTGAGAATCCTCCTCCTCCTCCTCCTCCTTTTCTTCTTCTTCTTCTTCTTCTTCTTCTTCTTCTTCTTCTTCTTCTTCTTCTTCTTCTTCTTCTTCTTCTTCTTCTTCTTCTTCTTCTTCTTCTTCACCTCTCTCTCTCTCTCTCTCTCTCTCTCTCTCTCTCTCTCTCTCTCTCTCTCTCTCTCTCTTCCTTTCCTGAGCTAAGCTATTTGTAAACCTTTCTTAATGCAGGGCAAAGTAGGAATTGATAGACCTGGGTTCTAGCTGCAACTGCAGCCCTTCAGTTCCATCTTGTTTTTAGTGACTCAGACAAGTCACTTAACTTCCCTGTGTCTCAGTTTCCTTATATATATAAAATGAAGAGTTGGACAAAATTATCTGAGTCTTTCCTGCTGAAGTGTACAATCCTAAGACACAGTGGTCTCTGGCAGCAGTTCTCAAAGTATGGTCTGGGTATCTCTAGAGGTCAAGGGGGTCTATGAGGTAAAAACTATTTTTATAATAATAGTGAGTAAGTTTCAATAATACTGGTAAATACCAACAGATATAACCCACATAAACAAAAGCACTTCACAGGGGTGGGAGTGTCCTCAGTAATTTTTAAGAGGGTAAAGGGATACTGAGACCAGAAAGTGCTAGTCTTTGGTGCTAGAGAAAGAATGCTAAATTTGGAGTCAGAGGACCTGGACTCAAATTCAATTCCACTACTTATTACCTATATCTCTCACTTTAGGCAAATCAACTAACCTCTCTAGGCCTTAGCTTCCTCATCTATAAAATCAAGGGGTTGGACTCCATCATTCCTAAGGTCCCAACCAGCTCCAAATCTATGAACCTAGTTTTTTACTCAGACTAGTGAGACATGCTGTCTTATGTTGATTTTAACAGTGACCTGACATTTGGAGTTTATACATCTACAATGGATCTTCATGACAGTCCCAATACTAATGGGGTCTTCTGAGGGGTATTCAGATAGTTCGGGTAATTTCCCTTATCCAAAGAACCCAACCTTGGCCATTTGGGAGCCATTTCGGCCTGTAAAAAATAATTCTGTCCCTAACCTGAGCCTGTACAGGTACACAGCCACACTCCAGAACTAGACCTGCAGCCTCAACCAGGCCCTGGGCAGAAGAGTGTCAAGGTGCTATTCTTAGAAATTTATTCTGGTGTTTCTGGCACTTAGTCAGACCACACCTCTATGGGACAAACTAAACAGCAAGACAAGCCACCTTCTTTTTTTTCCTCTCAGCCATACAATTTGTTTGTTTCCGTTCTTCCTTACCTCTTGATATCGGATTGATTCTGTTGTTACGTAGGCCTCATACTAACTCAGCCTGCATTTCCTTCCAAGAAATTCTCTGGCTATACGTTTCAACTTAATTTTTGCCTGATTATGCTATGTATGATTTTGCTTCTGTTAGTCTAAATGGTTGTTATTCCTTCTTGGTTGGTTTCCCAGTAGATCCTAGGACTGAAAAAACAGGTTGGATTGGTTTAGCCTGTATCTGCCTAAGTCAGGTTCTTTGGGTGGGGAAAATCATCCGAATACATTTCACTCGTTTTGAAACTGCTCCTTCAGAGATTGTTCAAATAATAAAGTGTCTGAATTTTGAAGTTATTCTTCTGACATTTATGCTTCTGATAATGCTTTGCTGTCATCTCTTGCTCTTTTCAATTCTTAATATTTTGACTGTTTCTCAACTCCAAATTTCAATTAGTCTCTTTTATTTAATTATTCTAGTATAAGGGAATTTAATAACTGCCTTTGGATATCAAATTCCATAATTCTGACTTGTCAAAGTGATAGCTTTGGTTCACACATCAATTTTATATTATAATAATAGTATTTATATAGCACTTTTAAGATTTGTAAAGTATTTTACAAATTATATCTCCTTTTATCCTTACAACAACCCTGGGATGAGGAAACTGAGGCAGACAGACCTTAAATGATTTGTCCATAGTCACGTAAATAGTGTTGAAGCCATGATTTGGACTTAGGTCTTCCTGACTCCAGATCCAGTTCTCTATCCACTGCATCAGCTAGTTGCCTCTTAAGCTCCCTCTTTTATATCTAAGAAAAATTTTAAATAATATAAACCAGGCAACATCTACATTATATATGGATTAGAAGAGCACTGCATTTGTAGGCAAAGGTCTGGGTTCAAATCCTGATCCTCTACTCACATATTTTACCATCCTACACAAGTGACTGTGAAAGTCATCTCACCTCTGTAAGTCTCAGTTCCCTTATCTACAGAATGAGAGACTTGATGGGTGGTGGCGAGTAGACCAGAAGATTTCCTATCACTAAATCTTATTGTCTTATGATCTCCACTGGTTTGTGAAGTGAGAGGAAAAGAGATGAATTCTCATTTGCATACTGTGGTACGATGCCTAGCTGTATCACATGTGAATTGCCCCTGGCATCAAGCCTGGTTTGGGAGGATTCTTGGGGAAAGGAGAAGTCAGGTCAGAGAGAATATTGTTACAGTGGGTTTACTAGAATATTCCCTGAATCCATTAAGATGCCAAAAATCTGGTTGTTTTACAGAATGATTTCAGTAGATAGAAAAATCCTTTCTTGGCCCTTTATGCAAGCTAGAATGTCTGCAATGGTATTAGCTAAAGCCTTCTCCCCACTGACTGCTCATCTTGGGGAGATAAGGAAAAGGGCAAAGAAGAAGAGTCTTGTATCTCTGCATTCAGAAAACATTGAAGAATAACAACAAAGAGGCTTAGTTATGATGCAAATATACACTACAAATTGGCTGTGAACTCCCACTAACTCAGATTTTTTTTAAACATGGGATAAGGGCTAGGTCACACAATCAAAGCAGTGGAAAACCCGAGGAATTATCCTCTGATCTGGAGGCAGTTTAGACAACTAACTCATATGTACTTCAGATCCTAACACTTTCTTTTTAAGTCAAATTGCCTCCAGACAATCAATAAGCATTTATTGATCTCTAATGTTCTAGGACACAAACCGTTTACTTCAGTATAGCACTAAACACTCTGGGGAGTAAACAGAAGAATGCAATCTTTCCCTAAAAATATGATGTACTCTATACTTCATGTAGATTCACAGACCCTATTTTGGATGTTCTGATTGGGAAAAACAAATCTGGTACTTTTGGGGGGTTACAAAGTTCCTTTACTACTCAAGAGAGTAGTTAAAATGTCAAAACATGGGATCAAACTCTTTGATGTATCAGTAACATTCTGTTCATTGCTTAAAAAAAAGACAAGTCCCTATAAATGTATGTTTTCCTCACTTGCTAATATAATGCTAGTTGTGATATATATATATATATATATATATATATATGTATATATATATATATATTTAATTGCTGTCATGTAATTGAAGCAACAATTAGGACTGGTACACTAAAGATTACAAATTAGCTTTTAAACATAAATCAGTCCTATAGGAGTGTATATTACCTAGCTGTCTCCATTTCCTGCCTACTAATTCAAAACTGTTGCTATCTGAGTTTGTGACAATTGTATTTAGAAAGCCTTGTGGTAGAATCTTAGTGACTCTATTACTAAGGTGTTAGTAACTTATAAAAGTTTATAACTAGCTATCCACAGGTTTAGTAGTCAGGAATGGCAAAGAAAATCTCTCTTTAGGACTCATTAACCTCACTAATAACTATTTAGTACATGCCCACAGATTGTTTTCTGATAATAGGGATCTAGAAATCCAAATTACCTCCCAATGACAGGATTTAGGAAACAACACAAAACCAGTTCCTTTGCAAGGTATCAGGTTCCATGAAATCTTAGTCATGATCCGGTTTGGCAATGGGGACAAATGGGCTGACATCTTTGTCTTCTGCTCTCTCTCTTGCCCACGCTGCACAGAAATCACTGCCTGATAAGTTAACTTAAAAGGCAATTTAGTGATTTTATTTTTAAACTTGGCATAAGATGAAAACATATTTTTAAAGGAACTTTTGATCAATCTGGAGTAAATGAAATCAGTACATATTTTAACCATTTTTTAAAAAAGGAGTATTAAATCAAGTGGTTAAGTTTGCTGCCCAAGGCATATGAATTTTTAAAACATGCTATCTATACTTCAATAAACATGTATTTCAGTGTGCACCCATTCACTTGCAAAGTACCTATACATACAAATACATAAAGTATTCATGAATCAGTATGTACACATTCATTATTTTAGAGTATTAGAAATATAGAGTGAAATGAGACAACAGATAATTAAATAATTTTATTAATGTATTAACAAATATTGTCACTTTGTCAGGTAAAGAAACGATACAGGCTCTATCCGTTAGTACAACACTAGAAAACATTTGGGGAGAATGAAATTTCCATGAAATCTATTTTCCTCATTTCCTAACAACAGAACATATTTAACCTTCCAAGCCATGTAAATTAAAAGGTCTTGGGGCCTTTATATTCTTAATTATATTTTGTTCAAGATAAAATATGTAGGGTTAAAAACTATTATTTCCAAGAAATTAATTTCTATATCCTAATAATTGCCTCAATGGCAAATATGATATAATTATTCATATTTATCCTCTTCACACATTTCCTGATTTTCCGTTTTTCCAGTTTTAGGAAAGAAATAATTTGCTCATCATTTCTTACAGCACAGCCATATACCACACAATATTCCATCACAATCATATATGACAATTTGTTTAACCATTCCCCAACTGATGTATATCCCCTCAATATCTTGTTCTTTGCCACTACAAAGAAACCTGGTACAAATATTTTAGAACATATAGTTTTTTCCCCCTTTTTCCCTGATCACCTTGTGAAACATACATAATAGTGATATTGCTTGGACAAAGGGTATGTACAATTTTATAGCTCTGGGCATGAGTCCAGATTGTCTCTCCAAAATGGTTGGATCAGTTCACAGTTCCACCAACAGTGTATTAACATCCCAATTTTTCCACATTCCCTCCCACCCCATGTCTGCCATTTTCTCCTTCTATCATTTTAGCCAATCTGATAGATGTGATATGATATCTCAAAGTTGTTTTAACTTATGCTTCTCTGATCAATAATGATTTAGACCTTTTTGTATGACTCCATATAGCTTTGGTTTCTTCATCGAAATTATGAAGAACCTGTTCATATCCTTGGACCATTTATCAGTTGGGGAATGACCCATATTCTTATAAATTTGACAAAGTTCTCTATATATTTGATATATGAGACATCTATCTGAGAAACTGTCTATAACAATTTCCCTCAATTTCCTGCTTTCCTTCTAATCTTGGCTACATTGATTTTATTTGTATAAAATCTTTTTAATCAATGTAATCAAAATTATCCATTTTATATCTCATAATGTTCTCTATCTCTTGTTCATTCATAAATCCTTTTCCTATCTATAAGTCTGATAGGTAATATGTTCCATGTTCTTCTAGTTTGCTTATAATATCTCCCTTTATATATATGGCATGTATCCATTTCGACCTTATCTTGGTGAATGGTTTAAGATATTGGTATATACCCAATTTCTGCCAGATTGCTTTCCAGTTTTCACAATAATTTTTAACCAAATAGTGAATTCTTTTCCCACAAGTTTATATCTTTATATTTGTCAAATGCAAGTTTACTATAATCATTTACTGCAATGTATTATATGCCTCCTCTGTTCTGCTGATCCACCTTTCTATTTCTTAGTGCCAGATAGTTTTGATAAAACTTAAGTCTTTAAGAACTTTGAATCACCTTTCAGTTTTGGGGTAGTTGCTGCTCTTGTGTATGGAAAGAAAAAAAACCAAGATGGGGTTCCCCATCCCCCCAATATTTTCAACAAACTATCTTGTACTCTGTATTGTCTTATTTGACTTCTCTTTTTTTTCTCAGCCTTGTGGGAAGGTAGCCTATTGATTATACTTTTGGAAATAAGGTTAGAATGAAGGTGCCAATGGCTCATTCTTTTTCTGCTCCAGTAACCACCTGGGTGGACCTGAAGATATGGGAAAAAGAGACAACGATGCTTCTTAAGCCTCTTCTGTACTGCACTTGATATACCGTTTGGGAGACCAGCCAATGAGGGCCTGGTCCTTGATGCATGTGTAAATATGTATATATATATATATACAAATATTCCCTGCATGATTCCAGTACAAGAGCCTCATAGAAAGCTGGGAGGTAGAGGGGAGGAAGAAGCGATTTCTACTCCTGTATCACTGAGGGCTTGGTACTGTTTTCTAATTGTCTAAGGAGTTTGAAGGACTGATGACTCAGGAGTTTTTGTACAAAAGGGAAGAGTTACGGAATTCTTCCTTCTTGTTAGTGAGGCAGAACTACAGTACTATGAGTTGTTTGGTGATAAGGAAGGGAAGTTGCCCTATCTCCTACTTGGCCCCTATGTGTCAATGAGCACATGATGCCTCTTTTCTTTTGTATTTATTCTCTTGATTTTAGGTAAGTGAATTTGAGAGATCAGTTGAGGTCTTGCCAACAGCTAGAATTGGTAGCCAAATCCAACAGAAGTGGTAGCAGTAAGTATCAGAATGGTCATGGCTGATGCTAGAGGAAGGGCCTGTAGATGTATGGGGAAAGACTGTTAATGGAGGCTATTTGCAGCTTCAAGGAGCATAATTCATGAATGGAGAAGTGCTCTATAGATTCTAGAAAGGAATCTTTGGAAGATGAATTCATGGGGAATCCACGAAGAGAGCAAAAGACTCCCAGGCTCAGGAGTCTTGGGATACTTGTTGGCCTCATTGTTCTCTGCAGGTGTGACTTAAACCCACGTTCAAACATAAGGGATGTCATGCGTGCAAGGAGACTTTATCGCCCCATTTGGGAGGATTACTTTACACCAACAGTCCTTGCTGCATCTTCTCAGTAAATTCCATTTGTAAAAGCCAGTGGAGCTTAACTAATCTGTTGATAATGAGGATCACAGTGGTAGGGATTCAGGAGACATAGTGTTAGAGACCCTGGCCCCTCAGGGTTACTCCTAGAACCCTGAGGAGAGTAATAGTCATCCAGCCTCTGTGGACATAAACTCCCAGTGTGAGTATGGGTTAGGAGGGTGAGCCTTGAGGGGGTGCTACATTTTTTTTTGGTGAAAATTATCAACATTAACTTGCAGTTTGGTAAACTAAACATAATTCTCCCCTTTTGACAAGCATCATTACAATTAGTCCAATTAAAAAAAATCTCTATTTTTATGCCAGTTTAATTTGACAAAAAAGAGGAAGAAAATTAATGAAAATAAACTTGACAGTCATTATACAAAGTAATTTTGCAAAATGCATCTTATGGCACCAGACCTTGGGGGTTATTCCATTAGTTGTTGGAATGATATCATTTCATTAAAAAGTGAATCACAAGCAAAGTATTAGATTTATCCTCACTGAAATATAGACATCATCAATAAATGATGATTTCTATTTAGAGACTTAGTCTTCTCTAAGGTGCTGCTACTATAATAAAATAAGAGTCAAAAGTCCATGTTTTGCTGTACTTTAAATACTCTATAAAGATTATCAAAGGAAACATGATTTACTCCTGCCTTCATTTATCATGTACTTTCTAACTCAAATTAATATTATTCTGCATCCATTGATACCTCAAATTATTATATGAATGAATTTCCTCCAGTTGATAAAGATGGCAAAGCATCACCTACAGAGAAATAAGCAATAATTCTGCAAGCAACACACCCATTTCCAATAGCTAGCTAAACAGCTATTTAGAATATCAGAAAGATACTTTGTTTACTAACAGCTTTTGTTTGAGAACACTGAATTAAATTGTATTTGAATCTTTACATTTTTAATTCAGGAATCAGAAACAGTAAATATTTTCAAGGGGAGCTGAAAAGACATAAATTGTTCTGCATAGTAAATGTTTTAAAGACATTCATTTGGTTGTCTAAATATTTTTAGTCTGTTTAGGTTACTTCTTAGCCATCAAAGACTTTAGGTGGAATATAAAAAGAACAATATGAAAAGAGTTAGGATAACAACAGAGTACTTTTTCCTAAAATCATTTTTGGAAACATATATGCCAATGGATATGATACCCTGGATTTAAAGAAATAAACAATAAACTATCATAACCATCAGTATTTCTTAATTACACTAATACCTCTTCCATTAGAATGTACATTTCCATTAAGATTCCTTATACTGCAAGAATTTCATTACTGTCATTATATTTTAGAATCCCAGAAGGAATTTTTGAGATGGTATAGCCTAATACTTTTTATTTATTTTTAAATATAACTTTATTTTATAATTAAAAATTTTTAAATCCTATTTTTTGTATCTTCCTCCCACCTCTCTGTGTCCTATTAATAAAGAGAAAAAGAAAATCTTTATAACAAATATTCATAACCAAGCAAAACAAATCCCTCATTGGCCATGTCTGAAAATTTATATTTTATTCAGTATCTTGAGTCCATCTTCTCTCTGTTTGGAGGCAGACCTCATTTTTCATCATCAATACTTTAGAATCACGGTAATCACAGAGATCAGAGTATTTAAATCTTCCAAAGTCGTTTGATGTTGCTGCTATATAAATTGTTCTCCTGGTTCTGATCACTTTACTCTCTATCAGTTCAAAGAAGTCTTCCCAGGGTTCTCTGAAACTGTGCCTTTCATATTTTTTATAGAACTATAGTTTTCCATTTCCATTATTTCCAACAAATACCATAATTTGTTCAGTCATTCCCCAGTTGATGGGTACCCTCTTTGTTTGTAATTCTTTACCACTACAAAAAGCTCTTATAAACTGTTTTTGCATATATGAATTCTTTCTTTGATCTCTTTGGGAGTAAAGGCCTAGTAAAGGTATTGCTGGGTCAAAGGGTATACAAAATTAGTGACTAATAGCTTCCCAGAATTGCTGGACTAATTTACAACTTCACTAAGAGTGCATGAATGTGACTGTTTTTACATAGTCCTTCTGAGCTTTGTCATTTTTAAAAAATTGTCTCTTTGCCAATCAGATGTAATGCTTTCCTTTACAGATGAGAAAACAGGGCCTCAAAGAGATAAAGTGACTTCCCCAGAGTTATACAGTAAGTGACAGAACCAAGATTTGGACTTGGGAGCTCTGGCTCCAAATCCAACCTGACCAGCCATCTTCCTGTAGACTGAATAATCTGTCCATCTTGGAATCTTCAAGATAGTGGTGAGAGTGGACCAGTTAGTCATCAGGAGACCCCAACTTTAGTCCTGGCTCTGCCACCAACTAGTTGTATGAAAGTTGAGGAACTCATTTCATTTCTTCAGACCTCAGCTAGATCATGCCTAAGATTTTTTTTCAATTCTAACGTTTCATCATCCTATATCTAAAAGGTGAAATGTCAAACCCATCTGAAGCGTATGCCAGGAAATAGTTCCGTCTCTTTTCTCTTTCATGCCATTCTATAACCCTGGACTTGGGGACCCTTTAGGGAGTTTCTCATTGCTCTTTATTTTCTTGGGAAAAGTCACTGTATGACACCATGTAGTGAATTGAGTATATTGTTACCGATTTCCCCTCTTCTTCCTTGCAAACATATGATTCACAAAACTTGAAAAAGAAAAATGTTTATTTGCAGGTTGAGATAGAAAATTATGAGATTAGCCAAAGACCTGGATGGACTTGGCCACTTACAATCACGCATTAGTTAACACTTCTTGGGGCAGTTGGTGGCAGTGGTTAGAGTTCTGGGCCTGGAGTCAGGAAGAGTCATCTTCCTGAGTTCAAATCTGGCCTCAGACACTTCTTAGCTGTGTAACCCTGTTTGCCTCAGTTTCCTCATTTGTAAAATGACCTGGAGAAGGAAACGGCAAACCACTCCAGTATCTTTATCAATAAAACCCCAAAAGGGATCACGAAGGGGTACTCAACTGGAAAATGACACAACAACAACAACAACAAAAATTAGGCCCTTGTCTTCCTCAGTTACTCTCTGTCTGTCTTCTACCAGTCTCTGATCAATGAGGCTCCTCAGGAGTTGGTAGCCCTTTTGCAAGAGAAAACTGTCCTTTGTCCTACGTCTTGTTCCAGTACAATAGAGCGAATGCTCTGGTATTTCCCTGTCTGGTGAGGAGACAAAGTTTTCATTGCCAAAGGGACCTTGACTCTTAAGGTTTTTTTCTTCTTCTTTAATACTACAATTCCCATTGTCCTCTGGCCTTACAGAAGTATACCCAGAAATGAGAAACATACCTTCCTGCTCTAATCTTCCTGCTGTTATCTATCGCTAGTGCTAAGTTAAAACATGGAAACTCCAAAGCCTGTTCAACTCTTTGCCTCAGGCACCTGGGTGGTGTGGGCACAGGAACTAATTGAACACTTGCCACAGGTCTAGAAACTTGACAAAACATCCCAAGTTCTCCCCTGTGGTCTCTCAAGTCCTTGCAAGTCTCCCTGGGATCTTCTAGGGTGCCCTACTCAAATTACTTGGGTAAGAGGGATGGACAGATGAAGCTACTATTTTCCCAGCCATGTCTTGGAGCAAGAGAATGGAGGAAAGGGTGGAGGGGAGAGGAGCTGGGCATGTTTTAAAGCTGCAGCTGAGCCTGGATCCACTTTTTCCAAGCCCAGTATGGCCTAGTATATTTCTCAGTTCCCTGGAGCTATAACCATTCCATTGGTTTAACAACTGGATGCTTTCATATATAGCTCCACATGTAAAAATTTTTAGATTTCACTAGCACTCAAAAAGTTTACATTGGGATCACTTCTCTACAATGAAATATGCAAGATATGCTCATTTTCCATGTTGTTAAAGAGAAGTTGTTATAATAAAGGGTAAGAATCCTTGTCTTACTCCTCTTATTCAGGCCACTGAAAATCTTAGATTCTTTTGTGTATTTTTAAGGAAAATAAAAAGGGTTTGAAGTGTGGCAGAGCGATGTACACTTCTTTTGAAAGGAATTTTATTTCCTTTCACTTTGGACTAAAAAGAGCCTCAGAATACCTTTCACGTTCCCTGTTTTACATCCTCCCTCTTCTCTTTCGATTTTCTTCCTGTATCCTTTTCATCAAACCATAGGATTTAGAGTTGGAATGATATCATCTAACCTAACCCCTAGCCCAGATGTATTAAATGATTTGTCCAAGGTCACACAGAGATGAAAGAGCAGCGTCAGAATTCACCTCCCTCCAAAGTGGGTAGATAAAGAAAGACATTCATGGTTAGCAGAGACTGCAATGAGGGGAGGAAGAAAAACCCCAAACATTCAGACTTTTATTTTTACCCTTTTCACCCCAGGCTCTGCAAACAGTGAGCAATCATTCATGTTAATGTAATCTTACAAAAACTTTTGCTTTAACCTTTGGCATAGGTCATAGGGATTGACTTACTTGCTTCTCAACACTTTAGTCCCAATCTATTCAACAGGCTGTCTTGTAAAGCAGTCTAGCCAAATGAGTTCTAAAATATAAAAAATGGCCTGAAGCTTGGTACATATACAACATGAACTGAGTTTCCAAACTTTGAAAATTTTTATCCCATGTTGAGCTAGTCCAAGATTTCTCCTGGGATGCAGCTGACATGCAGTCTGTTCATTTTCCAACAGCTTCCATTCCATTTAAAACTTTAAATCTGACTTAAACATGGACCTGAAATATTTTCTTCTCTTACTCCCACTGGCTTTCTTTACATTATAATGCCAATCACAGTGATATATTCTGGGATATAATTAAATTGGTTTGCGGCAGTGCCAATAGCTGTGTCTACACACAAAAAATGGCTCGACTGAATTCACTTAGAAAAAAGGGAGGAACAAGAATTTTTCATTTCAGTGAAATAAACTTTTTTGATGCCAAATGGAAGTTGGATTAGATTTTCTTACTTTTTCAACTGTTTTGGTATCATGTAAGCCCAGCCTGTATGAGGAGAGAAATGATAGACCAGATGACAACAAATGATTTGGCATCCTGCTATGAACCATAACTCTGGATTGGTGCATGAATGGCCATGTTAATATAAATACAAGTCTGATTTTGTAGGTAGACAAGTACCCTGTTGTATGGGGCATTATCTGACCCTAACCTAGAAATATAGGCAACCAATGAAGTTCCCGTGTTGCTTTTTAATTATTTAAGAAATTAAGCTAGTGATAAAGTAATTCAAAAAGCATTCTGTAGTATTATTTTCCTGGAAGAACTCAAAAAAGTCACTACGCATAGGGAAATTGTTCCCTTCAGTTTCTAGGCATGAAAATATTCAGGATTATAAGAACTTACTTTGCTGACATTCTCAGCAAAGAAAAGATAGAAAGACAGGGAGAGAAGAAAGGACAGAAAGAAGGGATAGAGGGAGGAAGAAGCAAGGAAGGAAAGAATCACAGAATCTGAATTCAAGTCCTGCCTCTTATGCTCATTAGTATGACCTAGAACAAATAATTTATCCTCTCTGCACCTCATTTTCTTATCTCTAAAATGAAAGAATTGAATTTGATAGACTTTGAGGTTCTATTCAGCTCTGAATTTATGATCCTATAGTATTTTGATCCAAAGGGCAAAAGTAGGATCAATTGGTAGAAACTGAAATAAGGTAAATTTGGTCCCAAAAGAAGGAAAAACTTGCAAATAATTGTTAGAACTTTCCAAAAGTGGAATTAACTACTTACAAATGTAGTGGATTTCCTATCAGGAGAGGTCTTTAAGTGGATGTTGAATGGCCATTTGTTAGGAACAATGTGGAGTGAATTACTGTTCAAGTATGACATGATCTCTGAGGTTCATAGGATCATAGATTTAGAATTGAAAAAGACCTGAAACATCTTTTAGTCCAACTCCCTCATTTTACACATTTTGAAACTGATATTCAGAGGTGAAACGATTTGCCCTTACATGTAGTAAGGCGTAAAGCTAGCATTTAAATCCAAGTCCACTAGTACCAAATCATACCACTCACTGCACCATCCTGCCTTTCCAAAGTTAAGAATCTATAATTCTACAGCTAAGAGTTAATTGCATTTTTTAGTCTATCACTGATGCTTGTCAGTTTATGTTAAGCCAAACTTAGCACAAGTAGCGGAGAATCAATCCAAACTTTGTTGCTTCCCAGTTTCAGAGGCTTCATTGAGTGCACGATCATCTGTGAACAAAAAGTTACGCACCAACTCTCCCTCTATTTTAGTCTTGGCTTGTAGCCTTTTCAAGTTAAGTAATTTACTATCATTGCAATAGTTTTTGTCCCTGTTGAAGACATCTGACAATATCGCTGAAAACATCATGCTAAAAGCATGGGAGCAGGCATACCACCTTGCTTCACTCCATTAATGACTGGGAAAGCGTGAAAACACCATCCACTATCCAGAACCTGAGCAAGCATGCCATTATGAAACTGACATAAGATACTGATGAACTTCTCTGTGCATCCAAATTTTGACATAATTTTCCACAAGCCCACAGTATTGAAGGCCTTGGTCAGATCAACAAATGTATATAGACCTCTGTTCTGCTCCTGGCATTTTTTCTGGAGTTGTTGGGCAACAAACCCCATATCAACCATTCCTTGGCTCTTTCTGAAGCCACACTGGCTCTCAGGTAGATGACCATCTTCCAGGTGAAGGATCAGCCTATTAAGAAGGACTCTGGCAAGAATCTTGCTGGCAACAACTAAGAGAGAGACACGTCCTCTCCCACCCCCGACCCTTTGATTGTCACAGGACAACTTAGTTCACTTTCCTTCATAGGGTGGATAATGGAGATATTCTTGAACCCCTCTTGGATAAACTCCTCTTTCCATATAACCCAGAAGATTTCAGTCAGCTTTTGTTTGAGCACTGGACCCCCTGCCTTGTAAACCCCAGCTGGAACAGAATCAGCACCAGGAGCTTCGCCACATGAAAGGAGTCTAAGGGCACTCAAAACCTTTTCTTCAGTTGGAAGTCTGGCTAGAGGGGGATTGACTTCAGTCTGAGGTCTATAGTCAATGGCTTCAACATTGATTGATGAGGATCCAACTCGCTAAGGCCCATTGGGGTCCATTTGAAACGTGCCTTTGGAGAAAGTGGCCAATTAAGTATCATTTCCTTGTAAATGCCTCTTCTGGTTGTGAGATAATTTTGCCACATGCAGAAAAAAGCAGACCATGAAGAACTGTGTGAGTGTAGGCCTTATTCATGTCTGTGTCCTGGTGCTTTGTGTAAATGGCAAGGCTCTTTGGATGCTGTAATTCCGCATTTGATATGACAGAATAAGTCTATTACAACATTGTTGGGAGAAGATACAGTTTTTTTTTTTTGCTATGAATGATAACATTTGAGTTCAGAAGAAAAAATACAACGTCGTTAGTAGGTTCTTTAAAACCTATTTGTGCTGAATATCTATCTATCTATGTAGATATATATATATATATATAAATGTGTGTGCGTGTATATATATGTATATATACATATATATATATACATATACACATACAGGTACATATATACATACACACATGCATACTTTAACAGTTCATAACACCAAGAATCAAGTCATTTAATTTTTCTCTGTGGAATTTTCTTCATCTATAAAATGAAGGTATTGTACTACATGGCCTCTAAGGTCCTTCCCAACTCTAAATCTATGAACTTTTCTTTCTAGCAGATAGAGAAAATTAGTATGTAAAGGATAAGTCTTTGTTCAGTGAATCATGATATTCTTTACTTCCAAGATCAGGAAATTAGTATTTTTCTGCTTCAAAAACTGATGTAGAAGAGAAAAAAGTTGGGGCAGCTAGGTGGCACAGTCAGTAGAGCACTGGCCCTGGAGTCAGGAGGACCTGAGTTCAAATCCGGCCTCAAACACTTGACACATGTACTAGCTGTGTGACCTTGGGCAAGTCACTTAACCCCAACTGCCCTGCCAAAAAGCAAAAAAAAAAAAAAAAAAAAAAAAAAAAAGAAGAGAAAAAAGTCCTCCAAGTATCTGTACCATCAAATTTAAAATATTTAAATAATTAAAAATATATTCTGCAAATTTTAAACTATGGTACTAATTAAAATAGTTGATTCTTTTACAAAGGAGGCTAAAATGAATAAAACATCTAGATCATAGCTTCCTAGTAATTTGAAAAAAATAGTTTGTATCTGCAGGCTGAAAATAACTGTCACCCCACTATGTACATTTTGACAAATGCATTAGTTATTGGATGGTGTAAGGTTTCATTATTTTTTTCTTGTGTTTCCTTCAGATAAAGTTTTGGTAAGAACAGCACAGCTTGTCCTCATTCACTTTCACATTTTAGTTGTTTTTAGCCAGGATGGCTTTGTCACCTACTAGGGAAATCTAATGGGCATTAATTCCCAGATAATAGATACTCATAATTGTCATTAGCATTTCCAAAAAGTATCAAAAACATAGAAGCGTTTTCATAATTTGCCTTAATCTCTTAAAAAATAATGGACGCATTTTGTTTTGTTGGGCTTTGCAACAAACCCTTAACCAACCCTCTCTCAAAAATACATTGACTCAAAACTGTGAAGCAAAATGACCGATAGAGTGATTGCTACTTATAGGACATGCATCTTTCCACTTCTGTGATTTAACCGATTGTTAGCAGAAAGGAAGGTTGTGTGCTTTAATGGCGTGGAAATGACCTTGCTTGTGGTATTTGACCTAAGTTTTGTTGCCTTTACACACTTTCTACATTATGGCAACTATTGTGTAGATTACTTTTTGATTTTGCTGTCTTCATTTTTGTATTTCTCATGCCGCCACCATTTTTTTTCTTAAGCCAGACCTTTGATTTCATTGGTGCTCTGTACATTATCACCTTAAAGAGTTACCGGGGAGAGTAAGAGATGAAGTGATTTACCCAGAGTTACATAGCTAGTATGTGTCAGAGGTAATATGCCTTTGACTTGAGGGCATTTCGGATTTATGAATACAGGATACGTAGAGCCTGAATGGGCCAGGACCAAAATTTTGAGGTTCAAGATGGGCAGGAAGGCAAAGGGGAAGTAGAATCCAAGAAGGGACGAGGGCTTGATTTTAAGCTAGGCAATCAGGAAATAGGTAGTGCAGAGTTTGGAGCAAGAAACTAGGAATAGTATCTCAGGATCTGGAATAGGTAGAAAGGTCCACAAAATATGCAGCCTGAGTGTAACTATAGATCCTATCACAAGGAGGGAAAATTATTTCCAGAAAGGCCTTTCTAAACTTGGACCAATATTCAGATGGTATATAGTCTGTTATTAGGACTATACTCAGTGCCTTTCATGTTTGGTAGGTTGTGTTAGACTAGGGGCTATGGACCCCTTTATCTCTCCTCAGAATAACATTTTTAAAAACATAAGATAAGTCATATAAGATTGCAAAGAAAATAAATTATATTGAAATACAGTCATCCACCCCCTTCACCCTCCTTCCACTCCCCCAATCCCACCATAGATTCCAGCTTAAAAACTTGTTAGAGTTTGCACTTCAGTGGCAGAGTTTTTGAAAATCCACACATGCAGGGGTCTCAGAGTAGGACTTCAGATGAAATTTTGTAATATGACCAGAACCTTTTAATTTCATTGCTAGTTTAGCACAATACCTGACATGTAGTAGGTGTTTAATAAATTTTATTGATTGATTGATAAGTATAAATACACATGGCTGATACTATCTGTTACAATATATTAAGGTTAAATTAATCTGGGTGATAAAAATAAAACAGAAGGAAAGTTGCCAGTTCTTTGATCTCCAGACTGACCCTTTGGCTCATGTGGATCTACAGATGAAGAGCCACTGATCCCTGGTGTCTCTGTAGCTAGGCGGAATCTTGAACTGCCCAGGCCTCTGATATCTCTGGGTTGCCTTGCTCCTACAGATCCCCCGCAGCCTCTGATGATTTCCCAAGAGCCTCTTCCAGAACTGATGCCCAGAAACTGCATGGGACATCTGCCAAGAGTGGGAGTGATTCTCTGCTTAAATTAGGCATGAATAGGGAAGCCAGGAGAAAGGCTAGAGGAAAATTTTATTCTGCTTTTAATATACAATATTCAGTGTTGCACCTTACTATTAGAACTAGAAGCCTATTTTCAACCTTTATACCCTATACTCTGTAACATGAAAGCACCTTCCTTTATATTATCTCTTTTATAGTTATGCACATATGTATCTAATAGTTACAATAATTTTTGAAAATGTTTTGTCACATTGAAAATATCTTCTTGCTTAATTTTTATTTGCCTTGAAAACCTGTTTGAGTACTTCACAAGAAGATTTATTATTATTTTCCCTCTTTTAGAATCACATAAAGGTAATCTCCTTGGAAAATTAAGTTTAATAGACTAAAATGATGTCATTACATCTAGTTATTTGTAAGTTCTTTAGCTATGAAATACCATTAATAGATGATAATTTTTGCTCTTTATTATCATGAATTTATCCACCACTTTGTTTCTAGGATGCATGATTATAGCATGCAATACCATTCTTATTAACTGTCAGCCTTCAATTATTCAGCCATTTTACTTCTATTTTTTTCTGGCAGCTGTTGCATTGAATTTTTGATAATTGCCTCTTCTATACTTGAAATTAAAATGAAATGTGGAAGACAAGAGCAGAGAATAGAGGAAACCATATGAGAGAAAGGATGATAGCGTCATATAAGCACAAATGTGCTCCGACACTTGAAAAAAATCTAAAAATAAATGTCCTGGGAATGCATGATGTTATCACATACTACTGGACAATGTGGTCTTTAGGGAAATGATGCTGAACAAGGACTTGGGGATATGGATTCTTGTTTACACATGTGTGAATCTGAATGCAGGTGCCATAAAAAGTAACCTCAAGATGGACAGTTTGAAAAATGAGCCATTAACGTTGTGTCCCAAATGTTATCTGGAAAGATACAGGATATTCTTTTCTTTCTAAGATTTCAAATTTTATTGAAAAGGCCAAGAAATGTTCAGTTAAGGGCCAACAATGTTAGTCATTGTGGTTTGAATGGTTGTTGTTGGCTGTGAAAGAGCCTTCAGTCAAGAATTTGGTTTCACAACAGTATCTGAAAATATCTACACAAAAGTCTCATTTCATCTCCTTATCATGGCATGGAGATGACCTTAGACTTTTGAAGGCTATCCCAGTAGTTCATAAGGTATATAGGTTCTACCCAGTTATAAAGACCTGGAACCAGCCTGGCAAAATAAGGAGACAGAGGTGCTAAGAGTTAACCAGTTCTTAACCTATCTGCAAACGTTAGACTTAGGACTTTTGATATGTAATCTTTGTCCAATAGGGAGAGAAACCAGCTGCCTTTTGAGATCTCCCAAGACTTTGTACCAAAGGAAAGATAGAAATGTTAACCGATTTCCTGTGTGTAAATGCTCACACTGAAAATTTAACAATCAGCTTAACTCAGGAGCTGGTTCAAGTTAGCTCCAACACACCCCGATTCCCTTATATTGTCATCCTGTCCTTTCTCCCTATTCTATGCACCCTTTTATTCTGTTATTTCCCACAAGATCACAAGCTCTTAATTCAGAGGACTTGGGCTCAGCTCCTTTCTCTAGCTGTGTGCTGTGATCTCTGGGGCAATTTACTTCTGCTTCCTGGATGTTGGTTTCCTCATCTGTAAAATGATAGGTTGGACTAGATGCCTTCTGAGGTCCTTCTCAGTTCTAGATCTATGGTCCTTTAGGGTTTAGTGTGCAGTGGTTCAGTTTTCTTCCTTTACCTTTACTTCTGTTTCTTTATGTTCTGTTTACAGCTTTACTCCTTTGCATCCTTAAAAAAAATCTCTTTATGATCTCTCTTATTTAAAAAAAAAACCCTTCTATCTCATAAGAGACTATCATTAAATTTTCAGTGTGAGCGTTTATACCTCAGAGATTAGCAAACACAGTAAATCAGGACCTAATTTGTTGTTTTGTTGATTTTATAGACTTAACAAAGTGAAGGAGGAAATGTTACCCCAGATTAAACTTTAAAATGTACCATGACGACTCCTCCATCCCCAAAGCTGGCTGTTAAACATTTATCTGCACACCCTTGCCTATATGCCAATCTCTCTCTGTCTCTCTCTCTCTCTGTCTCTCTCTCTGTCTCTCTCTCTGTCTCTCTCTCTCTGTCTCTCTCTCTCTCTCTCTCTCTCTCTCTCTCTCTGTCTCTCTCCCCCCACCCCCCAACCTCTACATAAACTAATTCGTTTCATTACTTATTCTTTCTTCAGTAGTTATACTTATTTAATTTTCTTGTTCTGTTGTTTGGGGTGTTTGCAAGTCCAGTTCTTTGATCATGCCTATTTTTTCCCTTTTTCTTTTGCAGAAATATCTCAAATGCCCCTCTTTCATTAAATATCTATCTTTTAAAATTAAAGTTCAAGTTTTCAGTCTATGTGATTTTGAATTTTATAGCTCCTTTGCTTTTGGGAAAACACTATTCTATTCCATTCTGTGATTTCTTATTAATGTGAAACAAAGTTGTTTTATTCACATTTCCTTTTCTTTATAATTGAAGTTCTCCTAGTTTCTTGCTAAATTCATCATTGAAATTGTTCAATTTAACCACTAGTTGTCCTGAATTTTGAACTGTAGGGCTTTGTTTGTTTGTTTTTTGGTAAATGGAGATAATCTTGAGTCTGTTAACTGCTGTCTAGTTATCTGTATTCAGAAGTCCTATGCAGTTTTCCTATATTATTTCCTGAATTATGGTATTTAAATTTCTAGATTTTTCATGTTCCTTTGGGAGATCTATGATCATTAAGTTATATCTATGCATCTTGCTTTCAAGATCACTTGCCCTTGTATAAAATTCCTTTTTGTTCTTGTTTTAGCTTTCTTATTTTAAACATTAAACTTTTTTATTCTGAATTAAAAAACAACAAATAAAATCAACATTTCCATATACAAAAAAGAGAAAAAAACCATTGTACTTGAAGCTATAAATGTTATGTAGAATTTGATTTTTCTTTTAAAGTATATAGTAAATTCAATATGTAACTTTCAAGGCTGTCTTACTTGTATGTGATTCCTTTTAGCTTTCCTTCTGTTCTCTTCTGTGCATTAATATATGCCCCAATGATATACTTTTCCTTTCTCTCTGTTTTTGTCTCTGTCTCTTGTCTCTGTCTGTCTGTCTTGTCTCTTTTGGCAACCCTATCCCTAACAAACTGAGGCTGGGCTGTAAGGGTGGATTCCAGTTCCATTTCCTTCAAACCTGGTATAGCCACACACATTGGATTCCCTCCCCAATTCCTCTGTCTTTCTCCTCTTAAAAATTTTTGGTGGGTCTAAATCAGCCTCTGCTGCTTACTTCATGGTTAAGGAAAAGGCATTGAAGATGTATGGAGAAAGCCTCTACAATCTAGGACCAGTCTCCAGTCAGTATTAAGCACATTTTTAGCACCTCTTCTTCTTCCTCATCCGGTTGGGTAGTCATTGTCTGTTGCTTATTTCAAGATGGGGGAATGATGGAGGTGTGTGCCATCAAGAGGCTGGGGGTATGCACAGGGAGAACCCTTTGATGGGTTCTAAGTATAAGCCTGAATCTACTTGTGTTTCTGCTGCTGTGGGGGTGAGAAGAAGAAGGGGGCTGAATGAAAGCCTTAAAGATTAATGTTGTCTGGCACTAATTCATAAGAATTTTGTTTTTTTTAAGGTTCTTTTTTTTTCTTAATTCACCTTTAATTGCTCTACAACTGGTACTTAGCTGGAGAGTTTAAAGGATCTGGTCAAAGTGATTAACCTGCCAGCTTTCTGATCTTATGACTTTAGTGAAAGAAGAAACTTCTTAGTTAGAGGAGCCTCAAAATTGAGGTAGCTGTATGGTGCAGTGGATATAGCCCCGGGCCTGGAGTTAGGAAGACTTGAGTTCAAATCAAGCCTCAGATTCTTACCAGCTGTGCAACCCTGGTTGTTGTTCAGATGTTTCAGTTGTGTCTGACTCTCCATGGCTCCATTTAAGATTTTCTTGGCAAGGATACTGGAGTAGTTTGTCATTTCCTTCTCCAACTCATTTTACGGATGAAGAAATTGGGGCAAACAGGATGAAGTGTCTTGTCCAGGATCACACAGCTAGTATTTGAGGCCAGATCTGAACTCAAGAAATTGAGTCTTCCTGACTCTAGGTCCAGAACTCTATCCACTTCCTCATCTAGCTGTGACTTTGAGCAAATCTCTGTTTGCCTCACTTTCCTCACCTGTAAAGTGGGGTACTTTACAAGGTTGTTGTAAGAATCAACTGAGATGATATTTGTTAAAAACAAAACACTTATCACAGTGCCTGACACATGGTAGCACTTCTCCTTCCTCCCTCTTCCTACCCATTAGAGGTCTTCAAGAAAAAGCTGAATAACCACTCTTAAAGTATGTTATAATTGGCATTTTTTGGGCATATGGGTTGTCCTAGAAGGTGACTGAGGCTCCTTACAATCCTGAAACTTTATGATGCTCAATGGGAAGAAGAGAACAGTAAGGATTATGGTTGGAAAATTACACAGCATTTTTAAACTTCTCTGTGAAGCAAAAGTCCATCTTTTCAACACTAATCTCCTAGTGATGCCATGTGGCTTATCACAACTGAAAATAATAATCTTATTAGATTCAAAATTGTAAGTGTTTACAGGGCAACTGAAAAAATAATCAAGATTGTAAGTGGGTTGCAGCATATTGCTAAATATGATTTGTGTGCCTGGTGTTCTCTAAAAGATTTCATCAAAGGTACATAGAACTAGAAAGATTAGTAGTAGGCCAGTCATGTATTTTAGAGCAAGAGATCATATCTATGATATATCTTCAGTTCTGCGTTGGTGTCCATGAAATTATATATATATAAATATATATATATATATATATATATACACACACATACACACACATATAGAAAGATAGATAGATAAGATAATGTCCAGCATATTCAAGGGATCTTCTGTGAAGGAGATGTACAAATGCATGGAGAAGAAAAGGCAGGGCCGAAAAGATGAAGAGGAATTTTGATCTTTACTGTTAGAGGGACTATACCCCAATATATATTATTTTCCTCAAATTGTAAGCTTCTTGAGGGCAGGGACTGTCTTACTTGCTTTTATTTCTATTACTAATGCTTATCATAGTACCTGGCACAAATTTAATAAATTAACATTTAATAAATATTCATTATGTATTTATTGATGCATCAATGTATGTAGGTGTATACACACACCTTTAATAACTCCTGATTTTAATCCGGAAAGTGAAACTTAAAGAAAAGTAAAAATTACAGCTTATTTTTTGGATCTATGGAGCTCCTAAAATCTCAACAGAGAGCATTTTGGTCCTCTATGCTTTAAGAAGCAAAATTCACCCCTTTTATGTTTTCCTCCTCCATGTTTTGACAAGACAGAATTGGAAGACTGGTGACATAACTGGATTTTTAGATGATAAAAAGGAAGAAGAATTTCCTCTCCTTCAGGTGACAGAGTAAATGAAAACATACAACTCTGACTTAGCCTAATCAAAGCTTTGGTCAGGGAGCACAGAAGAAGCACAGAGTAAATTTTCCTTTCCTGAATCAATCGCTTCCCTAATTACCTAGAAAACAAAAGCAGGCTGGAGGAGATGGCTGAACATCTGTCATTTCCATCCAAAGCAGTTCTCCAGAATGTTTTTGTTTTTAATTAAGGCCTTGTCTTCATCTTACTCTGAGTGTTATTCTTTGGACTAAAAGATACACAGAACTGGGACCAGCATAGAAAAATTCATATGCAAGAAAAAATAGCTTATAAGCTGTCTAGCTGTGGCACCTGTATAATAAACAGAATGATTGAGGTGGTTGCAAATCTATGTCCTCTGGCAAAACAAGGAGAGAAGGATGGCATTTCAGAAAGACAACAAGCATACCCAATTTAGGAAATTCGATACATGAAGCTCAACATTTTCCCAAAGAGATCAGCAGGGTGTTTTCTTAGTCACTTGGCAAAAAGAGCCTCCATTTTATGAAAGTAGTTATCATAAATACCCTTTCAACATCAAACTCTCATAAATGCATTTAAGATAACTTGATTTGTTCACTTTTCCAGGATGCTGTTCATCTTTGCACATAAGTGAGGCACACCTATATTGGACTGGGAGAGAAACTTGCAGTGATTTTCTGAACAATGTCTTACAAAATTCAATTTCCCAGGCACCCATGAGTCATTTTTTTTTCATTTCAAAATGGGGATGGTGATAATGTTAACAGATGCTCATTAGGCAAATGGGCTCACCAGCTCTTTTTATGGACTAAGGGTTCCGGAAGGAAAGGATAACATCAGAGTCATTGTGACAAGTATTAAGTAACACCCAAGGCATTTGTGGTGGCACAAAGCACTTCCCACCATTATGCATTTTATTTTATTTTTTTCTTCTTGCTCCTCCCTGTTCCATTTCTTACTGTCTCATTCTTTTCTTCTTCTTCTTCCTTCTTCTTTTTTGATCTTCCTTCCCCTTTTCTTCTCCTTACTTTCCTTTCTTTCCCTCCCATACCTTGAGCCTGCCAGGGGCATCCTTTTCCAGCACTACCTTGCTTTGGGCTAAAGCAGTTGGCTTTTGCCCCAGCCACATATTTCTTAGAAACTTCCAGAATGCTCAACACAATAGGCACATTAAAAAGGTAGCTGGAGGGCAGAACAATGAAGCATGTGGCCTGTCCTTATTTTGTCTGTCCAACATTCATTCACTACAGGAAGACTCTCATAGCTCTATTAAGTTTTCAGGGAGGTTATTCCAAAAGTTCATTCCAAATTCTAAAAAAACCCCAAACAAACCCAACCACCCCCCCAAATCCCTCTCAAGTACTATTTATTTATTTACTGGTTTTCTTCTCAGTTTAGTTTAAGCATTATCTATATGAAGTCTTTTCTTATCCTACTCCCCTCCATCCCCTTTCCCTAATGATCTTATATTTACTTGGGTAGCTATGCCATAATGCTGGTCTTGAAGTGAGGAAGGCCTGTGTTCAACTATGGGTTCTGACACATACTAGCTGTATGACCTCGGTCAAGTCACTTTTAACCTTTCAGTACCCCAGGTAGCTGTTCGGCTAGCTATATAAAGCATTCATTATATGCTTTCAACGTGACAGGCATTGTGCTAAGGTTTTAAATAACAGAACAAGTGTTGATCTGTAATGGTGGGTGGAATTTCCTCATTGGGAGTTTCCTACATTGAAGAAATGACAGATGTCATTCTATATGCATGTTTTTCTTCTGTTCAATATTCATTCAGCATATGAGAGCTTTCTTATAGATCTACATATTTTCGGAAAGTGTATTGCAAAAGTACATCCCCTAAGACTCCAAATAAGTGTATATATGCGTGTGTGTATGTGTGTGTGTGTTTGTGTAGATATGTATCACATATATACATACACACATATATGTTTAATATAGCACATAAGAAATAAATTGTATTTCAAAGAAATATGTAGTATATACATATACACAATGTAAGTATGTACACATATACATAATATCATACATATGTATGTCTATCATTCACACAGTTGGAAATCTATGTCCCCTGGTAAAACAAGATGGTGTGTGTATGTGTATGTCAGTGTGTATGTGTATATACACACATATACACATAAATCAAGAAAGCGTATATATAAACATATTCTATAAATATACACATATACTACATAAACATTTACATACACACCATTTTGTTTTACCAGGGGACATAGATTTTGAACTGTGTGAATGATATACATATGTATAAATATGTGTAATACATACATGTATATACTACATATTTCTTTGAAATAATATTTATTTCTTATATGCTGTATTAGGTATATATGTGCATATGTCTATATGTGATAGATATATACACAAACACATACATATATACATACACTTATTTGGGGTCAACTGTATGAATGATGGTTATACACACACACACACACACACATATATATATACACACACAACGTATTTATTCAGAATAAAATTTATTTCATGTATGCTATATTAAACACATATAATATTGTGGGACAGAAGAAAAATATATTTTGCATTTCTTATCTATGTACATGTTAATTGAATGTAAGCTCCTTAAAGGCAATGTCTGCTTCATTTTTTTGTTGTTATTTATATCATCAGTGCCTAGAACAATATATAGTACACAGTAGGAACTTAATAAATATTTGTCAGTTGACTAAGTAAACATTCACTGAGTACCTATTGTGTGAAGAGTACCATGATAGGTGATGGGGGAGATACATAGTTTAGACAGGACAATTTCCCTTTATTAATAAAAGTACAGTGCCTAGAACATAGCAGATGCTATGTAAATCCTTATTTCTTCCTCCCCTCGTGGACGTTACTGTCTAATAGGGAGATCAGAGCAAAATACAGAGAACTATAATGCATGAATGTGACAAGTGCATGAGGCTGGTTTTAAAGCAAAGAAAAATGATGGCCGCCTTGAACAAACAAAAGACGCAAACAACCAAGAAGAAAGTATATTTGAAAAGAGTCACTTCTGAATGCTTCCAGTCATCTATATCTACAAGGGAACTAATATCTTTGTATCAAGTATTTTGTATCAAAGAATCATTTGCAGGAATATTTAAAAGTAGGGAAGTTTTATTAGGAATAAGAAAATGTGAAGTCCAATTTAACTGAATCCTATAATGGTATTGTTACTTCCACAAAAGAAATTCTTATCAATAAGTAGCAGACATAGTCAGTATCTGGGCTCACTCTCCCAATCTCTAGTTGGACAGGCAGTTTGGTTCCCCAGAGTATGGCTGGCTACTACTCCCTTAACATTTATTGGGGTAACCCTGACGGATTGGAGGGAGTACTTTCTAATACTATTTCTCCTGAGTCTCCATCTGGTGTGTTCTTTTCAATATCATTTGACCAATTAACATCTCCCCAACGTTAATTAACCAACTTACTTCAATACACATTTTTCAAAAGGATGTTCACTGAGAAAGTACTATAAGGATAGAACATTGTCCCTGAACTAAGATGTATAACCCCTTTACACATTTCCTCAGTCCCTAGGGAGAATAAGTTAAAGCTTAAAATGATTACTGGAATCATTCCTTCCACCAAGTTCACTTCTGGGCGTGGCCTAGCAGTTGGATTAATGACTCCTGTGTTTGAAAGACACAGTTTCTCTGTGGGGTCGATTCACTGTTCAACAGGGTCATGTAAGTAGTTCTTTGGGGCTGACTTTACTAGGCTTAGCTACTGTGGCTGTTGGCTCCAGTTGCTGAGGAGGCCTTTGGTATCTCTTCTGATCTGTGGAGGCTCACAAAGGTATAACACAGAAACAAAGGTACCATGTGTTCATGAACACATGGGTGCTAGATGGAGAGATAAAGCGGTCACCACTATTTATCCCCCCAACCAGAGGCCCAGAGAATTTCTTCTTCTTTACTTGAAAGTCACCAGGAAAGAGAGAGTTAGTTTGAGTTCAGCAACCAATTAAAAGGCTTTTTGGTCAGCACAAAGTAACCTGCGCATGCTCTGAATGGGAGTGGGGGCAAGGGCCCCTTCATCACCTATTTCTGGAAACATGATTGCTATGCCTTCATATGAATTGGAAGTAGTCAAAGCCTATCATACATGTTGTAAACATGGGGCCCTCTTTGGCCTGTTCCCCCATTACAAGATAGTAAGTAGTAGAGACTTAACTTGAACCTAGGTCCTCAGACTCCAAATTCATAACTCTGCCCAATATCCTTAGGTAATGCATAAAAAGTATTAAAGACTGAATGGTTATAATTTATACTAAAGATAAACTATTTGTTTTTAATAAAACAATAGTGTTGAAAGTGAGAATAAAAATGAATGAGAACTATTATCTAATCACTCACTGTAGTTTTTTCTATTTTAAACTGATTTGTCATAAAATCTCACCTGTCAGTCAGCGTCATTCGGTCTCTGACTTTCTGTCATGAACTCTCCCTGTCACCTCCTGACAGGGCTCTGACAGCTTCCAGAGTGTCAGTTTTGCCCTGAACACTGATTTCTTTTCAACTTAGTTAAGGCTACATTAACTTAATGAGGCTAGAAATATTCTCTTTCTGTTAAAATCACCCTCTAGCCTAGAGTTGTCCACACTTTCTGATATTGCTGTGATTTTTCTTCCGTATCCTTCCAATCTACTGTTTCTCTAGGCACCCCAGTCAGAATGTCCCTTTCTTTGACATAAAGTGGGACCTTATTCTAGAGGGCTAAAACATGCAAAGGCTTCTTTATCTGTTTATACTGTATAGTTTACTGGTGTTGATAGCATCTCATTCACAGCACACTTAGTTTTCAGATCTAACAAAATTCACTTTTAATCTACTGCTTCATCTTATAAACTAGTAGATTTATGGCGTGTGAGAGCTGGAAAGACCTCAGAGTTGATCTGGTACAACCCTATCATTTGACAGAGAGGGAAACTGAGGTCACCCACCAGGGGGTGACCTTCTCCAGGTCACACACATGGCTAATAAATGGCAGAGATAGGAGAAGCACAGTGGTGGATTAGGAGTCAGATCTAGGAATCAAATGATAGAGGTGGCAGTCTGGGATTTGTCAGAAACTCATTTTCCTCTTTGGAATTCAGCAGAATTTTAGGGGTGGAAGGAAGCACAGGTACCACCACAGTGCCTAGCAGTAGGTCTCTTTTCTCTCCAAAATGCCACTTCCTAAGAAGTCCTGAACATCATTCTCTCCTTCCTTCCTGCTCAGACTGTTCCCAGTGCATAGAAGGACATCTCTCTCTTCCTGCCTGTTAAATTCCTACCCATCCATTAAAACCAAGTTATATGTCCCCTTCCCCAAATGGCCTTTCCTAAACCTGAAATAATTTAATAAGTCACACACACACACACACACACGTAGTGCTTGCTTCACAACAATCCTGTGAGGTATATAGTGTATTGTCACTCACGTTTTACAACAGGCAAGCTGAACCCCGGAGAAGTTAAGTGACTTATCTGTGATCATTCGGCTAGTAATTTCTGGAGTTGGGGTTTAAACTCAGGTTCTGTGTCCTTTCTATTATATATGTCTTTTCTTTTCCCTCTCTAATCTCATCTATAATTCTGCTTAGATTAGACACCTACTGTGCCTCAACCAATGCGTGTTGATAATTACTCCACAATTTACAATGCTAGAGAATGGCCTGGGGATTTGGTATTATAACCCAGCCCATCCTAACTCGGGGGCTGGCTCTCCAACCACACACTATGCCATCTCTCAGGCCTCTCTCTTAAGCACTAAATATTTAATTTTATCCAACGAAGATTTATTGAGTTCCCACTTTAAAGAAGGCACAGTTCTAAGAGTTGTGAGATACAAAGACAAAAGCAACATAGTCCCTGTCCTCAATGAGCTCATGTTCTACTAAAGATAGCAGGGTAAAGTAAAGGTGTTTCTTTGTTTTGTTTTAATGTTTAGGGAGATTTGAAAATGTAGGCATCATGTATAACTGCATTTTATTTATTTGTATATGATATGAATGAATGAAAAAGCATTTATTAAGTGCTTACTACATGCAATACAATGCTAAGCACTAGGGATACAGGGGAAGGAGGGTAGGGTTAGTAAGAAGTAGTGAGCTGTGTAGAAGTAGTGAGGATGACTGAGAGTATGGTAGTGTCCTCAACAGTAATTGGGAAGTTCTGAAGAAGAGAAGGTTTTGGAGGAAAGATGATGCGTTCTGTTTTAGATATGTGGAGTTTAGGTATTTAGAGGAATATCTAATTCTAGATGTCCAAAAGACTGTTGGTGGTGTATGACTGAAGCTCAGGTGAGAAACTGGGGCTGGATGAATAGATCTTGGATTATCATCTCCATAAATATACTAAACAAACTAAAGGGAACCGATACAATTGCCAAATAATAGAGTTACAGGGAAAAGAGAAGATGGCTCAGTGACATGGACGAAGAACCAGCAAGGGAGACTGAGGAGTGGCCAGAGAGATAAGGGAAAAACCAGAAGAGAGCAGTGTCACAAAAACCTAGAGACTAGTTGGTGGATTTGTAAACTGTTCCAACCATTCTGGAGAGCAATTTGGAATTATGCCCAAAGGGCAACCAAGTTGTGCATACCCTTTCGTCTAGCAATACAACTGCAAATATATCATAAACATGGGAAAAGAACCTACATGTACAAAAATATTTATAGCAGCTCTTTTTATGGTGGCAAAGAATTGGAAATAGAAGGGATGCCTATCATTGGGGGAATGGTTGAACAAGTTGCAGTATATGAATGAAATGGAATACCATTGTGGTATAAAAAATAAAAAGCAGGTGGATTTCAGAAAAAACCTGGAAAGACTTAGATGAACTGATACAAAGTGAAGTGAGCAGAATGAGAAGGACATTGTACGGAGTAACAGCAACATTGTGTGATGATCAACTAAGAATGACTTAGCTCTTCTCAGCATTCCAATGATCCAAGACAATGCCAAACAACTCATGATGGAAAATGCAATCTACACTGAGAGAAATAACTGATGGAGTCTGAATACATATCAAAGCATACTGATATCACTTTATTTTTTTGTGTGTTTTATTTTTGGTCTGTTTCTTCTTTCACAGCATGACTAGTATGGAAATATGTTTTACATGATGGCACGTATATAACCTATATAAAATTGTCTACCATTTTAGGAAGGGGGAGGGGAAGGGAGGAAGAAAATTTGGAATTCAAATTTTTTTAAAAAATGAATGTTAAAAATTGTCTTTACATGTAATTGGGAAAAATAAAACAAACAAAAAAATTCTAAATGCCTAGAGAGGAGAGAGTATCCAGGAGGAGAAGATGCTCAATAGTGTTACGCTCTTCACTTACAATTCATTATTTGTTATGAAAGGAAGAAACTTGCTCTAATATAAGTCATCTGCAACCAAAGTTAGCCATTGTACTAGAACTAAACTGTTTTTATTGCTGTCTTCACTGAAGTCATTGGGTACATTTTTTCACTCTACATCCACACACATACATATTCATATAGATACACACATACATAACTTTTTATCTCTAAATTGGTCATATTGATTGTATCTTGTGGTACAACAATATTCCATTGTAATCATGTGTCATTTTTTTCCAGAAAATTCTTGATTAAATCAATTAATCCATCAGTATATATTGATGGCTTACTTGTGCCAGGCACAGTGCTAGGCTCCAGAGTTTCTGAAATAAAAGTCAAAGACAGTCCCTGTCCTTGAGGTTTGAAGCAAGCCTTGCTAAAAACGAGGAATCATAGGAAGTGGAGGTGAGGAAAGAGTGCATTCTATGGGCATGGATGGGTGGGTGGGGGCAATGCAAAGGCACACAAATGTGAGATGAAATACTGTAGAACATAGTGTTTATGAAAGACAGGAATATGTAAGAAGGCAAGAGAGGATGGGATTTTAAGGTTTTACTACTCTATATAGAACTGATATGAATATCATAGCACATCTAAGGTCTTTCTTTCTACCATTGGCCTCCCAGGGATATAAAACCAGAAGTGGGATCACTGGAGCAAAGAGTATGAATGTATTAGTAACTTTTTCTTGAATAAATGGGCTTTTTCTCAGAATGGTTAGACTAGTTCAGTTTCACCAGTTGTAAGTATGTCTGTCTTCTAATAACTTCCAGCATTGTTTGCATTTTCTATCATCTTTGTCAATTTGTAACCAGATACCTTAGTGCTGTTTTAATGTACATTTCTATTATTTTTAGTGATATGGAGTATTCTTACATAATTGGTGATAATTTTCATTTCTTCCTTTGAAATTCTTACATTCTCTTCTATTTTTAATGATGTAATATTTAGATCATTTATCTCAAACTCAGTTTCCTCGTCTATAAAACTGGATAACAATTATCCTGCAAGGTTGTTGTGAAGATTAAATGATATACTCTATCTATCTATCTATCTATCTATCTATCTATCTATCTACTTACCTACCTACCTACCTATCTATCTTTTCTATAGATATAGTTTTAAAATTTTTTTGCCAAGCTTATTTCTACTTTTCTTAATAGTTCTTATGAAATAATCTCTCTTTTTGTATTAGATGTTCTTGGGATAATTGAACACTAGACTGTTATACTCATTTGTTTCTGGGTATTGCTTACATCATCTCGTTTACTAATTTGTTTTTCCATTTTAACCGATATCATATATTTTTTGATAATTATTACTTTATAGTTTAATTTGAGATCTGGTTATAGTGGGCCTTTTTCATTACATTTTTGGGCCATTTCCCCTTGAAATTCTTGACCTTTGGTTCATCTAAATCCATATAAATTCTGTTATTTTGTATAGTTCTACTAAGTATCTCCTTGGTAGTCTAATGGGTTTAGTGCTAAATCAGTAAATTAAATTAGGTAATATCATCACTTTTTATTACTTTGACAGCCCAGACATGAACACTGAATAGTTACCCAACTATTTGCGTTCCTTTATTTCTGTAAGAAACGTTTTAGTTGTATTTAAATAAATCTGTGCATTTCTATTGGTGTTTTTTTTTGGGAGGAGGGTTTCAAATCTGTGATTCTATCTGTGTGAGGAATTCCTGGTGTGGAAATTTCTTCCACTAGTGCAGATGATCAGTCGGTCAATAAACATTTATGAAGTGCCTACTATGTGCCAGGCACTGTGCTAAATGCTGAGGATACTCATTTGAAAAAGAAAAACAGTCCCTGACCTCAAGGAGTTTACAATCTAATGGGGCAATAGAACACATTAAAGGAAGCTGAAGGAGGGGGAAGAAGATTGATGGGGCGTGATGGAAAAGTCCAAAAAAGTTCAAAAGTAGTACAGCTGGTGGGAAATGAGCTGACTATCCTAAACTAGGTTTAGGGGCTCATAGCCCCCCTCCAATCAGATGGGCAGAGGATGGTGATGAAGTGTGAGTTCCAAGGCTGATTTCATGCTTGCAAGATGATGTTTTCCACTGATGAGGTTCCAGGTTCCTGGGGCATGGTGGAAAAGTCAGAGAAGTCCCAAAGTAGTCCAGCCAGGTGGGAAATGAGATTGGAATCTGTTCTATAGCTTAGGTCACTGAATGAGAGGGTAAGTGACTTGACCAAGGTCACACAGCTATTGTGTGTTACAGGCAAGATTTGTACAGAGGTCTTCTTGACCTTAATGCAGCAATCTATCCACTATGCCACACCTACTTCTCCTTGTTAATTCCCAGATACCATATGCATTATTTAGCTATTATAAATATAATTTCTCTATCATTTCCTACTATGTTTTTGTTAATATACAAAAATGACTATAAGAAATGATTTTGCATCTTTCTCCTTTACTGAAGCTATTAATCGTTTTGATTAGTTTCCTTGTTGATTCTTTAGGTATTTCTAAATAAACCACCATAAGATTATCAGTAGGAATATTTTGCTTCGTTCTTCCTTGTGTTTATGCTGTTTCTTTTTTTTTTCCTTCTCTCATTGCTACAGTTATTATTTCTTTTTACTAATAGGGAACATTGTTGCTTTACCACTGAACTTATTGGAGAAGCTTTAATGGTTTCTCCATTATAAATTGTACTATGTTTTGTTTTAAGATATATATTTTCATTCAGATAGAATACGATCCTTCCATGCCTATGAAATTTTTTTAGAATTTAAAAAATATATAAATGAGAGATTTTTTTTGTCAAAGTTTTTCCCCTGAATCAGCTGATACAAGCATGTGGTTTTTGTTGGTTTTGCTGCTTATGTGATTGATTATGCTAATTGTTTTCCTAATGTTGGATAATCTGTGATAATTCCATTTTGCTTGCAGTGAATAATATATATATGTATACATATATGTGTGTATACATGCATATAACATACATACATATACACACATAGACATACACACATATATACTGCCATGGTGTCTTTGATAAAATTTTATCTAAAACATTTGCTGCATTCATATTCACTTGTCATCAAGTGTTCTTTGAGACCCTTCATTCATTTCTCTGACCCTAACACATTCTACTTGTAGCATTTCCTCTCGTACAGGGCAATGTGTCACAGTAGAAGGTGCTGAGTATTGAGGTTTCCTTTACTTAACTTCAATGCTTCAGGGATCTGTAATTTTGTCAGAATTGGTAAGAAAGAGAAACTAGTAGCTCTGCAAATAGCTTATGCATATGTGCCTCTCCAGACTTAGGTTATTTCTCAGAAGACAGTTGTAAAATCCCTTATTGGTCCTAGACTTAGTCACTGTAGCTTGACAAGATTTCCAGAGTTGTGTGACCTAATGGAATAACCTTTTAGGACCCAGAGTAACATCTACACCTTAACTAGGCATTGGTTTAGTGACATATATTTATTTATTTGGCATCCATTTTAGTGATTGTTTCTTCAGTGAAAATATGATTTCATTATCTGAAGCAATAACATAATGCTTTGTGAACTTGTAGCTTAAACAAAGTTATATAAAATGTGTTTTTGTGTCTTTTATTCTTTCTCCAGTGCAGGTATGAAATGGAGAATCCATATAGAAAGGAATTTGTTTAGATTTGAATTCAGGTCTCCCTGACTCCAGGTCAGTTTTTTTTTTTTGTCAAAAAGGAATTTTAGTTCATGCAGTTAGGGTATAATTTATAACATTTGTCTTTCTTTTTTCCTGGTATAGCACCTTCTCTAGTCTTATTTTCCTCAATTCTCACTCATTTTTGTGGGCAGGAACCCAGAAGGTGGATGACTGCCTCTCTGCTTAGGGTACTAGGGGTAACTCTGAAGGTTGTAGTTTCTAATACTATTGCTCATGAGCCTTCATTGGTTGTACTCCTTTATCAATTAGCCAGCCAGAGTTAATTAGCTTATAGAAAGGAATATTTACCAGTCATCAAAACCTTGGACATAGAACATATACAGACAAAATGAAAAACTGAGGGTTTTCTCTCAGCTTTTAAGACTTTATACTGTGCTATCATAGCTGTAATGCTGAACAGATTTCTGTTAGCAGAATCAATAATTCCACTGCCCAATTCTGATAAAGTGATGACATACAGAATGAGCAGGTCACAGAAACCTGGGTATGTGAATAGGAAAGGAGAGGGTTATATATTTTATTTTTTAAATTGAGAATCCCTAAGGCAAAGGAAAACTTAAGGGTTTTTTTTTTTTGCTATAAAAGCTATCAAAAATAGCTTAGATTTCATGACATTATTTCCTATAATGTTTATGATTTTAAAACATTTTTTCTATCCCCTGAATGGTTTTATTTCACTGATTTAGTTATTTTGAGTAATCCCTAACGAAAAATCTTTGCTAGGGAGACATTGTGTGCTGTTGTGCACTATGCAATGTCTGTTTTAAAGTCACTATTTAATTTATGATTTTACTATTACTCATCTCCTTGTATTTCCTTACGACAATCCATTTCATTAATAATAGAAAAATCTCTAGCCGTAACAGACTTATTTTTACGCAGCTTATTTTGGTTAGCATCACCGTTAATGTCTCTTTCGGCATATACAATGAAATTTCATCACAAAAGTGATGCTCTCCAGAAGTTAAAAAGGAGCACTGTTCTTAGATTGGGCTGCAAAGCTGATTATATTTTTGTTACAGTGTCATAGACTAAAGAGTAGATACTTTAAAGACAATCCTTTTTAGTTGTATTTAGTGTTACATGGTATATTTTGCCCTCTAGTACTCTAAAAGAATCCTTCCTAGCCACATACTTATAAAACTTTGATACAAAATAAATTTTTACTGGTCTGTTTTTTTTTAACGAGACAGTCAGGGTTAAGTGACTTGCCTAGGGTCACACAGCTAGTAAGAGTCAAGTGACTGAGATCAAATTTGATCTCAGGTCTTCCTCACTCCAGAGCTGCTCTATCCACTGTACCACCTAGCTGCCCCTCCATTGGCGGTTTGGTGAAATTATAACCTCACTAACATGGAAAATCCTTATTCTCTTTCTGCAGATTATGACCCGGCCTGTGTGATTCTAGGTTATATCCTCTCATTCATTCTCCATAGAAGATTTATCCAATTTGCTAGAGTTTTTCCTATAGGCCATTTAACATTTCATGGGTACTAGTCCTGCCCTTGGACCATCCATCTGTTATCCTTCATTCACTCTATGGCTAACTCACTACCTTTTCTGGAAAATAAATGAGTAAATTAAAAAGTATCTCTAAATACTTACTATGTGCCAAGATTATTTGAGGATACAAATAAAAACGCTTCAGCTCTCAAGAAGTTCACTATTTAATTGGGGAAGATGACACTCTAGAAAAGAGTTCAGCTGCAGGACAGAGGGAAAGGCCCAGAAGTCCTAAGAGTTTAGCTGTGGGGTGGACAGTGGCAGGGCAGGTGGCAAGGTCCAGAGGACTTTAGGATGAAGTAGCAGGGCAAGGATGAGGGCTGGTGCTCGTTTTCACTGAAAGGTGTGTTATTTGTGATTCTTTGTTCATCCAATTAGTGTGAATAACCACGTCTTTTGTCACTGGTTGGCTTTGAATCATTGAAGGAAGATGGAAGGGAAAGTTAAATATCACAGTTTTCTGATTATGAGTTTAGCACCTCTATCTATTGGGGAAGGATGCTGGAGGCGCCTTTCTTGTCAACTTTGTTTAATTGCCTGCTCAGCCAGAACTCTGAGAATATGCGTCCATGAGATATAAGGATGACTCTGAGCTCCAGAGAGAGTGTAAGAAAGAAGGTGGGGAGTGGTGTCTTTCCTTATGCTAGTCCAAGGTATGAATGAATGGCCTCCTAGGCAGGTCTGTGACTGAGACAGGGCTGCTTCCTCCCCTTCCTTCTCCTCTCCCTCCTTCTTTTCTTTCTTCTTTTTCTCCTTCCTCTCCTTCTCATTTTCCTCCTTTTCTTCCTCTTCCTCCTCTACTCCTTATCATCCTCCTCCTCCTCTTCCTTCTTTTTAATACAGGGCCTTATGAGTTCTCAACAGGCAGCTGACATCTTCCGCCTTCCCAGGCACCTTAGCAGTGGAGTAATAGCTATCAGAACAGTGGCAGAGGCAGAGGCAGAGGCAGATGGTTTTAGAGGGAAAGAGATCCCCCACCCCCCACAGAAAAAGAAACCAGTAGGAAGAAAGAGACCCACTTGGCATTGATTCAACTATTCTTGGGGGAGGTAAAATGTAAATTAGCTAATGAGTATCTGTGTTACAAATATCCTAAGGAGACTTGTGAACGAGTCTTTCTACTGATTTTAATCACTCCATAGTTATTTATTGCTTAGTGCTGGACTTCTCTGAGGGATTGAAAGAATCTGTTCCACATCTAATTCGTATTTGCACTTTAGATACCTTTTTTTAATACCCACTTGCCTTGCTGAGGAGGATTCCTTTGACTCAAGTCCCAGATAGAATTATTCCTCAGGAATCTGAGATGAGAGGTGGAACTGAGACACTGGGAGCTTAGATCCCTTGTTGAGGAGAAAGGCAATCCCAAAGTAAGGAAGCCAGGGCAAATTGAAGGGCCAGGTAGAGGACAGGGATTGGTGAAGCTTGCCCACCCCATGGCCTCAATCTAGCAGGGTCTGGCTGGCTGGTGTGCTGGATATATGAACATAAGTTTGACTGTTGGTACTCTAAATGTAAGATCTTTATTCAGTGACCAGTGAGCTGATATATTATGAGAGGAAATGAACCAAATCTATATTGACATTCTCACTATAAATGAAATAGGGAGGTATAAAGAGGTAGCAGCTAAATGGAAGGACGGCTCACAGCTTCTCCTCAGAGATAAGAATAAAGAAGTTGATGAAATCGGTGTCTTTGTATGCCTTAAGGCAACAAGAAACATCACTTTGTGGTTATCTCGCCTTGCAGTGCTCAGGATGAACATAAACAAAAAGACCACTTTGAAGATAATCACTGCTTATGTGTCAATGTCTGTTGCAAGGGACGATGATGAAAAGAACTGCTAAAATGGATTTAACACGATCCTCTGGATGAATCTGACATATACTAGGTGATTTTAATGTAAAGGATGGTGAAAAAAATACACTGGAAAATATGGTTCGGGGATTAAGAAGTGAAGCAAAACCTTAGAGACTAACCAGAAGTCTCCTACCTGAGGACCATGAATACTTTCAACTCAATTCAATTCAGTTTAATTCAATAAACATTTATCTTGTATTGGCTGTGTGCAAGATACAATGCTAAGTAATGAGAATACGAAAAAAAGAACCCAAAAAAGTCACTACCTTCAAGTTTAAGAAGTACTCAACAACATCCCTGCCTTTTCTCTACCCCCGCCAAGCATAAAATCAACTACCTCTTAATAGAGAGGAAATGAATGATTTCAGAAGTTGGAGTCATTTCTGAATCAGTGGTCTAGTTGCAATCAGACCATTGACTAGCTAGCACAAGATCCGACATCAGAATTATATTAGCAGAAAGGATGAAGATAAAAATATAATTGTAACAGATCCAAGCTGACCTATTTAAACAAACCAATAATTCCAAAACATGGATGACATTTACTATGATTATCACCATTTCTTAGTGTGGTGAAATCAAGGTAAAGTAGTTGCATGATGAGGTTGTCTAGAACCCGGAATCTGTCTTAACTAGCAAAAATTTGGCCTCCTTGCAAAGTGGAGAGACTTGGAAACCAAGGACAACACTGTTTTGGAATATAAGGTCATTTGCAAAACATTATAGAAGAGCATGATTGAAATTCACAAGCAATATTAACCATAAATGTGAAGGCAGCATGGTACAGGGGTGGGGAACCTGAGGTCTTGCAGCCCCATGTGGCCCTCTAGGTCCTCAAGTGAAGCCTTTTGACTGAATTCAAACTTCACAGAACAAATCTCGTTAATAAAAGGATTTGTTCTGAAAAAACCTGGACCTCAGTCAAGAGGCACCATCGCATGTGGCCTCCAGGCCACAGGTTCCCCACCCCTGTAGAGTAGATAGAGAGCTGACTTCAAAACTTAGGAAGACTTGAGTTCAAGCACACCTCTGATACATACTGGCTATATGATCCTGGACAATTGACTTAATCTCTTATTGCTCTTCCAAGGTGCTAAACTCCTTCCTGGAAAACTCTTGAGGGAAGTCCAAACCAGAGTAAAATGTAATTGCATAAAGTTAAACAAAATAAATAAAATACAATACAACACAGATAATATTAAATTGTGGTTTTCTAAGTCAATATGTAGACCATAGGGATTCATTTGGATTTTAGTTTGACATAATTCTCTAAGTGTAAGTTGGAGAGAAGGTACCAACCTGCAGTGGTAGAGGGAGTTTCCTCTACCAATTCCCAGACCTCTCTTTCTGGATGGGAAAATAGAATTTTTTTCACTATGATTGTTTTGATTGATTTCCTGATTAGGACTCAGTCTGGTGTGTTTCCTAGATCTTTGTGGAGGGGTTGTGTTGGAAGGGCTGAGCTATGCTTTCTGTATAGGGCATTCCTTATACAAGTGAAATCACATGTCTATTCCCTGTCCCTAATCCTATTAGTCATGAAACAGCAAAAAGCAGTGCAGGAGAAAGTAAGCCTTCAGAAAATTTGACATGAGATCTAAGCCAGATAATTCTAAGGAGTTGAAACCAAAAGGATGACAAATAGAGATAAAATGGAAAAGATGTGCAGTGTTTCTGTAGCAACCTATTCCCATCATCAATGATAGTGGAATGACCACATTTGCCCTCTTAACACCTTAGTACCCAGAGTAAAAGTCAGAAAGTAAAAGTGAAGCTCAAAAGAAAATGAATAAGAGCTTTAATGGTTTGAAATGATGTTAGCCAATCTATTAATGGGATATGAGAGTACCTTTTTACTTTGAGATTGCCCATCTAAAATTCTGATTTGTAGCATAATGAAGGGTCTGTACAGCATTTGCAGAGTACCTTTGTAGAGATCTGGGGTAGGGGAATGGAGAAATTTCTTTATTTCAAATTGTCTTTTCTGTGAAGAACAAGGGCTTCTTCTTTAGTAATTTAATGAGTTGAATTATCTATATGTAATAAGATTTTCTCAGCTACTCCGTGTGGTGGGGAAATCATTCTATTTAAAATAGTTCTATCCTAGAGGAGTGTGGCAGCATGGATTAGCGGGTAAAGGGATATCCTTCACAGTCAGGAAGACCTCAAGTTCAAATCCTACTTCAGATACATACTGGCTATGTAACACTAGATAAGTAACTTAACCAGTGCTTCTGTCACCTCTCTAGTATTGTTAATAGAGGAGTTGGATATGGTAGATTGGCATTTAAAAAAAACAACTAAGCATTTAATTTCCTGTCACATTAATGTGTGCTGGTATTAGTAGCTGCATCCTGTTTTGGGTAACAGTTTTCATCAACATCTGTATAGATAAAGGGGATTTCCCACACTGATGAAATCATAGTTTCAGACAAAAAAAGTTTTGGATGTGAAAGACCTAATGGAGAGGACTAAAGCATGGTAAATTGGCCTGAGCTCTATGTATCCTATTTCTTAAAGTATTTACTTCATAGAGAAGAGAATTCTCTTCCAACCTCACCTCATGACCCTGACCCACCTGCCACTAAATCTTTCCTTTTCTGCAGTGAAAGCAAACCAAACTCATAGCATGTAATTCTTATTTATCTATACAGAACTGCCTTATGTAAATAAGCAGAATAAAGAACCGGGCATCATATTTTATAATTTTTATAATCTATATTTCAAAACATCTTTGTGTTTACATTTTGAATAATAGAAAATGTTAATTTAAATTCCCTTTTTAAAAGTGTTAAGTCCTACTTTTTGGGCAATCTTCCTGTTTTTTTTTGTTTTTCCAAAATGGCATTTGGTTCTTAAATAAACTTGGCTGTGAAAACAGAAGTGTTTTTAAGGTATTACAAATAATTCAACTGAAAAATAGCTCTGCATTTTTTAAAGGCATAAATTCTTTTTTCCCCAAACATAGAGGACTTTTATTTTAGAGGACCAGTTTGTATATAAATAAGCTAATGGGCATTTAAAAGCTGACAATATAATTTCCTTTTCCTTATTAATATAGGCTTGGCCTTAGAAACTGCATCCTGCTCTAGAAAACCATTTTCCCATCATTCCTTCCTCTGACAAATGCACCCTAGTCTGCTCATTATCTAGACATCTAAATGGTTAATTGCTGATTAAAACAGTTACTATTTGTGTACTTGGAGATCAAGCTTCACTCCTTAAACATAGTTTGGTAATGGTGTTGATACTTATCTCTGAAGTAAACTCAAAGAGTATACCTGACAATGTTGCTAATAGAAGATTTTTTCTGAAGATATTAATTTTTCTTGTGATTTCATTAATTTTGTCGTACAAATCAACAAACTTTTCTCTATTAAGAACATACTTAAACCTTACCATCATAGTCCCTGGGGATTTCATAGAGGAGGTAAGAAATGGTACTAAAGAAAACAGTGCCGGGAAAAACAGCTAGACTGGACCAAGTATATAACTGTGAGGACATTGAGGTAATAATAGGCAAGTTATCAGAAGGAGGGGAAGTTTCTAAAGATGTGCAGAAGAAATTCAGACTTCTTTAGTATTGAAAAAAGGTGGTCAAAAGAATATCCGTAACTACCGATCTCTGTGCCTGCTTTCTCTTCTATTCTGACAAGAGTCATCTATAAACTAATGAAGGTGCTTTATGATGAGGGCATTCACAGGGAACAAGCAATCTTTCATAAATGATATTCAGCAATGGGCCAAATCTTTCACACTTTGAAACAGACTGAAAGATGCAGAGAACATAAAATCCCTTTGTGTTAATTGGTTGTTGATTATGGAAAAAATGTTTTAGTAGAACAAAATGCCACCATACAAGCCCTTTATAGCAAGGTGCCTACCATCCATTCATCAAGATCAATCAGGATTAGAAGACATATTAGCAGAAACAACACTGCTCAATGACCCTCTGATCATAAGCACCAGAAGAGGAGATGCAATGTAGAGTGCATGTAAGGGGAGGTATCCCTTGTGGATGGTGAGGTCCTCCAGATGCCCCTTTTTCATACGATGTTCTGTCTGTGCTTGGCCTATCCATCCACATGAGATGAAGCAAGTGGATAAAGAATGTATATGACTTAGATTTTAACTTTTGACTGGACAATTATAAGGCTAGTCCAACAATATTTATATCTGGAATTTATATCTGGAATATTTATATCTGGAATTAATTGTACAGATAGACAATGCACCATGACCATGGATAAAAAGGAAGGGGAGAGTAGGTTGGATCACTCTTAGAAAACTGCAAAACACTTTTACTGACCTTATATTTCATATGAAAACAAAGATCTGTTTTTTCAATGCTAACATTTTACCAATTTTGCTATATGGGAGCATAATGTGGAATACCACTGGCTCTGAAGAATTAAGAGTATTATAAAGAAGGCAGTGGACAAGAACCAGGTGGTTGTAAGCATGATGTAACAATATAAATCTGCATTGTTGGCCATTTTGTGTGTGTGTGTGTGTGTGTGTGTGTGTGTGTGTGTGTGTGTGTGTTGATCACTGTAAAGCAAGTGGTATGTTTTCTTCCCATATCATTCCCCTTCCTATCCCCAATGTTTCTCTCTCCAAATTTTCTCATATTTTACTTTCTCCAGAAATGTCTTATTCAAATATGTGTAACAGAACCTGACCTAGGCATTGAGCAGTAGTTTTCTAGAACAACAGTCTCTTAGGGGAATTAAATTCTGAAATCACAGCTCATTGTAATCGATAAATATCTTGTTCAGTTCAGTTGTTTTGGTTGTGTTCAACTCTTCATGACTCCATTTGGGGTTTTATTGGCAAAGATACTGATATGGTTTGCCATTTATTTCTCCAGCTCATTTTACAGATTAGGAACTGAGGCAAACAGAATTAAGTTACTTGTCTAGCATCACACATCATGAAGATGAATCTTCGTGATTCTAAGCTCAGTGCTCTAACCATTGTCCCATGTAGCTGCCCAAAATAAATATCTAAGTGCCTACTAAATGCATTGGACTATGCTGGACTTGAGAAAAGTCTAAGGAAAAATGGGAATATCTGCCCTCAAGAAGATAATAATCTACTAGAGAAATATCATGCAATCACATAGTAGAAACATTGGATTTGATTTTATAAGGCCTATATTTAAGCCCTCATTACTTAATATTAACTTAATCATTTACCTTTATCTTTTTTTGCTTGAGTTTTTTCATTTGTAAAATGAAATCCACTATTTCTATTTTTGTTTGTTTTTTGTATTTTTATATTTTTTCTTTTTTTTCACTATTTCTTAACAGACAGAAAATGAGGGTTTGGACTAGATGATTTCTGAGCTTCTTTTTATTGTGAACTTATGATCTTTATACATGTACCTTATAATCCAGGGGGGTCCCAAAGGATACTGGGCTCACATGGTCAATACTTGAATCCCAAATAAGGAGATATCTGCTCATCCTGAAACCATTCAGTTCTTAGTGTTGCCAATCATGGACCTGTGCTCAGAAAAGGAATTGGGAAGGCAAAAGAAACCAGCCAGGAACTCAAAGTCCAGACTCAGGACTCCCAGGCTCCCACACTGGGGCTATGCTGGTAAATGTTTCACAACTGGCTCTCCACGAGAAAAAAGGTACTCACAACACACTTTTAAGTTTAATCAGCATTACTAGCATTTTCTCCTTCGCTTTCTTAAGTCTAGACAATCAACAAAACAACAAATCAAACCCTATAATTTAGTCATGAGTAGCTGTCTCCAGAACAATCCTGTGGCCACAACCATAAACTTGTCCCTCAAGCTGATATTGCTTTTGGGAGTTAGAGAGACAGATCCTTCTTCAGACCTCGAAGTCCAAGGTGGCGGGAGAAGCACTAGAAAAGAATTCCTAAAAAGATAGAAGGAGAGAACTATTTCTCCTTGATTCTTTTTATGGACCACTGAGGAGGCACTTCCTCCTAATGAGAGTCCATCTTCCTGATTTTCAGTTGCCAATCATCTTCAGCATAGCCCTAGTCATTGGGTATTAATCAGGAGCTCCAGAGTAGTGATGTCAAACTCAAATAGAATTGGGACCACTAAACCACACATAAGGGTCTCTGAGGGCTGCACGTTGACTTAAAAAAACACATATTAACAGTATTCTATGATTGATTTTATTTTTTATTTATTTTGTGAAATATTTCTCAATTATATTTTCATCTGGTTTGGGCAGGCCATGCTCAAGAATACTGTGGTTGTAGCTGCGGGCAGGTTATCCAAACACCTCTGAACCAGAGGGCATGTCCAGATCTGTGGAAGGTTCCTCAGTCCAGCAAATGAGAGGTCTCCCTGAGTACTTCTGCCACATGCAAATGAATACAAGCTGTGATGAAGGCAAAGAAGAGACATCAGACAAAAAGCCCTAGGAACACTTGAAGACTGTGATTTTTTTTTCCCAAGGCTTTTGATTTCAAAACATTTAATATAGTCTCTCATATTGTACTTCTGATAAGATAGAGAGCTATGCTGTAAGTCATAGTCCACTTAGGTGGTTGAATGAATGAACCCAAAGAGTTAATGGTAACTACCTTCAAGTATTTGAAAGGCTGACATGTGGAGGAGGGATTGGGTTTATTTTATTTGGCCCCAGAGCCCAGAGGGCAGGAGTACAGAAAAATGGGTGTAGACCACAAGGAGGCAAATTTAGGCTTGATATAAGGTGAAATTTCCTAATAATTGAAGTTACCTCAAAGTGAAAAAGTTTGCCTCTAAAGTTAGGTGGTTCTCTCTCACCCAAGGTCCTCAAGGAATGACTGGATAACCATTATGGATGTAAGCTCACTCCTACCTCAGGTGGCTTGGATGGTTTCCTGAAGAACAGCCTTGTGACTGTGTTGTGTATATGGAGGGAGATGGGACTCCTGATTGCTTGAGAGACTTTTGGGCCCTTGTTGCTCGGGGGCCATTAGAAAGAGATGTGACTTCAGACTGGTGGAGAGACTTGAGAGGAGATTCCAAAGAGAGTTAAAGAGAAAGATGAGAATGAAGTTGCTATTTTTTGTAATGGTAGATGGAAGATTTCTTCGGAGCCATGGATATGAAGGGGAGAGGGATAGGTTTTCCTATATGTCTACAGTTCCAGGGAGATCTCCTGTCCTCTTGATCCTTTCAAAAATTTATACCTTCTCTCTTGCCCTCTTTCAAGCTGCCTTCTTTTTCTCTTGCTCCAAAAATCTATCTACCAACTAGTACTCATATGCTTGTCTCTCAGACAATCAGAAGCCATATCTTCCTTTATATATATTACACTCATTGTCATCTGTAGGGGAAATCTGTCAGGGAACTGCCAAACTGGCCTGGTACAGGAATGTAGTTACATTGATTATATTATGGAGGGGATCCCTTTTCATATATGAGTTGTTCAGATGACCCTGAAAGGCCTTCCAATCCTTCCATGCTGTGATTCTGTGAATTAGTCATTCTAACGCATCTATCAACAGCAATTCATGATGTTGTCACTTCGAATACAGGGGGTGAGAATATTGTTCACACACGAAAACCTGAACAAAAACCATGAGAGATCTGAGAAGAAGACAAAATTACATAGCCAAGAGTCATTTGGTTTATCATAGTGACAATGGCAGATAATTATTTCATTACCAGTAAGAAGGAGACAATAGTGGGACAATTGTCAAGGTCAGATGTGGACATGATGGCTTTCTTCCTGAATGAATTAGACAAGGGAATGGCAGGATCTGCCCCTGGAAAAGAGCTGGAGGGAACGGAGGGCTGTCTTTAGGGTGCTACCAGTATCTTATAGACAATAGGTGCTCAGTCATTGCTATTTATGAATGTGAAGTATGACTAGAAGCCTTGGGCATTTATGTATTAGTGTCTATACACATGTGGCCATGTGTATTCGCATATTTTTCCCCTACTCTTTGGCTATGTAAAATTGTTTTGGAATGGGTGGGGAAGGGGTGGAGTACCATTCTTGGGGCTCACATAAGCCACAGGAATTCCTAATGATGTCTCTGCTTTCAATTATTTGGTAGTAGAGCTGTCCTTCAGGTTCCCATAAGAAGGATATAATTTATGAACCCTGCTTAAACCACCCCTTACATCTTGTCAGTGCTTTATTTCTAGGAAAAAAAATGTAAAAAAAAAAACAAATCAGGATGCATACAAAATCTCAGATTTTTTTTTGATTATTATTTCATCAATATTGGGAGTTCTAAGTGAAGAACATACATTTACTAATGAAGATTAACACAGTCTCTGCAGCTCCTTTTAGAGAGTTATCAAAGGCACTGAGAAGTTAACTGACATGCCTGGGATGTGCCAGAGACAGAAACTTGACCTTGGATCTTCCTGAATGTGAGGTCAAGCTCCCTCTCTACTATGGAGACTAAGGAAGACAAGTTGGATAGAACCATATCACTTTAATCTTGTCTGCAGAAAACATAAAAGATCTGTTTAGATTAGGAAAAATCACAAAGCTCCTCCTTCATTGTCTTGAGCTATCTCCCTTTCAAGCTCCCACAATATTATCAGTCCTCTACCTTTTGCTCACACTCACTGCAGATGGCTCTTGGCTGACAACCCCTTTTTCTCTCGCTCTGCAATACCTCCTCTGCCTTGAGTTTTTCCTCTTTTCCTCTTGACATCTCTTCATGGACAGCTTTAGTCCTTCAATACCCATATTCAGCAGTGTCTTCATACATGTGAACTGTCCCATTAAAGATTAATATGATTTAGAATCTCAGTATAAGACATTTGCTCAAGGCAGGATGTACCTTCCTAATAGAATACAGCTGTTTTAAGAATGTTGGGATTTTTCTTATTTTTGTGTATGTATGTGTGGCTTTAACTGAAACAAAAGGAGACTTCTTTTAAGATGCTTGCTTAGGTATGGCATGAGAAAATTGCAGACTATAAGAGCCTGCCAAGGGGGCAACTGCATTCAAATTCCTGGTCTTCAAAGAACTTGGCCATTATAGTAAAGTACTGTTCTTTGCATCAGAAAATATGGCATTATTGCAGTCCTAGTAGGAGATGTAAACTTGGATACATCTGATAGGTATCTTTTCAGTACAGATTTATAGTCCATCAATTTATCTTTAGTCATCTTGTCTGTGTACATGCAATCAAGATGAATACATCATCGAACAAGGATCAGTCATACATCCTTCCCAGATGCTTATTTGACTTTCTCAATTTGAATCTAGGAGTTAGAGGATGAGATTAGAGATCAGAAGATCAGGATTTATGATCATATATGATTTAACATGATTTCTGGTGAGTCATTAATCTTCTGTGTTGCCTTTATATATATCTTATATATATATATATATATATGTATGTCTATATATGTACACATGCACATATATATATATATATATCTTTTTGGAAATATATATTATATATAGGTCTTTTTTGTGTACCACACCATATATATACACATATATATGTATATATGTGTGTTTGTGTGTATATATGTATGTGTGCACATCCATACATACACATTCATATGCACAGAGTATGCTGTGTTAAAACACAGATTTGAACTTGGAAATAGGAGAGACCTAGGTTTAAATTTTGCTTCAGAAACTTGCTAATTATGTAACCATGAGTGATCCACTTCACATTTCTTTTTTTTTTTTGGAGGGGGTAAGGCAGGGCAATTGGGGTTAAGTGACTTGCCCAAGGTCACACAGCTAATAAGTGTATCAAATGTATGAGGCCAGATTTGAACTCAGGTTATCCTGACTCCAGGGCCAGCGCTCTACTCACTCCGCCACCTAGCTGCCCCCAGTTCACATTTCTGACCCTCAGTTTCCTTATCTGTAAAATGGGGGGTGATAATGCCTGTAACAGCTAACTGATGGATAGGCATCATGCTTTAGGAGTGAATATCAGCTGTGTTGAGGACAAATTGGAGAGGAAAGGGACTTGACTTAGAGTTATCAATTAGGAGGCTACTGCACTAGTGTAGGGGAGGCCATGAGGGCTCCTCCTAGAGTGGTGGTTATAAGTAGAGATAAGGGATGATTTAGCCCTGAGAGGCCCCAGGGTGTGATTTTGCTTAGGAAGAACATTTCCTCAGAATACGATAGTGCCAATTAATAAGTTTACTGAGAATCATCCAAGGATATATGAATCAAGGATACATTATGAAAAATCAGACCTCCCCAAATTGTAATTGGGTGGTTTCCTCTTGTCTCTGTACCCTGCAAATGTTAGTCCTGGATCTAGCAACAGTGTCTCTCCAGATTGGAGAAGCAATGACCTCTGTCCCCCCATTGATTTTTATCTCCTCCCTCCACCCCAAGGTGGATTTGCCCAGAGGTCATTTGGACACTTGTCCAAATAGGGTCTACATGATTTTAGGTTGCATGATCCTATATTTTCTCCACCTATTTTACAACCTTGTTTTTCTGGTCTTTCCTTCTTTTATCCCTGTTTTCCTTCTCTTACTTAGTTGAATCCTTATTATGCCAACTTCAATTGAGATAGTTCCTCAGTCTAGATCTATATACAAAAATCTTAGTCTTAGTAGGGGTTGTAGCAGGGTGCAAACCCACTGTAAGTGGAGAGCGAGGGCTAACAGATAGAGGGAGAGTGAACAGTTAAGAATGACTGAGACTATAAAACCTTGTTCAACAGATGGATAGTGGTGATGCCTTTGACAAAAATAAGGATATTTGGAAAAAAGGGTAGATTTTAGGGGAGAAGAGAAAGAGTTCTCTTTTGGACATGTCTCTGGGATATCCAGTTTGAAATGTCCAGTCAGAAGTTAGTGATATGAGATTGGAGCTCAGGAGAGGAGAGTAGGCATGTAAACTCTGGATTCATCTGCATAGATGGCTATTGAACCCATAGGAGGCCATGAAATCACCAAAAGATAGTGAAAAAAGGGAAGCTAAGCTAGAGCCATTCATAGGGTTTTAGGACTTGGATGTTGATTCAAGAAAGGAGGCTGAGAAAGAATAGTTAGATAGCTAGGAGGAAAACCAGGAGAAAGCAGTACCACAGAACCCCAGGGAGGAGTGTCCAACAGTGGCAAATGGTTCGGAGAGACCAAGAAGGATGAGAACCAGGACACTGGATTTAGCAGTTAGATCATTGGTAACCTTGCAGAGAATCATTTCAGCCAAGTGGCAAGATCAGATGATACATTTCAAGGGTTCAAGAAATGATTAATGGATGTGGAAGTAGAGGCAATAGGTATAGATAGCTTTTCTTAGGGGCTGGGCTGTAATAAAAGTGTATGATAGTTTGAAGAGGTGAAAAGCCCAAGTGAAAGTTTTTTAAAGAATAAGGCAGATCTGGGCATGTTTATAGGCATTACGAAAGGAACCAGTAAATAAGGAAATATTGAAGATTATTGAGAGGGAAGATGATTACAGGGAAAAATCAGTCATTCAGTCAATGAATATTTATTAAGTACTCACCATGTGTCAGGCATTGTCCTTAGCCCTCGGGATATGCTCCCAGAAAAGATAAAAAGGGATGGGATTAAGGGCACAAGTAGAGGGGGCTGATGTTAGCAAAGAGAAGGAATACTTTCTCAAGTCCTAGGGCAAAAAAGGAGAGAATGAAGAATAATGTTGAAGGGATCTGAGGGATGGAATTGAAAAGAAGGTACTCAGCAGGGATGGTCTTGATTTTCTCAGTAGAGAATAAGGCATATTCTACCATTGAGCTGGAGGAAATAGTTTAGGTGGTTCGAGGAGAGGTTTGGATCATCTGTTGGGAAATGCAATGGAGAGTCAATCAGGAAGAAGTCAATGGATTGCGAGGCAGCAACGAAAGCCAAGTATTATAAATTATTAAGCATGATTGTATGACTTTCTCCAGTGATGTGCCACAGCACACATTTTGGAAAAGAGGAGGCAGATAGTAAGTATAATCTTGAACTGAGGTTTGGAAATGAATGAGCTGCAATAAGTCAGAGGAGTAAAGAACGCTGGACTGGAGGACAGTATAGAATCAAACTAGTTAACTAAAGAATCAAGATTTTGAAGGAAGAAAAGTTAGGACAGAGTAGGAGAATGGATTGGAATAGTGGGGGTAGTGGAATGACTCTAGGTTTCCATAAAAATTAAGATAATTAGGGGTGGCAAAACCTGGGAAAAGAGAGAAGAAAAAAGATTGCGGGTAGATAGAGGAAATTCCGTTCTGTATCATAGAACTAGAATACTTATAGGCCATAATGGTTTTGACTATTTCTCTGTGTGGGTGAACTACAGAGAAGGCGAAGGACTTGGGAATTGAGGAAGATGATGAATTGACAAGCCACCAACATACGTGTCAACATTTGAAAGTATAAAGGTAGAGGTTGAGGAGGAGAGGAAGCCTGGGTCGGGCACCAAACTTGATGACAGGCACATCTCTTGTTGCTCATAGCGCTGGTCAGAAAGATATGTTTGAATCCTTCCTCAGATACTGACTGTGTGACCCCTGGCATGTCACAGCCTTTCAAAACCCAAGTCCTCATCTGCAATAGCATTTACCTCATCACATGAGATGATATATTTAAAGGGCCATGCAGATCTTAAAGTGTTATACAAATGTTATTTATTCTTATTGATAAAGGGGAATAACCTTAAGGACCTGGATAGGGTGATACCTGGGTGGAGTGAACCTCAAAGGCTGAGAAGTTGCTGAGTAATGGTGTCAGGTAAAGATGTTGAAATGGAGGTGAGGAACCTCTCTCTGAATTGATATGTTAGGGGGAGTGAGTGAGAAGGGATTCTGTCTTCTGAAGAGGAAGGCTAGAGATGCAGTATCTCCTGAATGGAGCCAGTTTTCTGTGATTGTAAGAAGATGTTTTCCAGTTTGTTTCCCCAGCTCTGCTTCTGACTCCATGGACTTCACCACCAGGCCCTAGCTGACACATCCAGTCCCTTTAGCCTCTTTCTCCCACTGATGAAGTCCTCCAGGAGGAATTTTGAGGAAGGGCTCAGACTGGCCGTCCTGCATTCTTCTCCATGCTTGGCCTCAGAATCTCCAAATTTTGCCCCCATCATCCCTCCTGGGTAATTTTCTTCTCCTGCCTTCTCCCTTGCTCTTCAGCTTATTTTCATATGTTATCTTCCTTTACCAGCATGTAAGATCCTTGAGAACAGGAATTCTTTTACTTTTTGCTTGTATTTGTATCTGAAGTGCTAAGCACAGTGCCTGACACATATTAAGTACTTAATAAATGCTTATTGGGACAACTAGGTGGTGCAGTGGATTGAGTACTGGGCCTGGAATCAGGAAAACCTGAGTTCAAATTTGACTTCAGACACGTCTTAGCTGTATGACCCTGGGCAAGTCATTTAATCCAGTTTGCCTCAGTTTCCTCATCAGTAAAATGAGTTGGAGAAGGAAATAGCAAGTCCTTGCCAAGAAAAACCCAAAAGGCGTCACGAAGAGAGTTGGACAGGACTAAAAAATGACTAAACAACAACAATAAATTGCTAACACCTGCTACATATTATATCATTTTATCATTATCTCCAATTTCCTAATCCATCTTTGTTGTGATCCTCATGATGGAATTGCCAGGTCCCTGAGTGTATGTATGTACACATATATATGTATGTATGTATATGTATATATGCCTGAGAATTTAGATGAAGGGACTTCTGAATTACGTGGACTTGGTGTTGGCTCAGAGAGAGCTTCTTCAAACTTAGTCTTGGTCTTTTGACCATAGATGTAGAACTTGTCCCGGGCTTATAACTTGAAGGCTTTCTAGCTTGGCCAGACCCAGCAGACCGTGTACTCCAGTGGTGTAAACTTTCAAATCCAGGTCTGTCTTCGTGTCAAAGTAAAGAATGGAGCTCAGATTTTATTGGAGGAAGAAGATAACATACATATGAACACTACGTACTACTTAGAGAAAACAGAGAAGACAAACTCCAAATCTTATTTTTATCCCAATACTTTATACGAACATTGAGGCCAGAATGTGTTTTTTCAGCCCTGATTTCCCACTCTTTTGGGGAGTCAATTGATGCAGAAACAGCTGAGATTACCAGTGAAGGCTCAGACTTTAGAGACCAAAGGAAATCATAAATCTCTAGACAGTGGGCACTGTAGATAAAGGCAACTAGGTGGGACAGTGGATAGACCACTAGACCTGGAATCAGAAAGACCAGAGTTCAAAACCTGCCTTAGATACTTACTAGATGTGTGAGCCTGGGCAAGTCATTTATTCTCTGCCTGCCTCAGTTTTCTAATTTGTAAAATGGGGATAATAATATTATCTACCTTACAGGGTTGTTACAAAGATGGAATTAGAGATACTGTTTGTAAAGCACTTTTCAGACCTTAAAAACACATAAGTATTTATCATTATCATTATTATTATTATTATTGCTTGAGGCTTTGAGAATTTCTGTCCTCCTCATTGTCACAGACATAAAACTAACAGGAGAGCATTCTGTAACAGAGTGGAAGGAGTGGCAGCACAGAATACCAAAAAGCTTTGAGGGAACTAGTAGGCATCTTGAGGGTCTTGGTGCCCATCCTTAAAGGGCTTCATCTTGGTTATAATGGGACCATCATACCCATAGGAGCTTGAGTTGTTTCCTACTATATTTGAAAATAGAAGCTTCAGTTTAAAATGTGCATGTGGGTGAATGAATACTACTTACTGGCAGGACCTAGCCCACCCTTCCTTCCTTTGTGAGCTCCTCTACAGGAATGTTTCCTTTGTTTTCCTATGTTAATCTCATTTCTTAGTATTTTATAATGTCATAATGGCCACTCTCTTGTGTAAATGGGCATTGGTGTCTTTATAAAGCAGTCTTTTAAGTTTTAATCTGGCTCATTTTCTCATGACTCAGTTCAGTAAAAATGCCAATTAGGGTAGATATCTTTAGTTCTATATTGAAGTCATTGAGTTTGCAAGCCTGATATTATCTTGTAGCAGGTGCATACACTGTGCTTGCCCTTAACTAACATGGTTCCATAGTTGAGATATTTCTCTTTCCCCTGTTCATCATTGCCCAGATACAGATGTTCATGTAAGTTCTTTTGCTTTGTTTTTCAAAATAAAAGATAAGCATAACAAAATAAGTTACAAGAAATATTTTCCCCATAAACATAAGGATAAAACCAGCAGTGAAGAAGAACACAAATGGAGAGCATATATGACTAGGAAATGAATATAAAGGGATCCACTGAGAGTCATCAGCCAGGGAACAAATGAGAAGGTATAGACACATTTGGAATATATGTGAATAGGCAACACATGGTTTATACAACTTACTGAAGCAATGACTGGTGATGTTTCTTTGGTTCTACAGTTAAGCATGGATATTTTTAGACAGCCCAGTGGTGGTTGAGAGGAAGTGAGGAGCTGTGAATAATGTGTGGTATTAGAGTCACTTAGGCCTGGGTTTAAATCATGCCTCAGATATTTTCTATCTGTATGATCATGGCTTAGTAATCTAACCTCTCAGAGTCTCACTTTTCTCATTTGTAATATGTTATCTGTGAAAAGTGCTTTGTAAATGTTAAAGCACTTTGGACGTATAAAATGTTATTGGTTATGAAATGAGTAACTGCCTAAGATTTTTTCTATGAACATATTATATGTATTTGTGTTTTGTTAAAGTTATTAGAGATTTTAAAAAACCACTATTTTCACCCTCTGGCTTCAGTGGAATTCAAAGCAAGCATGTAACTCTATGATTTGGTCATGTGGGCCTTTTTTCTTTTCCTGGGGTCATTTTTGGTTCTGAAAAATAACTTAAATTAGTCATTTTAAATGGGGAAGTGGTATAGAGTAGCCTTTGAAAATAAATATGGAACATTTATAATTCCACATTTTGTCTTAAATAGCTTCTCAGACCACCAGCTAGGAGAAATCTGGAGAGTAAAATAAATGAAACCAGCATTTTCTACTGCTCACTGAGCACAGATCGTAACTTGGCCCAAATCAAGTAACTATTGGCAAGCTTCATGTCATGAAATATTGGAATAATGTTTTGTTGTTCCCTTCTCTGTTAATGGAGATGGAAGTTTGAACCATGGTATGGGATTTCTAATGATAATGGATACTGTTAATTATTAATGTTTGGCTTGGATTTTATTGTACAAAGTACTGGACAGTTTGGGCTTTACACAGTCTTACTTGTTACCTCCTTTATTTAGCAAGTTTCATAAATAAATATACTCATGCACTTCAAGGATCCCCGATTTTGCTGCTTTGGTTACTGTTTTTATGGACTGAGACAACAGCCCCTTTATGATTTGGCAGATTTTTTTTGAAAAAAAAAATTCTACCAGTATTGAAATTCTCAAATGCAGTTATGATCTCGCCAAAGAGGCTATTTCCTTCAGCGACGAAGATTGTGACCTCTCAATGTCTGCCCATCCTGTGAAATACCATGTCCTCCCAAAATTTCACTACCAAGGCTTTACCCAGTATCTTCTGGGTCTTCTTCACTTTTTCTCAGTACCAGGATACCATTGGAGTACACTGCTTAACTCTGTTTTCTGTTAGCATAGGGAACTCTTGTGGTAGAAACTTCTTCTACCAGTGACACTGCTCCCCTTGCTGTTCCTTAAACAAGACACTCCCTCTCCAGACTCCATGCATTTTCACTGGCTGTTTACCATGCCTACAATTTCCACTTTTCTTATCTCTATTTCCTGGCTTCTTCATAGTCCAAGATAAAATCCTACCTTCTACAAGGAGCCTTTCCTGATCACCCTTAATGCTAGTGCCTTTCCCTTATTTAGTATCTCCAATTAAACTTGTATTTAACTTGTTTGTATATAGTGGTTTGCATACTGTCTCTTTCACTAGACTTATCTCCCTTGAAGGCTGAGACTATCTTTTTCTTTCTTTGTGTTTTAGGCTTAGCATGAAGATTGGCATATATTATGTACATAATGAATGCTCATGGACTCACTGATTGATATAAAGCCATTAATGGCTATTCTTTGGGTTAGATCATACAAACAGTTTCCAATCCATTTGACTATTAGCTAGTTCATTTGGTGAAATCCATCTTCTATATCTATAGTATTCTTCTGATTTTCCAGTCTAAAGACCCAATCAGTTATTCAACGAGCCTGGAAGTGTGCTAGGTACTGTGGCTACAAAGACAAAGCTGAAAAAATGACAGCTCAAGGAGCTAAAGAAGGAGACATAATTCAAATATATGAGAAAATGCTGAACATGTACAAAATGAATATAACTTAGTTTGGAAAGGGAGGAGGATCAGGAAACTTTTCATGTAGAAGGTGGGGTTCAGGTTCAGTCTTGAAAGAAACTGAAGATTTCAAGAAGTAAAGGTGAGTAGGATTTCTGGCTTGGTAGACAACAAATGCAAAGCCTTAGAGATGGGAAATGGAGTGTTATACATAAGGAATATAAAAAAAGCTAAATTGTCAGGTATATAGAGTGTGTGGAGGGGAGATGTGTGAAATAAAACTGGAAAGGTAGAGGTCAGGTTGTAAAGAACTTTAAATGCGAAACACAGAAATTTATATTTGATTCTAGGGGCAATAGGGAGCCACTGGAGGTTATTGAACAGAAGAGTAAAATGATAAGACCTCTATTTCAGCTGGTAGCTATGTGGAAGGTAGAGGAATGGGAGAGATTTGAAAGACCAATTAGCAAGGAAGACTGAACAGGAGAGCTAAGATAGGTAGGAGACCAAGAGAGAACAGTGTCATGAAACCCAGAGAGGAGAAACCATTGAGGAGAGAGTGGTCAACAGTGTGTTAAATGCTGCAGGAAGGTCAAGAAGGATTAGAATTGAGATGAGGCTAAGAGATTGAGCAGTCAAGAGATACCTGGTAACTTTGGAGAGATTAATTTCAGTTGGGTGATAAGACCGGAAGCCAGATTGAAGAGCTTAGAAGAGAGAAAGAGAAAGAACAGAGACAGTGAATGTAGATTCTTTTTAAGTGTTTGGTTGTGAAAGGGAAGAAAGTTATAGGACAATAGCTTGTGGGGATAGCAGGGTCAAGGGAGGACTTTTTGGGATGGAGTTGATCTGGGCGTATTTGTAGGCAACAGGAATGGAACCAGCAAATAAAAAGATATATAATATTTGAGAGAGTAGAAAAAATACCTAAGCTTGGACCACCATAGTCTATTCTTGATGAAGCCATAATCTTAGTGGTCACTTTTTTTCCTTTTCGAAATGTTCACTAACTATTCCTTTAATAGTATATTTTAAAAATTTGGTCTTTTAATTTGAAAAGCCCATCTTCTTTTGAAAAAAATTAGGCCAATATTTTCCCTTTTCCAGTCATGAAGCAGCTCTTTCATTCTGTAGATCTTTCAAAAAAAGCCAAAAGTGGCTCAACAGTTATGTTCACTAGCTCTTTCTGTGCTCCAGGATGTAGTTCATCTCGGCCTCATGACTTGAACTCAGAGCAGCTAGGTAGATCTTTTAGGATCCCTTAATTTGTTTTCTGTTTCAACTTCTGAAAAATCATTTTTGGGGCTTGTTGTTTAGTCATTCTCAGTCTGTGGCAAAGACAAATGAAGCAAAAATTAAGTATTTATGCTCTAAGTAACAGTGCAGGACATCTGGGTTCAGATACGGTGCTTTTTCTGCATGTCTGAAACTGAACTTCCTCAACCTTCCCTGCAGATTTGACTTTCTTTCTTATCATTAGAACTGTATAATGATACCATCATTCCCCTAGACATTAGAGCTTAAAGCTTATTCTTTGCAGCCTTGGTATAATTATTTATTCTTCCTTCACTGAGTCTCCTACATTTGTCCCTTTCATTCTATTCTTACTTTTTCTTCTATAGGTCAAGCCCTTGTCATCACAGGCTTAGACTATGAAACTAGACTTTTGTATGGTATTATTGCCTCTGCTTTCTTCCCTTTTTGATCCACTCTGAGACACTCTGAGACATCAATAAAAATGTATGGGGAAAAAGAAGATCCAAAATAGTGTAAAGAATACTATTTCTGGAGTCCAAGGACACCCATTCAAATCCTGTTTCAGACATTTGCTTCTTTCTGAGGCCTCGGGTAAGTCACTTAACCTGCTTGGATCTATTTCCTCAGTTACAAAATAGGGTCTGGAAGGATTAGACTAGATGGTCTTTTAATCTTTTTTGATCAGTCTCCCTTAAAAGGCCTAACCCCTTTTTCTTGGAGTTCTACATTGACACTGCTCTTAACAAAAATTTAATTTGTATTATATACTGATCTGCATTGTTAGTTACATTTTCACCAAATAGTAGTTGAGCCAATCTAGATTATGAGCTCCAGTTCTTTGTATCCCCTTTTATACCTAAAAAGTTGCCTTGACTATAGTAAATGGTCAGTGTTTATTGATTGATCAATATATTCTCCTGCATAAGAAATTCAGCTAATACACTCCCTGTTAAGACTAGAAAATGGCATATAATATTTATTAAAGACTGTCATTATATCTATTATGCATTATAGATTTAATATTTCATAGGATGTTAGACTTATTTAGTGTAATCTCCTCATTTTATAGATGGGGAAACCATTTTATATGGAGAATGGTTTTATAGATGGGAAACCAGAGAGTTAAAACAACTTGCCCAATGTCATACAGCCAATAAGTACACAATTTGTGTCTTCTGGCACCAATGTAGTTCATATTGACATATTGTCTCCTTTCATGCACTCAGATTATGGGATTATACTACTGTGTATTGTAAAATGAAAGACATAGAAAGAATTATGCACATAATTTCCAATGTGCAACTGACATGTTATAAGCATGGAAATACTGTTTATTTTGTAAATAAAATATAGCAATAAAACAACATGGTACAAATGTCACACAGTATTTAGCTTAGTAACTTAACATTAAGCAAAGTGTTGAATGAATGAATCTCAACCCTCATCAACTCTTACTTGGAACACTATAATAGCTTATTAATTGATCTCCCTGCTTCCAGTTTTGCCTACGTGTAATTTATCCTCTATACTTATTATGTATATCATATTATTATAACTATTATATATCATTATATATACTTACTATTACATTTATACCAAAATAATCTTCATGAAGCACAAATCCAACGTGTCATTCCTCTCCTCAAAATCCTCCAGTGGATCCCTATTGTCTCTAGAATAAAAAGACAAATCCCTCAGCCTGTCCTTTAAATCTACATACAATCTGGCTCCAAACTACATTTTTAGTCCTATTTCTTATTATTCCACATTACTTGGTACACATTCCAGACAAGCTGGACTTCTAGCTGTTTCCTAGACACAGAATTCCTTTTTTTGCTTTGATACATTCCCAGAGACCCTCCCTCATGTCTAGAATACACTCCCTCTTTATTTCTGCCTTTCAGAATCCTTATTTTCCTTCAAAGTTAGTCCAGGCTACATCTTTCCCAGTTCTCCCAGTTAGTTCTTTCTCACTCTAATCACTGTAAATTTATTTATCTGTGTTTGTGTAAGCTCCCTGAAGGAGTAATTTTTGGGTAATTTGAGTAATTTTTATCTTTGTATCCCTTACACCTCACCCAGTGCCCTACACACAACAGTCACTTAATATATTTAGTGAATTGATTTAAAATACCACAAAGAAGCTAGGAGAGGTTCTCCTTTTCCTTTCCTTCTACCTTACTAACTCTGAAGGAGTTATGCAATAAAGGCAGAAACTGTTTTAAAAACAATTTTTAAGGAGGTAAGAGGGGAGTATGAATCCTGCGGCACTTTGATTTTGATTCTTGTCACCACTTTTTCAGGCCAGCTGGCTAAGCAGGGTCTATTTCTAGCCTAAAGGAAGCTGTAAGGGAGACCTTGTGATTTAGTTGCTAAGTAAGTATTTTTGCAAAATGCTGTTATCTTTAGGTAATGATGCCCTACTTTGGAAATGAAGCTGTACATTTATTTGGAAGTAATAGTTGAATTTCTGAAAAAGATAAGCATTCCAGTCTCAGTTTTATACCTCCAGAGAGGTTTCTGAAAAATTCCCATGATGCCAGGTCATGAGGCAGAGTTTCCAGGGGCAGCTGCTTCCTCCTAATGACAGATTGCCACACAGCTCATTGGTCAAATACTCGATTGTCTTCTGGGGGTAATTCACAAATGACTCTAGTAAGTAAGTAAGTCACAAATATTGGGACAGTGGAAAGTTCTCTTTGAAAGTATCCCAGTAGTCATAATCTTTTTTTTTTTTTGGTGGGGTTGGGGGAGAGGGAAAGCATTAAAAGTTTTAAAAAATTTATTATGAACTTTATATGCATCAACAAGTTTGACTGTTTCAAGACAGTGAAAAACAAGAATTTGTAAAACAAGTTTGTAAACATTTTTAAATAAAAAGTTTACAACAAAATGCAACTCCCTTCTGTTATGCTCAATTTGTTTTATCTACTATGCATAGCTTAGTGGGTTTGGTTTTGTGAGTTTGTGTGTATGTTTGTATGTGCGTGTGTGTGTGTAATTCAAATTTAACATGGGAATTCCAAAACTTCCCTGCATGTCTATGTCCCCTTCTAAACTTCCTTTTGCTATCTTCTGTTTATTTTTTAAACGATTCATCAACATTCTTTTCTATTTTTTCTTCCTTTTTAAAAAGTAATCAGTGCCCATTTTGCCTTGCTCCTGCCCCAAATCTCCCCAAATAAAACTAAAAAAGGAAAAGCTCTTCCCTCTAACAAAGAAGTATAGCCCCACAAAACCAATACATGCATTGCATAGACAAACTTAATATAAATATTGGAAAATACTTTACAAAGGTGTCATTTTATGCTCACAACCTCATGGGAGGGAGATTCTATTATTATTCCCATTTTAAAGATGGAGAAACTGAGACAGACAGTTAAAAATTATTTAGTATTTTGTTTTTCCCCAATTACATGTAAAAAAACTTCTGACAATTATTTTTAAAACTTTGAGTTCCAAATTCTCTCCCTTCCTACCTCCCCACCCCCTTTATTGAGAAGGCAAGGAATTCGATACAGGTTATATGGGCATAGTCATGGAACACATATTTCCACGTTCATTATGTTGTGAAGGAAAGCACAGGCCAAAAAATCCCCCAAACTTAAGAAAAATAAAGAAAGCAAAAAAGTATGCTTCAATCTATGTTCAGAAACCATTAAGTGTTTTCTGGGGATGGATAGCATTTTTCATCATAATTCCTTCACAGTTATCTTGGATCATTATATGGCTGAGAATATGTAAATCATTCACAGCTGATCATCTTACAATATTGCTCTTACTTCGTACATAATACATTTCATTTTGTATCAGTTCATGTAAGTTTCTCTAGGTTTTTCTGAGAACATTCTGCTCATCATTTCTTATAACACAATAGTTTTCCATCACAATCACATAGAACAATTTGTTCAGCCATTCCCCAATGGATGGGCATTCCCCCTATTTCCACTTCTTTGCCACCAGAAAAGAGATTCTAAAAATATTTTTGTACATACAGGTCTTTTTCCTTTTTATTTTTTAATCTCTTTTTGGATACAGACCTAGTAGTGGTATTGCTAGGTCAAAAGACATAGTTCCCAATTGCTCTAAAGAATAGTTGAATCAATTTACAACTCCACCAACAGTGCATCAATGTTCCATTTTTCTCACATCTCCTCTAAAATGTGTCATTTTCCTTTTCTGTACTATTAGGCAATCTAATAGGTATGAGGTAGTTGTTCAAAATTGTTCCTGTTTGCATTTGTCCAGTCAATAGTGATTTAGAGCCTTTTTTCTTTTACTTTTTTTGTTTAATATTTTTAGTTTTCAGCATTGACTTTCACAAGAGTTTGAATTACAAATTTTCTCCCCATTTCTACCCTCCCCCCCACTCCAAGATGGCATATATTATGGTTGGCCCATTCCCCAGTTAGCCCTCCCTTCTGTCACCCCATTCCGCCCTCATCCCCTTTTCCCTTATTTTTTTGCAGGGCAAGATAGATTTCTATGCCCCATTGCCTGTATATCTTATTTCCTAGTTGCATGCAAAAACTTTTTTTTGAACATCTGTTTTTAAAACTTTGAGTTCCAAATTCTCTCCCTTCTTCCTTCCCAACCCACCCTCCCTAAGAAGGCAAGCAATCCCACATAGGCCACATGTGTATCATTATGTAAAGCCCTTAGACTATACTCATGTTGTGAAAGACTAGCTATATTTTGCTCCTTCCTATCCTATCCCCCTTTATTCAATTTTCTCCCTTAACCTTGTCCCTTTTTGAAAGTGTTTGCTTTTGATTACCTCCTCCCCCTATCTGTCCTCCCTTCTATCACCCCCCCTTTTTATCCCCTTCCCCTTACTTTCCTGTGGGGTAAGATACCCAAGTGTGTGTATATTATTCCCTCCTCAAGTCAAATCCAATGAGAGCAAGATTCATCCATTCCCCGTCACCTGCCCCCTCTTCCCTTCCTACAGAACTGCTTTTTCTTGCCACTTTTATGTGAGATACTTTACCCCATTCTATTTCTCCCTTTCTCCCTCTCTCAATATATTCCTCTCTCATCCCTTAATTTGATTTTATTTTTTAGATATCATCCCTTCATATTTAACTCACCCAGTGCCCTCTGTCTCTCTATATATGTATATTCCATTCAGCTACCCTAATACTGAGGTCTCATGAATTATACACATCATCTTTCCATGTAGGAATGTAAACAAAACAGTTCAACTTTAGTAAGTCCCTTGTGATTTCTCTTTCTTGTTTACTTTTTCATGCTTCTCTTGATGCTTGTGTTTGAAAGTCACATTTTCTATTCAGCTCTGGTCTTTTCACTGAGAAACCTTGAAAGTCCTCTATTTTATTGAAAATCCATATTTTACCTTGAAGCATGATACTCAGTTTTGCTGGGTAGGTAATTCTTAATTTTAATCCTAGCTCCATTGACCTCTGGAATATCATATTCCAAGCCCCACGATCCCTTAATGTAGAAGCTGCTAGATCTTATGTTATCCTGATTGTGTTTCCACAGTACTCAAATTGTTTCTTTCTGGCTGCTTGCAGTATTTTCTCCTTGATCTGGAAGCTTTGGAATTTGGCAACAATATTCCTAGGAGTTTTCTCTTTGGGATCTTTTACAGCAGGTGATTGGTGGAGTCTTTCAATTTCTATCTTACTCTCTGGCTCTAGAATATCAGGGCAGTTCTCCTTGATAATTTCTTGAAAGATGATATCTAGGCTTTTTTTTTTTGATCATGGCTTTCAGGTAGTCCAATAATTTTTAAATTATCTCTCCTGGATCTATTTTCCAGGTCAGTGGTTTTTCCAATGAGGTATTTCACATTGTCTTCTATTTTTTTCATTCCTTTGGTTCTGTTTTATAATAGCTTGATTTCTCATAAAGTCACTAGCTTCCACTTGCTCCAATCTAATTTTTAAGGTAGTATTTTCTTCAGTGGTCTTTTGGACCTCCTTTTCCATTTGGCTAATTCTGCTTTTCAAGGCATTCTTCTCCTCATTGGCTTTTTGGAGCACTTTTGCCATTTGAGTTAGTCTATTTTTTAAGGTGTTATTTTCTTCAGTATTTTTGGGGTCTCCTTTAGCCAGTCATTGACCTGTTTTGCATGGTTTTCTCACTTCACTCTCCTTTCTCTTCCCAGTTTTTCCTCTACTTCTCTAACTTGCTTTCCCAAATCCTTTTTGAGCTCTTCCATGGCCTGAGACCAGTTCCTGTTTTTCTTGGATGCTTTTGATGTAGGCTCTTTGACTTTGTTGACTTCTTCTGCCTGTATGTTTTAGTCTTCTTTTTCAGCAGAGAAAGATTCCAAAGTCTGAGTCTGAATCTGAGTACGTTTTCGCTGCCTGGCCATGTTCCCAGCCAACTTACTTGACCCTAGAGTTTTTCGCGGGGATATGACTGCTTGTAGAGTATAGAGTACTTTGTCCCAAGCTTGAGGGGCTGCGCTGTTGTTTTTAGAACTATTTCTGCACAGCAAGCTCTGCCACACCAGTGCTACTCCTCCCCCAAGAACTGCCAGCCCAGACTGGACTCAGATCTAAGCTGGCTCTGCACTCCTGCTCAGATCTGCCACTTAATTCCTCCCACCAGGTGGCCTTGGGGCTGGAAGCAACTGCAGCTGTAGCTCTGTAGCTGCACCACTTCCACTGCCCCTGGGGTGGTGACTGAACCACGAACTCATTTCACTCTGTCCCAGAAGCTTTTCCCACTAACCTTCTCTGTGGGTTGAGAAGTCTGGTAACTGCCACAGCTAGGGCCTGTTCCACCCTGCTCCCGGTCTGGTTGGTCTGTGTGGCCCATGCTGGGCTCTGCTCCACTCTCCTCCCAGCTCCATGGGATAGACCTTACCCCATGACCACCCAGGCTGTCCTGGGCTGGAGCCCTGCTTCCCTCTGCTATTTTGTGGGTTCTGCAGTTCTAGAGTTTGTTCAGAGCCATTTTTATAGGTGTTTGGAGGGACCTGAGTGGGAGCTCACACTAGTCCCTGCTTTCCAGCTGCCATCCTAGAGCCTTTTTTCATATGGCCATAGATAGCTTTGATTATTTCACCTGAAATACTCTTCACCTGAAAACTCTTCATATCTTTTGATCATTTATCAATTTTGGCATGGCTCTTATTTTTATAAATTTGACTCCATGCTCTATATGTTTGATAAATGAGGCTTTTATCAGAGAAACTTTCTTCAAATATTTTTCACAGTTACAATTGTTAAATGTATTTCCCTCTATCCTATATGCCCCACCTGTTTATTCTGTTCTTTCTCTTTCACCCTGTCCCTCCTCAAAAATGTTTTGCTTCTGACTGCTGCCTCCCCAAATTTGCCCTCCCTTCTATCATCTCTCCCCTTTTCTAATCTCCTTTCCTTTCTACTTTCCTCTAGGGTAATATAAATTTCTATACCCAACTGAGTGTGTATGTTGTTTACTTTTTGAGTCAATTCTGATGAGAGTAAAATTCACGCGCTTTCCTCCCTCCCCCATCTTCTCCTCCACTGTAAAAGCTTTTTCTTGCCTCTTTTATGTGAGATAATTTACCCTCATTCTACCTGTCTCTTTCCCTTTTTTCCAGTACATTCCTCTCTCACCCATTAGTTTTATTTTTTTTAGATATCATCCCTTTATAATCAACTTACATCTGTGCCTTCTATCTACATATACTCCTTCTAGCTTTCCTAATAATGAGAAAGTTCTTCTGAGCTACAAGTATCATCTTCCCATGTAGGAATGTGAAAAGTTTAACCTTATTAAGTCCTGTATGATTTCCCTTTCCTGTTTACCTTTTTATGCTTCTCTTGAGTCTTGTATTTGAAAGTAAAAATTTCTATTCAGTTCTGGTCTTTTCATCAAGAATGTTTGAAAGTCCTCTATTTCATTGAATATCTATTTTTCCCCCTGAAGGATTATACTCAGTTTTTCTGGGTAGGTGATCCCTGTGGACTATCATATTCAAAACTCTCCAATCCTTTAATGTGGAAGCTGCTGGGTCTTGTGTTGTCCTGACTGTGACTCCAGAATACTTGAATTGTTTCTTTCTGGCTGCTTGTAATGTTCTCTCCTTGACCTGGGAGCTCTGGAATTTGACTATAATATTCCTGGGAGTTTTCATTTTGGTATCTCTTTGAGGAGGTGATTGGTGGAGTCTTTCAATTTCTATTTTACCTTTTGGTTCTACAATATTAGGGACGTTTTCCTTGATAATTTCTTAAAAGATGGTATCTAAGCTCTTTTTTTGATCATGACCTTCAAGTAATTCAATAATTTAAAAATTATCTCTCCTGGATCTATTTTCCAGGTCAGTTGTTTTTCCAGTGAGATATGTCACATTGTCTTCTATTTTTTCATTTTTTTGGTTTTGTATTATTGTTTTTTGATTTCTCATAAAGCTACTGGCTTTCATTTTCTTTATTTGAATTTTTAAGGACTTATTTTCTTCAATGAGCTTTTGTACTTCCTTTTCCATTTGGCCAATTCTACTTTTCATGAAGTTTTTTCTTCAGTGAATTTTTGTGCCTTTTTTCCATTTGGTCAGTTTTGCTTTTTAAGGCATTCTTCTCCTCATTGGCTTTTTGCACCTCTTTTACCATTTGAAATATTCCGTTTTTTAAGGTGTTATTTTCTTCAGTATTTTTTTGTGTCTCCTTTACCAAGGTATTGACTCATTTTTCATGATTTTCTTGTATCCCTGTAATTGATCTTTTGGATTTTTCCTGTACCTCTCTTAGTTGATTTTCAAAATCCTTTTTGAGTTCTTCCATGTCCTAAGACCAATTCATATTTTTCTTGGAGGTTTTGGATGGAGAAGGGTTGAGTTTTTTGCCTTCTTCTGAGTGTGTATTTTGATCTTCCCTGTCACCGTAGTAACTTTATATGGTCAGAATTTTTTTCTGTTGCTTGCTTATTTTCCCAGTCTATTTCTTGACTTTTAACTCTTTGTTAAAGTGGGGCTCTGGTGAAGGGTACACTGTCCCAAGCTTCAGGGTTTTTTGTAGCTGTTTTCCGAGATACTTCTAGAGACCCATAAAGTTTTAGTTATTCTAAGGTGGTATGATCTAAAGAAGGTGCATTTACTACTCTCCTGATCTGTTCTGTGGTCTGTGAGTGACCACAATCACTCTTTTCTGCCTTGGAATTGTAACGAGGGTCCCTGCACCACTGTGGCCACAAGCTCTGTTGTGCTACTGCACCTCTTTGCCCTGGGACTGCCACCCAGAACTGTGACTCAGAGCTGAGTATGGGCAAAGCAACAGAGTCCTACCAGAAAAGATACCCCTATAATCTCCTTATGATCAGTTGTTTGACCTCTTTACTGTCTGTGGGCTGAGTGCTCTGGAAGTAGCTGCTGGTGCTACAGATTCAGTGGCTTCTGAGGCTGCTCCTGGTTTGCTGGGCTGGATCTGTGCTGGTGTGGCCTGTGCTGGACTATGCTTCACTCTTACCTCCGTATCCCATCTGTTTCAATATTAGCCATTGACCTATCTCTCAGCACCTGCCTCATGACTGATATGACTGGTGACACAATTTGGTTGCCATCCTACTAAGGGAAGGAGAATGCCCAGGAAGATGCACTTCCAGGGCATCCCAGTAGAATGTAATATCCTTGAAGGCAGGGATGTAACCCTGGTGCCAAATCCTATTTCCTAGGTCTTTCCAGGAAAGTAGCAGCAGAATAATAACAATAATAGTAACTTTATCTTTGACTCCTGCAGTCAGGGACCAATAATACAGCTGCCAGACTAGAGAAGGATTTCAATAAGGATGTATTAGGAAAGTGATAAGCAGCAAAATGAGAGGTACGCTTTATAATCATCAGTGTCTTCCCCTTTCTAGGTCTAGGCGCCGACCGTTATCCAACCACTCAACACAACAGGATACTGCTACAAAATGAAGGCTAGTTTTAAAAATCATCATCAACCAACTACTGGGGCATCCCCATTTATAAACCATTAAAGCATCTGCTTCCTTATTGGGAGCTATTTGCTTTTAGGTGTGCCTGGCAACTGTCCAAATCCTTCCTTATTTCTGGCTATTTCTTTCACTTCCTTATTCTGGCTGTTTCATCTGCTGTTTCTGCTCTGACTGTCTCCCACCCTAGCTTGCTAACCTAATACATACAGCTTGTCATGAGTGTTGGGCTGGGAAGGTGGTGGGGGCGTGGGTGGGCAGCAAACCGTAGCAATACCCACCTACCTCAGCCAGTAGTTTGAATAATGTTAAATAATTTAGGTGATAGGAATTCTCATTGTTCATTAGGACCAAATGTGGAATAATAGGTAACCCAGAGTAGGATTATGTCATGTAACATGGAACCTTTGGTTAGTAAACACTGCTCCTAACACAACAGGATCCTGCACAAGTGCTGCTCTGGGCCCTTGAGTCCTCATCTTTATAATGAGAGGATTAGATTAGATAACCTTTAAAATTCTTTCCAATTCAAATATCCCCCTTGGTACATTCCTACTTTTGAAATAATCTATATGGAACCGAGTAAAAAGAAAAAAAATTTGCTATAATTGAGAAAGCATTAATTTGATTAAGCAGCATCAAAAGAAAAAAAATGGTTTTGTTTCCTTGTAATAACACGTCAGATATCGAAATAGAACCTTAAAAACCATGCACTCACCCAAACAGATTCCTGTTTTGTCTTTCTCCTATTAGATCCCTCTTTCTCCCTGCTCTTAGAACATTATTTGCTTTCTTTCGCCAGGGTCAAAAGGTTACCTCATCTCTGGGTGAGGGACATTTCAATTTGAGGCATCTATTCTAGGGCACTGCTACTTTGGGGTCTTTCTTCAAAGCTCTGATCTACTCTGTGAGGTTAGACTCACCCACCCATGCCTTTGGGCACTGCCAATATTTGCTCACCCAAATAACCACCACTTTCTTTGGAAACTATTTTTAGAAGTCTGGTAACTGGATAACTACTGATTTCCATGACTGGATTTAAGACACTTAGTAGACTTCACATTAAATTAATCTTAGAAAAAGAAAAAAAATTCTAATCACAGAGTGAAGGAAATAGCAACCATGATACACATACCTTAAAAAGAAGAAAGGGAACTACAAAGCAGTTAAATTGAAGGCCACAGAGAGGAAATGAAGGGGGCGGGAGTTGGACTGAAAAGCCTTGCTGTGAACAGTGCTGTGAGAAGCCTTATTAGCTCAGGTTCTTTGCCATGAGTGCCTTATCACCTGTTTTGAAATATTTCTTTTATCAGAATTATCCAGAGAGACTGGCTCCACATTTGATTTAATTAAAATAAATCTTGTGGAAAATTTTAGAATACCATTTTCTTTAGTGAACAGTAAAGGGCACTCGGTCATGTCAGTTCAAGAGAGAAGGTTAAAAATAAACTAACTCCTATAAACCTGTAAAATGTTACTGTTTCCTTTTTTCATTCCTACAAGAGCCATGGTGGAGATACTGCTAAATATTGGTGTTCTAGAAGAATTTCTACTGGAAGGTCCTCTTTCTAGTTTGTGTAATGTTGAATTTGGTTTAGGCCTGGCCTAACTTCTTTTCAAGCCCTGGATATTTCATGGTATAAAAATTTTTTTAAAAAATTTGTCACCTGACAAAAGACTGCTACGGTAGGGTGAAAATTAATCCATCAATCAACAGGTATTTATTAAATGTATACTATATTCCAGGCACTGGGGGCAGAGGGCAAGGGATAGGGACTAGATCTTTGATTTTGTTTGGCACAAAGAACTTTTCGATGAAGAAACTCCTTTTGCCAATGATGGTTGGCATCACTCTGCAACTTATAGTCTTCTAGAGTTACCTAGATCACTAAGATATTAAGCAACTTGTTTAGGGTCCCACAGTTCATATGTTTCAGAGGCACAACTTGAACCCAGATCTTCCTGGCTTCAAACCTAGCTCTTTATTCATTACAGTTCCTGTCTTTTCCATGCCTCACCAGGTGAGACAACAAGCACACACAAAATAAGAAAAATGTGACTTGAGGGAAAAGGTATTAGCAGCTTCATGGATCTGTAAAGACCTCATTTAAAAGGGGATGAAACTTAAAGGGTATTAGGCATCCCGAGATTTTGAGGTAGGGAGGTAGTACAGCTAACACAAAAGAAATAAGTGGGGTAAGGGACTTCCGCAGATGATGATAGGCCAATTTGGCTGTATTGCATTGTGTGTGGAGGGGAGGAACATACAATTAAGCTGGAAGGGTCAGTTGGGGTCAGCTTGAGAAGGGTTTTAAGTGCCAAACAGGAGTTTACATTTTATCCTGGAGGTTATAGGGAGCCACTGGGATCTATTGAATATGGTTGCGACATAGTCAGATTTGCTCATCAGAAAAATCAGTTTGACAGCCATATAAAGGACAAACTAGAGAGAGAAGAGGCTCGAGGCAGGGATACCAATTAGGAGGTTATTGTGACTAATCCAAGTAAGAGGTGATGAAGGCTTGAATTGGGGGGATGGGTTGTGAGTGGAGAGAAGAGAACAGGTAGGAGAGATGTTAGAGAGATAGAAACATTGAGATATGCAGACTGATTGATTATGAGGGATGAGTGAGAGTGACAAGCTGAGGATGACAGGTTTCCAGAATGGATGACTGGAAAGATGGTGACTCCCTCAACAGAAATAGGAGGGGTCTGAAGAGGGGTAGATTTGAGGAGAAAGATAATGAGTTGAATTTTAAACACATTGTATTTGAGATATTGAGAGGCCATTCAGTTCAAAATGCCTAACAGGCAACTGGCAATGTGGAATTTAAACTCAGAAGAGAGGTTGGGGCTAAATGGGGAATATGCCATTTTCAAGCTTTAGTAGCTTTAAAATGCACTAAGACTTTCACCACCTAGTCTATAGATCTGAAATTCATCTTGAAATCAAAAGATCTGCGTTTGAGTAGTAGCTGTGTACTAACTGTTCTTAGACAAGTCACTTCATCTCAAAGATCTTCAGTTTGCTGTTCTATTAAATGGGAATAATAATGTGTGTTCTAGCAAGCTCACAAGATAGTGGGGAACAAATGAAAACGTGTCTAGTACTTCATTAATTGACAAGGCTCTGAAGTCTAAGGTCCTGAGTTCAAATTCCTGCTCCACTACTTACCTGTGTAACTTTGAGCAAGTCATATCTTTCAGAGTCAGAGTTTCCTCAGCTGTTAAAATGAAAGATTTGGACTAGATGACCCCTAAGGCTCCTTCTCTTTCAATCTGTGGTTCTTAACACAAAGATATGATAGGTTTTCAAAATCTTCCCACTGATGTTAGAGTGAATTCAAAGTATTTTTAATAGGTGTGCTATTTTTTGTTTGCTGATTTTAGGCAGGATGATGAAAACACCTTGTGAATTGAAAAATTTTCTATAAATCGTAACTATTATTAGAATTATAACTTCTTTGCATCAAGGGAAATAAGAGCTCCATAGGAAACATAAGTTCTATAAAGTTTGTACTGCTGCTGATGCCTCTCTGAGTACAGTACTACATCAGAAAGGCTTAAAAAACTTGCCTGATCATTAGTAAAAACAAATACCAGATCATCAGCAAAGTCGTGAAAACAGTCTCTTTAATGAATTATTGACAATGCAAAAAAGGATGAGACAGTATCCTGAATGTTCGTGTGAAGCTTTCATGGAAGAGACAGAAAATGAATAACAAACATAACCCATTCATTCCTCTCTACTGAGTCATGGTAGACCTGAAAAGGTCATCTGTTTGCTCTTCACAGTAATAATATTTGTTGAATTTTAAAGGATGAAGAGCAAGAAAGAGGGAGAGGAAAAAAAGCCCCACCACATACACAGCGAGACAGACATTGTGCCTCTGATTGCTTAGTTTGGGCCCAGATGAGATAAGCTTCATCTTGATGGGAGACACTACCCCAGACCTTACTTTCGCATATTCACAAACTCAGTTTTGTCAGACTACCCAGGCTTTTGGAGGATTGATTCAAATTCTCTAAATTTACAGGATGACCAACAAGTCAGAATGCCAGTTTTGAATCTATACAGAAAATACTTGTCAAGCAGACTGGAATACTACTGTATATTGATTAGTTCATCTCTTCAGTTCAACTTAAATAACATTTTTAAGGGTCTATGTCATGAAAGGAAGCTAGGTGGCACTGGGCTTGGAATCAAGAAAAGTCACCTTCATGAGTTTGAATCTGGCCGCAGACCCTGCACATGCCACTTAAACCCATTTGCCTCAGTTTCCTCAGCTATAAAATGAGCCAGAGAAGGAAATGTTCAGTATCTTTGCCAAGAAAACCTGAAATGGGGTCACGAAGAGTCAGACACGACTGAAAAATGACTCAACAGCAACAACAACCACGTGAAAGGACTGGAGGAGCAAAGACAGAAAGAAATAGTCCCTGTCCTCAAGGAGGGTAAAGCATTTAACAGTTATGTAACAGTACATATTATCATTTCAAGAGGAGAAGAGTTCTTTTGGGGAGAGGGATATGAAAAAGCTTCTCATAGAAGGTGTACCCCGTGTGGGTCTTGAAGGAGGCTAATCAGTCAGTAGAAGCATTTATTAATTGCCTATTATGTGCTGGGCCCTTTCAAACTAAGGATTCTAAAAAATAAAAATGAAGAGGGGGAGATATATGCCAAGCCCAGGGGAAATTCAAGAGGATGATAGATGAATTTCCTGGTAGGAAAGTCTGATTGGGAAATTAAACCAGTCTCAGAAGATTGCTTGTTCTATATGATAGCGAGCTAGTACACTTCACTTTATTTACATTATCTCATTTGATTTTCACAATAGCAATCCAGTAAAGTAGGTAATATCTCCATTTTATAGATGAGTATTTGTTATCCCTGTTTTACAGATGTATATGCTGAAGCTGAGAAGGGTTAAATAAATTGCCCATGGTCACAAAGTTAGGTAAGTCACAGTGGTAGGATTTGAACTCAGGTATTCCTGATTCCAGGTCCAGAACTCCAACCCTGTGCCACCTGGCTGCCTATAATTCAGTCACCCATGATAAGAAAGGGATCATCTTAAAGGCTATTTTCATCATAACTATGGTAAGCTGACAGACCCCTCTACTAGGGGCATTTGTCTGCTGATCTGACTAGAAAACTCAGGTTGCCTGGTGGGGGCACTCACTCCCTTGGACAGTACTAGAGATATAGTGACAAATTCATACCTTTTGACATTCCTACGTCTAAATGCCTTGGGGACCACCATCTTTCTATTATGTCAGTATTACTTCAGACATGTCATAGCTCATTTTATGTTAGTTTCACTTTAGCTTTTTTTGGTCAGATTTAAGAAACATTTAGACTCATTAACAACATATTTATGAACCCTCTCTGGGTTAATCTTACCCATTTTTAATTGATTCTTATTAGTTTCAGTTTCAGGAAATAATATTTTTTGGTCTTGCTTTCAAGTTCTAGGGTACAGGGGCATCTATGTGATGCTATAGATAGAGTATTGGGCCTGGAATTAGGAAAACTTGAGTTTGAATGTGGCTTCAGACACTTCTTAGCTTGTGTAACCCTGGGCAAGTCACTTAACCTCTGTTTCTTCAAATAATAGCACCTACTTCATGGGTTTGTGGTGAGGAACAAATGTTTGTAAAGTGTTTAGCACAGAACCTGGTACACAGTAGGCACTTAATAAAAGCATGTTCCCTTCCCCTCCCTCTTCAGAACATGACTATAGCTTAGAGCTTATTAATAAGGTCAGTGATACTAACAGCACAGTCATCGTCATTTTTTCTAATTTCTTGTGTTCTTTATATTTTTATCATTGCATTCCATCCTGGGCATGTTGTGGGATTTTGTTGATGACCATACTTTTATTTGAATTCATATTTTCCTGTTTGGTTTAGTTACTCTTCCTTTCTTCTTATAAATAACCTTTTTTGCTGAGATCAAATTGCTGTATATCTCCAGGCATACCAAATAGTGAAATATATCAGTAAAGGGCAAAATTCCATTTTTCCCCCTGAATTTTTTAATTTGCAGCTACTGACTTCCAGGAAGTTTCTAAAGTATTTCCAGCAGGTTCAATTTATCGTATCAACTTTTGAGTTTGAAAGAAAAGTAAGAAAAGAGGGCTAAATTCTTACTTATTTGGGTCACATTTGGATTTCCAAAGAAAATGAAACCACTTCATGGCCTCTACCATTCTTGTATGCTTTGGCCCAGACTGTTTGTTTTTCCAGACCCAATTTGATACCAGCATAACACAGCTTTTAGGGGGAGATGGAGGAGGGCAAGAACTGGACTTGTATGCTTATTGTTTATAGGGAACTGCTGGAGAGGAAACTTCCTTTAACAATGCAGATGGTCACCTACTTTGCAGCTTACAGTCTTTAAAAATTTCCCAGGCCTTTGAGAAGTTCAGTGGTTTGTCACAGCCAGTATATGTCATATATGGGATTTGAACTTAGATCTTCCTGACTTTAAGGTCAGTGCTTCATCCATCTCTCCACACTGTCTTTTTTTTTAATATTTTTTATTAATTTATTTAATATTTTTAGTTTTCAGCATTGATTTTTCACAAGAGTTTGAATTACAAATTTTCTCCCCATTTCTACCCTCCACCCACTCCAAGATGGTGTATATTCTGGTTGCCCTGTTCCCCAGTCAGTCCTCTCTTCTGTCACCCCATTCCCCCCATCCCCTTTTCCCTTACTTTCTCGTAGGGCAAGATAGATTTCTATGCCCCATTACCTGAATATCTTATTTCCTAGTTGCACGCAAAAACTTTTTTTAACATCTGCTTTTAAAACTTTGAGTTCCAAATTCTCTCCCCTCTTCCCTCCCCACCCACCCTCCCTAAGAAGGCAAGCAATTCAACATAGGCCACATGTGTATCATTATGTAAAACCCTTCCACAATACTGATGTTGTGAAAGACTAACTATATTTTGCTCCTTCCTATTCTATCCCCCTTTATTCAGTTTTCTTCCTTGACTCTGTCCCTTTTCAAAAGTTTTTGCTTTTGATTACCTCCTCCCCCTATCTGCCCTCCCTTCTATTGTCCCCCCTTTTTATCTCCTTCCTCCTTCTTTCCTGTGGGGTAAGACACCCAATTGAGTGTGTATGTTATTCCCTTCTCAGGTCACTTCTGATGAAAGCAAGTTTCACTCATTCCCCCTCACCTGGACCCTCTTCCTTTCCTACAGAACTGCTTTTTCTTGCCACTTTTATGCGAGATAATTTACCCCATTCTATCTCTCCCTTTCTCCCTCTCTCAATATATTCCTCTTTCATCCCTTAATTTGATTTTATTTTTTTAGGTATCATCCCTTCATGTTTAACTCACCCTGTGACCTCTCTCTCTCTCTCTCTGTGTATATATATATATATATGTATATGTATATGTATATGTATATGTATATGTATATGTATATGTATATGTATATGTATATGTATATGTATATTCCCTTCAGCTACCCTAATACTGAGGTCTCATGAATTATACACATCATCTTTCCATGCAGAAATGTAAACAAAACAGTTCAACTTTAGTAAGTCCCTTATGATTTCTCTTTCTTGTTTACCTTTTCATGCTTCTCTTGATTCTTGTGTTTGAAAGTCAAATTTTCTATTCAGCTCTGGTCTTTTCATTGAGAAAGCTTGAAAGTCCTCTATTTTATTGAAAATCCATATTTTGCCTTGGAGCAGGATACTCAGTTTTGCTGGGTAGGTGATTCTTGGTTTTAATCCTAGCTTCATTGACCTCTGGAATATCATATTCCAAGTCCTTTGATCCCTTAATGTAGAAGCTGCTAGATTTTATGTTATTCTGATTGTGTTTCTGCAATACTCAAATTGTTTCTTTCTGCCTGCTTGCAGTATTTTCTCCTTGATCTGGGAACTCTGGAATTTGGCGACTCCTAGGAGTTTTCTTTTTGGGATCTTTTTGAGGAGTCGATCAGTGAATTCTTTCAATTTCTATTTTACCCTCTGGCTCTAGAATATCAGGGCAGTTCTCCTTGATAATTTCTTGAAAGATGATATCTAGGCTCTTTTTTTGATCATGGCTTTCAGGTAGTCCTATAATTTTTAAATTATCTCTCCTGGATCTATTTTCCAGGTCAGTGGTTTTTCCAATGAGATATTTCACATTGTCTTCCATTTTTTTCATTCCTTTGATTCTGTTTTATAATATCTTGATTTCATATAAAGTCACCAGCTTCCACTTGCTCCAATCTAATTTTTAAGGTAGTATTTCCTTCAGTGGTCTTTTGGACCTCCTTTTCCATTTGGCTAATTCTGCCTTTCAAGGTATTCTTCTCCTCATTGGCTTTTTGGAGCTCTTTTGCCATTTGAGTTAGTCTATTTTTTAAGGTGTTATTTTCCTCAGTATTTTTTGGGGGTCTCCTTTAGCCAGTCATTGACTTGTTTTTCATGGTTTTCTTGTATCACTCTCATTTCTTGTTCCAATTTTTCCTCTACTTCTCTTGCTTGCTTTTCCAAATCCTTTTTGATCTCTTCCATGACCTGAGACCAGTTCATGTTTTTCTTGGAGGCTTTTGTTGTAGGCTCTTTGATTTTGTTGACTTGTATGTTTTGGTCTTCTTTGTCATCAAAGAAAGATTCCAAAGTTTGAATCTGAATCTGACTCTGTTTTCACTGCCTGGCCATGTTCCCAGCCAACTACTTGACCCTTGAGTTTTTCATGGGGGTATGACTGCTTGTAGAGTAGAGAGTACTTTGTCCCAAGCTTGAGGTGCTGCACTGTTGTTTTCAGAGCTATTTCTGCACAGCAAGCTCTGCCACACCAGTGCTACTCCTCCCCCAGGAACTGCCAACCCAGCCTGGACTCAGATCTAAGCAGGCTCTACACTCCCGCTCTGGTCCGCCACTTAGTTCCTCCCACCAGGTGGTCCTAGGACCAGAAGCAACTGCAGCTGTAGTTCTGTAGCTGCATCTCCCCCGCTTCCCCCGGGCAGGTGGCTGAACCAGGAACTCCTTTCACTCTGTCCCCTGCAGTTTTTCCCACTAACTTTCTCTGTTGTCTTTGGTGTTTGTGGGTTGAGAAGTCTGGTAACTGCCACAGCTCAATGATTCAGGGTGCTAGGGCCTGTTCTACCCAGAGACCTTACCCAGCAACTGTCCAGGCTGTCCTGGGCTGGAGCCCTGCTTCCCTATGCTCTTTTGTGGGTTCTGCAGTTCTAGAATTTGTTCAGAGCCATTTTTTTTTATCAGTGTTTGGAGGGACCTTGGTGGGAGCTCACACAAATCCCTGCTTTCCAGTCCCCATCTTGGCTCTGCCCCCCCCCCCCCCCCCACTGTCTTTCTAAATCACTTTATGCTTGTTTGAATGTAAATAGTATGGGACACTAGTGCAGTGCTTAGCACATAGTAGGGGCTTAATAAATGTCAATTAACTTGACTATTGGTTTCATTAACAGCAACTCCAGTTAAGACATTTTCAAATCATCCTCTTGGCATGGTTTCTAGGACATACAACTGAAACTAAAACAAGTTGTCAATCATCTTGCCTTCTTGATAATGTTCAAGATGGGATAAACTTATGTACATAGTACACTCACAGAATATCTTTCTATTTTTTGATTTTCCTCTAACCCTCCCTTGCCTTTCCAAACAAGCAGAAAGGTTAAAATATTTATTATTTATGGATTCTACAAAGAAGAGTAACCTGAATGGCAGGCAATCTAGAAACAAACCTAAAGTGTTTACCCCCAAAGATATTAACCTCAAGTGAAACAGTTGAATGAAGTGATGAGAATGGAAGAGAATCTTGAAAGGAGACAGAAGGGGAGAAACTTTTTTTAAAAGAAGAAATTTAATGCAGGGAAGAGAAGACATTTGGCAGATGAGCAGCATAAGACTTTGCGAGGTTATAAAATATTTCGTTAGGAGGTAGATTTCATTTACTAGAAATGCTTCCTGAGTTTACATAGCAACTTTTTTCCAGTGCAATCTGGCTCATAAGGAATACACACCATCAATAATGATGTGGTAACAAGGTACACTTAACGACAAAGTTTGGAAAGGTCAAATGGGAACATGTGTTGTCTGAAACAAGTAATAAATACTCGAGCTCTTATGAAGTTCATCATTTTCTAAAACACCCGAACTAGGGGGGGAAATCCTGTTTACGTTATCTCTGAGTCTGATCATATGTAGAGTAGAGCCAGGGGTGGGGTATTTAAAGATGGATGGATTTTGGTGTGGTGGCTTTCACTCAGTTGGGGAAAGCTCTCAAGACCTGAAGAGATTTTGGAATGAGGAATAAGTTAGGATTTCCATTTACAGAAGAGGACAGGAATGCTGAGAAGAGTTACGTGAATTGCCCTGGATCTCACAGCTAGTAAGTATCTGAGGCACAGTTCAAGCTGAAGTCTTTTTGACTTTTAAGTCCAACACTTGATCCATTATGCACCCGGGTGCCAAAGAGAACTCAGTGTGGCCGACAGGTGGTCAAGGGATGTTTTGGATGTGTAACAACAAGAATGAAATAGGGGTAAAAGTAGAATGAAAAATGAAAAAAAATCAACTGACTACAATGAATGAGTGGGTAGAAGAATTAAGGGAGGAAGATAGAAGTGAGAAAACCACTAGGATGTTTTGAGAAGGAAGCTGATGTGGCCACAGCAGCAGTTAAGAATGAGTGATATTTCCTACTGGCAGAAGAAGAAAGACCACTAAAGAGGTATAGTGGGAGGTCACCTACGTGCTATGGTGGGAGTTGAGAGGAGGCTAGACAGGTCCCTTTCCTCCAAACAGGAACCCTACCACATTTCAATCTAACATTATAATTTTATTTATTTAGACCTCTTTTGGTCTCATGTTAAAATTTATTAATTCACAACTTTCCTGAGAGCAAGTTTTTTTTTAAAGAGTACAGAGAATACGGGGACACTAAGCCCTTGGAAAGTAAGGTGGAAGTGAAGAGATAGAAGAGAGACCCACCAAATTTATAAAATGGAGACATAAGTATTTGTATGGGGTATACCTATGCATAATCTAAGGGCTCAGGAAAATGGGTATTTCATATCTCATTTTAAAAATGTTCATTTTACAGAAAACATTTAGTTGCTAATTAAAATAAGTTTAATTGAGTTTTAGTTTCTTTAGATTGATGAATAAAAATTATACCCTTTATGACTGAGCAGTCAAAAATATTCACCTTAAAAAAAAGAAATTCTGTAAGTGAACATACCAAAGAAATATATGTATATACATATATATATTTACATATATATATATATATATATATATATGGCGTAAGAATATGAGTGGAGATAACAATATCTGCAGGACCTTTCTCCTAGTGCTCTGGTGAAGCTCAAATACAATAATGTGCTTAAAAGCACATTGTGATATAAAAAGCCCAACAGGAATCCAAAGCATTGCTATTATTACTATTAGGAAAGACAAAAGTGGATGACAAAGACAAACTTCACCTTTACAATTTTGTGCAGACCTGGCATGGCAGAGGAAGCCAACTAGCAGGTTATGTTTAAGACTGGCCTTAGATGTCGGCAGGATAGACAGTAGTGTATGTACTTTGACTTGAGGGATAGAGGAAAGGCTCACTTCACCAAATTCTCTCTATTGCCATGTCTACATTTTGTGGGTTGTTCATTTTTTTGAAGATTTATGTTGTCTAATGCAGGGGGTTGTTTTAAGGATAGCAACTTTGCAAACTAGAAATTATTTTATAAGCATTAATTATTATTATGTTAAGATGTCACCTGGGGAAGGGGTGTTACTTGGTATTAATATCTTAAGTTATCTTAATGAGTTTATCAGATTATCTAGCAAGTTACTTGTGATGGAATGGAACACTGGCTAGATAAGTTTTGATGTAGAAAGAAAGGAGGAAAGGTCTGAAGAATGGCACTGCCCTGGCGGGATTCCTTGGTCTCTGAAGAAGTCAGAAGCAGCATGGAGGCAGGGTACCCATTAGGTTGTAAACTCCTTCAGTTGCAGGGACTGTCTTTTGCCTTTTTTTTTTAATCCCCAGCTCTTAGCACAGTGCCTGGCACATAGGAGATGCTTAATAAATACTTATTGACTGACTAACATAATACTGGTGTGTGTAAGGGTGGGGCAGTTGGAAAGGGCTTAGTGGTGCAGAAGGGGAAGCCCTGATACAAACATGGGACTTAACCATTGTCCTTGGGACTGACGCCGTTTGTAGTACTTGGGGTCAGGGTTTGTTTTTGGGAATTTCAAATATATAGTAAAGACTTTAGAGATATACTGTCAAGCAGGATATTCAGTCATTCCTTTGTAGACCTGCAATATTAATTTCCTCCAACTTGCCCCCAACTTCTAGATTTATCCTATGAATTTGGCAGTAATTCAGGTGATAGTGACACAAAATGAATCTCCCAATTTAGAGGGAAGTTATGTATCCTGCCTCTCCAATTATAGTACTTAGAAAAGTTTCAAGTATGTTAAACAGTCAGCCCAGTTCTATACTTGTCTGACCTTAATAGGAGCCTGAGGCAAGTGCAGAATGCAGAGTTAGGCCCCAGTTATATCCCTACTAAGCCACAGGGATTAATTGTCAAATATATTGCATACATTTCATCTTCCATTTGGGGAGTGCCCACACCCACACCCACACATTTCCACACGGATTAAATAGTAGCTATTTTTAAAAAGTGTTGCCAGGTAGGTCATTTTCCAGTTTGAACTTTGAAGAGTTAGCAGATTGGGTTAGCACATGAAGAACTGAACATTATTTCTGGAATAGAGCAGCCTGGAATAGAGAATTCAAGGAACATAATCCAGAATATTCAGATAAAAAATATTATAACTTTTATTACCTGGCTGTTCCATGTGGAAAATTGTGGGATATTTAGAGCTATTTTTTATTTTACCTTTTGCTCCTGAATTATCTGGAAAATTATTTCCCAGTGTCCTTTGTGTATGTGTAGTCTTAGAGAAAGTAATGAAAAAAAAACACTCAGCTATGCTTTTATTGGAAATCTCTTTTGTTGGTCCATCAGTTCAAACCCATCATTTCCCCCTTCATCTTCCTTGGTCTTCTTTTGCTCTGATGTCTAGAAATGAGTACAGCATTTACTCTTTGTCAAAGTTTTATTGTATTTCTCATCGGCACCAGTCAGCCTTTCTCTGTCTGTTGACTACCTTGTGTACTGAGGTCCAAATCTATCAGTATATTCATTACTCCTTTTTTTTCTCCTCTATTTAAATCAGAAATTATATTCAACCTTTTCCTCTAAACCTAAGCAGCCCTAATTTCCCAGTCTTGAATCCTAAGCTACTGATAAGCTACTGCTCTTTTACTCTGCTCAAAGACTTATTATAACTCCAATCTCCTGTCAGTACTTAACAAAGCAGTGTAGTATCAAGATGGAACAAAAAGAAAATGTCCCTTGACAATTGACAGTCATTTTGGGTTATTTTCCATAATGCTTTGGTAAAAGCAGCTTGTGTTAATAGTCTTAAAGATCCTGTGGGAAATCAGACATAGTATTAAGAATAAACATTCAATAAATGTGTAATTATTAACAATAAATAATATTTCCCAGACCATTTTGTCATTCCTTTAGTTAAAAAAGTATTACATTTGAAAATATTTTTCTGATAGTTATCAGTGTGAGAAATTTAATGCTAATTTAACCACTGAAAAAAGCATTTAATACACATTTGTAAAATAAAATGTGCTATAAAAAACAAACTCAGACAAGATATTGCAACCGTAGTAACATGTCTTGGCAGAGGATGTGGTTAAAAACTGAAAAAAAAAATTACCAACTTAAACGGGCACTGTCAATAATTACATTCCCCAAATAATTCCTTCAGAGTAGCATGATTCTAGCGACCTGTGATGAGAATGCATACTTTCAGAAAAACCCAGTAAGACAAACAGAAGAGCACTCATAGAAAAAATTCACAGTGATGTTTTATGATCATTATTTTTCTTAAAACTTGATTGATTTGGCTGAGCTGTTAAGGAAATTTCACATTGTATCCCTACTATGCTACTTCTTGCTCTCTATACATTTTCTGAGTATGGATTAATGTTAAAGTCATCTCATTCTATAGATGGACAAATAAAAATGAATAATATTTTAAATATGAAAGAATAATTGCAAATTATTTGTTTAATATGCTATAGCACTAACCATGTGCACCAATCATTGGGCTCTTAACAAATTCATTCCTGTATTATCGTGTGTCCCTTTGTGCATATATCCTGTCTTTCTATCTAGGTTTTGAGCCCCTAGATGTCCATGCCTCCTATGATAGCTTGTATACATGAGCATAACAATGAAAATAATAGCCCGGAATTCTATAGCATTTTAACATGAGTCTTGTGGGTCCAAATACAATTTCTTTGGCACTTAGAAAATGTTTGATAATAATTATAGTGAAAATTAACAAGATATTTCATTAAAACAGCTGAATATGCCATTTAACTCACGTTTAAGTCCCCCTTTGCTGGACACTTCAATCAACTAATCAATATTTATTATGAAACTCATAACCTCCTAAGGTACCTCAACCTAAAATGACCCCAAAATAGGTTCTTGTCTATTACAGGAGAAGCACGACCCTCATTTCAAGTGCAGTACAGTGTGGCTCTGCCACTTAACGTTGATGTGCCCTTGGGTCTCAGTGTCCCCATCTGTAAAAATGGGGAGGTTTGGACCATACAAAGGCAAAAATGAAACAATCCCAGCCTTCAGCGAGTTTGCTTTCTGTGGGGTTGGGAGTAGTGGACACACACACACACACACACACACACACACACATACATACATATATATGGTTCAGGTTAAACAACCCGGTTGAACACTGAAGCAAGGAAACTCTACCAATGTAGATCCAATAACTTATAGTCTTAGACAGTTGTTGAGAGCAAGGAGAAGTTGTAACTTGCCCAGGATCACACTACCTGTATATTCCAGCATAATACAAGGTAATGTTTTTTGGTGGGGGAGAGGGAGCACTTTAACACATTGCTTTAATGACACATTCATAGCTTTTATTTGTAAAACTCTGCATTTCTGAAATAATATCAAAAGTGCTATTTCACATTCTTTATAATCTTCTTTGTCCATTTTCTTTTATTGTTATCTCACGTACCCCTCATCTTTGCAACTTCTTTGAATAATGATCTTTGCCTTCCCTCTTTCTTATCTCCTCGGTTCTACCTCTAAATGCCCATCCTTTCCTTTTTTCTTCTTGGGCCTTTCTTTTTTCTCATCCTCTTCATGTTTTGTTATTAGCTTTAGCTTCCCAGACTAAACTATAACCAAAGTCCATTGTCAGAACAATACTGTTACTGAAGTACAGATGGCTAGACATCTGTGTGCATGAACAGGACAAAGCAAATGGTTTCTAGTACATTGTTGCACAACGAGCCTGAAAACCTGAGTGTTGCAAACAGTTTTATTTGCATGAGCAAATGTCTCCCAGGGTCCTCCATCAAACATGAGAGCTACATTATCTGTGACAAGAGAAATCATATAGAAATGACATGCAGACATGGTCCGTAACTTTCTCTTTGAAATTCCAGCATTAAGGAGTTTTAAGTGACCTACCCTCACACTGCTTAGTAAGGTCAGCTTTCTCATGAGGACTGAGTTAGTAAGCATTAGTTCTTAGTTAGAAGTAGCAGTAGGCCTACGTGGCAATGCAAAATATATATATATATATATATTTTTTTTTTCATCAGGACTTGAAACTCAATAGTTTTACATTTAGGAAACTATTGATGTAAGTAGAAATGAGGGTTTGGACAGGCAGCAGGAGAATGTGGTTAAGAGAATCACTTAAGCTAAGTGACTGTGCCGGATGTGGGTAATAGCTGTAGCGATTTATGAATGCTACAAATGTAGAAGAGAAGGAACTTACTTTTGATGTGGTTATGCTTGGATTGGTGCTATGACTCTTTGGCAGTTTAGAAGTACCACCTTAATATAGGGGTCTATTCGACTGTAAAAATGATATCTTTATTGTGGCTTGATTTTGACGACAGTTTTAACACTATTCTCAGAATTCCTATGTCATAGGACTCATCAAAGCTCAGCCCAGAAAACAAAAGTCAACAGAATTATTTTGAGAATTATGTCTGATCAGACTTTAGGAACATTTTTTTGGGGGATCAGCTTTGTCTTCCTGTTCATGAACTTTCTTGAAAGGAAGAGGGAACACTGAGGCAGACTCCTGGTGGAATTAGAGTTGTTCACATCTTTGGATCCCAGAGATACAGATTTAGAACCAGAAGGAACGTCAAAGACCATCTAGTCCAACTGCCCCCCCCCTGCCCTCCCCCCATTTTTATAGATAAGGACACTAAGGTTTGAGAACACATAGATATTAAGTGGCAGAGCCAGGATTTGAAGCCACTGTACCACACTTGAAATGAGGATTGTTTTTCTCCTGTAACGGACAAGAGCCTATTTTAGGCCACTTTGGGCTGAGGGACCTTGGAGGGTCATGGGTATCTTCTCTGCATTTCTAAGTAACACACCCTTGCACTGCTCCTTAAGGTTGGCTTTTTATTGAAGACAAAGCCATCAGCTTTGTCCTGATGATGGAATTACAACAGCCACATTAATAGAGAGTAGGCCTTTCCACTCTCTTTTGCAGCTGCAGAGCCTGGCAGTAAACAGGTGAGGACTGCTGCCAAGTCCTGCTGCTGGGACTGGGTGTGATTGTGCTTCCTCTGTACTAAGGGTGCTGGAGGAGGTTTCATGTGCCTTTGGGAATGAAAGGCTAGGTTGGATTATCTGGGAACTTTGTTTTGCTTTTTCTTCACCAAAACTGAGTTTTGAATTTTTTTTCTCAAGCATTAAAAAAAACAAACCAAAAAACAAAATCTCAGATGAAGCCTACTTCAACAGCTCAAAATGGTTTCAAGGCATGTAGAAGACAGTAGGGGACCTGCTTCTAGGAGACAAGAGCACTGGAGCATATATGGATATTCAGCATTGGCCTACCACATGGTTGCCAACACGTTCCCCCCCCCCCCCCCCATTGGTGGCATAGTTACAGTCTGTCGACTAGTATTTATTAAATACTTACAAGGTGTCAGGTACTGTACTAAGTACTGGAGATACAAAGAAATATTGAAAAAAAATCCCTTCTTTCAATGAGTTTGCAGTCTAAACTACTATGTACAAACAAGATATAGACTGGATAAATGAGGAGGTCAATCTCAGAGGTAAAGCACTAAGATTAAGGATAATTGGGAAAAGCTTCTTGAACAAAACTGGGATAGAAGGAAATCATGGAAGAGGTGAGATGAAGAGAGAGAGTGTATGTTCCAGGCAGGGGAATGGGGCAGCAAGTGAAAATGCTTGGAGTCAGGAGATATATTGTTTTGTTCTAGGAACATCAAGGAAGCCTGTGTCATTGGATTACAGACTACTGGATCAGAGAGGTAGGAAAGGGCCAGGTTAAGACTTTAAGGGCCAAATAATATTTTATATTTGATCCTAGTGGCAATAGGGAGCCAGTGGAGCTTATTGAATGGATTGGCAGTGGTGGTGATGATGATATGGTCAGACTTGATTTTTAGAAAAATCAATTTGACAGATGAGGGGAGAAAGGATTAGTAAAGGGGTGAGACTTGGGGTAGGGAGACCAGCTATCAGATTATTGTAATAGTTGCTGTTCATGCTTCATTTTGAAGAGGACCAATGACATGATGTCTTGACTTACGTATGATTTGGATTTAAATGATGTAGAATTGCACAAAGTCTTCAGCCTTACAGAGTCATCTAAATCGAGGGGCAAGACAAAAGTCAAGACATCAAGGAAGATACCAATTGTAATAGTACAGGGGAAGTAATTGAAGACCTGCACCGCTGTGGTTTCAGTGTCAGAGGAGAGAAGGGGTGGTATACGAGAGATGTTTACAGGTTTGATCATGCCACTCATCTACTCAATAAACTCCAATATCTCCCTATTACCTCTGGGATTAAAACCAAAATGCTCTGTTTGACATTCAAAGCCTAGTCCCCTTTTACCTTTCTAGACTTCTTATACGTTAATCCATAACGCATACTCTTCCATCTAGTGACACTGACCTCCTTGCCATGAACAACCTCATGTTCCATGAACAAGACACTCTAGAATACTCTCTTGACTCCAGGTATTTTCTTTGGCTGTCCCCCATGCCTGGAATGCTCTCTATCTGCTCCAACTGTAGACCTCCCTGGCTTCCTTTAAGTCCCAACTAAAATGTCACCTTCTACAGGAAGCTTTCCCCAAACTCTTTTAATTTCAGTGCAATTCTGCTGTTAATTATTTCCTTTTTATCTTGTATATAACTTGCTTTGTATATTTTTGCATGTTGTCTCTCCCATTAGATTGTAAATTCCTTGAGGGTGGGGACTGTCTTTTGCCTCTTTTTGTATCCCTAGCACTTAGCATAGTGCCTGGCACATAGTAGGCACTTAATAAATGTCTCCTGATTGGTTGATTATGAGAAGACTTGACAACTGATTGGATTATGAGGGGTGAGAGAGTGAAGAGCTGAGGATGATACTTAGGTTGCAAGCCTCCACAGTAATAGGGAAGTTAGGAAGAAGTAAGTGAAGGTTTCAGAAGGAAGATAATGAATTCAGTTTTGGAGATGTTGAGTTTAAGATATCTATGGGATATCCAATTCAAGATGTTTAATAGGCATTTGGAATGCATGACTGGAGGGCAGGAGAGAGGTTAGTGCCTGACAATAGATATAAGAATCATTTACATAGAAACGTTAATTGAAACCATGGGAGCTGATGAGATCCTCAGGAGGAAATAATATAGAGGGAGAGGAGAAAAGGGCCCAGGACAGCTTTGGGAGATCATACTATTAAAGACACTGTGTCTTTAAAACTGAGTACAGTTGTGATTTTTCTTTGTATTTTCCTGATGGCAAAGGACTCCATTCATTTACTTTTACCATGTGGTAAAGGGAAGGGTTTGAGGCAGGGGTAGGGAACCTGTGGCCTCATGTGGCCCTCTAGGTCCTCAAGTCCAGCCCTTTGACTGAATTGAACAATAATTTGTTCTGTGAAGTTTGGATTCAGTCCAAGGGCTGCACTTGAGGACCTAGAGGGCCACATGTGGCCTCTAGGCTGAAGGTTACCCACCCCTGAGGGTTCCCTCCTTCCTCCCTCCCTACACTCTAGTCCATGTGGCCTCAAGAAGCAGGCCTGGAGCTTTGACCACTTTTTTGTGCTTTTCCATTAAGGGTATTAGGGAGTGGACCTTCAAGATGTGGCCTGGGAACTTGAGCCAGGGGAAGCCAGGGGGATCCAAGAACCCAGGAATTCAGGCCAGGTATTGTAGATAACCCAAGAGAAAAGCCCTAAAAGCAAAAGTCTGTGAATGCTAGCCCACTGGGGCTTTGGACTTGCACTTGGACTAATGCTATGTAGAAATTGAGTTGATCTGTTAACTATATCCTCTTCCTCTCCCTAGAGACTGAGGTGGTGTTGTTTGTATAGATAATGTCCCAGTGGCATCGGTGGAAAATTTTTATACTTTAGTTCTTTCTGTATCTTTGAGGTAAGTAGACCTTTGTAAAAGTGAAGCTTGTCTTAAGCAGTTGAATGGAACTAAGGTATTAGTCACAAGACCCCTAAAATAGGAAAGGGGAGCACAGTCTGTGAGAGCTTAAGCTGATGGTAGGGAAAAGAGACTACCCATCCCCTCAGGGTATCAGAGAGCTCTCATGTGGAAGGATGAAATATAACAGACCTGGCCTTCAGACACTGGGGCCAGAGTTAAATCGTTTCATATTGAGCTGGTAAAGACGTTAAAGATGATTTAATCCAACACTTTCATTTTATGGATAATAAAAGTGAGGCCAAGAGAGGTTAAGACACTGACCAGAGTCATAGCTTGGCTTGGTTATGGCAAGTTTCCCCCATATTTAATAGAAACATTTAATAGTATAATAGCATGCAGAAAAAAAATACAAAAAATGTTCAAGAGTAGAAGCAATGGATGGTGATGGAAATCTGATTAGGATACCCCTTATCAATTGATTTTCCCTAGCCAGCTTCAGGAATTAAAGATTATAAGGGGCAGCTAACAGAGATAATCAAGGGTTACGGTCTTTTTTTTTTTTTCCAAATTTTTATGTATGAATTGGATTTAAATGATGTAGAGTTGTACAAAGTCTTCAGCCTTACAGAGTCATCTAAATCAAGGGGCAAGATAAAAGCTAAGACATCAAGGAAGATATTTGTAGGAGAATCCCTCTTCCCCTTCCTCCCAGGGAAAATATTTTTTGAAGCTCCTGGTTGATGATGCTATGTTAGTAAATCCTTTTCTTTTGAGTTCAAACCTGTGAATGTGAATTGTGGGCAATTGTGGAGGAAGAGACACTGCAGATGTAAAATCTTAGTTTGAATGTAAAACTTATGATCATAAATTTGGAGATGGAAGGGCCTTCAAATTCATTAAATTCAATTAGAAGCCATAAGAGGTTAAGTAATTTGCCCAAGTCCACCCTGGTAGCAAGTGGCAAGAGATAAGAGCTGAATTCACACTGAGTGATCTTATCACACTTTCCAGTTAGCATCCTGCTACCTCCTACAGCCAAGTTAGCAGCCACTGCTAAGTGAACCCTGTCGTTTCACAAAACATTCCCAGAGTTCACTTATGCTACCATTTTACCCCATCATCACTTAAATTATAGGGAAGCAAAATAAAAATGAATGCTTTCATATTTGTGGTAATGATGAATAAAAGTGCTGATATAGTGCTATAACTTGAGGAATTCAGGTTTTCTGTGGCATAACCAAAATTTTTATACCTAATTAGGTGGAGCAGCCTCCTTAAAATTTGAAGAGGTGGATTGAGGGTTTTGAATCTGAGAAATGACCTGGTACTCCCCAACAATGTTATGATAGTTTTTGCCAGTTGCTTCATGGGGAAAAATTCTCAGTATTCCTCTTTCTGCAAAACTCTAAACCCAAATGTAGTTTATTTGTCAAAAAGAAAAATACAAATAAACATGATGATCTTTAAACTGTGTTTTGAACTATTCCTGGCTTCATCAAGGTTTAAGTTGAAGGCAAATCACATCTGTGAACATGAAATATAGTTGGCACATTAGCCCAGCTTGTTTTACCATTTGGAGAGAGGTAAGACTGAGGCTTTCAGTTATCTTACAATTGATATGTCATGTAGGTGAGTGGTGCTGGGCTGAGAAAGCTATCCTTTATGGTCCAGGTAATACTTTGTTCAGATAAAACAAATTATAAAGAAATGGCTGGTTTTTGGTTTACTTTGAGTGAACTGTGCCATTATGTTGAATTACTCTGATTTTGGAATTGACAAGAACACTCACTATGGGAAGGTAGGTGTGATGCAGTAGATGGAGTGCTGGGCCTGGAGTTAGAAATCCGTATTTTACAGTTGAGGAAACAGAAGTCAACAGAAGTTAAATAATTTACCAAAAGTCATACAGCTAGTGTCTAAGGTCAAATTTGAATTCAGGTCTTTCTGATTCCAGGGCCAGTGTTCTATTTACTGCTACATCATTGTGCCTTGGTTAGTGGGGTTCAGGGATTGTTGAAGTTTAGAAATTAGAAAGGCCTTAGAACCAAACGCAAGGCCTCTCTTCTCTCTCCCCAAGATCTGTGTGACCTCCATCTTGCTCCCTGGGGGCTAGAATACTTCTTTTCTTTGGGGGTTCTAACTCCTACCCCTCCCTTTCCTGAGTTCTTTCTTCCCAAAAGCTTTGACCTCTCCCTAAAGAGTAGTAACACTTCCTCTCTGCAGGACTCATCAGGACTCACTCTAAGAACCACTCTTCATAATTCCTAACTGCTTTTCTGAGACTCCCACCCCCAAAAACTTACTCCTTCCCAGTCAGAATACTCTCCTAAGAAATAATACTCTTGTAGATTCAGTCTTAGTAAAGGTTGTCTTCCTAAGGAAAGCTACTTAAAAGTAAAATGAGCCAACTCAGGAGATTTGAATTCTCTGACAACAGAGGATTACAAGTGAAGACCGAAGGATAATTTAGTGGGGATGTTGAAGCAGGGATTCCTGTTCCGGTCTAGGTGGGACCCAGCATCCGCTGAAATGTGGAGATTATTAGGGAGGAGCCTGAAAACCTGAGAAGTAGATAAGTTTGGTAGATTGTATGAAGCCAGATATATTACACAAGAATATGAAAAAGCCTGAACAGAGAAAGCTGTTTTGTTTAATTGTTTTAAAAAGTACTTGACATGTTTATATGTTCCAAAATAGGCTATTTAAAAGAAGTAGATAGGAAACAGTTGCTGTCAGCAGCCACCAGTTTGACTGACAATTAAGGTTTCCTAGCAGATGAAGGAGCTGGCTAATAGTTTCCATTGTTAAAGAATTGTAAAGGCAGCTCAGCTTCACAGATGGAAGTGTGGGGGGGTACTGACAGGAATAGAAGCATAAGGAATATTACACTTTAGCCTCATGCCAAGTTCTCCGATTAAAAGCAACTTCAGTTTCCATGGAGGGTTTTACACCTCCTCCTCTCCTCCCCATTTCCAATCAAAGCACTATCACCCATTAATGAGTACAATCTAAGAAGGCCTCGACTCCAGCAAGTGACTGAGAGTATTTGCAAACTTAGATTAAGTAATAACTGATAATAAGATTAGGAAGAAAATATGGTGTCCTGGCCTAGATAGAGTAGTCCTTTAAATTTTGTTTCAAATGATATTTTCTCCACAGCTAGCATATAAGTAGCGATAATTATCAATTAATCAGTATGCAATGGGGCATGGGAGTGTTAGATCCAACTGTTTTATTGTTTTTTATTATAAATGTAATAGGGGTCCTAATGTATGTGTATATAGGGATAGAGAGACTGCTTTCCCTATCACTGTCATTGGTTCATTTTCCCCAACCCAACTGGAAAGTACCAACGTACTCTCAGATCTAACCAAGTTCTTAAATAATCTAGACTTCATTAATCAATCAATTAACAGCTATCTACTAAATCCCTATAATGTGCTAGGTATGTGCTGGGTGGTGGGGATAGAAAGACAAAACTGAAACAATTTCTGCCCTTAAGAAACTTCTATTTCATAGGGGGAGATAATAGGTACATAAAATATTTAGATATGTAAAAGTAGATACCAAGCAATTTCGCAGAGAGGGCATTAGGATATCAGGAAAGGCTTCATGTAGAAAGTGGCATTTCAGTGGAGATTTCAGGGAAGACTAGAATTTCTAATAGGTGAGGAAGCGGTACATTACAGATATTGGGAACAACTGGTGCCAAGGTATGCCAGGCAGGCAATGGAATGCCATGAATGAAGAACAGTAACTAGGCCAATTTGACCTGGAGCCAGAAGGGGAATAATGTGTAATAAGTCTTGAAAGATATGTTGAGGTTAGGCTGTGCAGAGCTTTAAATGGTAAACAGAGAAGTTACAGCGATGTGCTGAAGCCAGTTCCTAATGGCTTGAGGGAGCTGCTTGTTAAATTTTTGGTGTAAACATGTACACCTTGGAAATCAACAAACACTAAAAATGAGGGTTTGATTTTTTTGTTTTGTTGATTGTATAGAGTTTAGAAAGAAATAAACAAACTATTTATAATGTTGATTAAACTTAAAAGTATATCACATGATTTTTTGGAGATAGTTGTTAAACATTTACCAGCACACCAGTGGAAGTTTATATCTGATCCTAGAGTCCATAGGGAGTTGCTCGAGTTTACTGAGTTAGGGAATGACATATTCAAACCTGAATTTTAAGAAAATCACTCTGGAAGATGTGTATAGGATGGATTGGAGTGGGGAGAGACTTGAGACAGGGAGGCCATTGTAATACCCTGGGTAAGAGGCAATGATGGCCTATACTAGTGTGATACCTATTTGGATAGAGAGAAGGGGAGGGGTTTGAGAGATGTGGAAGCAGAAGCAAGAAGCTTTGGTAACTGGTCACATATTTAGAGTGAATGAGAGTGAGGATCCTAGGCTAATGCCAAGGTTGCTAACCTGGGTGGCTGGAAGGAGAGTAGTGTCCCATACAGAAAAAGTGAAGTTTGGAAGGGGGGGTGAGTTTTGGGGAAAAGATAATGATTATTGTTCTGGACATTTTCAGTTTAGGGTATGCTTCAGGACATCCAGTGTGAAATGGATAATTGGTGATTCCCTTTGAACTGGAGCTCAGCGGAGAAAATAAGGCTGGATTGACAGATCTGGGAATCATCTGCATAGAGAAAAGAAGTAATTAATAATAACAGCTAACATTTATATAGCACTTAGGATGAGCCAGGTGCAGTGCTAAGTGCTTTATAATTATTATTTCATTTGATCCCTCAGCATATTGATATCCATATCGGTAGTAAATAACATGAACATTTTACTTAAAATAGTAAGCACTGATAATAATTGATATCAAAGGATACATGGGTAGCAAGTACTTCCTACACATATGGCCCAAGCAAATCACTTTGTCTCTTTCCACATCCTTAAGGAAGAGAGGTTGTGAATCTGATCTCTCCTCCTCCATCACCCTCCTCTATTCCCCCTTCTGTTGTTTTCTAGGTGAAGCTGGGGATGACTTCATAAAAATCTGACATCTCAACACAGTGGGAGGAAGGAGATTTCTCAGTTGCTCATTATACTTTTCTTTCATAAATATATTTTATTTATTTTGTTAAATATTTCACACTTGCATTTTTCAAAATTTTGAGTTCCAAATACTCTTTCCCCCTCTTCTCCTCTCCCACTCCTTGAGAAGGCAAGCAATAATATTGATTATACATGTGAAGTCATGCAAAGCATATTATCGTATTAGCCATCTTGCAAAAGAAGACATACACACATACCCAAAACAAGAAAAATAAAGTGAAAAATACTTACTATTGCCTTCTAAGCAAGCTAAGTGACTGATGCTTAGAGTATAGTGTGCATTATTTGGAACCTAGATGATTCCTGGAACTGACAGCTGAGTCATGATCAAATGAGTGTGAAGTAGGCACTCAGAACTTAACACATCCCTCTTCTTGGTCTCATGGTACTACCAATGTGCAAATATGAAAACAAACAAGGGCCCTCAATAACCATAATGTGGGACTAGAGGAAACATGGCCTTCAAAAACCTTGTAGCTCCCTATGGCCACTGGCTTCTTCACTTTGGCTCCTCTTTTAATGGTGTCCTTCCAACAAGTTTGCAACCCCAAATTCCAAAGTCCTGCATCACCAGCCTCCTTCGTGTCAATTTGTAATCAGAATTCACATGGAGGCTATGTAACAACCATCAGCATTTCGTTCAGACAGGAGGGTGTCCCATTTAGGCTAGGGAAATGCAGCTCAGAAACTTCAGGATTGCACCCAAACTGGCATATCAGGTTCTCCTTCAATGAGGTGTCTCCTCAAAATTCACCTGGTGATGCCTTATGGCTCTGAATCACAGCACCGTGCTTACAGAAAAATCAAAATTTCAAGTGACCCAAAATAGGAAGAGGAATAGTAGATATGAATAGGCTACAGTGTATTATTGCCCACAATGACTTCCATACGGAAAGTGTTATAAGATAAACAGCAGACTCGTATGGCCACAAAGTAAGGTGGACATTTATACAGCACAAGTGAGGTATCATAAATGGACAACTCCATTATAGTACTGGTTTCTGGGAAATATTGAAAGTCCTAGAATAAGGCCCCTATCTCACTGTTAGGGCATATGTGGAAGGTGTTTGGGAAGGTTATGGACAAGAACCACACAGGATACAAAAGGGTGGATAGATTGTATTCTTCCTTAGTGAAGGGGCATCCATACAGATGAGACCACGGAAACTGGTAAAGCATTTAAGTATTGGTATTTGTACTAATTTAAATGAATTTTAATTGAGTCATGTTTTTATAGAAAAATGCAGTTGGCCGGGTGGCATTCATGGCTTCCTTTCCTTTCAGTTAACATGGGGACAATATGGCTTGTAAGTTTGTAGGATTACGCAACAGCCCAGACTGTAGGCATAGTGCCTGGGAGCAACTGATCAGCCTCTTAGAGTGGGATGTTTTTCAAATTCAAACTTTTTAAGGACAGCAAATATCACAGAGACTTTTTCAGGGTCTCTCAAATCACACCATCTAGGAAACTGTCTAATGAATCTTTGGGATGACCAAGAGAGTAGGATTATAGAATTTTGAACATCCCATTTCTCCCTTTTCTTTTCCAGATGAGGTAACTGACGGCCAGAAAGCTTAATCGACTTGCCCATAGTCACACCACTAGTAAGTTGCAGAGGCAGGATTAGATCCCAGTTCATGTGATTTTAAGTAGGGTGCTTATTCCAATATACCTCCTAAACTAGAACTGGCTCTGTTCTATTATTTTCCCTTTCTAATTGTTATTCTCTGTTCTATTTTCTTTTTCTTCTTTTCACTAATCCAGGCTAAGATACTTCCTAGCTGTGTGACCTTGGGCAAGTCACTCAACATCCGTCAGCCTCAGTTTCCTCAACTATGAAATGGGGATCGTAACTATGGTTGTGCTAAGGATCAAATGAGATCATATTTGTAAAGCATTCAGTTCAGCACCTGGCACATGGAAAGGCCTTAATAAACACTTATTCTCCTCCTTTCCTCTTCCCTTGCCTTCCATTCTGAATTAAATCAATAGCTTAATGTGCCTGTTAATATCTCTCCTGCCCTCCAGGGGAGCCTTAATCCTCTCAGATTTTGAACTCCCACCCTTGCCCCCTCCAACCCACCTCCCTCGCAGTGTGCCAATTGGTAAGTGCATGACATGGGTTATATCTAGTCCACCCCAGCCATGTTTCACATTCCACATAAGTTATTTCCTCCTTACTCACTTGGGCTGGGCATGGACTCTTTTCTGGGAGACTGTATAGATAGGCCTATGAAAACAATGCAATTAGCAGCAAGATATTTTTTGTACATTTATGTACCCTAAACAATGGCAGCAAACAGAACTGAAATTCACAAGAAGTCCATTTGAGTGGTACATGATTCTGTGTCATGAATCCGACCAGGAAGGAGCTGTTACGTGTCATCGTTTGTAAGGAGGAGAAACAACCTATAACCACACTTTCATCCTTGGAATGTTTATTAAGAACAGAGTATTTAAAGCCTAAGACTAACCTGGCAGAGGAGAGAAGTACACAGGCCCATCTATGCTCGATTGTCCCTCCTTGCAGAGAAGAAATTCTATGTGGCACTTGAGCTGTGGTCTAGCAGTGGAAAAAATAATTAAACAGCTTTGTAAAACCTCTCTGTGTTATTTCAAGCTTGGAATTAGTAATAGGTCTCTGTGCCTATGGCTAATGAGAATGTATGATGTGGTAGAAATGGAGAACTTATTTTTCTACGTATGTAAAGATCAGGATAAACGAAAGATCTGGGTGCATGAAAGTTGTTTGGATTAGTATATATATTTTTTACTTTTTTGAAAGTCATATTTTGCTACATTTGCAGCATTTTCTTAAATGAATTTCTCTACTTCCTCTTTATTGTTTTTTTTTAATTGGATATTTTCACTGTTCTAAATGGCTAGGTCTGTTGCCAACCTTGGAAAATATTGACTTCTGAGACCATCTTGTTTACTTGCTAAAGGACAGTGACTTATCTGTAGTTCCATAGCAATCAATGGGAAAGTTAATTGGAATCTAGCTCTAACATCTCTCACTTTCTTCAGCAATTCCTTGCTGGTTAGAGCCCCAAATTGCTTTAGATGTGGCTGAGTATTTTATAGAAATAGAGAAGGGGTGGCAAGGGATATTTGTCTGGGGGCAGGGATATAGTGGGGCCTAGACAGTAATATTGGTCAATATTGATTACTATGGAGGCAGGGCATTTCAAAGAGGAGTAACATTATATTTCTTCTTCTTTCATTCATTGTTTCTTATTTTTTTATTCTCTCTTTTCACTTTTTTCCATCTTTCCTTATCTTTACTGGTTATAATGTTCCAGTGAAAAATATTTATGTAATTGATAAAATGTTAAAGACAAAATCATATGTTCTGTCTTCTTGATTTCAAACATGGGTACCCCAGCAAACCCTAACCCTGGATTATAACCACAATCTATTTCCTCTGCCTAAGATGTGGCTTTTCTCCTTGCCAAAGTCAACATCTTTGTTGGTACCCTTGATCCCATATCCTCTTGTAGCTGGCAGATTATTCCCATATTACATGCCAATCATCTTCTTTCAATCTCTCCATATCCACTGTTTTGCTTCCTCAAGCCTACAGATATGTTCAGGTCTCTCCCATCCTTAAAAAGCCCTAACTGAATCCTACTATTCTCTCAAGCTATTATCTTGTATTTTTCTTCCCTTTCATAACTGAATGCCTATAAAAAAAACCAAAACCAAAACCAAAACCAAAACCTGGTTACATTTGTTGCCTTCACTTCCTCCACTCTCTTTTACATCCTTTGCAATACACCTTCATCACTCAACCTCTCCAAAGTTAAAGGGGATCTCTCAACGTCTAAATATGATGTTCTTTTCTCAATCTAAATCCTTCTTAACTTTTATGTAGTATTTGATGCTGTTAAATATTTCTTCTGGACACTCTATATCAAGGGTAAGGAACCTGTGACTTTGAGGCCACATGTGACCTTCTAGGTCCTCAAGTGTGGCCTTTTGACTGAGTCCTAGTTTTACATAACAAATCCTTTTATTAAGGGGATTTTTTTTCTGTGAAGTTTGTATTCAGTCAAAGGGCTGCACTTGAGGACCTAGAGGGCCACATGTGGCCTTGAGGCTGCAGGTTCCTCACCCCTGCTCTATGTCCTCTGGGTTTTTGTAACATTGCTTTCTCTTAGTTCTCTTCTTATTTGTCTTAGTACTCTTTCTCAGGCTCATACGGTATATTGTCATCCATATCTCACCCCCTAACTAAGGTGGAACAGACTCTAAGGCTTTACCCTACATCCTCCTCTTTCTTGGTGACCTCATCAGCTTCCATGGGTTCAATCATCGTTTCTATGCAAAGGACTCCCAGACCTATGTATCCAGCTTCTGGCTCTTGAACCCCAGTCTGGGATTACCAACTGCTTATTTGACCTTTTGAAATGGATACCTCGTAGGCATCTCATACTCAATGTTATCTTTCCCACCAAACTAGAACATCACCATCCTTCCAGTCATTCAGGTTTAGAACCTGAGTGTTGTCCTTGACTCCTCACTTGACCTCACCCCACATAGCCAGTCAGTTACTAAGTCTTATTAATTCTACCTCCATAATCCCTTTCCATTAGTCCCTTCTTTCTACTCACACAGCCCCCACCTTAATTCAAGCCCTTGTCACCCCTCACCTAAACTATTGTAATAATCTCCCAATTGGAAAGCGTCGCGGTTCCGGCGGGGTCCGGTGAGCTCTCGCTGGCCCTTGAAAATCCGGGGGAGAGGGTGTAAATCTCGCGCCGGGCCGTACCTATATCCGCGGCAGGTCTCCAAGGTGAACAGCCTCTGGCATGTTGGAACAATGTAGGTATCCAGCTTCCCCCCCCCACCCCCCATCAATCTGTCCTTCATAGAGGTGCCAAAATCATGTTGCTAAAGTGAAAGCCTGATCATGTCATTCTATTGCTCAATAAATTCTAGTGGCTGCCTATTACCTCTAGAATCAAGTAAAAATTCCCCTGACATTTAAGTCTCCTCATGATCTGGCTCCAAAATACTTTTTAGACCTTTAAAAAACATTTTTTTTTTTAAATCACTTCCCTTCACACACTCCTTGGTTCCTCTGAACTGGCTTTCTTACCTTTCCTGACATTCAACATTGCATCTGCCACATACAGACCTTTGTATAAGCTTTCTGCCATGCAGACAAGGCATTCCTTCCTCACCTCTCCCTTTTGGAATTCTTAGCTTCTTTCTTCATCCAAGCTTCATGTTACCTCTTACATGAGGTTTTTCCTAGTGCTTCCAGCCACTAGTGCCTCTCCACAAACTACCTTATTTTTGTATATATTTGGTATATACTTCTTTGTGTACATCTTTCTCCCAGTGGAAGGTAAGCTTCTTGAGAGCAAATCTCCTAAATTTTTGTTATATTACCACTACCTGGCAAATAACAGGCACTTAATAAATGCTTATTGATTTCCTGATTGGAATGCTGTCTATTCACCTCCCTCCCATTAAAATCCAAGTTTATTTTAAGTGAAGATTACTTTATTCATTGTACCTGTACTTGTATATTGCCTTGCACAATGCCTGGCCCATAGTATATGCTTTAGAAAATTATATAGCCCTTTTAAGGTTTGCAAAGAACTTTACATGTGTTAACTCATTTGCTCCTCATTACACCCCTGTGAGGCAGGTGCTATTATTAGCCCCATTCTACAGATAAAGACACTGAAGACAAGAGAGATCAAGGGGTTTGCCCTGGGTCACGTAGCTAGAACAATTGTTTTAGAGTCAGGATTCCAACTCAGCTCTGACTTGAAGTCTTGTAGTCTATCTTCTGAGCCTACTTGTAGAGAACTGCCTAATAAATACTTGCTGTGAATCTCTAAAAACCAAATAGTTAAAAAAACCAAAGTTAAATTGAGTTTTACTTGTATGATCCTTAAATTTCTTTGTGGTGGAGCATGGGGAGGTAGCAGGGAGGTTCATAGCTCTCTATCGGAAAAACAAAACAAAACAAAACAAAAATGTATTACTGACTAAGCACTTTCTATATATCCTGGGTGGGAGCAGCTAGGTGGTTCAGTGGTTAGAGCACTGGGCCTGGAGTCAGGAAGACTCAGCTTCTTTGGTTCAAATCTGATTTTAGATATTTGCCAACTATGTGATCTTGGTCAAGTCACTTAATCCTGTTTGCTTCAGTTTCTTCATCTGTAAAATGAGCTGGAGAAGGAAATAGCAAACCACTCCAATATCCTTGCCAAGAAAACCCCAAATGGGGTCACAAAGAGTCAGACACAACTGAACAACAAATACCCTGGGAAGGACAAAATGTTTTGGTCATAGAAGACTTTAGGAAGAAGCAGTTGCTGTTTCAAAGCATAATAATTAGGTGTTTTAAGGCATAATAATAAGGTAGTAGGAGGAATTTGTAAAACCTTATTCTCAAAATATGGTTGTTTGGGAATTCTATGAGAAGGCAAAATACTTAACAAATATAATAATGCTGAGGGGGGAAAATGCCAGAGAAGGAAAGGGTGTTATATTTATTTACTCACTTGGAGATGAAATTACTCTGATCTATGATGTGGCCCAACGTACAAACAGAAGACTTTTTGGGGGGAGGGGACAACTCCCTCACACAATCTAAACCTGTTGATTTCACATTAACCTCTGCTTCTCAGACAGTGCTACGACAGCTGCATTGAGGAAACAGCGTTGTGAGACACAAGAAGCCCGAGCTGGAAATCAAGAGAAATGGTCAGACGTCCTAGAAGAACAAGATAGCTGGGGCCAGAACAGAGCCTCCCAGTCATACGGAAGGTGAGCCAGCCACAGAGAGGAAGAAGGGACCTGGTAAGGGGGAAATGCTTTACAGGCAGAGCTTCCTGGAACTCAGGTATATTCAGACCACATTCTGTGGTTTGTGCCTGGCCAAAATGCACCTGTCTCTTATTTGAGAGTTTGGTTTTGACATTTTGCTGGGCTGAAGTTGCAGGGTGGTATCACCTACGTCACCGAGCCGTTCAGATCCTACAACATTTCAATCACCAGTTATTCATCATGAGAAAATTGTTTGCACTGAATCAGTAACTTGAAGAAGCTGTTTTTATTCTCTGTGTTCCTCCTGGAGGAAATGTGGGCTGGTAGTAAAAACCAAACATCCTATCAATTGCTTAAAAAAAAAGTTAGTGGTGGGTATTTATTTATAAGGCCTATTACAAGAGGCAGTGTGGTTTAATGAAAAGAATGTTAGAGTTGGTGTCAGCTGAGACTGGAATCTGTATGTTGCCTCTGAGGCTCATGAACTATGTGGCAATGGGCAAGTCACTTTACCTCCTGAAACTCAATTTCTTCCCCCGGAAAATGGGGCAATAAAACCCGCAGCATCTGTCTCAGAGGGTTATTCTGAGAATTAAATGTGTGAAGTGCTTTGCAAACCTAAAGTGCTATAGAAATGTTAACTTCTTGTTATCTCTTTGACTCCACTAAGGATTTATAGACAAATAGATTCATTTCTTGATGTATGAAAGCGACAACAATAATGACAGCAAACAAATAAAATTAAAACAAACAAAAAATATCCAAAACAAATCCATTCCTGGGAGAACTGTCAACCCATCACTTTCGAGACAAACGCTGACGAGGCTGGATGTTCCTGGACATCAGAACGCTTAATCCTTTCACTACTTCCTCTCTCAGAATGTAACCTCTTGCCCTTCCATCTCTCCCTCTGCCTTGCTTCTTCTAAACCTATCATTTGTCCACATGGTGACATTCAATTTTCTTCCTCTCTTCCCATTTTCCTAGTCCACCATGCTACTCTGGCCTCATTTTCCTCCCATTGCAATCTTGATCCTCTAGTTAAACCAGTTTAACTTTATTCTGTCTTTTCCCCTTGTCTGCCTTTGTCTTATTTCTGTTCATTTTTCTCCAAACCCCATCCCTGGGTTGCTCTCACCTTTCATCTTCTCTGCCCACACTTACATGGGGCATACTTACTGCAGGAGGAAGTCTCCCAGTCTAGGTGACCCGGGGCCACCACAAATCTACTTTCTCTAATCTTTCCTGTCCTCTCACTGCAGCTCTTTTACTCTTCTCTGAGTGACTCTTGATGTCCCTCCCCACAGCAGCTATTCCAAGCCTTCTTTTCTCTCAAAGGTCAGTGGACCATCCTCTCTTCCCTCTTTGCAGAGCACATTATCTTATGTTTTCACAAGAAAATTAAAGACATCTCCCTCTTCTCCCCAGTTCTATAACACAAATCCCTTCAGCACCATCCCTCATCCTTTTCTTCCAGTCTCAGAGGAAGAAGTGTGTCTTCTTGTCAATGGTAGCCTCTGTTCTTGATCCCTCTCATTTCTTCAGGAGCTGTTGCTTTTGATCATCCCCTCTCTCATTAATTGCCTATCTCTTTGAACATACTGGCTCCTTCTTTTCTGTCCACAAATATGCCCAGATCTCCTCCATCCTTAAAAAAATGAAACCAAACCAAAACGAAACTATTCATTTCCTTTAACACCACCCCAAGATATTAGACTAAATCTCTCTTCACTTTCTCTCTTTCACTTAGCCAGACTTTAAGAAATAACAACCTGTGCTTGTTGACTCCTCTTCCTCATCTTCCACTCCTAATTTCGGTCTCTTGAAATCTGTCTTGTGATCCCACCACTCAACTGAAACTGTTCTCTCTAAGGTTCCCAGAGATCTTTTAATTGCTAAATCCAGTGGTCTGTTCTCTGTTCCCCTCCTCCTCTAACTCTCTGTAGCATTTGACACTCTTGTCTCTTGGATCCTCTCTCTCTCCTCTTTTGGTTTTTTATTGTGCTTTTCTCTTCTCCTGTCTGGACTTTTCCTTTGTTGGAGACTGAATGTCCTATAGACATTTCAAAAATCAATATCTTGTTCAAAATGGAAGTTATTATCAGTTCCTGTCTTTATTTTCCCAATTCTGTTGAAGGTACTGCTACTCTTTTTTGTCTTCCAGGTTTTCAGCTTTAGAATCATTCTTGTCTCTTTAATCTCCTTCATATTCCATGTGCCATCCCGTTTCTAGTTAATAAATCAATAAGCATTTATGTGTCAGGCACTGTGTTGGCCACTGGTGATACAAGTAAAAAGAATGAAACACTCCCTATTTTTGATAAGCTTACGTGCTAGTGGTGGGTGGTGCAGGGAGACAACAAATTTATATAAAAATATGTATAGTATCAATATAAAGTGAGTGAATAAAAATATATTAAAAAGTAATTAAATGCAAAGTAAGTTGAGAGGGATATCACTAGGCTTTGGGGGAATCAGGAAAGGCTTCATGCAGAGGAAAATGGTGCTTGAGTGACTTCTTAAAGCAAGACAGGATTTCCATGGAGTAGAAGTGAGGAAGGAGTGCATTTCAGGCATCTGGGATGGCCATTGTAAAAGCAGAAAGGGGAGGTGGAAAATCATGTATGATGAATAGAGAGATGAGTTTGCCTAGATCCCAGCATGCAGCACGAGAAGTATTATCCAATGAGCTGGAAGTATAGGTGTGGGTCAGGTTATATAGGACTTTAAAGGATAAACAGAGGAGTTCATATTTTATCCTAGAGGCAATAGAGAGGGCCTAGAGTTGATTGAATAGGGAATTGCAGTGTGTACTATGGACTTCAGTGGGGAAATACTTGAAGCAGGGATACCAATTAGGAGATTGTTTCAAAAAATCTAGGTGAGAGGTGATGATCACCTAGACTAAGGTTGTGGCTGTGTGAGTGAAGAGAGGGCTTGGGTGTGAGAAACAGTGGAGGTTGAAGAGGCAAGATTTAGGAACTGATGATATACACAGGGTGAGAGAGTTTGAGAAGTGAGACTAATGCTGAGGTTATAGACCTAGGAGACTGAAAGGGTCGTGTTGCCTTCAACAGAAATAGAGAAGTTCTGAAGAGGGAAGGATTTCTTTTTGAAGGGGAAAGAAGTTTTGGATATATTGAATTAACAAATTTTCTGGGATGGTCCTATATCATCTCTCACTGGGCCTATTGCAACAACTCCTTAATTGGTCTCCTTTTTTCTACATTCTCCCTTTTCCAATTCATCCTCCACACAGCTGCCACATTAATGTTCTTGAAGCACAGTTCTGAATATGTCATTCCACTTCTAAAAAGGTTTCAGTGACTCCCTAGTTTCTCTGGGTAAAGTTTAAGCTCTTCCGTTTAGTGTTTATAGCCCTACGCCATCTGATTCCACCCTAGCATCCTAATCTAGGCTGATTTTGCGTTGCTGCTTCTTACCTATTCTATGTTCCTGCCAAACTGACCTTCTTATTGCTCTTCATACTTGACGTCTCACCTTCCTTCCCTACCCCTTTTCCAGCCACCTCCCCCACAATGCTATCCCTTCTTACCTCTTTTTCTTGGAATCTCCATCTTCATTTAAGTTTCAGCTTAAGTGTCACCCTCTACATACAGGCTAGTTAGTGTTTGCCACCCTCTCATTATTATTTTGTATTTTTATATTTTTTATGAGAAGCTTGGAGTCATTAAAAACACTGCATATTTAAAAAAACCCCTCAGTCCTTTCTCTTCCTCCCATCAATTCTGAGCCTAGCTCATTAGGAACCATCTTTATGCGTCTATCCAACTGTGCAGTACAATGAGTACCCGTAATCTACGTAAATGTGTCTCCCAGTAGAATACAAGCTTCTTTAGAGTAGGAACAGGTTGGTTTTTGTCTTTATATCCTAGAACCTGGCACAGTGCTGAAGAAATGCATATTGAATTGAATTGAAGTGGTAGATATCTTGAAAGAGACTCCTTTATGGTTGTGGACGCTTTTGAAAAATTGTAGACCCAAGACCAATTCCAATGTATTGTGGGTGGGCTAAAATGAGTCCACAGACATCTACTCCATTCTAAGGTGTCTGTTTTAATTCCATTTTGGCTGAGGTTGTTTAGGTAAGAGAGGGGATTGGTTCTAGAACCTTCTAGTAAGTCTGAGTAATTTGAAAAAAAAAAAAAACTCACGGGAAATCCCCTTAGTTCTTCCTCAGAGTGGTCCTTGTGGGTGGACATACTGAAAAATAATCTTGTTGGTCTTGGATCTTCAGGATTGTTAGCTTTTTCAAGTCTGAAACAGAGCTTTGAGGATAACAAAAGGTTCCTCAGGATGGCCTCATCAGAACTCTTTGGAGGCCTCAGAATGGTAACTGATATCTTTGGAGACACATTTGCTATCATCAAGAGCCTCACCCCCTAACAACAAAACAAAACAAAACAAAATAACATGACTACTGGGTGTTCTATAGTGTCTTCTTCAGTCACTCAATCCTTCAGTGAATCTATATGGGCTCTCTCTCTAATGATGTAGTTAAGAATGCCTACCTGCCTTCTCAGCCTGTGTGACACATCTGTATCTTTGAAATCCTCCATGAGGTGTCCTTTCAAGATACTGGAAGCCTTCTTCTGATTTCTCGACATTATATGGGTACTAGGGCAGTACCTGGGTTGTCCCTCTGTTATTATTAATCATTGTCAATAGAGCATAAACTTCTTGCATGCAGAGACTGGGGTTTTTTTGTTTGTTTTTTGTCTTTGTAGTTAGCATTTAGAACAGCTCTGTGTAAATGGGGAATGAAGAGAAGAAGCATTTATTAAGTGCCTACTATGTGCCAGGCACTGTGCTAAAGGCTTTACAAATATTATCTCATTTGATCTGCACAACAACTTTGGGAGGAAGGTGCTATTATGATCCCCATTTACAGGTGAGGAAACTGAGGCAAACAGAGGTTAAGTGCCTTGCCCAGGGTCACACAGATGGGTCAGGATTTGAACTTGCGTCTTCCAGGCTCCAGACCCAGATCCCAGAGGTACTGAAGAAATTGTTAAGGTTTTAATTATAATAGATCTTTACATGACCCATGTATCTCTTTTTCTGGTGGTGCATTGCTGATATCTTTTACTCTTTTTCCAGTAGGTCATTTGTTATTGGTAATATGAAACAGCTTATCTATACCCACTGTACTTCTCTCTATTTTTTTTTTGTGTGATCCACAATTTTAATTCTTTGGTGACTGTGCTACTCTATGATTCATTATAACATAGCATCACTAGAATAATGTTGGTCTTAAGAAGATGGACTTTTATTTCAGGGAGACATTTAAAGTCATTAAAAACACTGTTCATTTTACCTAAATGCATTTCAGTCCTTTTTCTTACTCTTATTCAATTCTGGGCCCAATTCATTATGAATTACCTCTTTGAACCTATCTAATTATGCATCACATTCTATGTAATAGGAATTCTTCATCCACTTGGTCTTTCTTGTGTGGATAATTATTTTGAATTCTTTTGAGTGATTATGGATCTTATTTAAATGGCTCTGCAGTGTTTCAGGAATCGATAAAATCAGTACACAGTTACCTGCATAAAGAAGCATCTGAGAGATTTCATTAACTATATAGAATTCCTCTTCCTTTTGAACTCATTGCCAGAATTCTTTCTAGCAGTGGCAAACACCTTAGGTGAGCTTTTGTCTCTTTGTTTTGTGCCTTTTTTGATAGTAACAATCAGAAGATCTTCAAATAAAGTTATCTCTCTCATTGCATTTTTCAGAAAATCTTGTTGGATTTTAATATATGTACAGGAAGCACCTTACTTAAGGATATACTTTAAGTATACATTTGGCTTTACTAAATCAAATGCTTTTTTAATAGTCAACAAATACTAAGCATAGCATAATCTGGTATTTCCTATCTCTTTCAGTCAACTGTATGATTGTAAAAATATGGTTCATTATAGAATATTTTTGGTGAAAACTGTCTGTTCACTAATACCTTTAATATGTATGTAAATTATTCTCATAAAGTTTTTCCAGAGACAGGAAAATAGACTTATAGTCCATTACTTATTACTTCTTTGTGGACTGACACCTTTTGGGTAGCAATAACATTTACAGATTATTTAAATAGGTCGGGTTGGAATCATTTTCACGGGATGCACAGTTTATTACAGTGACTGTACTTGAAGCCTTTCCAGCATGGTGGGAACTAAAAGAGTTGGTACTCCTCTAGCCTAGCCTTAGAGAACTCTAGTTTATTTCTGCGAGACACTGAGGCATCAGACAACAACTTTTATGGAGTCAACAGCATCTATGTAAAATAAAATACTCTAAAGCAAGTGATTCTACATTATGACCACAGATTTCATGTAAAGGAGATTTTATACATATATGCGTGCAAGTTATACACATGTATATTATACACACATGTAGATATTATCTATTATATAATACATATATAGATATACACATATTCATTACACATACACACATCTACATCTACACAGATAATGTTTTATATATATGCACATACATAATACACACATGTATATTTTAAGAGCCACAGTGCCTAAGGGCTAGGCTTTTGCAGCTCTCGAAACTCTGCGAGCAAGCCAAGATTTTAGTCTTAGGGAAAGAGGAGCTTGGCTGTTGGGAGCATACTTTGTCTCTACAAAAAGAACATAGTGGGGCAGGCTCTTGAAAGTTAGCAGCAGCATTTGAAATTCCTTAGCACAAGGCTTAAAAGTCAACTATCATGTAAATATTTTTTAGATGGGTCCTTCTGACCCTGGAACCTCTTGCTACTCTAGGTTCAATGGGAGATGTTCTGAGTGATCACAGTTTATTCAAATATGGTATGAGCCCCCATCCCATACATTCTCTACCAACAGACCAGGAAACCAAACAAATAGTGAAATATTTCAATTAGCAAAATAAATAACAAAGAAAAATCAAGTAGTTGAATAGCCTCTGGAATTCTTCTATTCACTGCCTTGAGTACATTAAAAGGTACAATTTATACTATAGGCTATACGGGATGAGAGAAATATAATATGTCATCCCTCCTTTACAGAGTTTTCTGTTCTGTCCTGGCCAGGTATAGCACCCAATGGTCAGGGTTACCAGGCAGAACAAGACACAAGATAGATCTAGGGTGGGGTTGGGATTGGGAGGGAATTAAAAAAAGGGAAAAAAAGAAATGTCACATGATAGTTTTATTATATATTTAAAAGGAACAGCAAGTTGTACATAATAGATTTGCAGTTTCAAGTTCAATTATCTTTCTCTTCTACTATGTTACAGAAATGCTTATTTTATATCTTCAGAAAGAATAATTTTTTTTTGAAAAAGATAGGATCAGACGAACTAGGTTTGGCATAGATTGGTCAGTCTGATCTGCTTTTCCCATCTGAAGAACCAGGAAAAAATTTAGGTCAAGAAGATCAGCAACTTGTCAAGCAAGCATGGAAAAACTTCAGCAGGAACAGCTATAAATACCAAGAGCAGTGAGAGAGAAATCATTTCATGTGAAGAGTCAAAATGCCTCAGTAAGCCTGAGACTCACTTTGAGGAGGTTGGACTATGATGGATTTGGATAACTTGGAGGAAAAGTGAATATGAAGAGGTCTAAGCAAAATGATGATGGTAGTAAACCATACATTTCTAGGGGTGTTTGAGACCCCAAAATACCTACACGCTGGGTCCTGCCGAAAGAATTTGACTCAAGCCTTCTCAGCCAAGGAAAAAGACAAAGTTTATTAAGGATTCACCATAATGGGTTATCTTAAGAAATCCCACCCTTTGTGGCACCTGTTTTCACAAGTGGGCCAGATTCAATCTACTGAGCTAGATTGAATTTGAGAGCCTTCATGGAGGCAAGATGGAGATTATATACACAAAGATTGTGGGAGGGATCTAGGGGTGGTCTGGGGTGACTAGAGGAGAGGTTTAGGGAGGGTCTTGAGGAGGAGTCTAAGGAGGAGCTGGATGGGACCCAGATGAGGTCAGACTCCAGGAACCAAGAGAATGGGATTAAGGGTGAAAAGTAGCTGAAGGCATGGATATTGATGGTATCAAGGGTGGGAAGTAGCTGGACAACAAAGGGCAAGGCTAGGTAGAGAGCCTAATGATAATGTAAGGCTTATGGCCTTAGGGGAAGGCCAGATCTAGTTGGAAGATTCAAGGAGAGTTCAAGGGGGCTCCCAGAGACTGTATTCCAGATTCAAGGGGGTTCCCAGAGACTGTGCCCTCATCAGATAGAATAACAAAGATCTATCCCTACGTTCAAGGAACTTTAAATTTAGTTTGATCAAAAAAGACAAAGATACAGACAATCAAAATCAAAATTATTATATAGGGCATATAAAATGCTGGGGGCCATTGAATTTAATAACAGGAATGGACTCTATGAAAAATGTTAGCTGGCTTTAAAAATGCGAAGCTGACTACTGTCTTTTTTTTTTAAACTTTGATTTGATTTGATTTTCTTTTGCATTCTTAAAAAGGTACCAGATTGATCATTTTAGGCTAAAGTCCAAATCTGAGTCACAGAATGGGCCAATCTTGATTCCACAAGAAGATATATTCTTTACAGACTCCAGAGATATTAATAGACATCTATATACATATTTTTCCATGCTAAATTCTGCTTTTGAAAATGAGTGGGATGGTGAAGCCCTCTCATGGAATCTGGATCTCAGCCTTTCTGCGAGTTGAGTGAAATGAATGGGGATGGGTACCTTTCAGCATGGCTCAGGGCTTCTGATTGACAACTGGCCCTAAGTTTCAAGTTACTAAAAATCACCTGAGCTGTGTCCTTGCTGAATAAGGGAAAAAGTGTCTTTAAGAATTTGGCATTGGCTGAATTGTACCTGGGGTAGTAGATTTCTGTGAAATTGTAAGCCCGGCCTCTACCAATGAGAGTAAAAGACCTGTGGTGGTGGGGAGGGGGCTTGTTTACCTTAGAATATAAGGCTGGGTTTTGCCCTTTGGGCCCTGCCTCTCCCTACCTATCCTCTGTAGGTTCAGAGACCTCCCTTTCTCACGGTAATAAAGTTTTTCTGTTCCTAAATTTGAGAGATCTCTGACTTTTTTTAATTAATTGCTGGCGGGTGGTCTCACCCCACACAGAAGTAATATTTAGATTTTTTTTTGGAAGCCAACTCTGTGTTCTTTTAAACATCTTTTAAAAATGTGATTTGACAATGACCTTTTATCACTTACTGCCATGCTCAGGGCACACAGAAATGCAGGATAGGAAATTGTCCTTCCAAGGAAGAGACTGACCTGCCAGCCCCATACAAGAAGCTGTAAAATAATCTGTGTAAGAAATGGGAGGAGGAGTTTTGATTCCACAGAATTGAAGGTGTACTTTTTCCCCTCCCCCACCCCAGCTTTAGCAGAAACCAGGCCTCAGGTAGGTCAGTGAAAGGTCAGAGGTTTGTAGGCATGCTTAAATGAGCCATTTGAGGAGGGCATGATGTAGGCAGTCAGGGGATTGTATGTGGCCAATGAAGAGCCTGGCGGGAGATTTGAGGGGAGGGTCTATTAAAGGACTGGCGTCCATCTGAGTCCTCTGTGCTTTCTCCTGTACTCTGTTCAGGGGAGGTACCCATTTATTCAGGGGGAATAAATGTAAATTATAATTAAAATGTTTCTGGATTCCCAATGAGTCTTGCTTATTCCTAGACACTGTGGATCTGATGTCAAGCTAAAATGTTGCTATTTATCATGACATCCATTGTGTATAGTGTATTGCTTTTTAATGAATCGGTTTTGGAAATAATTTTTTTCTGTTATCTGTACTATAGAGAGTCATTTTATGGCATACTGGTCAATCCACCTCTTCCTCCACTTCCTCTTCCTGGAATTTGGACTCTGTCACTGGGCTCTAATAGATGAATTCTCACCTTATCTAGCCCAGAATCAGGCCTCCATTTGCTTCCCACACATTTCCAAACCATCATCACCCCACTTAGGTCCTTGCCAACCCCTTTCCAACTCCAGCTTCCATTTGTCTTTGCCTATTAGAAATGTAAGCTCCTTGAGGACAGGGCTTTCTTTCTTGCTTGTTTTTGTATGTCCAAGAGCTTCAATACAATGCCTGGAATATAGTGGGTGCTTAATAAATGCTCTTTCTTAGAGCTGGAAAGAAACTTATGGGTCATCTAATTCTTTTTTTTTTCTTGTTTCTCTTTTTTTAAAATTTTTTTAAAAATTTATTTAATATATTTAGTTTTCAGCATTGATTTTCACAAAAGTTTGAATTACAATTTTTTCCCCATTTCTACCCTCCCCCCACTCTAAGATGATGTATATTCTGGTTGCCCTGTTCCCCAGTCAGCCCTCCCATCTGTCACCCCACTCCCCTCCCATCCCCCTTTCCCTTCTTCTCTTGTAGGGCAAGATAAATTTCTATGCCCCATTGCCTGTGTATCTTGTTTCCTAGTTGCATGCAAAAACTTTTTTTGTTGTTGTTGTTGTTTTTGAATGTCTGTTTTTAAAACTTTGAGTTCCAAATTCTCTCCCCTCTTCCCTCCCCACCCACCCTCCCTAAGAAGGCAAGCAATTCAACATAGGCCACATGCGTATCATTATGTAAAACCATTCCACAATACTCATGTTGTGAAAGGTTAACTATGTTTTGCTCCATCCTAACCTATCCCCCTTTATTGAATTTTCTCCCTTGACCCTGTCCCTTTTCGAAAATGTTTGTTTTTGCTTACCTCCTCCCCCCATCTGCCCTCCCTTCTATCATCCCCCCTTTTTCATCTTCTTCCTCCTTCTTTCCTGTGGGGTAAGATACACAATTGAGTGTGTATGATATTCTCTCCTCAGGTCAAATCCAATGAGAGCAAGATTTACTCATTCCCCCTCACCTGCCCCCTCTTCCCTTCCTACAGAACCACTTTTTCTTGCCACTTTGATGTGAGCTTATTTACCCCATTCTATCTCTCCCTTTCTCCCTCTCTCAATGTATTCCTCTCTTATTCCTTAAATTGATTTTATTTTTTTAGATATCATCCCTTCATATTCAACTCACCCTGTGCCCTTTGTGTGTATATATACCTACATATACACATACATAGACACACACATATGTATAGATATGTATACACACACACACACACACACACATATATATATATGTATATATATATATGCATATTCCTTTCAGCTACTATGATATTGAGGTCCCATGAATCATACCTATCATCTTTCTACGTAGGAATGTAAACAAAACAGTTCAACTTTAGTACATCCCTTATGATTTCTCTTTCTTGTTTACCTTTTCATACTTCTCTTGATTCTTGTTTTTGAAAGTCAAATTTTCTATTCAGCTCTGGTCTTTTCACTGAGAAAGCTTGAAAGTCCTCTATTTTATTGACAATCCATATTTTGCCTTGGAGCATGATACTCAGTTTTGCTGGGTAGGTGACTCTTGGTTTTAATTCTAGCTCCACTGACCTCTGGTATATCCTATTCCAAGCCCTTTGGTCCCTTAATGTGGAAGCTGCCAGATCCTGTGTTATCCTGATTGTGTTTCCACAATACTCAAATCGTTTCTTTCTGGCTGCTTGCAGTATTTTCTTCTTGACCTGGGAGCTCTGGAATTTGGTGACAATGTTCCTAGGAGTTTTCTTTTTGGGATCTATTTGAGGAGGCGATCTGTGGATTCTTTCAATTTCTATTTTACCCTCTGGCTCTAGAATATCAGGGCAATTCTCCTTGATAATTTCTTGAAAGATGATATCTAGGCTCTTTTTTTTATCATGGCTTTCAGGTAGTCCAATAATTTTTAAATTATCTCTCCTGGATCTATTTTCTAGGTCAGTAGTTTTTCCAATGAGATATTTGACATTGTCTTCCATTTTTTCATTCCTTTGGTTCTGTTTTATAATATCTTGATTTCATATAAAGTCACCAGCTTCCACTTGCTCCAATCTAATTTTTAAGGTAGCATTTTCTTCAGTGGTCTTTTGGACCTCCTTTTCCATTTGGCTAATTCTGCCTTTCAAGGCATTCTTCTCCTCATTGGCTTTTTGGAGATCTTTTGCCATTTGAGTTAGTTTATTTTTTAAAGTGTTGTTGTCTTCAATATTTTTTTCAGTATTTTTTTGGATCTCCTTTAGCAAGTCATTGACTTGTTTTTCATGGTTTTCTTGCATCATTCTCATTTCTCGTCCCAATTTTTCCTCTACTTCTCTAACTTGCTTTTCCAACTCCTTTTTGAGCTCTTCCATGACCTGAGACCAGTTCATGTTTTTCTTGGAGGCTTTTGGTGTAGGCTCTTGGACTTTGTTGACTTCTTCAGGCTGTATGTTTTGGTCTTCTTTGTCACCAAAGAAGGATTCCAAAGTCTGAGACTGAATCTGGGTGAGACTGCCTGGCCATGTTCCCAGCCAACTTACTTGACCCTTGAGTTTTTCGTCGGGGTATGACTGCTTCTAGAGCAAAGAGTACTTTGTTCCAAGCTTGAGGGGATGTGCTGTTGATTTCAGAGCTATTTCTATATAGCCAGCTCTGCCACCGCAGCACTCCTCCTTCCTCAAGAACCACCAACTCGGACCTGACACAAATCTTCAGCAGGCTCTGTACTCCTGCACTGATCCGCCACTTAATTCCTCCCACCATGTGGGCCTGGGGCTGGAAGTAACTGCAGGTGTAGCTCTGTAGCTGCACCTCCCCCCGCTGCCCCTGGGGTGGTGGCCGAACTGCCAACTCTGTCCCCCGCAGCTTTTCCCACTAACCTTCTCTGTTGTCTTTGGTGTTTGTGGGTTGAGAAGTCTGGTAACTGCCACAGCTCACTGATTCAGGGTGCTAGGGCCTGTCCTGCCCGGCTCCTGGTCTGGCTGGTCCTGCTGCCTCCCACGCTGAGCTCCGCTTCCCTCCACTCAGTGCATGATAGACCTCATCCAGTGACCATCCATGCTGTCCTGGGCTGGATCCCTGCTTCCCTCTGCTATTTACTGGGTTCTGCAGTTCTAGAATTTGTTCAGAGCCATTTTTTTATAGGTTTTTGGAGGGAAGTGGTGGGGAGCAAGTCCCTGCTTTCCAGCTGCCATCTTGGCTCCACCCCCGGAAGTCATGGGTCATCTAATTCAATACCGTTTTTTTCCAGATGAGGAAACTGACACCCAGAGTTTAACTGATTTTTGCAAGTTGAGGTTTGTACTCAAATGCTCTAACTCTAGATGCGGTGCCTCTTCTACTATTGTAGCATGCTTCAAGTCACAATAATTTGCAATTATCTTTTATTGAATTAGCAGAATTACAGATCAGGGTTCCTGGGATTTTTTTGTCCTTTCCACATTTAAAGGTTGATAGGTTTTTGCCCAGTTTATATGTAAAGTTAGTGACATATATGGAAATATAATTTAGGATTACATAATCTTAAAAATTTGTGTTATAAAGTACAGAATGGAGGATTCTGGAAATAGTGGAGTAGGTCAGAAAATTCCGAGCTCTCAAGATTTTCTCCCACAAAAGAGTTAAAATAGCATCTTAGGGTTAACAAAGTGTGGGTGGAGACAAAGAAGAATAAGGGCACAACCAGGGTCTTCCTGGGACAACTTGAGAAGGTCCTAAGAAAAATCCCAGCATAAGGCTTAGTCCCTGAGAAGAGTAAACACTTCCAGGCTAGGTTCTGTTTTAACAACAAGCAACAAATCCTGGGGTTAGTTGGTTTGAGAGGCTGCCTCAGCCCCAGCCACAGGAACTTTTCACCAGGGGATAGTGAGGGGAGTCAAGCCTTTGAGCCTAGGAAGATTGAGGGAACCTCTGCTGATGAGGAGTGGGGGCATGAAGGAACCAGCACATATCTGGTGAGTGTAGAAGCAGTGGGGCAGAAAGCCCCTGGCTGTGGGCACTTACAGGAGGTTGGAGGTTTGGCTTTGGTTCCATGCTAGAGGGGAGAACTGAAGATTTGAGGTAAGAGGCACCATGTCCCATATCCCAGGGCTAGAGGTGATTACAAAAATTAAGCTATTACCACAAAAAATGCACAGGCCAAGCAGAAAGAATACAACCACAGAAAGCTATTACGGGAATACAGATGATTGGGGCTCATCTTCAGAGGAGGATATTGAAGTAAAGAAACCCCCAAAGAGGAATGTCAAATATTCACTTGCCCAAAAAGAATTTATAGAAGATCTTAAAAAAGACTTTAAAAATCAAATGTCAAAGATGGAAGAAAAACTAAAAAAACTAAAACTAATCCAAGAAAAACAAGAACGTTATGAAAAGAAAGTCAACCAATTAGAAAAGGAGATCCAGAATCTTAAGGAGGAAAATGACACTTGAAAATTAGAATTGGGCAAGGTGAAGTCAGCTATGAATAATGAAAAAAAAAATAGAAGAGAAAGTAAAACATCTAAAAGAAAAACAACAGATTTGGAGAATAGATCAAGAAGAGAAATAAACATAATCAGACTAACTGAAAGTTATGATCAAAAAAAGAATCGTGATATAATAATACAAGAAATAATTAAAGAAAATTGTCCTGAAGCATTAGAACAAGGCAGGGCAGTAGAAATAGAAAAAAATCCATTGATCACCACTTAGAAGGGATCCTTTGAGGAAAACTCATAGGAATATCACAGTCAAGTTCCAAAACCCCCAACTCAAGGATAAAATATTAAAAGCATCACGATTAAAACAATTTAAATATGATGATGCCTCAGGTAGAACTACACAAGACCTAGCAGCAGAGACATTAAAAGACTGCAGATCTTGGAACACAATATATTGAAGAGCAAAAGATCTGGGGCTCTGGCCAAAAATATCATATCCTCCAAAGTTAAGTATTATCCTGAATGAAAAAAAAATGGACATTTGATAAACTCTCAGACTTTCAAGACTTTGTTAAAAAAATCCTGAAAGTACTAGAAGATTTGACATACAAGAACCAAGAGAAACATAAGGTACATACCAAAGACTGATTATAAGGGATTCATAAAGACAGACTGTTTACCTTCTATATATGTAAAATGTAAAATGTGAATCTAAAATTCTTATTAATAATTGGCCAGATCATAAGAAAGGTTGGGGTAAGCCTGACTATGATACGAATTTAAAAGGTAAAACCATTTTGGAATGGCTAAAAAGTAATTATTTTATACAAATGAGGTACAAGAGGAAGAATGGATACAGAGGAATTAGATGGGGGAGGAGGGCTGGATTTAAGAGGGAACAATACATAAATATTCAGAAGAATATAAAAGTCTTCTAAATTTAGAAGAAATATAATGGTAGGGACATAGGGAGGGGGGAGAGGATAAGGGAAGGATTTTTAGAGGGGAGAATGAAGGAATAGGCAAAAGGGAGGTATAGAAGGGTGTTTAGATTTATGGGAATGGGAGGATAGGGGAGGGATCCTTGGAGGGGGTAGGCAACTAATAGGAGGGCAAGGTAGTGAGTAAAAGTAAAGTAGAGGAGTCAGGAGGGATGGGAAAGAAGACATATGCACAAACATAAAAACAAGGATCAGGAGTAGAGTATGTTTGGGAAAGTATATGTCTATATATGCATGTATATATGTATATGAGTATGTATGTATCTATAGCTATAGAGAAACATATCAAAACCTTAGTGTAGCCTTCTGGGAGGAGTGGGGGTGGGGGAGGGAAAAAAGAACAAAGTAAAAAACAAAAGGAAAAAAAATAAAGTATAGAGGGAGGGTCTGGAATAAGTCAAGAGACAAAAGAGAACTCTCAGTATAAAAGAGAGAGTTACCAAAGTTTTAAAAACAATAATACAAATAATAAAAGCTAGTATTTATATAGTACTTTAATGTTCATAATATACTTTATACATGCTAACTCATTTGATTCTCACAACAGCTTTGTGGAGGAGGTGCTATCATTATCTCCATTTTATAGAAACTGAGGAACCTGAGGCTGAAAGAGGTTAAGTGACTTATTCAGTATTGCCCCTCCCCACCCTGCACCTTCTTTAAGGCATTGTAAGTCACCAGTGATCACAAATTTCAGAGACTGTAACACATTCAAATTTATCTGGAGGCAGAGGAGTGAACGTGACAACTCTACTACTACAATTCGGTAATTATTTGTTTTTTACATTCTTGCATGTAATATATTATAAACAGGTCCTCATGATTCACAACTTTAACCAATTTGACTCAAATAAGAAAATACTTAACCAATAGAAAAGTAGCTAGACATTAGAAGGAAGGAGTAAATGTTCTATTATGGAAAATTAATTAAATGAGCAAACTTTGCCAACCACTTCCACCCACAGTAAAGATGAATGTGGAAATGATATCTGTGAGCTGGTAGCAATGACATTTTGACAAACTGCTGATGTCAAATGGCAATCAAAATAGATTGTGAACTTGGCAGAACAGATTGCAAAAATATAACCTGATAACCCAGGAAGAAGCTGTTTTAGGCACGTGAAGCTGCCTTTTTTTCTCTGCTAGCTAGATCCTTCAATGAGCTCTGCATGACCTACTGATACCTTTCCTAGTTTCTGTGAAAATGACATTCTTGTTTTTCCTTCCCGGATAGAGCCAACACTTTGAAAGTTTTCCTTTGGTTAGCTAAGGAATTTCCTATATATTTAGGCAGCAACCAAGAGGAGCCTGGAGATGCTATTGCAAGGACCCAAATGTGACTTGAAAGGCATCACTGGGGCAGCTAGATGGCACAGTAGATGGTTTGGAATTAGGAAGGCTTATCTTCAAGAGTTCAAATCCAGCCTCAGATACTTACTAGCTGTATGACCCTGGTATAAAGTCATTTAACCTTGTTTGCCTCAGCTCCTCATCTGTAAAATGAGCTGGAGAAGGAAATGGCAAGCCACTCCAATATCTTTGACAAGAACACCCCCAAATGGGGTCACGAAGAGTCAGGCATGACTAAAATGATTCAACAACAACAGGCATCACTGAGATTTGGTGGAATAAAAAGCAATAGGTTAGGTAAATGAAAAGTAACATTATGTATTATATAATAGGAACTGGTGTTGGGGGGCAAGCATGTTGGGGAGGATTTGGGCAAAGGTCAAATGAGAAGAAAACAGAATTGATTTTGTTATTGGAGTAAACTACAGAAGAAATAGATAAAGAGGTTGGAAGATAAATCATAAGCCTGGTGCAGAGGCATAACATAGTAGTGATAGGACACTTTAATTATATAGACATGTTCTGGAGCTCTCTCTCTCCACCAATAGCTTAAAAGCTAAAAATTTCTTAACTTGCCTTAGTGATGGTTTCATCTTTAATATTAATAATATCTAGCATCTATAAAGTGCTTTAAGATTTGCGAGATGCTTTACAAATATTATCTTATTTTACTCTCACAACAATCTTAGGATGTAGGTGCTGCTAAAATCCTTATTTTACACATGAGGAAATTGTAGCATACAGAAATAAATAATTTGCCCAGGGTCATACAGCCTTCAAATAAATGTATCTGTCTCTACTCTATCCTTTCTGTCACTTAGCTTCCTTCAAAAGATACCAAAAAAAAGAAAAAAAAAACAGCAAATAGGAGGCAATTTTATTTTGGATTTGATTCTCACTAAACAAGTCCTCATAATTATGAAATAATCTATTGTTCTATAGGGAATCCATTATTCTTCCAGTGACAAATTGGTTGGTGGGGTGAAAATAATGGGAACCCTGGGTGGGGGAGGGGGGATTCTTGAAGAATTCACCTACACTATTAGGTTCCATTCTGGGGAACACAGTGTAAGCACAGTGATAAGACTGAGAGGCAACTATAATGGTGGAGTTAGAATCTTGAGTCTGGAGAGATTGTGGATGTTTTAGCCTAGGGGAAGAGAAGACTTAGGGTGGACAAAGTGTTTAAAATGGCACTTCTTGGAGAAGAAATTAATCTTGTTCTGCTTGGCTCCAGAGAACAGAATCAGGAAGAGTGGGTGAATGTTGCAAAGAGGACAATTTTAATTTCATGGCAGGAGAAATCCCTTAATCAATAGAGCTGTCCAGAGGTGGGATAGGCTGGCTCCAGAGGGGCCTCCCTGCTCAGAGGTCTTCAAGAAGAGGCTGAAGACCATATATTTCCCTCTGGGTATGCTATATCAGAGATTTCTTTCATTCCCTAATGCACTAGCTGGATACTAATGTTCTTTTCAAGTTTTAAATTATGTAATTTAAAAAATTGCTCAGAGGGCAATACATTTCTCTGCTTTTATGTAGGAAATTCTAAGTTTCAATTGGATCATAAGAACAAACTTTTATGAAAGTGAAATTCTTGTTTATAAGTTAGTTAAAAAAACATGACTGGACAAATGTCTTCTATTGTAAGAGATTGATACTAAATCTAGAAACAAAGATCTTTTATTTTATCACATAAGTGAGTCTGTGGACCAGATTTAATTTAATAGGTCTCTCCTGGGATTCAGTAAAATCATTTAAGCTTGTACATTGTTCCCAGGAAATTTTCGAAATTAAATATTAAAGAAGGCCTGGGGTCTTTGATGAAAAAATCTATCTCTGGTTTGTTATTGTAAGATATAGGTTAAGGGGAATATTTTACATATTTTAAATTTTTAAATGTTTTCAATGAATAGTTCTCTGATCACAAATGGAATTTTATGATGCAAGATATTCAGAGACTTATGTAGTATATGTCCATGTAGAGAAAATTAGATTGATGAACATACTGGAAATTAGCAATTCTTGCTGGGGACCCCCATGTTTCTGTTGGGAGAAGTGGGGAAACAACCAAAGAATTCATCTGTTTCAATCTCCCTGATGTATTGTGGTTCCGAGAAGTTGCCTTACAAGAACTGAGATAGAAGAAAATACACATTTATTAAGTGTCTACCATGTGCCAGGCACTGTGCTAAGTTCTTTGCAAATATTAGCTCATTTGATCTTCACAACAACCCTCTGGAGGTAGATGCTATTACTATCCCCATTTTACAGATGAGGGAACAGAGGCAAATAGAAATTAAATGACTTGCCCAGGGTCAGATTGTAAGAGTCTGAGACCAGATTTGAATTCAGGTCTTCCTGAATTCAGGAAGTTCTCCTGCCCATCACTGCACCATCTAGTTTCCTCTTGTTGGAGAACTTCATATTTGAGGAACTAGTGTACTTAAGGGTGAGTCCCATAATTTTGATGCAGAAGACAGGTACTGATTGGAAAGAACTCACTATGCCATACTATTGTGGGTTTAAGGTATGCAGGCGTGGAATGGAGGAAAGAAAAGATTTCTGGGAGAAATAAAGGCAGTTAAAGTGTATGGGGTCAGGAAAGGTTTCTAGGTTATGAAGAGAAGAAGTGGAGTCTGAGGCAGCATTGGCTGGGCCAGCACTAAAAAAAGGGTCCTTCAGGACTAGAGATGGATGCAGACCAGGCCTGCAGATGCTAGAGTGAACAGAGTCCCCAGGGGAAGCTGGTCATATAGCAAGATGTGGACAGTTCCTTCCCTGAAGTTTTTTATCTCTACTCTTACTACTGTACATTCTACACGAGTAAGATGAGCTTTATTCCTTGCTAACTGGACTTGGAGGTAAGTTCCACTTCTGATCCTAAAACATTTTTGTGATACCTTGCATGTTTTATGTCCAGACATTAATTAGAAGCTGGTTCCTTGAAGATGCATTGATTATAACTCTTTAGGGAAAGCTAGAAACGAGCTAAATTCAGAAGTTCCCAAAGAGAGATTTCTGGTTGGGAATAAATATGACCCACATATTTTTTATTTTTGAAAGTTCTGTCAGACTGGTTATGTTATATATGCCTAGAGCAGAGAGGGTTTTGGGTATATTCCAGTGGTATGTAAGCTGCTTGAGAGCAGGGCTTTTTTTTCATTATATTCCCAGCACCTAGCAACAATTCCTGGACTATGGCTATTCAGTTGTTCATTCATACCTGACTCTTTGTGACCCTATATGGGGTTTCCTTGGCAAAGATACTGGAATGGTTTGCCATTTCCTTCTCCAGTGGATTAGGAAAACAGAGGTTAAGTGATTTGCCCAGGGTCACATAGCTAGCAAGTGTCTGAGGGCATATTTGAACTCAGGTTTTCCTGATTCCAGGCCCAGTGCTCTATCCTCCGAGCCACCTAGCTGCCTCCTCCTGGCCTCTAGTTGCTTTTCAGTCATTTCAGTCATGTCTGACTCATCATGACCCCATTTGGGTTTTTCACGGTAGAGATACTGGAATAGCTTATCATTTCCTTCTCCAGCTCATTTTACAGATAAGGAACTGAGTAGATACTTAATAAATGCTTGTTAATGAATGCAATAGTTACATTTCTCAGTGATGCAGCCTATCAATATTCTAGATTTTTATCCTCTTGTTTATTATCATCAATATACGAACTTTCAAAATAAGTTTTATAAAAATATAATTAGCTTTTGCTGTGTATATCCCTTTCTATCTAGGAAAGCTACATACCATTCTCTTTACTTTCTCAACTCTTGCCATCTATGTCCATTGTGCTTCTGTATTTGTGTACAAACTGGTTTGAATGTTAAAACCAATTTATGCACTGAAGTCATTTTTAGCTTAAAAAAAGGGCCCTATTGAACTTGTTAGGGCAGCAAGGTGGTACAGTGGGAGGAGTGCCAGGCCTGGAGTCAGGAAGATGAGTCTTCCTGAGTTCAAATCTGGGCTCAGACACTTACTAGCTGTGTGACCCTGGGCAAGTCACTGTTTCAGTTTCCTCATCGGTATAAAGAACTGGGGAAGGTAATGGCAAACCACTCTAGTATCTCCAGGCCAAGAAAACCTCAAATGGGGTCATGAAGAGTTGGAGGTGACTGAAAAAAACAACTTAACAATAATAAACTCTTTGCCAGCTATCAGCAGAAATCCTTTCTCTCTTCCCACAGCCCTGGTTTCTTATCTCTATACTAAATCATCCCAAATCCTTCAACTCTTTTTCATAGATACCTGATTGTCCAGGTATCTTGACTTTGAGCAGTGTGTTAACATCCCTTTTACAGTTTGTCACTCAGAACTCAACGCAATAACCCAGACAAAAGTTGGAATATTTTCCTTTGCTGATCCGAACCCCAATTCTATTAATGCAGATGAAATTTAATTTAGTTTCAATGAATATTTTATACTTTGTGTTTATATTGAACACATACTCAACTAAAACCTCTAAGAGGGTTTAAATTTCTTTTTTGTTTTGATAACGTTTTGTCTTACAATCGTACAAATACACAGCATAATCCTAATTTGAATCCCCATTGATGAATAATCCACCAAAGCAACTAATTAAAACATAAAATACTATTAAAGAATATTTACTACTGGCAGAATATGTAAACTAATACGGTAGTCATTTCCCCTTTGTGCAGAAAAAATAATGGTAACATTTAAATAGTGCTTTAAGGTATGTGAAATGTTTTGTAAGTATTAATACATTTTAACCTCTCAAGGACCTGGAAAGTAAGCACTACTATCATCCCTATTTTAAAGATGAGGAAACTGAGGGAAACAAAGGTTCAATAACTTGCCCAGGGTCAAACAGCTAGCAAGTCTGTTGAACTCAGGTGTTTCTGACTCCAGATCTAGTACTCAATTCACTGTACCATCTAGCCACCTCTAAAAAGAAGAAAGGTGTGAGCTTTACAGGTAAGCTAGGTGGTATGGCAGAGAGAGTGCTGGGCCTGGGGTCAGGAAGACTCATCTTCCTGAGTTCAAATTCAACCTGAGACACTTTCTAGCTTGTGTGGTCCTGGGCAAGTCACTTAACCCTGTTTGCCTCAGTTTCCTCATCTGTAAAATAAGCTGGAGAAGGAAATGGCAAAGCGCTCCAGTATCTTTGCCAAGAAAACTCCAGATGGGGTCATGAAGAGATGGAAACAACTGAATGAGCTTTTTGGGTAAGTTTTTTCCTGCCCATAATACGTAGCAGAAGAGTAAAATATCTAAATTAAGGGTGGGGAACCTGCGGCCTTGAGGCCATCACAGAACAAATGAAGTTTGAATTCAGTCAAAGGCGGACTTGAGGACTGTGGCCTTGAGGCCACAGGCTCCCCACCCTCAATTATCTTCTTAAACCCTAATAACTCTCTGCAGGTCAAGGACTGAAGATTGGGAGCTTGAGTGGGTGGGGAAAGAGGTAGTGAAGTGAGTGACAGGGTGTGATGGGGAGAAAATGAGTAAAGGGTAAAGCATGAATGTTGGTTGGAGAAAAAGGTTTCAGGGAAGAAGAGGAGTAATCAGTTTATTTCAAAGTTTTAAGCCGTAAAGGACCTTTGGTGATACAACATTTGCTTGAATGAGTCAACATTTGCCAGGAATCAGTGTTTGCCACAGCGAGTGGGAAATGCAGCTTTAGAGGCCATAGTGCCGGATTGCCGATTTGATCCCTGCGTGGGCCAGTTAGTCTCACACAGAGGATGCTTCTATTTCCCAGATACATTGTAGCTCTGTCTCCAACCAACCATCCTATAAATTCAAGACATTGGGTGGAAGATTAGGTGGGATCATATGGATGATTCGATGCAAAGCCATTGCTTTTGCTATTTAAACAGTGCAGTGGCAGAAGATTGTGTTTCCTACTGATAGGAGTCCTATGGTATAAACTCTGTATAAAATGGTATAAACTCTGTATGAAAGATAATATATACACAGTCATTGTGAGCACCCACATTTCTTATCTAAATATAAAACTTGAAAAATCTTCATTATCTTTTATTTGATATTTAATTGACAGCTGATTTCATTTATTATTTGATATCACAGAGCTTTAGCTACGCTTGAGCAATGCCAGCCACCGGGCAGCAGATCAACAAGCATTTATTAAGCACCTACTATGTATCAGGCACAGTGCTGAGTATTGGGGGTTCAAGGAAAGGCCAGCCCTCCCCCACCCCAATCTCTAAATACTACCTGCTCTCAAGGTGCTTACAATCTAATAGTGAAGAGAACACTCAAACAGCTTGGTATAACAAGATACAAGATGAATTGGAGATAATCAACAGAAGGAAACCACTAGCACTAAGGGTTATAAAAAAAGAGGCAGTTAGTTGTAGGAGGTAGGGTTTTAGCTCATACTTGAAGGAAGAAAGAAAAGGCAGGAGATGGAAATGAGGAAGGAGAGGATTCTAGGTTTTGGGAAACAGCCATTGAAAATGCAGGGAATCCAGGCATGGAGCATCTGTCTTATGTTAGGAGCATCACTGGACTGCAGAGTGTATTGTGGGGGCAGTGAGGGAAAAAGACTGGAAAGGCAGGAAGGGGCCGGATTATGAATGCCTTTAAACACCAAATAGGGGATTTTGTATTTGATCCTGGAGGTAATAGTGAGCCACTGGAATTTATTGAATGGGGGTCGATAGTGTCAGACCTGCACTTTAGGAAGATCAGTTTGACAGCTGAGTGAAGGATGGGCTGGAGTGAGGGAGAGATGAGGCAGGGATGCCTCATCACTAGGAACATTGATCATTTCAGCCCTGAATCCATTTTGGGTTGAAATTACCTGGACACCTATCTGAGCCTATGATCTTAATATTACATTTTAGATATCCCGGTTTATGGTTGTGCTATATATGGTTTTAGGTGATGTGAGGAGTGTTATGGAGGAGAGAGGATGGGGACAAAAGTCTCATAATCTGGATACTACCAGCCTCTTTAGCTGATTTCTAAAATTCAGCTTTGAAAATAAGACAACAGAGAAAGGCAGGAAATAGATCTGACCTTATCCTTTCTGTTCCATGTGCTGTGTTTAGTTTGTTTCCACATTAATTTCCCATTTTTCAAAGGGCAATATTCCATATTTGGGATGGATCAGGTGGAGGTTATTGTTTGTATTATTTTCCTCCAAGTCACTGTTTATTCTTCCCTTTTACTGGGAATGGGTGAGTCACTCTAAATAAATCCTCGGCAACTTCACCCAAAGGCTTAAAACAACTTTAAAAAAAGACATTTCCTTAGCTTTTTCTGCTGATTTATTGTTTTCTTGTACTGCATTATCTCTTCATTTTGGCCTGTATAATTAATGGAATGAGATGAGTTCCATGTTTCAACATACTACCTTAACATTTTGTATTTGTATGTTTATCTGAGCCATTATGACTTTCAAAGGAACTGATTGATTTTTATTACATCGAGGACAAAAATAGAGTAAATATTCTCTATACTTTGCTAAGTGGTAGTTGCCATTGTAATGGGGAAGTAGTATAGTGTAGTAGAAAGAGTACTGGAGTCAGAGTCAGGAGGACCTGGGTTCGAATCCTTCCTCAGATACTTGCTAGCTGAGTCACTTAAACTCTCTGTACTTTAGTTTACTTATTTGTAAAATGAGTCAGTTGGACTCAGTGACCTTTAATATCTTTTCTACCTCCAAATTTATTATCCTATGTACTTCCGAGCCTCATTTTCTTTACCTGTGCAATGGGAACAAAAAGCGCATACTTTACATGGTTGCTGTGGACAGGAAATAAGGTAAAAGGGATAAAATGCTTTGTAAACCTTAAAATGCTATATAAATGTACCTATTATTTTAATTACTAATATAGCATGACACAATCATCTTATGCTTGATTTGACCTTAAATCCACTATCTTGAAACATTACAGGGTAATGAAAGTTTTCTTTAGTAACTCAAAATTAGTCTGAATTAGTAACTGAAAGTTAGGATCACATGGTTAAAGAGCTGGCATTGCCCTGAGTGAGACTTAGAATTCATACAACCACTAGAAAACGAAACTAACTAAATTTTAATATAGCACCTTTTTTTTGAGAACCCACAAAACTCTAAATAATAATTTACTTTGTCACTCCATATCTCTTCCCTGAAGAAAGCAGATATAGATTAGTGGGGAATGATTCTTCCATAATCTGGGATTTTGATTTGGGCTACTCACCCAAGATTCAATACAGGAGGAAACCAAGGATGACAAATAAGAGGTATGTCAGGGATTAGAAGATTGGTGGAAATCTTCTTTACCTACAAGAACTAGATGGTAGTGGTGGTACAGGAGTCATGCCTGGTTCGTTGTCTACCGAACTAAGCAGAAATGAGTCTACAACAGGGACTCAAGAACCTTTTCTAGCTTCAGGTGACATTATATAAAGGACTTTGGTTGGTTACACCTTTCCACCTTGGCCAATAATATAATAGCTTATATATATATATAGGCAGCTTAATGGATAGAGCACTAGGCCTGGAGTCAGGAAAACCTGAGTTCAAATCTGGCTTCAGACATTTACTTGCTGTGTGACCTTGGGCAAGTCACTTAACCTCTATTTGCCTTAATCCACTGAAGAAAGAAATGGCAAATCACTCCTGTATCTTTGCCAAACTTCATGGTTGGTATGGTCCATGTGGTCCCAAAGAGTTGGACGTAACTGAACATACATATAGAACTTAATAATTCACCAAGAACTTTCCTCATGATAGTCCAGTGAGGGAGGCAAATGCAACAAGTATTCCCATTGTATAAATAAAGAAACTGAGACTCAGCTAAATGACTTGGCTATGATTATATGGTTAATAAGTGACCATGCCAGATCTTTTAATATGCTTGCCGAGATTTCCAAGTGGCCTTTCAAGTTGGTATATATGTGTTTTGCCTGTTTAATACCTAGTGTGCCTATTTATAGTTGGATAAATTGACTTGTCAGAGTTATTGGATGTTTCCAAGATCTTGTATATAATGGTTGTATTCACTCAGTCTTCCTAATTTTGATCACTATCCTTTAAAATATAAATCCAGTAAAAAGGCCATTTTTTTTTCCTAATCTGAAAGTTAATAAGGCATCCTAGGGAAAAATGTCAAAAGGATGAGTTAAAAAGCATTTCAGGAACTTTATGCCAAACTCTGGGTTGGGATGGAAGTAGGTCTATATAAGATCCATTGTCCCTCATATATATGGCATCACAATTTTTAATAAAACTGATCTTAAAATTATCTTATTATCAACATGTTTTTGTTTTAAATCGCATTTATTTCTTAATAGATTCCTCTTTCACTGTCCTCCCAGAGAGCCATCCCTTGTAACAAAGACTTAGAAAGAGAAAATGTCACTTTATCAGAAGTGACCAACATATTCACTGTCTCTGACATTGGATACTATATTTCACATCCTTAATTGTCCAACTCTGTAATAAAGACAAGAAAATGTATTTTCTCCTTCATTAAGCCCATTCCTTAGTGCTAATCTGTTAGTTTTGATCTTGACCAGCCTGACCGAGTGCTACCCCAGTCCTCTATTTCAGAATACTAAATGTTAACACCTGATTGACTAACTCAGGCTCATCCCCTTCTCCTGACCATCCCTTCTCCTCCTCTCTCCCCCTCCCCTCCAGTACCTTGTTTAAGGTCACATCCATAACCTAATCCTGCTCCCACTCCAGCCCACCTGGGTTCCTAGGCTTGCAGAAGATAACAGGTTAGTGGGTGCATTTGACTGGACTGAGGAACATGAAAGTGTAAATAAGAGCTTATCTGGGGGTTTTGGGGGGAAAAGCTTGTGATTGTGTTTCATTAAGTGATACAAATATTTTTTAAAAAAGCCCACTTAAGGCTGTGTAACATCTGCTCTCAACCATATTCCACATGGTGTGCAACATGCCAAAATGTAATTTGGCTGTTAAAAATGCCATTTGAGGAAAGCAGTGACCAAGAATAAAAAGCACAAAATGAGCTTTGCATAGAATCTTACTTTATTTTTTTTTTTAAGTTAAGGGTTGGCAAACAACAGACTCTGCTGTCTGTTTTTGTGAAGCCTAAGAGCTAAGAATGGTTTTTACAAAAATGCAAGAACTGTTCTGGCTATACAAAAACATATGGTGGACTGTGGTTTGCTGATCCCTGTTTCAAGTATAAGCTTTGGTGAAAGGCAACTCAGGCATAGTGTCTAGAGAGTGGGCATTAGAATGAGGAAAACCTGAGTTCAAATTCTGACTCTGACATTTATTGGCTGTGTGACCCTGGGAAAAGTTACCACCTTTCAATACATGGGACAATTCTCTAATTCTAAAAGCTGTGAAGGATGTCCTACTGCTGTGCACTGGTAGAGCAAGTTCCTCACTGAGAGCTCCCTTTATCAATAAAATCACAGGACGGATAAAAAAAAAATCGTTTTTTTTTTTGCTATTCATAATTATATTCTAGAAAGGTAGCTTGGCACATTTGGGTAGAGAACTGACCTTTGAATCAGGAAAATCTAGGTTCAAATCCTATCTCTGATACATAATGGCTGTGTGACCTTGGGCAAGTCCATCCTCCTCTCTGTGCCTTATGAAACTTTCTAAGTATAAGTTGCTGAGCAGGTATCAATCTTTCATTGGGAAAGGGAGTTACCACCCTGGGAGTTTCTTATGCCAGTCAAAAGATTTGGTCCAAGAAAAATTATATTCTTAGGGGTCTCATTGATAGTATCTTTCTATCTGGAAAATAATAATAATTTTATCATATATCAACTTTTCTTTTGCTAATTGTCTGTTCATGGCACTTTAACTCATTGTTTTCATTTTCTTATTCTTAAGAGTTATTGATAATATCTTTATATCTGGAAAATAAGTAGTAATTTTATTTGTTATTATGTCATAACCTTTATTTTGCTAATTGACCGTGTTCATGGAACTTTTTCTCATTGATCTCAAGTTTTCTTTCCTATAAAAGAAAGGTCAGGGCTAGGGCATCTCCAAGGTTCTTGCCAACTCTAACATCCTATGGTTCTAAAATGTTGCTTATTATTGTTATCATGATTGACATTGTAGAAGCAGGGAAACAGGTTCTTACAGCAAGTAGGAATTATCTTCAGTTACCTGAGTTCACTTTCAACCCAGTAAGCCTCAAGGGCCTATTCTGGCCTGGGATCTCTTTCCTTGGTCTGATCTAGACCTTGATGTGGAGTGGGAAGGAAAGAAAAAGAAGACAGGAAAGTTTGGTTTTTCTTGCTCATAGAATAAACTGCTTCATTGCTCTCTTGGCTGACCTAGAGTTCTCCACCGTTCTGTTCTCTTGGACATATTCCTCTCTAGACCCCTCTGCTTTTGCTTGCTTTCTGTTGGTTGTCTACCCGGCAGCTACTGTTGCCCTGATGCCCTGGTGATCTCCAGTGACCATGTGGCCTCAGGGGGAGGAGTTGGCCAACTCTTTAGTTTGATAGTCCTAGAGATCATCTTTAGCTCTTTGGTGATACAAATACTTCAGCCAGAAATATTGTCAGCCAGTTAAGTAGAGAAGTCCTTAGACATTTTCAAGTCTTGTCTTGTGAAATTTTAAAATATTTTCCTCTCCTCTCAGTATTCTCTGGGTAAAACTCCTACCTCAATTATGTTCTGAAATTCTTTTGAACTCATATTGTATCTTAGGACCATTAATCCAAGTCTCCTAATTATCTAGGGGATTCCATTTAGCAAAATGTGTGAAAATGGCAGCTGGTGAAAGATTTTTTTTTTTCAACTTTCCATAAAACTCCTGGTTGCTAATCAAATCAACCCGAGGAAAAATTCAAAGGGCCTGATGAAACTACTGAATTCCATCCTAGTCTTATCATTCTAGAGCAGAGGTTCTCAAGTTTATTTGGCCTACCACACCCTTTTCAAAAAGATCACTCATCATCCCCCTGGAAATCTACTTTATGTAACACTTTAGTGGTTTTTAAAAAAAATTTCATCATTTCAAAAAATGTAAAACTAAAAAAAATGATTCATCTTAAATTTAATAATTTATTGTAAATGTGTGGGTTTTTTTCCTTCATTGAAATTTTGATGACACAATATTGCATCATGTAACCATATAGCGTCATATTGTAAACAAGTCATTACACACACATATTCCTGCCAATGCATGCTGGACTTCCAGACAATGCATGGCAGCTTGCCTGCCAACACTTTCTTATTAAGACCTTTCAGTAGACTTGATCATTGATTGGTTATAACTTGCATTTTGTGTGTTTTTTTGGAAAATAATGTAATTACTATGACTTTAACTCTATTACACAATGGATGAAATATGTACAAATAGTTTTTCAAAATTCTCTTCTCTTCTTTCCTTATGCCTCCACTGCCCCCTTATCTTTGTTCAAAACCCCCCAGTTGCACCCAAGGCTACTACTGCTGCCCTGGATCATTCTAGCACAACCCCCTCAGGGTAGTATTGCCCACTTTGGGAACCTCTGATTCTTACTGGTTACAAAATTTCTGGTTTCCCGAATACAAATATGGGTAAAACCTACTTATAATGGGTACTGTTCCAAAGGAGGGTTCTATGTAACAAAACTAGCTTTATGACTTGACAGATGGTCCATAACAACACTGGTTGCTCTGATTACACAATAGATGATCCTGTACAACCAGTGTGTTCTTTGATCTCTGTCCATATAAATGTCACTTTTCAAGATAAACGGATGCTGTCATTTACATCTACTTTCAAACTAGAGGTAGGAAGGTCTTCTGAACGGGAACACTGAAGAAAAATTATGGATAAATTTTAAATCTGAGGAAATGATATGTTCCTTTGTGTGAGATCCATAATTTTGTTCAAATGAGAGCCCAGGGACATTTTTCTTCCTTTTTTCATTCTCTTTGTGGCCTTGAATGTATTCAAACAGGGAAAAAGGAGATATTACCTAGGCAGAAAACATAAACTATGTCATATGCTGGTATTTAGTATGTGAATGGGGCATGCCTTTATACCAGCTGTCCTGTCTTTACCTCTGCCTCATAGAGTCTCTCCTATCCTTTAAGATGCAGGTCAGACATCATCTTCTTCATGCAGCCTTTCCTGATTCCCTGCTCCCAATTCCCAACTGCTAATGACCTCTCTCTTCCCAAACTACTTTGTATGAAGTACATTGTGTGTGTGTGTGTGTATCATAAAGATACATATACACACATGCACACATACACATGTAGGCACATAACTTTTTATTTATGCTGCAGATGCTTCTATATGTACCTGTTACCTCCCTTATCAGAATTTAAACTCCCTATAGGTAGTGATTATTTCATTCTTTGGATTTGTACCCCCAGTGTCTAACACAGTGCCTGGCACATAATAAGGGTTTAATACATGCTTATTGACTGATGATCAAAGAAAAATATAGGCTAAGACAGGTAACAGAAAAGGACAACAAGCCAGTTAATTATTTGGACTTTTGTTTACATTTCTGTATTTCCAGGTTAAATACAGATAAACTTATATGCCTTAAATTCCTTAAAGTCTAATGCTCATATATTAATTACAATGCTAATGAATTTCAATTCAATTCATTTCACCTAATATGTGTGTGTATGTGTATGTGTTTATCCACTGTTTGAACTGCACACTTTCAAAGCAGAGACCCACCCTGGGTCTATATTTTCTTGTGCTAAAATTTGTAATGATGGCAAATTTAAGCTAATAATTGATTATTTTTAATAATAGAAGTATAAATGGAACCCTGGTTCATGAATTTTTAAATTGATACCATTTTGTATTTCATTTTAGCCATAATACACATCAACACATATATGTGAATGTAGGAGTATTTGTTAGGGGATTCAAGTGTTTAGATGTGTGTGCAAATGCCTGAAAACTATGAGGTCATTTCCTGGTCTTATCTAACATAAATTGATTAAATTTAGTCTACATCTTAGTTTCTACTCTTTTCCTTTTGTTGTTAGCACCTTGTTTACTTTTGTGCAGGCCTTACTCTAATGGTCTAATCCAAACTTGTACCATCGAGATGGGTCATCCATGTAGGAAATGTAGGAGCAGCTAGTGTCGCAGTGGATAGAGTACAGGGCCTGGAGTCAGGAAGATCTGAATTCAAATTCAGCCTCAGACACTCAGCAGCTGTGTGACCCTGGGCAAGTTGCTTGAGCCTATTTGCCTGAGTTTTCTCAACTATAAAATGAGCTGGAGAAGGAAATGGAAGACCACTTTTCTTCCAAGAAATCCCCGAACGGTCACGAAGAGTCAGACATGACCAAACAACAACAACAATTTTATGGGAACATAGTGTGTGTGTGTGTGTGTGTGTGTGTGTGTGTGTGTGTGTGTGTGCATCTCTATATCTCTATTTGCTCAGTAGTTGGCTCCATTTCATATTGTACTGGACAAGTACTGGCTCTGGAGTCTGAGGATCTGGATCAAATCCCATCTCTGACATTTACTGCCAATATGACCTTGGGCAAGTCTCTTAGCTTCTCTGTGCCTCAGCACCTTCTTCTATACAATCAGGAGGTTGGACTAGGTACTTTCTGAGGTCCTTTCCGGTTCTAGGAGCCTATTAACTCTTACATATAATTCAATCAGTAGTCTCTGTTTCTGATTAATCAAGGCTACAAACTGTGATTAAGTTTAGTGCAGGGATTGGAAACCTGGGGCCTCCAGGCCACATGTGGCCCTCAAGGTCCTCAAGTGTGACCCTTTGATTGAATCCAAAGAAGGCCACACTTGTGGACCTACAGGTCCACACATAGCCTTGAGGCTGCAGGTTCCCCACCCTTGGTTTAGTATCTCTTATGTCTCTTGACTCACGGTTCTCCTTATTCTCCCATTAAAAGGGACTGATTTTTGAGACAGAAGCTTGAAGAGAATTTCCACCTATTGTGTTTCCTTTCTTACCTCTTCTTTAGCTCTTTTTCATGAATTAGCCACATGTGGCCCTCTAGGTCCTCAAGTGTGGTCCTTTGACTGAATCTAAAGAGGCCCACACTTGAAGACCTAGAGGGCCTCATATGGCCTTGAAGCTGTAGGTTCCCTACCCCCAGTTTATTATCTCTTATGTGATAGTGAACTTGCCATTATGATTTAGTTAATGGTTTATTTAGAATCTATGTAGTGGTATGCATGTGTATGTATGTATATGTATGTATGTATGTATGACCAGCCCATCACCAGCTGGTCACCTCATTTACCTTCTGTTTGAGCACCTTCTCAGACTACCATCTCTCTATGCTGCCCAGGAAGGTGAGTCTGAGCTTTTATACCAATCTTAGGGTACCATTTACACCAGGGGTGGGGAACTTGCAGCTGTGGGGCCACATGTGGCCTTCTAGATCCATAAGTGTGGCCTTTTGACTGAATCTGAATTTTACAGAACTATCTGGAAGGCCACATGTGGCCTCAAGGCCGCAGATTTCCCACCCCTGATTTACACCCTTGTACAGGTTCAGTCTTGCCTTCTTTTCTTTTATGTAAGACTTTGGGTACCCTTGGGCAGGTAGGAAGTTTTTGAAATCAGACAGATGAATACCACAGTCAGCAACTACTGGTGGGAGGCACCAGAGGCAACCCTACCCTAACCATAACTTGCCAAAGAAAATTAACTAAATAATCATGGCAAGTTCACTATCACTAAAGGACATGCATGAACACTCCTCTTCTGACATCACAGGATGGCAGGAAGCCCTGGTGGCAGAGCTCTGAATGTCCATGTTTGTTTAGTGCAGTACACTCTTTTAACCATGAGATACTATGGGCTGTTAAAATCTATATGAGAAAAATTTAGCCTTCCACTACCAAGAACATTTAGATAACTTATCTCTTCAGCAGGCTGCATCATTTAGAGTTTATAATAGGTAGTATTATTATCATCAGCTGGTCAGTTAATAGAACTAATTGGGTTTTTTGGAGCAGGGAGAACAAAAGTACTTTTAGAAGGGAAGTAGTTTGAATTGTCTTTCTGAAGTAGGTTCAAAATAACTTCAAAATAGAGGAAGCAGAAGGGAATAGTGGAAATATTACTGGCTTTTTTTTTTTTAATATTACTGGCTTTAGAGTCAAAAGCCCTGGGTTTCAATCGTGACTTTTTAAAGATATCCTTTTTTTTTGTGTTTTGTTGGTATTAGACTGGTACAGATTGGAACCTTCTGTGCATCTTCAAGGCTTATGAAGATGCTTAGGGCATTGAGAGGTAACAGACTTGGCCAGGCTCACATAGTCATTTTACATCAGAGACAGGACTTAAAAGTAGATGATCCTTTTCCTTCCCCGAGGGGCCAGTTCTCTAGCCATTATACCATGATTCTCTTAAAAATATCTAACTTCATTTACTACAAAAAGATATTGATTGAATTCTTTGTCTGGGTGAGTTTTATAACCTATTGTTATTTTAAATTTTAAAAATAACTTCTCTATGAGAAAACAAAACAAGCTAATATTTATTAAAGAAGTAGCTATTCCAGTGAGGTAGCTATACCTATTTTACTTATTTTATTTTGCTTCATTTTTCTCTCCTTTATTCTTCCTCCCTTAAACAATTATTCAGAGATCCCATCAGATAAATCTACAGGGTGTCTCTAAAGTCTGGACACATAGAAAATCTCATTAACATCTCATTAACCATTTCACCGAAGACTCTGTGTTGTTCAGCGACTTCTTTTTCTGTGGCATGCTAAAGGAGAAGGTGTACTCAATGAAAATCACAGATACAACACACTTGATTGAATGCATAAACGCATAAAGACTGAATGTGCTAAAATTGACAGCAATGTGGAGTTATTGCATCAAGTTCATGTGAATCTTGCAAAAAGCATCAACCTTTGCATCACAAATGATGGAAATCATATTGAAGATGTTATTTGTTAATATTCCAATTAAATAAAATATTGTTGAAAATTTCATTCATTTCTTGAAAATATCTAGACTTTAGGAACACCCTGTATTGTTATAACCTAGAGTAGAAAGAAAACTTTCCTAGAGCCTATCTTCCTGTTAATGATATTTACCTCTTTTATGTAAACTCTGCAATTTAAATAGTTGTGCCCAAGTGAAGGAGTTTCATTCACATTGTGCCACTATATCAAAAAAGTCATGTCATTTCCTTGAATGCTAGAAACTAGATTGGAGGAGCTGAAGTACTTGTATCTTAAATCAGTAATAATTTCAGAAATAATTCATTATCAGTCAGAGTGAAAAATCTATGCATTATGAAAGGAAGTATATGAGCTTAGCTTTGTGTGAGAGTGTTTTTAGGGTTGTGCTGGACCTGTCCTGTGTTGAAGCAGTCTTAAAAGTTCAAGATTTCAGGAAATATCCAAAATGTTCCGGTTCCTTCTGGGAATGAGTCATATGTCTTTTGTTTATGAATGATGATGCCCTAATTTAATAAGATCCTATTTTTTTCAAACCGGAAGCCATTTCTTATCAATATGTAGATAGCTACCTCATTGGAATAACTACTTCTTTAATAAATATTAGCTTGTTTTGTTTTCACGTAGAGAAGTTATTTTTAAAATTTAAAACAACAATAGCTTAGAGAACTGCTCTGAGAAATAAGGATAAGTGAAATATGGGTTGTGCCTTATGACCCTAATTAATTAAAAAAAATCCTCATGCATATTGTGATGTAGTCACAGTGCAGTCAAATCCATATCCTGTTAGAGGTCAGCCTATGGCAAAAAACAGAGGTGGCAAGAGGTTGAAAGAACAGCATCCTGCTTGCTGACCTAAGGCCATTTTTTGACAAACAATCCTGGCCACTGTCTGCCTGTGGCAGATTATTTACATATCTCTCCAGTTAGTTATTCTGTAGATGCTTTAAGTTATTTCAGCTATGGGTGGTGAAATTGTGATGGCAGCAAATTGAAATCTCATTTGAGAAAAGCCTGCTGATTTCCACAGCAGCTAATGAATGGAAACATGGGCCTGACAAAAGTGATGAAAGAAGAAGTATATAAAAAACCCAAAACAAAACAAAAAACCACAAGGAAGTAGCTTTGGTAGCAGAATACTTGATATATTTCAAAATAGTGTTGGGATACTCATCACTTGTAATTAACCCAATACTGTCACCCATAAGGACTTACTATGAAATTTTATTTATATCCATAACGAGGCAAACATGGATCCATGGAAGGAGGCTTCTCTGAAACAGAAGACAAAGGATCATAGACAGTGGAGAGGAAGGGATCTTAGAAATCAATTGGGTCAGTGGCTATCAAAATGTGCTCTGAGGATTCCTGAGAGTCCCAGACATCCTTCTGGGGGTTTACAAAGCAAAAACTGTTTTCATAATAATATTAAGATATTTTAATTTCTAATGTGGTAAATATCAATAGATATAAACCAAAAGCTCTCTGTCATCCTCAATTGTTTTTAATATGTAAAGGGGTACCAGAAGTTTGAGAACTACTGAACTAGTTCAACACTCTTATTTTATAAATGGAGGGGGAGTTGGGAAGTAAAGAAGGTGGAGAATGGAAAAGCATTTATTTTATTTTCCTCCAACTTATTAATTTATTTATTTTCAGTTTTTAACATTCATTTCCATAAATTTTAAATTTTCTCCTCCTCCCTCCCCACTCCTTCCCCAAGATGGCATGCAATCTGATATGGGCTCTATATACACATTCCTATTAAACACATTTTTACATTAGCCCTGTTGCATAGAAGAATTATAACAAATGGGAGAAACCATGAGAAAGAAAAAACAAAACAAAACAAAACCAAAGAGAAAATAGTGTGCTTTGCTCTGCATTCCAACTCCATAGTTCTTTCTGTGGATGTGGATGGCATTTTTCCATCATGAGTCCTTTGGAAAAGTTTTAGGTCCTTGCATTGCTGAGAAGGGCTAAATCTATCACAATCAGTCCTCCTACACTGGCTGTTACTGTGCACAGTGTTTTCCTCATTCTGCCCACTTTACTCAGCATCAGTTCATATAAGTCTTTGCAGGTTTTTCTAAAGTCCACCTGTTCATCATTTCTTAAAACACAATAGTAATCCATTACATTCACATACTAGAACTTGTTCAACCATTCCCCAATTGATGGGAATCCCTTCAATTTCCGATTGTTGGCCACCATGAAAAGAGCTGCTATAAATATTTTTGTACATGTGGGTCCTGGGAAAAGCATTTATTAAGTGCTCACTATGTGCCAGGCACTGTGCTAAGCACTTTACCAATATTACCTCATTTGATCCCTATGACAATCATGTAAGGTAAATGCTTTTATTATTCCCATTTTATAGATGAGAAAACTGAGGCAGATAATGGTTAAGTGACTTGCTCAAGGTTACACAGGTTGGTTGGTTGGTGGTTGTTGCCCTTCATTCTCGAAGAGGACCAAAATGAAATCACTATGCTTGAGTCAAGTTTCAGTGGGTCCGACTGTGGCTGATCAGACCAGTAAAAGTTTGGAATGCTCTACCACAGGTTGGGTACAAATAGTCTGTGTGAACATTTGGCTACTCTAACTTTCTACATCCTGCATTTCCTTTGAGCTGTTTCAATTCTGCTATGCTCATAGAACACAGCACCTTCTCTGATGTGGGCACGCCATGCTGAGCAGTCCTGTGTCAGTGTTTCCTTTGTCACCCAATCAATTCCAAAGTCCTTGAGACCTTGAGAGTGTCCTTGTATCGCTTGTTCTGACCACTGTGTGAGAGCTTGCCCTGTGTGAGGTCTCCGTAAAACAGTCTTTTTGGCAAGCACATGTTTTGCATTCTGGCTAGATATGAATGAACTCAGGTCTTCCAGGCCCCATGTCACCTAACTAGTTGAAGTGATTTATCTAAGATCATAGAAGTGGTCTGTTAGAAAAGCTGGGATGGATCATAGGATTGAGAGTGAGGAAGGACCGTGGAGTCCATTTAGTCCAATTTCTAGATGAGGGAACTGAGACTAAGAGAGACTAAGGGACTTACTCAGGGTCACACAACTAGTAAGTGCCAGAGGTGGAATTTCAAGCCAAGTCTTCCTGACTCCATGTCCAGCCCTCTGTCTTTTTGGCTGCTCTGCCTCTCTAAATAAGCTGGATGCTAGTCTTGGCTCCACTACTAACTGTGTGGTCTTAGGTAGGTCACTCCACCTAAAGGAAGAGCAGTACAATAGAAAGATCACTAGCTCTGGTATCAGAAGATATGGGTTCAAATCTGGAACCTCTGATACTTTCCTGGGTCTCAGTTTCTTAATCTGTAAAGTTAGGTGATATTCCAAGATTTCCAGCTCCAAAATTATATAATTTAGGAAAGAGTATTAATAGCATGTTTGTATAGCATTGTAGGGTAGATGAAGCATTCATCACAAACAACCCTATGAGATAGATATTGCAAGTATTATTTTCCAGAATTTTACATATGAGGAAACTGGGATCCAGAGAAGTTATTTGCCCCTGATCGCAGATATACTCTCTGAGGTAAGTTCAAGCTTAATTCTCATGACATAATATTCACTATTCCAAGCTGCCTCTGTAGAAGTCACAATTCATGCTTAAGGTTGAGAGTCAGACTAGTTGACATACGAGGTCCCTTCTGACTGTTTGTAAACGTTTTTTCCCAACAAGGCTATCTAGCTACTCTTAGTAAATACAAATGATTTTAGGAAGAAGATAGCACTGCTATAATTTTAACTCACTTTTTCAAGACAATGACTCCTTCTAGTTTATGGAAAAATGTCTCTTGTGACCAAGTTCAAGGGGAAATGATAATGGCTGTATTGACTAATCCTGGCTGACTGTACTTCAATTAGATGTCTGAATCTTTAGGAACAGAAGGGCTGATTGACTCATGGTGTGAGTATTCGGGCTACATTACTCACTTCATATTGTCAGAATTCAAGCTACATTATAAGAAGGAGTCTATTCATTCCATTGATATATTTCTATTGTGTATAAGGGAGAGAAAAAGAAAGAACTCCAGAAGAAGGGGGAATAATAGTAATGATAATAAAAGCTGATATATATATATATATATACATACATACATACATACATACATATAAATATTACTGTTAAGCCCACAAAAGTCTCTTTTGATCCTGTGAAGTAGGTACTACTGGCATTATTTATTACCCCAGGGTACATGAGGTGTTCAAGGAAGACTACTACCTCCGGTGTGAGGGCTTGCAGAGCCCTCTTCTGGGCTACTCATCCACTTCTCGTGCCCATGTGCCACCCAACTCTCAACTGTGGCTCCAAGAAGCTGTAGCATGAGCAGCAGCCACACCCTGATAAAACCATCTCAGCAGATGGGCTAAGCCAGTTCTTGAGGGTAACTGACAGTCCTCAAATCCATTGGTGGGGGGATGTCAGAATGGGTAGATGAGAACAATTTGTTCCAGTTATCCATGAAGGAGGCTGAAGCAGGTGCTGTGGAGCACTTAGAGTTTGGTCAGATATCAGACACCAAGTTCATCCACTGCCATTGACTTTTTTCCTGACTTTTGTCATGTATGAGGAACAGGAAGGCCAGAATGCCTTCATTCTAAACTAAAAAGTATAGAAAGAGAATGGGGCCAAGCCATGAAGAGCTTAAATTCCAATCAGAGAAATTTATATTTGATCCTAGAGAATAAAGGGACACCCTGGAATATATTAATTGAGGAATGGGGGGGGGCAGAGTAGTGACATACTCAGATGTCTGCTTTAGGAAAACCACTTTTTTTTAAGGCATTTTTCTCTTCAGAGGATATTCGTGCCTCTTTTACCATTTGGTTTATTTGTTTTTTTAAGATTTTATTTTATTCAGTATTATTTTGTGCCTCCTTTACCAAGCTTTTGCTTCTTTTTTTCATGACTTTCTTGTACCACTGTGATTTCTTTCTTTCTTTTTTGGAGGGAGGAAGGCAAGGCATTTGGGGTTAAGTGACTTGCTCAAGGTCACACAGCTAGTAAGTGTGTCAAGTGTCTGAGGCTGTATTTGAACTCAGGTCCTCTGACTCCAGGGCCAGTGCTCTACTCACTGTGCCACCTAGCTGCCTTAGGAAAACCACTTTTAAGTTGTATGGGGGATAGATTGGAGTAGAAGAGATTTAAGGACAGGGAGATTAATTAGGAGACTAATTTCAATAGTAAATTAGTTAATAGTAGAATAGGTGAGAACCAGAACAAGCTATGTGAGTAGAGAGAAGGGGATAGATGGTGAATGATGTTTTGGAGATGTTTTGGCAATTGTTTGAATCTATGAAATGAGTAGGAGTGAGGAGTCCAAGATGATTGGCTGAGATCTTTGTGGATCTTCCTGTCTAGAAAGATAACAATATCCTTGACAGAAATAGGAAAATTCAGAAGAGAGGTAGATTTGGTAGAAATGATGACTTGGAGATGTCTATGAGAAATCTAGTTCAATAGGCATGGATAGGATATGGGAGTTATTTCCAAAAAGATGGTAATTGAACCCATGAAAGCCACTGAGTTCACCAAGAGTGTAGAGAGAAAGGAGAAAACAATCTGGGACAGAGCCTACTCAGAATAGGGATGTGTGGCTTGAACTGAGATCCAAGCAAAGGAAGGGAGGAGGAGAACCTGTAAGTGAAGGTCACTAAAGGGCAAATTGGTATTTACCAGTGGTTCATGGTATTTGAACTTTTGAAGTAATACCTGAAAGCATAATTGCAGGAAAATTAGCATTATACAAACCTCAGAGCAAAGCCTTGTGACATGCTAGCAGATTGCTAAAATAGAATTTTCAAGTTATGGAACATTCTAGTATATATGTAAATATACACAGAGCCACTTCTTGCTGCTATGACAAATTGCAGTCATTGGAAATGCAGCGCGATATGCTTCTTAAGGGATTTGTCGGCAGAGAAAGCTTATCGTATCACAATTTACAAAGCTGTCTTTAGGAGGGATGAACTGTTCAAATCTAAATACAGGAGAGATAACTTCTAAGCCTTTGGAAACGTTTGAACTAAGCCTCCACAACAGGAGGTAAAAAAATAAAATTAGCTTATTCAGATCATGCATGTGTTTAAGAGGCAGAAATAATGTGGTCTCTGCTCCCAGATCAAGTACTCAAATTCAACCATGAAAAGAAAAATATTTTCAGAATGCTGTGTGAATGTAGTGAAAACAAAATGAAAACCTAAATTCAAACGGGGAAGCTGGGTGGCGTAGTAGATAGAAGGTTCCGAGTGGAGTCAGAAAGACCTGAGTTGACATCCAGCCTCTTATCGGACTCTTACTCAGACTCTTACTAGCTCTGTGACGCTGGGCCAGTCACTTAACTCATTTGCCTCAGTTTTCTCATCTGTAAAGTGGGGATAACAATAATAGCTTCTACCTCCCAGGGTTGATCAAATAAGATAATTATAAAGCACTTGGCACAGTGCCTGGCACATAGGAAGTGCTATATAAATGCTAGTTGTGGTTATTGTTATTAAATAGGTGATGAAAATACGTAAAGGCAAAATTTTCAAAAATTTCCCAATTTAGAGACATACTCTACAACCTTTTCACGTTTACAGGCTTTGTGAACATTTTTATCTCTTTTGCTCAACTTTGAAAATGTATCCTTTTAATCTTGTTTGTACAGCGAGGTATGCCTCCATTTGTAGCGCATGTCTGTTTCTTCTCACAAATGAGGACCAAAGGGAAGATTCCCATTCTGGGAATTTGTCTCAGTGGGGTAACAAGTGAAGTAATGCCTTCCAGAAAAATGGGTGACCGGACAGTCCTGAACGGTGCTTGCTTGCTATTTAAAACAGACCACTTCTTTTTCCCCCTTATGAAATTTATTTAGAAAAATAAGACTCTGCTCAAGCGTTCTGGAGTAGGAACAATTTAAAAAGTCTTTTAAGTCAGGATTCAAAAGTTTGTTACTATGGAAGAATCCTTCCCTTTCCTTTGGAACAACTGCTCTTAACTGTCTCGGGGTCATGGACCCCTTTGACAGGCTGGTGAAGACTACAGACTCCTCAGAACGTTCTTAAATGCAAAAAATAAAATACATAGGACTACAAAGGAAGTGAATTCTATTTAAACATAGTTATATATGCATGTATGTATACATGGGTGTATGTTTATATCTCTATGTGTCTATCTCTATCCATGTATGTATATGCACACATATATGAATTCCAGGTTAGGAGGTAACTATTCATACTTATACCTATGGTTACATGGGTGGAAATATAGCCTTTGATGTGTTTTGTCCTTTTTCCCGAAGTATGGAGAGTGCTGAGGTGTTCAGTGAAGGGAGAATGGGAGGTGAAAATTAATATGTCACATTTCATTCCAAGTGAATTAAATGGAAACCTCCGTATTTCAAGCACATCCCCTAAAACACAGGCTGACAAAATTACATGTATTTGCTTTTGTTTCTCCAACAAGTCTTGTGGTTTTGCTCTTTCCGGTACAAGATTATAATAAATGAGGGAAAATTCAATGTAAATGAATATGTAAAATTTTATCAGAAGGAATTTAGGAAATTTTATTTTGAAACACTCACTTGGAGTTTTCCTTCCTTTCAGAAAAGGCCCCTTCCAAGCTCCCAAACTTGCAAGGAAACATTCTGGATGTCAATGGAAGGATCTTCTTGGATGATGACAGATGCTTAATTAGATATACAATTGAGGAGACAGTTTCCCAAATCACTTTTCTTCTCTTTCCGAAATGTTTCAACACTGCTTACTTCCTCCTTGTTTTCTTGACAGCTCTTCTCTCTCTGAAAATAAAATTAGAAGCTTTACTTTTGTAGCACTGGGATGCATCCCTTGTCTTGCTAAGAGGGTCCTCTAGACAAAGCTACCCACAGTTCATGGTACTGTATGAGGCCACATCGACTCAAAACCGTAGGTCATCTGCCTTTACTAATGTGTTTAAGGTAAAGTCACCCAGGAGAAAGAATTAGTTCAAAGTAAGGGAATTCAATGAAATAGATAAAACATTTACCACCTTCCTCCATGAAACCAGGTCACAGGCACCCCCACGTCATCACTAGGAATAGAGGTCATAGTTGTATGGGAGGAAAATTTTCATAGGGAAACCGTGTCATCAGGGCCCATGAGCAGAGGCACATTTAGGGACAAGCAACTCACACCTCTGCCACAACCATTATCTTCTGGTGATGAAATTGTGACACTCTCACAGTGCCTGTTCACCACAGGTCTTATGTGTCAGTTAGTCTTTGACAAATTCTACTGGGTATGTATAATTCATTGGGCTTTACATCTTTCTCAACTTAATAGTAATTAGCAATTAGTGCTTCCTTGTGCTCTGCTGTTTGTCTGTGTTCTGTTGGTCTTATGGTCACTCCCAAATGACGCGCCGTTGGACATGAAATTACAGAGCTTCTTGAAGCTTCCAGTTTCTGATTTTGTCTTAGGTGGGATACTACTTCTTCCTTATAGGAGAAAAAGTTGGGCTTCACCATTGCTCTTTCAGCTTAAAGCCCCAAAGCTTTTCTTTTTCTCATTCTTTTTTTTCTTTGTTGTTGTTTGTTTTGTTTTTGGCTATAGCTGGTTTTTTGAAAGTAAAGATCCTTTCAGAAATGGGACTAGAAAGCCAACCCTCAGGGCTTTCCTTCAAAAAGGGGCAGGAAAGCTTTTGTCTGGTTTTTTGTTTGCCTGTTTTATTTTTTAAGCCTTGCCTAGAGTGAGCTTTTTCTTTCCAGGGAGAGACTCTTTACATACTCTTTTCAACCATACTCTTTGGAACTGACCCCAGTTAATCATAGCCTTCCAGCACAGATCTATTTTAAAAACTCCATGTCCTGAGCAGGAAGGATAAAACCTCATTTTGACTGAGGGTTAGAAATTCTTTTTGTCTCTTTGCTTGACTTCCAGTTATTAAACTGTACCCAGTCATCATCTTTTTAGAGATTAGACTTCCAGCAAACTGTCAAGAATCCTCAGGATTCATCTCCCTCATCTTCCTCCTCCAGTATCTCGATCCTCAGATTCTTTTGGTCTCCCATCCAAATGAGTGATAACAGGAAAGGGAAAAGAATAAAGCTAGGCTTTAGCCTTTCTGAATTAAAATTATTTATTTGCTTCATATTTATTTGCCCTGCGTAACTGAATGGACTCATTTCTGCCTTTAATAAATATATGTGGTCAACTATGAGATACCTCACACATTTTCCCCCATTCATTTAATTCAATAAACACTTAATTGAACACCTGTCATGCAAAATGTTGTACTAGGCACTGAAGGAGATAAAAAGAAACTTAGGACAGCCATCACTCTAGGAGTTTACAATATCATTGAGGAGAAGTATCTCAGCGTGAAGTAGTGGGGGAAAGGAGGGAACCTACTACCTCTTGAGGCAGACCCCTCTTAATTTGGCAGGTATGAAACTAACTATAGAGGTGGTAGAATAAGTGATAAGCACATTGGCTTTGCAGTACCTGATTTTAAGGGATGGAAATTCCACAACTTCACTTGGTAGCCTGTTTTATCACCTTGACCAAGAGGATCCTCCTCATGTCCATCATGAAGCTCTCTTGCTTTAATGTAGTTCCTTTCCTCTGTTCCATCCACAGGCTTCAGTGATTGTTTTAACATTATCACATCAGCAGAAAGGTAGGTGAGTGGAGGTGGAGAAGTGAGAGTCAGCACAGACAAATTATGGTTTTTGGTACAACTCAACTCAAATATCCTAAGCACCAACTGTGAAAAAAGCACCATATTACATGCTGGGAGGGATACGAGGGTGAAGAAGGCACAGCTGCCTTGGTGAATAAAGTATTCAAGAAAGTATGAGAAATGTAGAAGGGACAAACACTAGTTCAGTTCGACTTGAATGCAGATCGCGTGAAGAATAGTAGAGGATAAAGCAGGCAGGGTAAGAGACCTTGAGTGCTGGGCACTATCTGGTAGGCAACACTGAATCAGTCAGTCAATAAGCATTTATTAAGTGCTGCTATGTCCCAGGTACAGTGCTAAGCACCAAAGATACATCAAGAGGCAAAAGACAGTCCCTCCCCTCAAGGAACTTACAATCTAATGGGGGAGACAACAAGAAAACAAATAATTACAGACAAGGCATAGACAGGATAAATAGGAGATAAGTGAGAGAAGGCACTGGAATTAAGAGGGGTTGGAAAAGGCTTTCAGTAGAAGGCAAAATTTTATTTAGAATTTCGAGGAAGCTAGGGAAGCCAATAGGTAAAGATGAGGAAGAAGCACATTCCTGGTATGGTGTATATCCAGAAAAAATGCCTGGAGCTGAGAGATGTAGTGTCTTGTTCATGGAATAGCCAGGGGCCCAATGTTGCTGGATCGAAGAATACATACTGATGAATAGGGTGTAAGAAGACTGGGAAGGTAGGTGGGGGCTGGGTTATGAATGACTTTGAATGCCAAACAGAGAATTTTGTATTTGATCCCGAAGGCGATAGGGAGCCACCTGAGTTTACTGAGTAGGGGATAACATAGTCAAACCTTCATTTTGGGAAAATAACTTTGGTGACTGCAAATTTTTTCAATAATCCAAATATGAGGTGATGAGGGCCTGAACCAGACTGGTGATAATTAGAAGGAGACATATTTAAGAGATGTTACAAAGATGAAACTGACAGGCCTTGGCAACAGATTGAATGTTGGGGGTGAGGGATAGCGAGAAATCAGGGGTGACACCTGGATTGCAAGCCTGAGGGACAGGGAAGCTGGTCTGCCTCTACAGTAATAGGGGAGGGAGGAGGTGGGGAGGGTTTAGGGGGACATGTTGAGTTTAAGATGGCTGCTGGGCATCCAGTTCAAGATGTCTGAAAGGCAATTGGAGATGAGGGTTTGGAATTCAGCAGAGGTTGGGGCAGGATAGGTAGATTCGAATATCATCAGCATAGAGATGGTAATTAAATCCATAGGCTCTGATGAGGTCACCAAGTGAAATAGAATAGAGGGAAAAGAGAAGAGGGCTCAGGACACAACCCTGTGGGATACCTATGGTTAGACGGCATGATCTGTTGGAGGACCCTGCAAAGGAGACAGAAGGAGTGGTCAGATAGACAAGAGGAGAGCTAGGAGAGAGTGGTGTCCCAGAAACCTAGAGAGAAGATAGTATCAAAAAGGAGAGGGTCATCAGCAGTGTCAAATGTTGCAGATAGATTTAGGAGAATGAGGATTAAGAAAAGGCCACTGGATTTGGCAATTAAGAGATTATTGGTAACTGGTGAGAACAGTTTCAATGATATGGTGAGGTTGGAAGCCAGATGGCAAGGGGTTAAGAAGAGAGTAAGAAGAGAGAAAGTGGAGGCACCTGTTGTAGGTGGCCTTGTCAAGGAGTTTAGCCATAAATCTAGAAAATATACACAATGATAGTTAGAGGGGGTAGAAGGATCAAGTGAAGGTTTTTTTTCAAGATAGGGGAAACATAAGCATGTTTGTAGATATGAGGGAAGGAGCCAGTAGACATTGAAATAAATTATCCAGTGGGGATGGCAGAAACGGCAATCTGTTGGAGGACATGGGATGCAATGGGATTGCTAGAGCAGGTAGATGCATTAGCCTTGGTATCATCACACAAGACAGGGGTGAAGGAGGACATAGTGGCAGAAGGCATATGAATGACGTTAAATGGTTAAGAGGAGAGAACAGGAAGCTCATGGTGAATTGCCTCATTTTTTCCCCCTGCAAAATATGAGGCAAGGTTCTTGGCTGAGAGGGTGGGGAGAGGAGGAGCCATGGAAGTTTTGAGGAAGTATGAAAAGGTTTGGAATACCTGCCGTGGACATTGTGATGTTGATAAGGTAGGTATACTAAAATTGCCTGGCAGCAGTGAGGGCCCAATTGAGGTTTTATAGCATAAATTTGTAGTGGACCCAGTCAGAATGGTTGTGTAATTTTCTCTACCTTCTTTCAGCAGCACATGTATAGAAGTGAAGGTGGTGATTGATGGGAATTATCAAAGGATTAGGCATAGAGGGCACACTTGGTGAAATGATAAAGGGGTTAGAGACTCAAGAGAATGACAGTACAGAATGAGTTGATTCACTAAAGGATGAAGAAAGTAAAGGCTAGTAAAGGGGAGATGGCCTGGGAGAGAATTGAGGGATTAGATGTCATGGTGAGGACAAAAAAGTAGGGTTTTGTAAGAGAAAACAGGGGAAGAGGTGAAAAGGTCAACAGATTATGGTCAGATAAGGGGATTTTAGATTTCTTAAACACGAAGGTGGTACATTTGTGGATAATGGCAAGATCAGTGCTACAACAATCTTTATATGTGGTTAAGGTGGGGTGGGTCACATGGAGCAGGAAATGAGTAGGCTGAGGACCTGAGTTGTTAGGGTATTTGACAGTCAATATATATGCTAAAGTCCCCTAGTATGAGAGCAGGAATTGAGGAGGAGAGAAAAAATTGTGAGCCATGTATGGAACTCATTGAGGGAGGAAGGGGAATGACTAGGAGGTCTTTAGACAATAGCTACTAGGATTCTGATTGGATGGTGAAGATGAATAGCATGAACCTCAAAGGAGAAGAGGCTGCTGAGTGATGGAGGCAGGGAGAAAACCAGGAACTGGCAGTAAGAAGCAAGGAGTATTACAGTTGCCCTGCCTTGTCCAGTGACCTGGGGAGAATGAATGAATGTGCAGTCAGCACAAAAAGGGATGAGAAATCAGGTGGTGAGAGATGGGGAATGAGTTTGATGATGATCTACTGGGGTTCAGAATCATTGAGAGTTTGCTAATGTTCATCATTGAGTGGAAGACACCACTCCTCTTTGGAAAGGAGGCTGGAGGCAAGTGAAGTTTGAGATGGAAATCATACAATCAGATGGTCAGATGGGAGCTTCCACTTCACTACTCTTCTTTTCTCCAAAGGCTGGAAATTAGTCAGGAAATGGAGCAGCAGGAGATGGAAGTTGAAACTGCACAGCAATAGAAGGAAATCCTGTTCTTCACCAACTTTTCTTTTTTTCTTCCCTTAAGGAACAGATACAGCCAGAGATAGAAGGCCTGAAGTCAAAGGGAAGGTGGCTCATTTTTGCAGTGAAATTCTCTACATCACATAGGGAGCCACTGAAGGATTTAGAGCAAAGTATGAACATGACCATTTATTCATATATGGTGAAAGGAGGGGGCACACAGTGGCATGAAGGTACTTGTCATTTGAGGTAGGGATGATGATGTTAAGTGAAAGTGAGAGATACTGGAAAGAAACTTCATTTGCTTCACATTTTTGCTCAAGGCCTGTTCTGTTCCCAACATCTAAATGTTATACATTCTTATAAAATTGGTGTCCATTTGTACATTGGCAAAAGGAATTTCCTCTTTTAGGTGTTCACAACTTACATTACACAACAACACTACATTTCTCCAGGTTAATTGGACTCCCCAATCTACAGACAGTCCAGGAAACAGCAAAGTTGTAGAACTTTAGGTATTTGTACTTTGCTAATGATATGGGAACAGGCATAAGGATTAGACATGTGATTTCATTAGTACATATATCAAACTCCTTGAAGAGGAATTCCCTTTACCATTGCAGATGGACACCTTCTTTGCAATTTACAGTCTTAGAGAATTGCCTAGAGCACTGTGAGATTATAAGTGACATGCTCAAGGTCACACAGCCAGACTGTGACAGAGGTAGGGTAGCTATTACTTTTACTAGATGATTTTTTCCCCATGTTCTTTATTTTCACTTTAGCTTTCTTTGTTGTTTTAAATATTTTAATCTATAACTTTGCAAATATGAGGAAAGAAGAAAAAATGGTGCATTTAAAGAACTTGGAAAGTAAGAAGTGACAATCTGTGTGTGTGTGTGTGTGTGTGTGTGTATGTACATATGAATATACATATCTAGACATAAATAAAATTTTTTGATCGATTATCCCATAAAAACAGACTCTATCATGCTGCCTGCTCATATCCTGCTTCCTCACCTCTGTCTTTGTTCCTGCTGTTCCAGTAAACCTGAAATGCCCACAGTCCTTCATTTCTGTCCCTTACAAACTCTTCTGTTTTTAAGACCTAGATCAAATGTCATCTCTTCCATGGTCTGCTCTCATCCTTCAGGTCAAAAGATTTCTTCTCCTTCCTTTAAATTGTGATAGCACCATTTTGCATTTCCTTTTATGCACTTAATATACTCAATTTTGTTCTTACATTATTTGTACATATATCTTATTTCCCCTTTAGATTGAAGGTCCTGGTTCTTTGACTAGCCCACTGATTAAGAGTTGGTCATCTAGACCTTTCTTTACAGATGAGGTAATTGAGATTCAGAGAGGTTGTGATTTGTGTAAGGTCATACAGGAAAGTAGAAAAATTGAGATTTGAACATAAAACCTCTGATTCAAATTTAGCACACTTTTCATTGCACCCCATTTGCTTTTTTGGAGGGTTTCTCTGAGTTTTCCAAGGGTTCTGTTGTGGTTTCCCAAGTCTTTCAATAAGCCTTTGCTTCTTTTTTAATGTAGCGATAGTTGCCTTACAAGGGGAGTTGGAACCACCTCAGTGGTTAGTGTCAGATAGTGATTAAAAAAAAAGATTTCATAGTAGCTGGAGGGATAGATCCAGAGCTACAGAAATGTGATGGTCTTCCAAAACCTACCAGGTTCATCTTGTTGAGGAAGCCTCTGACAAACAACAACAATGATAAAATTAATCAAACAAAAAAATCATACAGAAAACATACAGATATCCAGATGAACAGTGAACAAATAATCAAGTTATAAATTAGCAAAGAATGCAGTGAATTTTGTGGGTGGTCAGGGAAGGGTTTTTGCTTAGATGACCACCTTTCTGCAAATAGGGAAAAGTTTGAGAAGTATATTGGATTTCATTAGCTATCCTAAGGTAAGATAGACATTGCTATAGAGATAAGATTTTGACCAAGATGGACCTGAAACATCAGATCTGTCTTGGTCATTTGGGCTTGAACCTCTCATTTGATTCAAGCCTCATTTTACAGATGAAGAAACTGAGGGCCAAAGACTTTGAACCATACTGTGGAAATAGCCTTGGATCTTTAAACATTCAGTATTTTTAAATTGACACTTTAAAGATATAGACTCAGAAAAAATAGATTTAAAAACATATTTTAAAAAATGTGCTAGTAATTAAAAGCAATTTGGAATCTCTTTCTTTTTTTACCATCTTCTTTCTCTCAAATTATGCACATTTCAGCCTTCTTGTTTTCCATCTGTGACATTTTATGTCAGAGAAGATCTTTGCTGAAAGCTGTTCAGACCACCCTGTTACTGAGACATATTATGTTCTAGGGTCTAGTTTCCTTCTACATCTGTAGGCAGCTTTTGCTTTTATCTTCTCAGCTAAATTAGTTCCTGCATGTTAAAAAAAAGGGGGAAGTGGTGAACCACCCCCACGGAAGGCTTTATTTGGTTTTAAAAAGAGGGTTTGTTACGATTCTGCTGTGGTTATTACAGGAGACATTTTTAGCACTTTGAGCTGTGCATTTTCCAGAGGAAGTGTTTAAAGAAGAATTTTTTAAAATGTTGAAGGTTAAAAATTCAACCCTGCAGGTTGTTAAAGGTCAGGAGATGCCTTGGGATTGAGCTTGAGAGAATTCTTGTGTTAATATGAGTGACAGGGAATTAAGGGAGTAAAATATTGTGCTTCTTTTTCACACATGCCAATTCTAGGTCTTCATGATTTGACATGCATTGAAAGGACTTTGCATTTCATTTCTAGATCAAATGAGTCTTGTGGTGAACATCTTCACGTCCTTCTCATTTGCTGGTGGTCAGGAGCATCACAGACAAAAAAGGAGCATGATGTTACATTTGTGGAAGTGTGTGTTGCTAAAGGTCACATTACTTTGTAAGCTATATTCTCATGTCTTGCATTGCAATCCATATCTTGAGGTAACACACTATTGAGACTCATTCATGACATTACCTAAGAAATCACTGGAATTTGCAAATGGCTTCAGAAGTCCCAAGTCTAGACCAGTTCTCATCTACTTAAAAAGGATTCATCTTAATTAAGAGAACCCCTCACCCCTACTCCAACCCCCTATGACCCTATCTCCAAAGGACCATTAATATAAAGATACAAGGAAAATTTAGGATAAAGATAAAAATGAAATCTAAAGAAGTACTAGAAACTGATTTTTTAAGACCACAAAAGCTGTTATTTGATTGAAAAATTAGATTACTTTACAAAGGTCAACTTGATTTTTATGAAGTACAGTGCCTTTCCTAAATGTTACATATGGAGTGTGGCACAGAGTTTGAAGGTAAGACAGAGGTGTGGACAAAATACTGTTGTGATTGGAGGATTTGTAATTGGGGAAGTGGCATATTCTTGGGAAGGGTCTAGCTTCTCAATGTTCTTGGTGGAATAGGGGACTGAGTGAAAAGAAATGTGATCACTTGACTCCAAAGTTAATCCAGGCCTTTGGGATCACAGGTTCTTCTGACATAAAGTTTATTTTGTTCTTGCCATTTAAGCAGATTGTTTTTGCTTTCCAAAAATCACATTATTTTCTACTAATACAAAACAGAGAGGTGGCATGGTATAATTTCTAGAAAGGCAGCCTCGAAGTGTGTGAGATCTAGATTCAAGTCCCACCTTTGACATATGCTGGGAACATGAACCTGGGAAAATCCTTTAATTTCCCATTGCTTGGATGATGCAGAGAAGATATTAATCTACATTGCTACAGTCTCCCCACCTGGGAGATCCTTAAACCAGTCAATGTTCTTATCTCTGCAAAGTTAGGAATTGAAAGTAGGTTAGTTAGATGGTAGGTATCTAAGAAAATCAGAGAAATTTTTGGAATTTCATCTCCTACTCCTTAGGCTCACTCCAGAAATTGCCTCTTAGCTACCCAACTCTTCAGCTATCTTATCCTTGCCTCTAATATTCAGAGGCTATTGCCATAATGAGGAGAGTCTCCGGGCAGGTTATTTGTCATCCTGTACTATCCATGCTAATTCTGCTTTCCATTAGAATAGATAATTGAGGTTGACTGTGCTTTCTGGTGGATGGGGAAGGCGAATTAAGTACTCTGTTATTTTGGCTAAGGTCTTTCTCGCTACTTCTGCACACTCTCTTCTAATGATTGGGTACATTGTAAATATGTCAGCCTCTGAAAATGTCTGTCCTCGAGGCTTGTTAATGTGTTTGATCTTATTTCCTAATTCGCCACAATCATAGGAGGAGGATAAATCAATGTGTCTAAAGTGTTGCTTGGTAAATAGTGGTAAGAGAAAATGTGAATGTGTCGTATAATTCAAACACTGCTGTGCACTTTTGGCAGGCTATCTAGTATATTTTCATTTTCCATGGATGTAAATAGTTACACTCAGTCATATATTTAACTATTACAAAACCTCTCCAGTAGCAGAGTTTGCCTCTATGCCATAATAACTCAAAATCCTTTGTACTTGCAGCCTTCATCCTTTAGAGACCATTATTATTATTATGGGGTGCATAGTTGCCAATTAATGACCAGAATGTAGCATTGATCTCATGTTCCCAGACTAATATTTTAAAGAAGATCCTCTTCTGATTTGTGAAGCTTTTAGGCTGGAAAAGATATGGTGGGAAAAGTTTCCAGTGTAGTACATGACTAATAGATAGACCATGCCCGATATGGACTAAGGCACTTAGTGTAGGTTGCTGAATAATGATCAATGTATCATCCTGGAAATGAAATACATGAAAATCCTACTCCATTGACTCATCCTGGCACAGCGATCCTGGATGGTTGATGGCCGCATCAGTGTAGCATAAGTAAAACCCTACCAAGATGAAAAGTTCCTGAGCCTTGGTCTTACAGAGGACTGAAGATAAGCCTAATTCAAAGGCCATTTACTGATGTTTGGAAGAGATGTGATCTTCCATAATGGGGGGAATATCTATACAGATGAAATCATGGAACCTGGGAGTTGAAGTGGGAAATATATAATTGAAAAAATGAATGAACATGTATACACAGAGCATAATATAACACAAGCATGGGTTTTCATGTGCAGAGTATGGAGATTTAGTTAATGCAATATAACAGAAAGATTTTAGGATTAAAGTTCAGATGACTTATATGAATGTTAAACTTATTATTACTGTTGTATCAACATGTCATTTATTAAATATTATTAAACATGTAAAATATACTGTGCTCAGAATTACAGAAGATACAAAGATGGGGAGCTGACAATTTACTAGGATATATGTAAATATGTGTATGTATACATGCATATATATAAATGTATATGTATATATATGTATATGGAATATGGCAGATTGGCAGAGGGGATAGTTGAAGTTGTAGGAGCAGATGGAATCACCAAAGGAGAGTATAAAGAAAAGAGAATCAAGGATAGGACTTATGAACACACACACACACACATACATACACAAACACACAGTGTCCCAAAAGTTTTAGTTCAGTTTTAAACTTTAAGCTGCTCAAATTTTAGGCTGGATCTGTGATTTTGTTGGTATAAGGAACTTCCAAAGAGGAAGATCTTCTATAATATAGATTTGTAGCATTTGCTTTGTAACTGAAATGACTTGCCAAGGGTCATACAACCAGAATATATCTGGGGCAGGACTTGAAAACAGGTCTTCCTGACTCTGAGGAGTCTTTATGAACTGTGAAGGCAAATATAATACAAGACACAATGTGATAAATACATATGTGTGGTACTAAGAGCTATGCTAGTCTATGAATAGGGATAGGTTCTTGGAGGAGGTAATTTTTGACCTGAGTCTTAAAGTATAATGTTAATAAGTGGGAATAAGATGGGTATTCTAGGTACAGAACAATATTGACAAAATCACAGAGGTGAGAAGGTGCAGTATATAATTTCCGGATTATTTATATTACTGTTGGCTAGAATGTATGGTAAAAGGGGAGTAGTATAAGAAAAGGAAGCTAGATGGCACAGTGAATAGGTTGCTGCACCTTGAATCAGGAAGATTCATCTTCCTGAGTTCAAATCTGTCCTCAGACACTTACTAGCTGTGTGACTCTGAGCATATCACTTAACCCTGTTTGCCTCAGTTTCCTCATCTGTAAAATGAGTTGGAGAAGGAAATGGTAAACCACTCCAATATCTTTGCCAAGGAAACCCAAAATGGGGTCACCAACAGTCAGATGCAACTGAAATGACTAAGCAACAGTATGAGAGAAGTCTTCAACTGTTTGGTGGTATGAGATTGTAAGGGTTCTTGAAGGCAAAAATGAGGCATTTGTAGGTAATGGAAAACCACTGAAGTGTTTTGGCAATGGAGTGACATTATCAGATTAGGACATTAGGAAGTTCAATATAGTAGTAATGTGGAGGATGGATTGGGAGGGAAAGGCAGTAAAGCTTGCTAGAAGGCTATTATGATTAAGCAAAAGGTCATGAAGGGCTGAGCTGGGGTGGTAATGATAGGTATGGTAAGGAGGAGATGATTTGAGACAGAATCTAAAGGACTGGGTAACTGAGTGAATACTTGGCAAAAGAGAGAGAGAAATATCAAGTATGGTTTTCAGGTAATGAATATGGGCAACTAATAATGGTATTGCCATGGACAGAGATAGGAAAGAGGATCAGTTTTAGGAGTAAAGACAATGAATTTCAATTTAGATATGTTAAACCAAGGCCCTAGTGAGACATCTCGGTGCAGATGTATTATAGGCAGAAATATAAATGTGGAGGTTGGGAGAGAGGTCAGGGTTATAGATACATAGTTGTGTTGCACACAGAGGGGATAGTTGAAGTTGTAGGAGTGGTTAGAATCACCAAGAGAGGGTATAGAGAAAGAGAAGAAAAGAAAATAAATGGTAGAAGTTATGGTAAGAAGGGGAAAAAGAGCTATCAAAGGAGACAGAGAAGGAATAATTAAAGAAGTAGAATGAGAACCAAGAAAGTATCTTGGAAGATAAAGAGTGTGGGGTCATCATGGTGGTCAGTGTTTTCAAATGCTTCAGAGAGTTCAAGAAAGCTGGAAACAAGGAAACACCATAGATTTTGACCAATTGGAAGGTCACTGTTGCCCTTTGGGATTACAACTGCAGTCAAATGATCAGGATAGAAGCCAAAATACCAAGGATTAAGAACTGAATAGAATGAGCATGGGTAGACTTTTCAATCAGAAGTTTAGATGCTGAAGAACTCAGTCAACACCCTCAAGATATTTGGCCCTCAACTTAATCTATTTTGATGCTGTGAAGTAGTTTAGTAATGTTTCCACAGATTGTACACTCTTACCTACCACTTCTTTATTGAATGTCACTGTAGTTTCATGTTAGGAACATGGACATTTTTTTAAAGGGTCTTTATGTTTCAGTAGTTTTGGCATAAGATGGAAAGGACTTGAAAGGAGGACTTGACTGTAAGAATGGAGAAGTTGTGAGCATTTCCTAGAGATATTATACAGCATCCCATCTCAGTCAAAATGTGGATTAAGAATGAGTGGTTGAGATTGCACGGAATTTCCTGTTGGAGACAGGTGTCAACGTGGGACAGCCCTCTAGAGTCAATGCCTCTACTACTCTTATGAACTTTTGATAATTGCATGCCTCTTAGCCCCCTGACTTCCTAGGAGACACTGGCGGTAGGCCCAGATTCTCATGACCTGGCAGATGGCATGGATGCCTGACAGCAAGTATATGGTGGTCTGCAGGGAGCCCTATCAGATCCCTACCATCACCTACACATGGATGAATTTCTTTTGTTGGCTCAATCCCTAGTTCCTGACTGTCCTTCAAACTTCTGTTCCCAGTGTGGAACCTTTGTTTACTTAGACAGCTTCAATTCTATGAGGTAGAATATGAAGGCTGTATATTCAACTGAGCTATAAATGTTGCCTCGAGGGTAACATGAGAAGATGAATGTGAAAGTACTTTGAAGAGTTAAAAATGCTTATGTAAATAGGAGATATTATCCTTGAAGACAAAAGGAGTCCAAAAAATATAAAGCTAATTTCATCTCAAAATATTTAGAAGTCAATATTTAGCTTGGCTTCTGGTTTCAGTTCAGCATTTTAAAATGGAAAGTTAATGAAAAGCAAAAAGGGAAGTGGTAGTTTAAATGCAAAGAGTATTTCAGCAGAAGCATCTACTGTAGTTAGAAACCTCGTTCTAAAAACGATAGAGACATTTGTAAACATTTTTAAATACCTCCTTTTCATATTATACTTTTGAGAATAATATTCAACCTCTTAATTTTTTATCTCTTCTTCCTCTCTTGCCCCCATCTTAAAGCTTGGATATGCAGAAATAACATCAGAAATATAGTGACATTCAAAATTTAATTATTTAACCCTTAAACAGAAAGCATTTAGGCCATTTCTTCGAGGTGGAAGAAAGGATAGATGCTCATGTTTCCTATATTCCACCTCCACTACTGTGAGATTATACTACTGAATACTGGCACCCTATGGACTAATAATAATATATAATATTTATATAGCATTTATTATATTCCATGCACCATGCTAAGGGCTTTATAATTTTTATCTCATTGGATCCTCATACCAACACTGGGTTGCTGTTCAGTTCTTTTTCTGTCATGTTAGACTCTTTGTGACCCCATTCAGGTTTTTCATCACAAAGATAACTGGAGTGATTTGTCATTTCCTTCTCCAACTCATTTTACAGACAAGGAACCTGAGGCAAACAGGGTTAAGTGACTCGCTCAGGATCACACAATTAGTAAGAGTCTAAGGTCAGATTTGAATTTGGGAATGTGAGTCTTCCTGATTCTAGGGTTGGCACTCTATCCTCTCTATGCCACAACCCTGGGAAATAAGTGTTATTTTTGTCCCCATTTTACAGATGAGAAAAGTGAGGCAGACAGAGGTTAAGTAGCTTGCCCAAAGTCACACAGCTAGTAAGTGTCTGAGGTCAAATTTGAAGTCAGACCTTCTTGATTCCAGGTCCAGCAATCTTTGCACAGCTCTACATAGCTACCCAATTGGTAAGAGTCCTGGATTGAGGGGCATCTAAGATGGAATGCCAGCCGCGGAGTCAGGAAAATCTGAGCTCAAATCTGACCTCACATACTTAGTAGCTGTGTGACCCTGGGCAAGTCACTTAACCCTGTTTGCCTCAGTTTCTTCATTTGTAAAACAAGCTGGAGAAGGAAATGATAAACCACTCCAGTATCTTTTTGAAGAAAACCCCCAAAAGGGGTCACAAAGTGTCAGAGATGACTGAGAAAAATGGCTAAACAACAGTAAGAGTTTATGGCTGAGGAAGGAGTATTTGAGAATTCTGCTTGCTTTTTATTCTTTCTTTATTCCTTACATCCCCCACTCTTTCCCCACAGGAAAAAAAAAAGTGCTATCTTGTAGCCTTACATACAGAAAGCCTCTCAAGGTGGCAAAGATTAAACATACCGAGTGAGGGCTGTATTAAATTACTTCCAAGAGATCTTCAATATAAAATGTGTACAGTCTTTTCCACCCCCACACCCTCCAGCGTCTTCAGGCGTATGAATTTCAACTGCCCTCGCCTCTGGCCCCATCCTGTGGTCATTCATCTGCTTGCAGTAGACTTGGTCACTTTAAAAAAAAAAAGCTCTAAATGTGGCCCTTTGTAAGGCAAACGCTTTAACTAACACATACACGCTTAACGTGTGGCTGTGCAATTTCCCTTCCCCCAGGATGCCTCTGCCTTTGATTTCTTGTCCTTTGTTAGGTTTGGTTAAAGAAGGCCAGCACTATGAGATTAGGCGATTATTTTTTAATGGGAGAGACAATGAGATTACTCAAGTGAATTCTTGAATGGTGTTTGGTGGGGAAAGAGTAATTGTGGGAAAAAATTCCTTTAGCTCATGGCAACTTAGATATTCTTTTATCATTATTCATTATAATTTCACAACAAGTCTGATAGGAAGACTATTGAGATTAACCTGAGTAAGACAGTCCTCAGCATCTGAGTTATTAGAATGATTTCTTCCGTTTTATCAAGATGACAAAAAGCTATATTTTTGTTACATATGCATGACTATCCCAATGTATTAAGATGAGATGAAAATCCTAAAATTTCTCTCCCTTCGTAAAGTGTTTTTTTATTATTGTTATTATTATATGTATTGAAAGTCTTAACAGGGAAACTATCTCCCTCAAAATCACTGACAAAGTGTCACTCAGTCTTATAAGGTTGTGACTAATTTTAAAACATATTTTGGAAATGTGTTGTACTGTTACATACTAAATTACAGATTTCAAAGAGATTCTGTGTGGAATTGGACGGGTTGCAAGAAATAGATGTGATAATGAGATTTTTTTTTTGTATTTCAGTATATTTGACATTAGGCTGACAGTTGATTATTTAGCAATAGACCTTTTTTATTCTTTGTATATGATCTTCAGGTAGATTAATTTAAAATTCAGTTCTTTCATATATGCAAGGAATTTTTCATAGCTTAAGGCATTATAGGATCATAGATTTAAAATGGAAGAAATCTCACAGATTATCTAGTCCAAGCTCTTTCTTTTGCATTTGAGAAAACTGAGGCCCAGAAAGATTGACCGATGTGCCCAAAGTCATGCATGGAGAACTGGCAGAGATGGGATTTGAATTTTTTTATTTCAAATCCAGTATTCTTTCCACACTACCATACCATCAGAAATACATTGTTTACTTAGCTGTCCCATTTCTTGTTATTCTCTTTCAGGAAGAGATATTTTTGTTTACATAATTATTTTCTTTCTTTTTTGAGTGTGTGATCAGTCAGTCAGTAAACAAGCATTTATTAAATGCCTACCAGGTAGTGACAGGCAATGTGCTTTACAAGTATTATCTAATTTGATCGTTTCAAAAACAATGCAGCTAGTATAATCCCCATTTTACCGTTGAGGAAACTGATGCAAACAAAAGTTAAGTGAATTGCCTGCATTAGTAAAGTGTCTGAGGCTGAATTTGAACTCAGGTCTTTCCTTTTTCCAGGTCTACTACTCTATACTTTGTACCATTTAGTTGCCTGGAGAAGAAGAAATTCAAGAAGGCCAAAATAGCTGTCTTCAAGTACTTTTAAGGCTGTCACATGGAAAAGGGATTATACTTGTGTAATACAAGGAAAATTAAGAACCCCTGAGAAACCCCTAGCTACTGACAAGCACCTCCAGAAAGAATGGACTCAGATATCTTTTGCATTTAGCAAACCCCCTGGGACTCCAAGACTCCACCAAGGAATGTCAATAGATAGGACCATCCCACTGAAGGATAACCTGGCAGACCCTTTCTAGCAGACATCCCTGGGGCTCCGTGACTCCACCAAGGAATGTAAATGAGATTATCCCACTAGTAGGATAACCTGACTGAATCTTTTCATCAGCCAGGACCTTTGATTCTTCACCCCCCCCCCCGCCACTCTGTACCCCCATATCCTATATAAGCCAAGCCATCACCCCAACACATTGGCATTGATTTGTGGTGCCGTACCCCAATGGCCACCAGCTAATAAATTCTCCACTTAAAACTTACACTCTGTGGTGTGTCTCACTCGCTTCTGGTACAACACTTGTCCCCCTTGGCTCCAGAAGACAGAACTAAGAACAATGGCTATGGCTTCCAAAGAGGCAAATTCAAGCTTGATGCTGGGAAACAAAGAAAACCAGAAATAAACTTTGTAACCCTTAGAACTATCCAAGAGCAGAGTGGGCTGCCTTGGGAAGTAGTGGGGGTCCTTTCCCTGAAGGTCATTGAGAGAAGGTTGAATGATTAGTTGTGTATGTTGTATTGAGGATGCTGTGGAGGGTTAGTGTGGGCTGGTCCAGATCTGAGATTCCTTCACACTATGAAATTCTGTGATTCTTTGCTACAGAAGTTGTAAAGTGAATATCTGGAGGGTTGTACTGGTACCCATGAGTTATAAAAAGGCTGCACACAAGTGGGGCAGATCCTATGGGGAGGATCTCTGGGAGAACATGGAGAAAAAGCTCACAGGACCGGCAGGTATGGATGGGTTGCCATCTGCATGGATGGCAAGGGAGTCATATCTACATTGGTAAGATCACAGATCCATTGATGATTTTCCCAAAATGCAGATCCCATTATGTCACCCCCTGCTCAATAAACTCCAGTGGCTCTCTATTGCCTTCAGGAGCAAATACAAAATGCTATTTAGCATTGAAAGCCCTTTGTAACCTAGCTTCCTCCTACCTTCCCAGTCTTCTTACACCTTATTCCCCAACACATTGTCTTTGATCCAGTGACACTGGCCTCCTATCTGTTCCCATGAACAAGAAGCTCCACCTCTCAGATCTCAGTATTTTCTCTGGCTGTTTGCCCCCTATGCCTGGAATTATCTCCCTCTTTTTGCTCTGAATACTGACCTCCCTGGCTTCCTGTAAGTCGCAACTAAAATCTCCGCTTTTACAGGAAGCCTTCCCCAATCCTTCTTAATTCCAGGGCTCTCCCTTTTAATTATTTCCTATTTATCCTTTATACAGCTGACTTTGTATATACTTGTTTGCATGTGGTCTCCCCCATTAGATTGTGAGCTCCTTGAGGGCGGGGACTATCTTTTGCCTCTTTTTGTGTCCCCAGCATTTACTACAGTGCCTGGCATATAGTAAGAGCTTAATACATGTTTATTGATAGACTGATTCGTTGAAATATTGCAGAACAATTTCTTAAGATTAATTTCTTTATTTTTAGTTTTCAACATTCATTTCCACAACACTTTGAGTTACAAATTTTCTCCCCAACTCTCCCCTCCCCCACCCAAAGATGGCATGTATTCTGATTGCCCCTTTCCCCAGTCTGCCCTCCCTTCTATCACCCTACTACTCCCCATCCCCTTCTCCCTTGCTTTCTTGTAGGGCAAAATAGATTTCTATACGCCATTGCCAGTGTATGTTATTTTCCAGTTGCATGTAAAAACAATTTTTTACATTTGTTTTTAGAGCTTTGAGTTCCAAATTCTTTCCCTTCTTCCTTCCCCACCCACTCTCCTTGAGAAGGCAAGAAACTATGGTCTCATGAGTTACAAATATCATCTTTCCATGTAGGAATGTAAACAGTTCAACTTTAATAGGTCACTTATGATTTCTCTTTCCTGTTTACCTTTTCATGCTTCTCTTGATTCTTGTATTTGAAAGTCAAATTTTCTATTCAGCTCTGGTTTTTTCATCAAGAATGCTTGAAAGTCATCTATTTCATTGAAAATTCATATTTTGCCCTGCAGTATTATACTCAGTTTTGCTGGGTAGGTGATTCTTGTTTTTAATTCCAGCTCCTTTGACTTCCGGAATATCATGTTCTAAGACCTTCCATCCCTTAGTGTAGAAGCTGCTAGATTTTGTGTTATCTTGATTATGTTTCCACAATACTTGAATTGTTTCTTTCTAGCTGCTTGCAATATTTTCTCCTTGACCTGGGAACTCTGGAATTTGGCTACAATATTCCTAGGAGTTTTCACTTTGGGATCTTTTTCAAGAAGTGATTCATGAATTTTTTCAATTTCTATTTTACCCACTGGTTCTAGAATATTGAGGCAGTTTTTCTTGATAATTTCTTGAAAGATGATATCTAAGCTCTTTTTTTGATCATGGCTTTAAGGTAGTCCAATAATTTTTAAATTCTCTCTCCTGGATTTCTTCTTCAGGTCAGTGATTTTTCCAATGAGATATGTCACATTATCTCCTATTTTTTCATTCTTTTGGTTCTGTTTTATAATTTCTTGATTTCTCATAAAGTCACTAGCTTCCACTTGCTGCATTGTAATTTTTAAGGAATTATTTTCTTCAGTGAGCTTTTGGACCTCCTTTTCCATTTGGCTAATTCTGCCTTTTAAGGCATTCTTCTCCTCATTGGCTTTTTGGAGCTCTTTTGCCATTTGGGTTAGTTTATTTTTTAAGGTGTTATTTGCTTCAGTATTTTGGGGGGTCTTCTTTAGCAAGCTGTTGACTCATTTTTCATGATTTTCTTGCATCGCTTTTATTTCTTTTCCCAATTTTTCCTCTACTTCTCTTACTTGATTTTCAAAAGCCTTTTTGAGTTCTTCCATGGCTTGAGACCATTTCATATTTTTCTTGGAGGCTTTTGATGTAGGCTTTTTGACTTTGTTGACTTCTTCCGGCTATATGTTTCGATCTTCTTTGTCACCAAAGTAAGATTCTGAGTTTTTATGCTGTCTGCTCATTTTCCCAGCCAATTACTTGACTTTTGAGCTCTTTGTCAAGGTTTGACTTTGCTTTCAGAGTGGAGGATGCTCTGTCCCAAGCTTCAGAGGTTTTGCACAGCTGTTTTCTGAGCTATTTCTAGGCACCTATAACTTTTCAGTTCTTCTGAGATGGTATGATCCTAGGACAGGTGTTTACTCCTATCTTGGCCTGTGCTCTGGTCTGTGAATGACCTCAAGCACTCTTTTCTGCCTTGGAACTGCTAGGAGAACTCCCTCTACACAGCCACTACAAGCTCTGCCATGCCAGCACTTCTCTTCACCCCAAGACTGCCAACCAGGACTGCAATCCAGGTCCAAGCAGGGCAATGCAAGAGAATCCTGCCTCAGCACCAGCAAAGAGATCCCTGCAGTCCTGCTGTGATCAGCCTCTTGATGACCCCCACCATCTGTGGGCCCGGAGCTCCGGAAACTGCTGCTCCTGCTGCCACCACTGCTGCCACCTCTACTGCCCCGGGGCTAGGGCTGGACCATGCCCTTCTCTCACCCAGGTGCAACAGAGTTTTCCCACTGATCCTCTGAGTTGTCTTTGGTGTTTGTGGGTTGAGAAGTCTGTAAACCACTACAGCTCAGTGATTTAGTGCCCTGAGACCTGCTCTGTCCAGTCTGCTCTGGCTTGGTCTCTGCCAGCGCAGCCCATGCTGGGCTGTGCTCTACTCCTAGCCTGGTGTGACAGACCCTTCCCAGTGACCATGCAGGCTGTCTTGGGCTAGAGACTTGTTTCACTCTGTAATTTCATGGGTTCTGCAGCTCTAGAATTTGTTTAGAGTCATTTTTTACAGATGTTTGGAGGGATTTGGGGGAGAGCTCAAGCAAGTCCCTGCTTTTACTCTGCTCCCCTGCAGAACACATTTAATCACGAAAAGGGTGACCCAGGGATCTCTGCTGAATTTTTAGCATAAAGTTAATAGAACTTTGATGTCACACTAAGGAAAGAATGCAGCATTTGATTCACCTTGGATGTTATCCAAAAAAGCTGAACTACTTAGACCATTTTTATAAATAGTTCTACCTATAAGGAAATTCTATAGCATCAGAGTCATAGTTGGACTCTAGTATAGTGCCATAGCAAATTTGGATTGAGCTCCATTTCTGTGTAGCTCATTTTAAGGAGGTTCCCAACAAATTCGAAATCATCTAGGAAAAGACCATCCTGCAACTGAGGGAACTCAAGATCATTGTACATAAGGAAGTGTGGGAGGAAATTTCTTGAGGGCAGGAACCCTAATTCCCTCAGTACTTGACAATGTCTTTTACATAATCAGTCATTAATGATTAAATAGAAGTCATATGACTTAAAACTAGACTATATGTGGATCAGTTGGAGGAACTATAGATTTTAGATTAGAAAAGTGGTGGAGGAAAATGAAAACATGATTGTTGTCTTCAAATGTTTGAAGAGCGATTAGACTTTTTTTATTTGTCTACAATGGACCATGTTAGGAAGAGACCAATGAGAGGAAATGATAAAGAGGAGAATTTCAGGCTCAATATAAGGAAAAGCTTTTTAAGAATAAGAACTATCTATTGAACTGAATAATAAATCCTTTTATAGACACAACCCTAGAGGGGATTCTCCTTTATTTTCTTTTTACTTGGATATTACCCATAACACTAAAAATTTTGTTCATGTAAAAAGAACTTCTGTCAGGATTTCTATGTATATGAGTAGAGACATAAAAGGAGAGACTCTGTCATAGTAGAGTTTGCCATTAAAGAAAAAAAAAACACACTTGGATGAAAGTGTAGAGATGTAGGATATTTATCTGTGTAGAAGGTGAGATTCCTGCCAATATTTTTGTATTGACTGACATTGAATTGTTTAATATGAAGTATATCATAAAAATATTTTTGAGGTAATATTTGAATGCCTGAATTAAGACCCAAAAAGGTTTTAGCAGTAATTTTGGAAATTCCATTTATTGTATCAAGAGTTGGGAATGGCTTTTTGTTTTTAAATTAGAAGGTGTGAAATTTTGTAGGCTTGAGAAGTGCTAATATTAGGTTTTTAAGCATATGGCTGATGTTTTGCAGTTTTACACATCTTTCTATCATGATTTCATAGACATATATCCTTCTGTCAGGTGGAGCAATTTCAATACTTCCCTTCCTACTAGCTAGTAGTGGCTAGTGCTTCAGGCCACCCTGGGGCAGGCATAAAATTGGAGCAGAAAAGTTTTATCTAAGATAATAATTTTGGGGTGGAGTGAAAGAAATGAAAATTAAAATAAAAAATGTTTTAACTAGAGAAAGAGAATTTCAATCAGAAACTGTGTTTTGACTTTGCGCTCCAGATTTCCAGAGTCTTATAGGTTCGTTCCATTGGTTGATAATTAAACAATAAGCATTTCACTTACTATTGTAAGTCACTGTCCTAGGTTCTAGAAATACAAAGAAAAAAGAGAAATCAGTCTTTGTTTTCAAGGTGTTTATGTTTTAGTAGAAGGAGAAGAAAAGAGGACATGTATATAGAAACAACTAGAAAGACAAATCAGTAAGTATAGTCCCTGACACTAAGGGAACTCTACAAAACCCATTTGCTAAACTTTATTTGACCCACTCTTGATTGGTGTACTCAAAAATGCTTGGTGTCTACTTGGTCAAAAATTGGTGCCTTTGTAAAGGAGTTCCAATGTGACTCTCCCTTATCCTCCTCATTTGACTCTACATTGGTCTATATTGTGGATAGAATCAATTTCCCAACTTTATTTCCCAGAAACAGAACAAGACTGGAACCCTAAGGCAGCAGTGATGTGGAAGCCTATGTTAGTTTTGCGTGTGTGTGTGTGTGTGTGTATGTGTGTGTGAACATTTTACTGGTGGGTCTGTAAGCTACTAATAAAACTTTTTAATTAGATTAAAGGTGGGTGTAACTCTGTTTTCTGTTCTTGGAGAGATCTAGAGCCAGACCAATTCATTTAGTGATAAGGAGGGAATCTTGGGAATAGATGCATCTGTCTCATTTAGGATGTTATTCTCTCAGGACAAGGAGTGTATCGATCAAAAATTAGGAATCCCAGGTTGGAAAATTTCAGATCCATTCATTCCTATTTACCAATTGACCTTTATAGCTGTCTACTGTGGTGATACAGAATTTTATGTGATGGGAAGAAGGGTAGAAGGAGGAGTTTCCCTAAGAAAAAAACATGTTAGGTTATTATTAGGATTAGAATCAAAAGCTATTTTAATTTAGCTCTAAAAATGTATAAAGTGTCATATTTCAAAGATTTACTGGGCTTATCTTTGTGTGCCTAGCTAGTATGGTTGGATACCTAGATGGATTATAGAAATTTTTATAAATATATACAATTAGGTAGATTTAAAAATAGATACAAATACCTGTTTGTGAACTGTTCTTCACGTGTGGTAAATCAAGGGATTCAGAAGTTATCATACTTTCTAAACTTTTGCATGACACCAATCTTTGCATTTTGATTTTATTAGTTTAAATTCTTTAATGGTCATAATTTTATGGAATATCAATTTGGTAGATTACATATTAAAATAGAATCTTAGGAAGAAATTGTACCTCCTTATAATGGAAAATTGAAGTTTTATTTCAATATATTGACAAAAAGTAATGGGAGAGGTTCTGAAATTGGCCTTTCCTCTAGGTACAAAGGAACAAAAGTGGTATAATTGTATATTTTTCCATGATTATGATACTCTGAACTTGATAAGAAGTGTAGCAAAAATGTATCCCTACCTGCATGTCGCAGAAACTAGTTCTAGCTAAACTAAGAAAAACAGAGATTCCTCAATGCTCTCTGTTTCTCCAGGAGTTTATCTGATAATTTCTTCAAGTTATCTTTAGCGACACTTAAAGCCAGGACCATGGAGTTTGGAAAAATTTCTCTGATATGGTAGATAAATAGTGGCATGGACAAAAACTCATTAGAGAAGTTCAAGATCTAAGTAAGATCTAAATGTAAATGGCAATTCTAAGTAGTATTAGTTTTTCCTAAAGATAGGAGAAATCTGAGGATCATGTCTGGAGAGAGAGAGAGAGAGAGAGAGAGAGAGAGAGAGAGAGAGAGAGAGATTGAGAATGTTTTAGATGAAATCAATGACATCAGAGGAGAGACAATTTTGGCAAGGAGGTCCATCTTATCCTCAGACACTGGAAGAAAGATAGAGAAAGGCTTGAGAAGAGGGGCAATAATTTGGAATGGCCACCATTTGGAATATGATGGAGAGTTCATAAAGGATGAATGAAGAGACTGCTATGCTGTGATGAGGGCCCAGATGAACTTGGGTGATGTGCAATAATATTCTTGCAATCCAATTCAACAACAACAACAATTATTAGGCTCTAACTATGTGCAAATTGATGTGCTGGGTACTGGGGCTGTAATAATATCATTTATATATATACATATATATTTAAAGTTGTAAGGTATTTTATAAATATCTGATTTTTTCCTCACTACAACCCTGGGAGCTATTATCATCCCCATTTTATAGATGATGAAACCGAGACTTATCACATAACTAGCAAGTTTCAGAGGTAAAATTTGAACACAAGTCTTCCTGATGTAAGGCATCTAGGTGCTGCAGTGGATGAAGTGCTGAGCCTGTAGTCAGGAAGACTCATTTTCCTTAGTTCAAATCTGGCCTCTGACACTAACTAGTTGTGTGACCCTGGGCAAGTCATTTAACCCTGTTTGCCTCAGTTTCCTCCTCTATAAACTGAGCTGGAGAAGGAAATGGTGAACCATTTCATTATCTTGGCCAAGAAAACCCCAAATGGGGTCAAGAAGGGTCAGACATGACTGGCTGAAAATGACTGAACAACAACTCCCTGGTGTCAGGTCCAGAGTTTTATTCCCTGGGCCACTGAACTGCCTGGAAGACAGGGATAACTTGGATCTGGTGGCAAAAGGCCTGGATTCCAAACTAGAGGACCTGGGTTTGATTTCCAGCTCTGTCACAGAACAATTAGTGAAAGAATGCTTTTCTCAGTTTCATAACTTGTAAAACAATTTACATTTGCTTAAGGATATTTTAATAAAAGCGACTGTTCCTACAATTGCTAAGTAACAGGATGAAGTTGGGGTGTTCAGGGAAGACTAGTAGCTCTGGTGTGAGTTCTTTTTAGGGTTGCTCATCCACCATTGGTGTCTACCTGATTCACTCACCTCTCACCTATGGTTCCAAGAAGCTGTAGCATGCACAGTGACCATACCCCAGGGGTAAACTGCTTCAGCAGGTGGACTAAACCTGGTTGAAGGTCACTGAAAGTTCTCAAATTCATTGGTGAGTTAGGGCATCTCTACCACTAGCAAGTGAAGATTTCTCCTGGTGGAATGGACAAATGGGAACAATTTGTTCCAGTGGCCATGAAGGTAGGTCAAGCAGGCCCTGTGGATTGCTTAGAGCTTGGTTAGACATTGAAGACAGCAAGGTCATTCACTGTATCCTGAGTGATCACCAGCCTGCTTGACTTTTGTCTTGCCACTGGACTTCAATGACTCTGGAAGAGAGAGTGAGGCCAAGGACTTGGAGCAACTCTGTGTCACTTAAATCAAATTTATACTTGAGTCAAAAGATATCACCCATACCATTCTGCCATTTTTTATCTACCTCAAAGTCCTGAAGTGACAGGCAAGTGATGAAGCCGCAGGTACAGATACACTGGGAGCTGTAGTCACAACCCTGCATGTAGGTGTCCCAGGCCACTGGGTCATCTTTTCACTGGAAGCAGTAGTGGGATTAGGTAGTCCACTTGGGTGTCTGAGCAGCCTTTTTGAAGGACTGCAATGCTCACCTCTTGGTGTAAAGAAGGAACTAGAAAAGTTTTCCTAGAAATTGTCTGCCTCATCTAATCGTGGCCTGCTTGCCACAGCATGTGGGGATTCCACATTGTGGTTGAAACACGCAAAAAAAATGTACAAAAAGTTTTGTGAAGATGATTCCACTCACCATCTACATGTGGAATTTGCACACACTTATGGACAACACAAAATCCAATAGACCTGAAAGACCAATAGCTCTTGTGAAAGAACTCAGTAGGTATCACATCAAATAATAGCCCTCAGTGAAAAAAGGCTGGCAAATGATGGCCAGTTTATCAAAGTTGAAGCTGGATGTATGTTTTTCTAGAGTGACTGCAGTTATGGGAAGCACTGTGAAGCTGGCTTAGATTTTGCAATCAAAACTAATCTAGTCAACATGCTTGTATGCCTACCAAAAGGAAGGAACATCAGACTCATGACAATGTGATTGCCACCTGCAGGAAAGTGCCATGCCATCATCATCCGTGTGTATACTACCACCATGACAAACCCTGATGAGGCCAAAGAGAAATTTTATTTTTTTTATTTTTATTATTTTTTTTTTATAAAACTGTTGCATCAAGAGAAAGGTTGTGTTTTATTTTCTGAAATGAGCACAAAGTACACCTTTCACAATCACACTGAAAGCAGGTGCAAAGACTGACAGTGACCTTGGGCTGAAGGTAGCTTTGTAAAAAGAAAAATACCCAGTAAATCAGTGCCCTTTCTGATTCTTGGCAAACTTTTTTTTTTACATAAAAGTTGGTCCAAACTTACAAAAAAAAAAGCACAAATGTGCATAGTTCAGAAGATCTGCAATAGGGTCATAAAATGCTCGTGTCCCCAAGTTTAGCATACGCTAATACCTGCGAAAATACAAAATAAAATTGCTAACTAGAATCTGAAGATGTACAGTCAGGAGATCTAGTTTTCAGAACAGCATGAATTTAAGCCAAGGTGGGTTTTTTGTGTGTGAGTTTTTTTTAAACTATTGTATGCAAGACCCTTTTCCACATAAAAAATAAAGCTGTTGTCAAATTAACATTATTCAAGTCTGTTGGACTGCTGCCTGAAACTGCAGCTAGGAAAAGTCTTTCCAGATAAAAACGATGTGCCTGAGGAAAAACAGATACTCAGAACGGCAACCCTCTGCCTCGCCCTCTGCTTGTAGATGCGCTAATATGTCCCCTGTATTCTTAGGAGTAGCCAGGGCCCTGGGCGGGGGAAGGCCATGTCTGTCCGTGCAGAAGGCCAGGGCCCACTGGGCTTTCCTGCAAATTGCCCCCATAGTTGTAGCTGTGCATCTTGGCTGGCAAAGAGTGAGTGCTCTCAGGCCCTGTGGCAGGGTCACTGCTATTGGCCAGAACTGCAATTGGGCCGTGACTATACTCAAATCTATGGTCCTTATCTCCACAAAGAGAAATTTTATGAAGACCTAGAGACCCTCATCATCAACGTTTCAAAAGAGTAGAAGCTTATAATTCCACAAGTTTATGATTAATGCAAGAGTAGGCACAGACAACCAGACATAGGAAGGAGTCCATGAGAGGAATGAAGTCAGAAATAGCAAGAGCAATGGTTCCTCACTACCGAAGACTTGTGCAAGTTATGACCTTCTTGTCAGCAACACTGTCTTCCATTTACCGAATCCCAATAAAACTTTGTGTGTGTAGCCTTATAATAAAAACATTGGCATTTAACAGACTATGTTACTGTAAGGAGAAGAGACAAAGAGGATGTGAGAGTGACAAAGGCAATATACAGTGCAGAGTGCTGGATGGATCATAGACTTATCCTTTCCAAACTAAACATTTGCAGAGACCTCAAAACAAGATGACTACCAGAAGATTTAACGTCAACAGATTAGAGTGCTTCTCACAGTGTGAACAATTTGTTGTTAACTTGGAGGGAAAGCTGAGCCAACACAAAGTTGGCAACAGCAGAGCAGAAAAGGAGTGGGTGGTTTTCAGAGATTTGCTTGTACAGCAATACATTTACTAGTGTGGGCCACAACACTTGCAAACATCAAGATTGGTTTGACAAAAATGATGGGGAAATTCAGAAGCTGCTAACTGAAAAATGAGAGCTCCACAGGGTTTGCCAGCAAGATAGTTCACTCATTTCCAAGAAGGGAGCTTTTAACTCCGTCAGAAGTAAAGTACAAGCAACACTTAGAGAGATGCAGGATTCTTGGCTCAGTAAGAAGGCAGATGAAATTCAGTTTTGTGCTGATAGTAACAAGTCAAAATATTTTTATGATGCCCTGAAGGCTATTTATGGACCAAAGACCTAAGATGTATCTCAACTACTCAGTGCTGATGGAGACACATTGATTAGTGGTAAGGACATGATCTTGGAGAGATGGGCTGAACACTTTCACAGTGTTCTCAGTAGACTGTCATCAATCAATGCTGAAACTATTGACCATACACCTCAAGTTGAAGTCAATCCCTCTTTAGCCAAACTTCCACCTGAAGAAGAGGTTTTGAATGTCATTAGGCTCTTCTCAGTGGCACTGATTCTATTCTTGCTGAGATTCACAAGGGAGGGGTTCCATTGCTCATACAAAAGCTGACAGAAATCTTCCCGGCTGTATGGCAAGAGGAGGTTATCCTCTAGGAGTTCAAAGATGCCTCTATTATCTATATTTATAGAGGAAAAGGAAACAGGTTGACCTGTGACAACCACAGGGGTTCTCTCTCTTAGTCATTGTTGGCAAGATTCTTGCCTGAGTTCTCCGTAATAGACTGATCCTTCACCTGGAAGATCATCTATTCGAGACCCAGTGTGACTTCAGAAAGGGCATAGGAAGAGTTAATATGGTGTTTGTTGCTCGACAATTCCAGGAGAAATGCTAGGACCAGAGCAGAGGTCTGTACACAATGTTTGTCAATCTAATGCAGGCCTTTGACACTGTCAGTCATGAGGGCTTGTGGAAAATTATGGCAAAATCTGGTTGCCTGGAGAATTTCATCAGTACATCATTTTCATGACACTATGTTTATCCAGGTTCTGGATAATGGACAATGATCTTGCATTTTTCCAGTCACCAGTGGAGTGAAGCAAGGCTGTGTGCTTTTTAGCATAATGTTTTCTGTGATGTCAGAAATCTTCAATGAGGATGAAAATGACATCAAGGTCAGCTACCACATTGATGGTAATTATTTAACTTGAAAAGGCTACAATCCAAGATTAAAGTGTAGGGAGAGTTGGTGCTTGATTTTCTGTTTAGTCAATGCAGCCTCCGAGACCAAGATGCAGGGAAGTATGGATAAATTCTCTTCTGCCTGTGCTAATTTTGGCCTAACAGTTAACACCAAGTAAACAGAGGTTCTTCACCATCCAGCACTATACCATCCATACATGGAATCACTGGTTAGAGCAAATGGAGAAGTTTTGAAAACTGTGGATAAGTTTACTTACTTTGGTAGTATACTTTCCAGGGATGTACACATAGATGATGAGGCTGATGCATGCATCGCCAGAGATAGCTCAGTGTTTGGGAGGTGCCAAAACAAAGTGTGGGAGAGAAAAAATATTAGATTGACTACCAAACTGAAGGTCTACAGAGTTGTTGTGCTGACATCATTACTGGATGCCTGTGAAACCTGGACAGTATACCAGTGCCATGCCAGGAAACTGAATTGCTTCCATTTGAATTGTCTTAGGAAGATTCTGAAGATCTTCAGGCAGGATAAGGTACCAGACACTGAGGTCCTTTCTTGAATTAAATTGCCAAGTGCTCAAACTCTGCTTCAGAGAGCACAACTCTGATGGGCTGGCCATGTCGTTCAAACCCCAAAACTATATTTGCCTAAAAGACTGTTTTATGGAGAATTCACACAAGACAAACATACACTTGGAGGCCAGAAGAAGTGATATAAAGATGCTCTCAAGATCTTTCCTGAAGAACTTTGGAATCAATTGTGAGACATAGGATCTATGATACAAAAAAGGTTAAGACCCCCAGGGCTAGGATAATGTCCTATTGCCTAGATAAATGTGACTGGCAAAGGGAATCTTATAGCCAGTGTGGAGGTCCCAGTGTGTCAGATTCATCAGCTCTTTCTCGTGTCCTGCTGGAGATTTATCTCTGTTGGAGGAGAAAGTGGGGAGGCTTCTACCAACTGATGACAGCCTGACCTGACAAACCTTTCTTCTTCTATTAGAGAGTAGAAATATTTTCCCACATGCACTGATGTCTAAGCTTACTAAGGCTCTGCTTTTACCACCAAGGCCCTTGAAGAGAAATGGATTTTCCCTTTTCAGTGCCCTAGAAAAGTGTCTCCCCTCAGGATACCTTCTTTCAATCCAGACACTGCAAGACTGGAATCTGAAACAGGAGTATTAGGTAAATATGTCACATTCTCTTTCTTTTTCTTTTCAAATTGAATTTTATTTTTTCAGCTACATATAGCATTCTTTTAAAAAAAAGATTTTGAGTTCCAAATTTTTCTCCCTTCCTCCCTTCCTTCCCCCTTCCCAAGATGACAAGCAATATGATACACATTATATGTGCACAATCATGTTAAACATATTTCCACATCAGTCATGTCATGAAAGAAAAAACAGAGCAAAGGGGAAAAACCACAAAGAAAAAAACAACAAAAAATGAAAATAGTATGATTCAGTCTGCATTTGGATTCCACATTTCTTTCTCTGAATGTAGATAGCATTTTCCATCATGAGTCTTTTGTAATTGTCTTGGGTCATTGTATTGCTGAGAAGAGCTAAGTCAATCATAGTTGATCATAGCACAATGTTGCTGTTAATGTGTACAATGTTTTCCCAGTTCTGCTCACTTCACTCAGCATCAGTGTATGTAAGTCTTTCCAGGTTTTTCTGAAATCTTCCTGCTCATCATTTCTTGAAGCACAATAATATTCTATTATATTCATATACCAGAACTTGTTCAGCCATTCTCCAATTGATGGACATCTCTTCAATTTCTATTTCTTTGCCACCACAAAGGGTTGCTACAAATGTCATATTCTTTTTCATTAAAGAGCAGTAAGCCCCTTTGAAAAGAGGAATGAGATTTTGTTCTTTTAATATAAATTTATTTGTTTTCAGTTTTCAACATTCACTTCCAGAAGATTCTGAATTCCAAAATTTTTCCCCATCTCTCCCATCCCCCACCCCAGTACAACATGCATTTTGATTATCCCTTCCTCCAATCTGCCCTCCCTTCTATCATCACCCACCCCCTTTTCTTATCCCCTTCCCTTCTATTTTCCTGTAGAGACAGAGAGATTTCTCTACCCTATTGCCTGTATATCTTATTTCCCAATTGCATGTAAAAACAATTTTCAACATTCATTTTTAAAGCCTTGAGTTCCACATTGCCTCCCTTCCTCTCTCCCTACCCACCCTCATTGAGAAAACAAGCAATTTGATATAGGTTATACATGTGTAGTCATGCAAAACACTTCCATAACAGTCATGTTGTGGAAGACTAACTATATTACCCTCTACCCTGTCCCCACCCTCCATTTATTCTATTCTCTCCTTTGACCTGTCCCTCCACAAAAGTGTTTGCTTCTGATTGCCCCTTCCCCCAGTCTGCTGTCCCTTCTGTTATGTCCCCTCTCTTGTCCCCTTTCCCCCTGCTTTCCTGAATGGTAAGATAGATTTCCATTACCCAACTGACTGTTTATGTTATTGACTTCTTAAGCTAAATCTGTTGAGAGTAAGCCACTTATTCCCTCTCACCTCTCCCCTCTTCCCCTCCATTGTAAAAACTCTTTCTTGCCTCTTTTATGTGAGATGATTTACTACATTCTACCTCTCTCTTTCCCTTAGTACATTCCTCTCAACATTTAATTTTATTTTTTAGGTATCATCCCTTCATATTCAGCTCACCCTGTGCCCTCTGTCTACATATATGCACATATATACATACATGTACAGATATATACACATACATATAGACATACATACACATACACATATATACACATGTATATGTATATATAAATATATATATATACACATACATGTATACATATACACATATTTGTGCACATACACCCCCCACATATCTATATCTATCATCTCTCTCTCTCTCTCTTTATCTATCTATCCATTCCCTTTAACTACCCTAATACTGAGAAAGGTTTCATGAGTTACAAATATCATCTTTCCATGTAGGAATGTAAACCTTTAATAATTCCCTTATAGCTTCTCTGTCCTGTTTACCTTTCCATGTTTCTCTTGATTCTTGTATTGAAGGTAAAATTTTCTATTCAGCTCTGGTCTTTTCAACAAGAATGCTTGGGAGTTCTTTATTTCATTGAAATTCCATTTTTTCCCCTGAAATATTATACTCAGTTTTGCTGGGTAGGTGATTCTTGGTTTTAATCCTATCTCCTTTGACCTCTGGCATATCCTATTCCAAGTTTTCTGATTCCTTAGTGTAGAAGCTGCGAAATCTTGTTCATCCTGATTGTGTTTCCACAATACTTGAATTATTTCTTTCTGGTTCCTTGTAATATTTTCTCCTTGACCTGGGAATTCTGGAATTTGACTACAATATTCCTAGGAGTTTTCCTTTTGGAATCTCTTTCAGGAGGTGATCGTTTGGTTCTTTCCACTTCTATTTGACCCTTTGGTTTTAGAATAGCAGGGCAGTTTTCCTTGATAATTTCTTGAAAGATGATGTCTAGGCTCTTTTTTTGATCATGGTTTTCAGGTAGTCCAATAATTATAAAATTCTCTCTCCTCGATCTATTTTCCAGGTCAGTTTTTCCAATGAGATGTTTGTCAAATGAGATATTTCACATTGTCTTCTATTTTTTTATTCTTTTGGTTTTGTTTTATAATTTCTTGAACAATAAGTATAGGTTAGGTACTGCATTAGACACTGGGAATACAAACACAAGCAGAAAAAATGTCTTTGCCCTCAATGGGTTTGTATTCTATCTCTTGGCTATTTGAGGAGTGACAGCAAGGTGATGAGGAGAAGCTAAGGAAGGAGTGGAGGAAATAGAAACTACGATTTAGCCAGTGTCCTTTCCTACCTTCTGAAACCAAAATGAGAAGTGGAATCTAATGGAAATTCTCATCTTTTTTGGGAAGTGATGGAGTTAGTAGGAATGGATCTTTCTGATAAGAGGTTAGGGACTCGGGAAATGTCCTTGCCTAGACACAGAATAAAGTTCTCATCTGGATGCTACATGTTGTTCAATCATATGGTTGTGTCCAATTCTTCATTACCCTATGGACCTTGGCAATGATAGTGAAGTGCTTTACCATTTCCTTCTCCACTAGATTAAGGCAAACAGAGATTAAGTAATTTGCCTACTTAGTAGTTAGTAAGTATCTAAGGTGGGATTTGGACTCAGGTCTTCCTGACTTCAGGCCCAGTATTCTATACACGGAGCCATGTTATTGCCTCCTGGGTACAATGTGAAAATTATAAATTGATGTGACCTAGTAATTTAGGGGATCATTAATCAAAGAGAAGTCACTGACCTGCGAACTATGAAGAAAAGTCTAGAATGGTTTTGTAAGATCTAGAGGACATTCCATCTCTCCTAATGGTAATAAGGATATTTTTTTAAATATAACTCTGATGATAGGAGGCCTCCATCTGGGATTTTCCGAAATAACTCCCGTGACTGACTAATGCATTTACATAGTAATACTGATAACTTTTGCCTGATCTCATTGATGAAGGGTTCTATTTTCTGTGAAGATAGCGATCAAATAAAAATTTCTCTTTGATATGTGACTTGGAAAAGGATGGCATACACAATTAAGAATACTGATTCATAGGTACTTGAAATGTGTTATGGAATGAATAAGGTTGCCTAGAGACCAGGCTATTTGGTCAGATAATGGCTTTATGATGATTTCCTCAGCCAGGCTAGAATGGCTCCAGTTAGCACAGTGGGTAAAGAAAGGTTAGATGAGACCTTCTTGGACAATCGATACACAGTGGATTGGGGGCCATTGGTCTTCAGTGCAAAATGGGAGAAGAATGGGACTGCTCTGTTTGCACAGGAATAGCACATCTCCCACAAAAGGTCAACAGAGACCTGGCTCAGGGATTAACAGTTTGATTTGGGAAGAAAGGTCCTTAATGTGGGCCAAGGCACTAGCAAAGCACTTTCTATAAGAGGACTGGGACCCACTGTGCCAAATAATTGAGGTCTACCTCCTTGCATTTGCATTTGTACCATGTAATGACCTAATGTACTGCAGGTTCCTTCCCTTCCTCATGTGGTATCTGGAAGAAGCTTGGTACTGAGCACAGTCTGATTATTAACATGCATTTTTAATGAGACGATTGACTCTCCAGTGAATTTCCAGGGTGAGGGCCAGGGAATAGGCAGAGATTGGTTCCATAATGAGGGTAGGAGCAAGAACCAGTAGTTTTATCTGGGTATTATCTGGAAGGAAATGGTGAACACAGTGGCATGATCAGTTAATCAACAAGTGTTTATGAAGCACCTACTGTGAACCATTCTTTGTGCTAGACAAAGGAAAAAAATAAAACCAGCTTCTGCACTCAAGGACCTTACTTTCATTCTATCATTGGAATGTGATAGAGAAGAGAATAGGTATTTATTAAGCACCTATTATGTGCCAGGCAGTGTGCTATGGTGCTTCACACATATTATCTTATTTGATCCTCACAACAACCTTGAGAGATAGGAGTTTTTTATGATCCCTATTTCTACTTCACATTGGATGAAACTGAGTCAGATAGAAGTTAGGGGACTTGCCCAGGGTCACATAGGTAGGAAGTATTTAGGGGCAGATTTGAACTGATGTCTTCTTGACTCTCAGCCCAGCGCTATATCCACTGTATCACTTAGCTAAAACCGCTAACAAGCTGCCACGGATAGCAGTTTGTCTTGGAAAAAACATAGGGAGCTTTTAGTGGACTGCACATTCAACATGAGTCAAAAATTTGAAGTGGCAGCCAAAAACCTAAATATGACCTTAAGCTGCCTTAAGAAGGACAACGTGCCCAGGACCAGGGAGGTGATAGTCCTACTGTATTCTGTTCTGCTCAGGTCACAGCTGGAGTAATGTGTTCAATCCTATGTGCCACATTTTTTGAAAGGGCATTAATAAGCCAAAAAGTATCTAGAGGAGGGCAAAGTGGTGTGACAACAGTGTTGCCAGCAGCTGCCGTGGAGGTGTAAGACCAATAATACCAGCACACAGGGCTGCTAGCACAGGTTCTTTGATCTGCTTTTCTAAGGAAAGCAATTTTAAGGGGTTTATACTCTCACTTTAATTAAGCATACATATATTATCCACATAGTTCAGAGGGAAAAGTCAGTACCCTGAACTTCAGAAAAAAAAACAAACTGAAATTACAAGCAGAAATTATATAAACAGAGCAAATAAACACAAATCAACAGACAGGCTTCTAGCTGTCTGACCAACCTATACATACATAGTTACCAGAGAGAGAAGCACCAACATCTGGGTTTTCAAAGCCGGGGGGGTTCCTTAATGGCTACCGCACCAACACTCTTCCAATGAATGAGCCCCCAAAGCAAAACCTCACGTCCTGCTGTTCTAAGAGTTCTTGATTCTTGATTCTCAATTCTGAGTTCAATAGCTACCTCTGGGTATATATTCCCTTTTTCAGGGCCTGAGGGCTTCACACCTCTTGTGACCTAATTAGCAAAAGGGTGTGGTCCTTCCTACAACAAAGGCAAAACTAAATCAAAGATACTTGATTGCCTTAGTGCTGAGAAGCACTCCAAAAGAAAAAAAACAGTAAAAAGTCCCACTTTGCTTGCCTTTACAAGTGGATAGTGAAAGTCTTTCATTCATGATATGTGAGGATTGTGCTTTGGCCATTTAAGAGGAAGCTGAATGGGAGCATAATAGCCACCTTTAAATAACCGAAGGGCTGTCCTATGAAAAGGATTGGTTGTGTTCTGCCTTGTCCCTCACTTGGGAGGTCTGGAAGGTTATTTGTAAGCTATGTTGTAGAAGGGATTCTTGTCCATGTGCCGATTGGACTAGATAGCCTTTTGGGGTCCCTTTGGACTTAAAATTTTGTGATTCTGTGATGCGGGCTGGTTAAGTTGGTCCTCTTCCACCAGGGAAGAAAGAGAGGAAATATGCAGATAGAAATAGCTAAAGTGACTGATGAATCCAAGAGTGCAACTGCTGATATCTAAGGGAGTTTATCATTTCCTAACTTACTCAAGATAGTTATAAAAAGTACCATCATTCTGCTTACTTTATATTGGGGCACTGTAATATTTCTTTGATTCCTTTTGTCTGCATCATGAATCCACCAGACTCTACCTCACTAAGATCCTATGATAAGTCTATGTATGTGTGTGCATGTAACACACATAAAACAGGCAACTGCTATCCTTCCCATAGATGCAAAGGTCAATATGAACATTCCTTACTTCTAGCCTGGCATCAGGCCTGCTCTCAGGCAGAAGGCCCTCTATAGACTACCTTGAACGTGTTATAGGCAGGCACTCAATCAATAATTCATTGGATCATCTTGTTTTATGTACAGAGAGGGTTAGAAACATTAACATGAATTTTAACAAACAGAAAAATGTTACATTTGACATCTTAGTATATGAAGATGATAATAGATTTAAGTCCATTAAGGAAGTCTGTCCATTTTCAAATATCTACAGAGCTTTAAATAGCTCTTTGAAACTTCCTCTTAAATTTTTTTTTCTTCAGGTTAAAACTATAAGAAAATTATTCAGAAAGAAAAAAAAAAGATTAAAATAGAGTCAATGTGGAATAATTCATTTCCCCTAGTGGGTTATTATAATTCTATTATTGAATCATTACCATAATATTTACAAATGACACATTTATCTCACTATTATCAAGTTTTGAATTACATTTACCTAAGTATGCCTCAGGGATGCCTGTTGAATTCCCAGATACATTCTGGGCCAGAATTTCTATTCTCAACTTTCACCCCTTTAGAGAGGAATAAATTTGTAAGACAGATATCATTCTCCAAGTCAGTCCTAGGCACTTCTTTCAAATTCACTTGCATTCCCTAACCCCTATATTGGTAAAAAAAGAGGGGATGAAGGAAATAACGTGTCTAGATCCTTGTCATTGAAGGCTGATACAGGTGTAAACTATATTGGGCCTGGAGTGGATAGTTTTGAGGAAACGGTGGCCTTAAGGCCACATGTAGCCTTCTAGGTCCTCAAGTGCAGCCCTTTACCTGAATCTGTGAAGTTTGGATTTCATGAGAGGACACTTGAGGACCTAGAAGGAAGGCCCCTGATTCCCCACCTCTGGTCCAGATCATCTCTGGAGATCTAAGCTGGCCCTGACTGTCTCAAGTCTATGGGGATTTGGAGGAGTATTAAAGAAGTTTTTGAACAGAAATGGAAATTTAGCTCTTTATCTAGAATGGGTTTAGATTCAAACCTGCTCATATTTGGCCTACAGTGAACTCAACCTAAGACTGTGTTGGAATCAACCCAAGATTAAAAAAAATCCTCAGACTCTTTTTTACTAAAGATCCTTAATTGATGAGCCTAGATCTCCTGGGATTTCTCCTGATAAAGTAGACACCCAGGTTTAGCTCTGTGGACCTCTGTGATTACTACTTTCTTATATGAGATGGATAGATGCTAATCTTTCATTCTTTTTGGTTCTGGTTACTCATTGGTAACATCTGCCATTTCCATCTGCCTTAGTTACAAGGAAAAGATCTCTAGAGGGCATAGCTTGTCCTTATTCACTTCCTCATTATCCTTTGGAGTACATTTTGTAACTTCCCCACTGATTAAATTCTTCCTGTTTCTTTTCTGGCTATGAGATCTTATTGTACTATGCAAAATGGACACCTTGAATTTCAGGGAAACAGACATGATTGTTTGCTTCTTGAGGTGCCAAATCAGGAAGTGACTTCCATTAAATACTGAAAGAAATGAATGTTAAAGATACTCTCTCTGCAAATTACTGGCAGAAACATACAGTACTTAGCAGGAGTGTGGGGGTGCTAGAACACCCCAGATTGCTGACTCTCTCCATTCTGGCTGTGCTCTTCCTGTCTTTTAAATTATGAGCTCTGCCTCCTAACCTGCAGATGGCAACCCAGATGTTTCATTGACAATTTGGGGGTATATCCAACCCACTGGAAATTAGGAAGCATTGAAAAACTTTCAAAATTGTTTGGTATCATTATTTTCCAGTGCAGCTTTGTGATATGGTGACAAGAACACTGGATTTGGGGTTAAAACACCCGGATTTCAGTCCTGGCTTTGTCTCTTACTAGCCACAGTGCATCCCTTCGAGCTTGAGACTTATGAGTAGAGAGATCTTAAGCAGGGACTTTCTGAGCTTCAATTTCCTATCCCAGTAAAAAGAAAAAAAAGTATAGTGGCAGAGAGTTAAGCTCTTTGTAAACTGTAAAGTGCTATATAAATGTCTGCTATTACAAAGACTGAATGTCATTCAACTTTTAGCTCTTTAGTTATGTTTCACCTCTGAATAGTTAAAGGATTCACTATCACTCTAGTCAAAGTTGGAAGTTTCTTTCTTCCTTAGCTGGCTCCTCAAAGATTTCAAAGAAGATGATCTACTGAAGGGTTATACTAGTATGAGAAAAGGACATGGTCTGAATAATCACTTTTCTCAAAATTGGGTGGATGTTCTTTGGAAATAAACCTACTAGTAAATCAATCAGAATAGCCCTGAAGGCTAACTTCATAGAGCCTTGTTTTGAAAAATAGAAGTGACATTGCGTTCAAATGAACTAAACCACATGTTAACCTTAATGATCCCATAAGCAATTAATAAAACCCAAGGTGAGTTCATGTTGATATCTAATATTTGAACCATATTTCACGTAGGAATGGCATTTCTTGTGAGGAAAAACTAAGCTGGAATGAAAAATATTTAGTTATTCCGAGCCTGCTATGCTCTCATAATTTTTAGAAATTTTTTGCTCTGATGTTCAATTTCCATTTACACTACATTTGTTTGGGTTTTAAGCTGTAAACACTTTTTTCCAATTTTATTTTTTTTTGTCAGTAAGTCAGTTAACATTCATTAAATGCCTACTATGTGCTAGGCACTTGCTAAGCACTGTGGATACAAGGAAAGTTAAATGACAGTCCTTACTCTCAAGGAGTTTATAGTCTAATGGGGGATACAAGCAAATAACTATGTACGAGCAAAATCTATCAAGGATGAATTGGATACATTTGCCAGAGGAAATGTACTGGTGTTCAGGGGGGATTGAGAAAAGCTTCTTGTAGAACAGTGGTTCCTAGGTGTTTTTGATCCTTGAATCTTTTTTTTTCTATTAATTTATTTATTTTTAGTTTTCAACATTCACTTCCTGAAGATTTTGAGTTCCAAAATTTCTCTCCATCTCTCCCCTCCCCCAGCCCCAAGATGGCATGCATTCTGATTATCCCTTCCCCCAATCTGCCCTCCCTTCTATCATACCTCGCCTTCTCTTATCCGCTTCCCCTCTATTTTCTTGTAGGGCAAGATGAATTTCTTTACCCACTGCCTGTGTATCTTATTTCCCAGTTGCATGTAAAAAGAATTTTTAACATTCATTTTTAAAACTTTGAGTTCTAAATTCTCTCCCTTCCTCCCTCCCCACCCATCCCCATTGAGAAGGCAAGCAATTTGATATAGGTTATACATGTATAGTCATGCAAAATACTTCTATAACAGTCATGTTGTGAAAGACTAACTATATTTCCCTCCATCCTACCCCACCTCCCATTTATTCTATTCTCTCCTTTGACGCTATCCTTCCTCAAAAGTGTTTGCTTCTGATTACTCTCCTCCCATTTGCCCTCCCTTCTATCAACTCCCATCCCCTTATTGCTTCCCCTCCTACTTTCCTGTAAGGTAAGATAGATTTTCATATTCAACTGAGTATGTATGTTATTCCCTCCTTAAGCCAAATCTGATGAGAGTAAGGTTCACTCATTCCCTCTCACCTCCCACCTCTTCCCCTCCATTGTAAAAGCTTTTTCTTGCCTTGTTTATGTGAGATAATTTACCCTCTTCTATCTTTCCCTTTCTCCTTCTCCCAATATATTCCTCTCTCCTCTCTTAATTTTACTTTTTAGATGTCATCCCTTCATAGTCAACTCATCCTGTGCCCTCTGGCTAAATATATATATATATATGTATATATATATAATATGTATATATATATGTATGTACGTACGTATGTATGTATGTATCTATCTATCTATCTATACACATGCACACATACACACATACACACACATATGTATATATTCTTTCCAACTACACACTGAGGAAGGTCTCATGAGTTACAAATATCATCTTTCCATGTAGGAATGTAAACAGTTCAACTTTAATTAGTCCCTTATGATTATCTTTCCTGTTTACCTTTTCATGCTACTCTTGATTCTTATATTTGAAAGTCAAATTTTCTATTCAGCTCTGGTTTTTTTTATCACAAATGCTTGAAACTCCTCTATTTCATTGAATATCCATTTTTTCCCCTGAAGTACTATACTCAGTTTTTCTGGGTAGGTGATTTTTGGTTTTAATTTTAGCTCCTTTGACCTCTGGCATATCATAAACCAAGCCCTTCAATTCTTAATGTAGAGCCTCCTAGATCTTGTGCTATCCTGATTGTGTTTCCACAATACTCAAATTGTTTCTTTCTGGCTCCTGGCAATATGTTCTCCTTGACTTGGGAACTCTGGAATTTGGCTGCAATATCTTAGGAGTTTTCCTTTGGGGATCTCTTTCAGGAGGCTATTAGTGGATTCTTTCAATTTCTATTTTACCCATTGGTTCTAGAATATCATGGCAGTTTTCCTTGATAATTTCTTGAAAGATAATGTCTAGGCTCTTTTTTTCTTACTATGGCTTTCAGGTAGTCCAATAATTTTTAAATGATCTCTCCTGGATCTATTTTCCAGGTCAGTTGTTTTTCCAATGAGATATTTCACATTGTCTTTTATTTTTTCATTCTTTTGGTTTTGTTTTATAATTTCTTGATATCTCATGAAGTCATTAGCTTTCATTTGCTCCATTCTAGTTTTTAAGAAATTATTTTCTTCAGAAAGCTTTTGGAACTCCTTTCCCATTTGGCCAATTCTGTTTTTTAGGGCATTCCTCTCCTCATTGGCCATTTGGACTTCTTTTGCCATTTGGGTTAGTTTATTTTTAAGGTGTTACTTTCTTCATTATTTTTTGGGGTCTCCTTTAGCAAGCAGTTGACTCATTTTTCATGATTTTCTTGCATCACTCTCATTTCTCTTCCCAATTTTTTCTCTAATTCTTTTACTTGATTTGCAAAATCCTTTCTGAGCTCTTCCATAGCCTGAGATCAATTCATATGTTTCTTTGAGGCTTTTGATGTAGGAGCTTTGACTTTGTTGTCTTTCTCTGGTTGTATGTTGTGATCTTCCTTGTCACCAAAGTAAGATCCTATAGTCTGATTTTTTTCCCCACTATTTGCTTATTTTCCCAGCCAATTACTTGACTTTTTAGCTCTTTGTCAAGGTAGGACTCTGCTTCTAGTGGGAGTGGGGTGGGGTAGGTGGTGTACTGTCCCAAGCTTCAGGGGTTTTGTGCAGCTGTTTTCAGAGATACTTCTAGGGACCTGTAAATTTTCAGCTCTTCCACGGTTTTATGATCAAAGGAGAGGTGTTTACTGCCATGCAGAACTGTGACCCAGATCAAAGCAAGAGAATCCTTCCTCAGAGCTAGCAAAGAGTTTCCTGCAATCTCCCTTGATCAGCAGCTTGATTCCCCCATCATTTATGGGTCAGGAGCTCCAGAAGCCACCACTGCCTCTGCCACTGCTGCTGCCACCCTGGTGTTGGGGCCTGATCATGCTCCTCTCTCACATAGGTTCAACAGACTTTTCCTATTGACACTCTAAGTTGTCTTTGACATTGAGAAGTTGTCTTTTGGGGTTGAGAAGTCTGGAAACCTTCACAGCTGCCAGTAATTCAGTCTCCTGAGGCCTGCTCTGACCCATCTGTGCTAGCGGCCCAAGCCGGACTGTGTTCCTCTGCCAGCCTCATGTAACAGACCTTTCCTGTTGACCTTCCAGATTGTCTTGGGCTGGAAATTTGTTCTACTCTGTCATTTTGTGGGTTCTGCTGCTCTAGAATTTATTTAGAGTCATTTTTACAGGTATTTTGAGGGGTTTGGGAGAGATCTAAAGCAAGTCTCTGCTTTTACTCCATCATCTTGCCTCTGCCCCCAAAGCTGCAAACTTATTCACAAATTTTGTAATAGTTTTTGTTTTTCAGTGGTTACATTGTGGTTAATAGCTGGTTACATTCGCATGATACCTTATAGTTCACATTGTATTTTCACATTTTTTATCTAATTAGGTCTTCCAACACTTTGGTGAGGTAGGTGGAGCAAATGTTACTACTTCCATTTTACAGACAGCAGTGCTAGAGCTCCAAGACATCTACCTGTGCCACAGCACAGGTAAGCGTCAAAACCAGGAGATGAAAAATAGAGGACCATTGGGTGTGTCTGCTCTTTGACCCCTTGAACTTTCGACCCCTCCTATTTTGCTTTCATTTCCAACAGATTCAGCAAATATTTTGGTGCCTACTTGGTGTAGAGGTCTAGGCTGAGCTGTGGGAAAGATAAAAAGTTTAGATGAGGCCTAGTTCCTGTCCTCATGACAGGACATGAATGTGTCATAACATGTACACTTTGGCTTTGATGGATGTATGACTTCATTGGCATGAGTACTCTTTTCTGGTCCATCTCATACCTCATACCTCCTCCTTCATATTCTGTGAATTATTTTTTCATGATTTCCCTTAAATTTGCCATGGGGGATCAACTCAAGAGAATGGAAGCTTAGTTCTTTGACCATATCTTGGCCCCCATTGGACACTGGCCTACTTTCTCTTTAAGTCATACATGTCCTTGATAATATCTTTTATGCCACTTCTAAAATACAAATAATGGTTGGTAATGTGTTGTAGCCTACTTATTTTCACCAGCCAACTTCAATTGCTCTTTGTGTGAGTTGTAATTTTTCTTTTATTGAGGTTGTGATTTTCCATGATTCACAGCCATATAGCACCAGTGTAGAGTATCAATGTTGAAAAGATCAGCATTTGTGGCAGAAAGCAGTTTGGGATCAGTGAAAGTGCTATAAAAATGTTCAAATTCAATCCAGCTTGACCTCTGTTTTCTCCTCCTTAGTCCTGAGCCAAGAATATTATCTGTTTGCTGTGTCTTTCCAAGATATAGATGAAACATCTTGATGGTATACCCATCCCTATGTCATAATTAGGCTGACAAATTTTTCATCCATTTTAAAAAATTTTGGTTGGTGAGACAAATCTCTTTCAACATTACTGTGGATTTCACATTACTAAGGAGCTTAGCAGTGCTGGAGACTTTGACACAATTAGTACAAGGTCATCTATGGATAGGAACATCAAAAAACCTTGTCACTGATAGGGAATTCTTCTTCTGTTTTATCTCCTTGGAATATCTCATGATATTTCTAGACATAAGCTATGTCTCCCTGTTTTCTGCCTTGCTGAGTACAGAGACCAGATTGTGGTTTATTGTTGGGGTGGGGGGACAGATTGGGGAGAAGTGGGGCAAAGTTTGTTAGCCTTTTTAGTCATTTCTAACTTATCAAGTCCAGGTGGTTTTATAAAACAGAGAAATACAGAATCCCTACTTCCTTTCAAGTGCTCTGCAGCCCAGCAACTAATCAGTTAACAAGCATTTATTAAATCTGTATCAGTTACTGTACTAAATGCTGGGTATACACACACAAAAACCAAATAGCCTTTGAGCTCCTTCCTGATACCCCAAATGTTAACTCTCTTTATCTCTCTTATTTCCAAATTATTTTTATTTACTTTGAATGTGTTTTCTATTTACTTATTTGTGTACATGTTGTCTTCTCCTCCTTACCATAAGTAGAAATAAGTTTCTTGAAGTCAGTGACCATTTTAGCTTCGTGTTTGCATTCCCGGCACCTAGAATAACAACTGACACACAATAGATGCTTGATAAATGATTGTTCAATTTAATTGAGTTGATCATGATGGGCTGAGGTTGTCTCCGCAACACAATGTATTCTTCACTCAGTTCTTTTTCTGTTTGAGGAAGTAGAGCTTTGGGATATTTGATCCTAAAAGGGGGTCCTAGGTAGTATGCTTTTGGGACTTGTTTGAGAGTGGTTTCCAGATGACACTTGGTATCAATGTAGAAAAGATTGTTGACAAGTTATCATCATAATTACATCTGATATAGATTAGAATTCAATGCGCGCACACACACACACATAGACATTGGGATAGAGCACTAGGTCTGGAGTCAGGAAGACATGAGTTTAAATGTTATCTCAAATGTTTACTGTGTGACCCTGTACAAATAACTTCACCTCTGTCTGCATCAATTTCCTCAACTGTAAAATGGGTATAATAATAACACCTAGTTTGCTGTGAGGCTTAAATAATAGTACAAAATTGTCGTGAGATCATGAGATCATATTTTTAAAGTGCTTTGACCAGTGCCTTTCACATAGTAGGCACCTAATAAATACTTCTTCTCTTCCTTTCCCTTCTTCTAAGTGCAGTAGAAAGATAGTGTTACGTGAGATCTGAAAAGGGAAAGGTTGATTATTTACTTGGAGGTCAGAGAAGTTCTTCATGGGGAGATATCATTTAAGTAGACCTTAGAGGTTGGGTGGGGATTCTAAAGAAGACAGGGTGTGTACAAGGATGATAATTAGTCTGGTTTGTTTGGAATACAAAGTATGTTGAGGGAAGTAGTATACAATAAGGATATAAAAATAAGGAGACATCATATTTTGGAAAGTTGTGAATACCGTACAAAGATTTTTAACCTTCTTTAATGGACAACAAAGAACCATTGCATTGTTTTGAGCAGAAGAACTGTACCACCTTAATTCAGGGCTTCATGATCTCTTGCCTGGACCATTGCAGTGAGTTCCTAACTGGTAAAAACATCTTGTTGCTCCTAGTCCCTCTGTTTTCAAATCCATCTTTTACACAATTTCTTAAACATTTTGCTAATGCGTAGGATCGATCACACCATTTCTCTACTCTAAAACTTTCACAGGCTTTCTGTTGCCTCTAATATAAAAAAAATAACAGCCAGGACTTCAACATACTTAATGATATTCTCTCAAATACTCTAACCCCCCCATTCCTCAACTCACTCATTTCCCATGACCTGCTCCTCCACCCCACAAGTGTACCACTTCCGTCTTCTTGAATTTTAAAATTCCCTTATAAGATCACTCTCTGTTGTTATTTCATCTCTCTCTCTGTCACAAACCCCGAACTCTGTCCTTCATCTTCTCCGTGACCCCCAATTCCTCAACCCCCTTAGTTCTTTCCTAGGCTATCTCCCTTGGTACTGGCTACATTCTCTTCCTTTCCCCATCTTGACCCTTTGGTGGACCAGTTAAATCATATACTTTCCCCTTCCTTGGAGTCCATTGCCCCCTTATCCTATTGCTTATTTTGCCCTAACAAGCCTCAGACCAGGATTACTCCCACCATTTTCTATCTTCTCTCCTACTCTTGTGCTGGTAAAAGAAGCTAAAGAAAAATATGATGCTGTGTTGACTAGATCCACTACAAATTTATGTTACACAATATTAACTGAACCCTCATTCTATCAAGGCAATTCTTTTCTCCCTCTCTAATTAAGTCACTGTCCCACTCATTACCATTTCCCCCACCTCTGTAGCTGAAAACCTTGATTTATATTTTACTGAAAAAATGAGACCATTTCTCTTCTCCCCATCTCATGTCACCCATGTGACTTTTGCCACGATTTCCCTCTCTACCCCATCTCCCATGAAGAGGGGCCCTTATCTCTTTTAAGGAAAAACCCCTCTATATTTACAAGTAATTCCATTGCATCTCATCTTCTCCAGCAGACTGCACCCTCTATCACCCTCTACTCACATTTATCTTCATTATCTCTCTGTCTACTGACTGCTTCCCTTTTGTCCACAAGAATGTTCATGTCTTCCTCATCCTCAAAAAACCTTCACTTGATCCATTGATATCACTTGCCACATCTCTCCTCCTTTTGGTGGCTAAACTCCTTGAGAAGGCTGTTTACAATCGATATCTCTACTTCCTTGTCTCTTGTTCTCTTCTTAGTTCTCTACAGTCTGGCTTCTGACTTCATCATTCAATAGAAACTACTCTCTCCAAAGTTGCCTGAAATCTCTTAATGTCCGGATCTAGTGATTTTTCCCTCAATCTTCATCCTTCTTAACTTCTGTGCAGCCTTTGTCATTGTTGATTACCTCTTCTGGACACTTGCTCCAGGTTTTTGTGACACAGTACTCTCCTCTGCTTCTCCACTCACCTCTCTGATCACTTTTTATTAGTCTCCTTTGCTGAATCTTCTTCCAAGTGGAGCTTATTAACTGTTGATGTCCTCTAAGGCTTGATCCTGGGCCCACTCCTTTTCTCCCTCTTTTAGTTTGCCTTAATTTACTTTGATCCAGTGATGCTGGCCTCCTTTCTGTTCATCACACAACTCACTCTATCTCTCCATGTAGGTACTTTCACTGAGTGTCTCCCATGCTTAGAATACTCTCATTACTCTTCTCTACCTCCTGGATTCCCTGAATTCTTTCAAGTCTTAGCTAAAATCCCATCTTGCACAATAGTGATGTCAAAATCAAATAGTAATGGGACCACTGAACCTTATATAAGTATCCCTGCCGACCTCTCGATTGACTTAGAAAACCACATATTAACGTTATCTATGTTCTATTGCATTTTTATTTATTTTGTTAAATATTTCCCAATTACATTTTAATCTGGGTCAGGCTGTACTCATGAGTGTTGGGCAGAGTATTTGACACTTGTGTTCTATTAGAAAACTTTCCCAATCCTTCACTGCTAATAAGTTCCTCTTATTGATTTTTTTCTAATTTTTCCTCTTATTTGTATATAGTTGTTTGCATGTTGTTTTTCCCATTGAACTGTGAGGTTAGGGACTTTTTTCTGGGGGGGGGTGTCATTCTTTGTATTCTAGCACTTAGCACAGTGCCTGGCACATATTAGGTACTTAATAAATGTTTTTTGACTGTCTGACTCACTGCTTGTTACTTACCTACCGTCACATAGAGTTCAAATTGGGATTTTTGGCTGCCACATCACACTGTTGACTCATGCTTTTGAATTGACATTTCTTTCTCCAGTACATTTTCACAGGCCATAATCAGGTACAGATTGTGTTCCTTCCTCATTTTCACATGTGAAGATCTTTACCTTCCTTCAAAACTCTACTCAGGTGGCTCATCCTTCTCTATGAAGCCTTCCCAGGTCTACATATAAATTGAAAATATATTTTCCCTCCTCATTTTTTATAGCATTTGTTCATGTTTCTCCTTTGCCCATGCTATACTCTCACTCATCTTATACTTACCTGTATACCTCAAAGATCTATGCTAATGGCCTGGAGTTCCAGAGGAGTCAATAAAGGAAAGGTTAAAGAGGTAGGAGGAGAATCAGGGAAATATAGTTTTCCAGAAGTCAAGGGAAGGTAGGGAATGAAAAAAGAGGAGATATATTAACAGTATGAACAGTATTAAATGCTTCAAAAGTGCTAAGGACATGAATTTAGCAATTAGCAGGTTGCTAGAGACCTTTGAGAGGGTAGTTTCAGAACAGTAGTGGGATAGAAGGCAGATTGTAAATCAGATTAAGTGAAAGAGAAAATGCATGAGAAATACATATAGGCAACTTTTTCCAAGAAGTTTGACTGTGAAGGAAAGAAGAGAGAAGATGGTTTTTGGTATAGTTTGATTTCTGATATGGATGACATAATACATTTAAGAAAAGCTTTTATTTGTAAAATTTTGCTGTATTTAGGATTGGGGAATGTGTTTTTAGGCAGATAAGAAGGAGTCAGTGGAAAAGGAGGACTTGAAGATGCATGTGAGGGGATGACTAATGAAAAGAAGTCTTGGAGGAGGTTGGGGAGGATGAGATTGAAGGTAGAAGTAGAGAGATTATCCTTAGCCAGGAGCAAAGCTACACCTTCCTCTGATACAGGGGAGAAGAGGAGAGAATGGGAGAAGACTTTTTTTGAGCAGTGGAAGAGGGGAGGTGAAGGGACACTTATGAGACACTTCCAACCTTCTCAGTGAAACAGGAGGCTGCCAGCAGATATAAATAGTTTTTAGATACCAATGGAGTAAAAGGAGAGATAGAACACTTCGGAACTGTTATGTTTAGGCATGAGACAGGGAACCAATAAGACTTTAGTGTTTTCCTTATTTTTCCATCTTAAGGTTCCCTCTCCCTTTCTTCCTGCTCCCCATTCTAGCTATTTGCTTGGCTCAGCTTCCCACCCTTCTTCCCATTAAGTTCATGCTTCCTACACACATCCATGTTGCCTCCAGAATGGATGGTATTTCCACTAATTCAGCTGATAGATGCCACTCCTGTAAGTATAATGGAACTCATGGTTCTGGCCACCACTGGACTTTAGTTACCATTTTGTATCAGTCATTCAGATGCACTATTAGAAAAACACAGGTAATTTTGTTCTTTTTCCTTACTGTTACTTTCAGGTCACTTCTTTAGCTACGTTAAAAGCCTAGGGTGAATAGAGCATCTAAGAATGGCCTATAAATATGGTAGTGGTCAGGCTTTTTCTTCGCACAAGAGAGTTCACAAAGAGACCCAACTGATTAACAACACTACAGGGTGCAAAGGAAGTGAATTTTTTACTTCCCACTCATATTTTTCAGTTTGTTGGTGAGTATATTTTTTTGTAAATTTATCAAAATGCATTAACTTCTGTATTAAGCTGTGTTTATCTATTGCTTCCACCTGATTGACTAGAATCTGTTCTTAAAAGGACATTAGATTATATGATAAGATTTGTTCTCTAGAAAATCATATAAAGTATTGCCTGATGCCTTGTGATTCTTATATTTTAAATGATTTATTTCTGTATTTTTAAATATAGAAATTATGCCATTGTTACCACCAGAAGAGAAAGAAAAATATTAGAGATGAATTTACTCTTAGGGGAGAAAGTGCAGATCACTAATAATTTCAGTAGCTTTTTGGCTAAAAATTTCTAATTCTAAAGTAAATTTTCCAACTGGATCTCACCACCTGACAAGTAGTCAAATTTGGATGAATGTGGCAGATGGTGCCTTCATAGTTAATGCAAAATTACCCAGTGGCAATCCGGAATTCAGCAGAATTCATTTCTATTTGTAGTTTTCTATTATTTTTCAAAGCCGAACAGTAGGAGTGAGCTGCTGCTTATTGAACCTTATCTGTCTAGGTGTCACAGCCTTGCCTGTAATTGAGGCTGACCCCATAGCTACTTTTCATTTTTAATTGGTGTTTAACAGAATTATAAGTAGATGGATCTTATTCTTTAGTGAATCTCATTAGATGGCTGTAAATAATCCTGTCTCCCCTTTTCCTGAATAAATTATACTTGCTCAAATAGATTAGACTTAAATAATATTAAAGGGAAATTTTTGACTGTCTTGTAGGTACAGCACCAATTTACATATACATATTGTGTAACTATAGTTCTAACAAAAATTCTAGCTGAAAGGAACCTTGAGATCTGGATATGAATACTGACTGCCTCTTATTACCTGATTGACCTTGGGCAAGTAACAACTACTTTATGCCTTGGTTTCCTCATGTATAAAATGAGGGGATTGAACTTAATGACTTTCTAAGGTTCCTTCTAGCTCCATATTTATTATCTTATGATTGTCAAATCCTCACATTTAGCAGATGAGGAAAGTCCAAACTTCAGGGCTCTTTCCACTAATCCCAAGATTTATCTAGCATTCTATATAGCAATAAGAACAGAGGAAATATATAACAAATACATGCCTATTGAATAAACAAAAATATGGATCTCTTGCAGAATTCTCAATCCAATTGCTAAATATGATTTCCATCCTTTCTTCTGAATAAAAAGATATCTCTTTAGGTTGAAGACCCATGAAGAATAGGATTACGTAGATTGGCCAATCAAATGAACAAAATATATATGAATATGAATATATTAAATATATATGAAATAGTGAATATATGTGACATGATACCTACCTGTATCATTTGAAGGATGTTGAAATATATCTTTGAGCAATAATCTCTCCCAGTTACCACCTTTCTGAAAAGGTAAATGTTTTACTTAGGAAAAGCCATTGTTCCTTGGTTGTAGAATGTGTGTAAAATCTTGGCAATTTAAGAAGTCCTCATGTTGGGAGATAGTCTTGGGTAAAAAGACATTCAACAGGGGAGCAGAGGACAGCAAACAGGAAGCATGTGATTTGATATAATGAGTATCAAAAAGCAAGAAGGCAACACAGCACACTTTGAGCATTAGACAGTGGGCCTGATAGGGACATAAGGGAGGGGATAAAATGTGATTAAAATACTGCAGAAAAATCCCCTTTACAAAAATCCTGAAAGAATTCCATAGGAGGCCAAGAAGATAAAGCTTACATTCAACCCTTGTAGTAAGTATACAATATGAAGTATGACTAACGTTCCATAAAGATTAGGGAATACATAATAATAGTAATGCTACATATTATAATCTTAAGGCTTCCAAAGCACTTTCCATGCAACAATCATTTGAAGCAGATTGCCTAAGTATTATTATCCATATTTCTGGTTTTCTCCCCTTCGTAATGATTTAATTTTATTTTTAGAATTTTATTTGTAACAAAGCTGTCCCCTATATGGGAGTGTTGTTGTTTTGAAGGGAGGAGGAATTTCTAGACTCTTTCCCCACCCCCCTTCCCTTTATAAGTGAGACTTTAGTTTCTGTTAGGAGAGGAAACAGGAGATGAAGGTCAGAGACTACCATTCTGCTCTCTTCAGAGATAAGAGGTGCTGGGTTAGAATCTTATTTCCCTAGAATTATAGCAGTTTCCTTAAATATTGTTAGTCTGAGGAATATAATTTTCAGGTTCAAGCTAAACTTCTGGTCTCTGTTCATTAATGGGGAATTAAGGATCCAAACTTTATAACCAAGGCTTGACTCTCTACTAAATAACTCCGCAATGAACACATATGGGAAGTAGCAAAGGAACCTCTCTATCCAAGACAATAGCAAAACAGAAATCAGAGAAAGTATAATCAGGAGAACATATACCAAAAAATACAGAGTGAAGGCACTCTCCAATTGGGGGCAAGGTAACTCAGCTCATAAGAGAGAGAGAGTCCTAGATCTCACTCAAGGGAAAATTCCTTGAAGTCTCTGATGTAGCATAGGGACCTGGTGGAGACTGCCAGCTCCTTTCATGACTCTTTCTTTCCAGGGTCTTATTTTTTCTTTAACAGCATGAAGGGGGCTTTGCATTGTCTATCTTCTCTCTCAAAACTGGGAGCCAGAAGCACCAAAAACATCTTTTTAGATCTTGAAAATACTCAAGAGAATGAAGAGACTCTAAGGGCCTACAGAGCCCGAATAAACCAGATCTCTTCTTTTCACTCCTCTCCTTATGCAAATGTAGGGCAGTGATCTCCACCAATGAGGGGAGAGTCCCATACCAATGGGTTTAGAGACTTCCTTCCATGGGATGCAGTTCCTTGCAAAGATCAGCTAGGACAAGTCCAAAACCTATAACAACACAGTCTAAAGGCAGACATCAGAGCTTTAAGACACCAAGGGTCATTTTCTTGGCATTCCAAGTAACCATCCTCCATTGAAACAGAAATTGAAACCACTGATATGGAAATGAAGCAAATTATTAACTATATAAAAGTATCAACTGCAACATTAACAGATTATGCAGTAGACATAATACAGACCATCATTTATATAAAGCTTAATCGTAACACAAAACAATTAAATAAACAAAAAGCAAAATAACAAGCAACCTCAAAAATGCAGTAATTCACATGTACAGCAGCAGACATGCAATTACATGGAAAGCACATTTAGTATTCTTGCCTGTATGTAACTATATCTTCAGATTCACGTGTAACATGATAACAGCTTGGTGACTGGTCTAGTAGGCCTAGTTCTCTTGTCACTGACTAATCTCTTTAGTCCAACACCTGAGCTAGTATTTGGTTTGGCTGACAGCAGGATTATTATAGACTTGAGTGTCTACACTTGGGCTGACAGCCATGACAGGCTGGCTACCAGTATGTTCTTGGAAATTACCTAATTATATGCTTCATAAGTTAAATTAATAAGGAAATATTGTCAGGTAGGAAGATGGTGAAATATTACCAGTCATCAGCTCAATGTCCAAAAACTGATCTCTGGAATTTTCTCATGATAGAAGAGTTTTCTTCAATTGTCAGGTAAACATATACTTTGAAATGTTTCTTCACTGAGCAGGTGAAAAAATATGTTGGTTCTAATCAGAAAAAAATTGTACATCTAAGTATTTGCTTGTGGTATGTAAACAACAATTAGTATTTTATCCTTTTACTCATTGCTCCCTGTTTTATTTTCTAGGGACAATTAGAACAAATTTATTCCTGTTTCCACAGGACAACCCTTCAAATATTTGAAGACAAGCTATAATGCCCCTCGCAAGTTGTCTTATCTTTAAGCTCCCCTTTTTCATCCTCTTTGCCCACCTCTCCAACCTCTTCGAAGTCTTTGAACATCTTATTTATGCATGGGCTAACCTGAGGTGTCTTCCAACTGAATTCTGTGATGCTATGTAGGCATGATTATTGAGTCATTTTTCATGATCTTTGAAAAATTGTGTTGGCCTTTAGAAATGGAGGTTGTGATAATGATAAGCCCACTTGGGTTCATCAAGAATGAGTCATGGCAGACAAACCTTATTTCTTCATTAAATAGGTTAACTAGACTGGAGGATTAGGGAAATGCTATAGAGATATTTTACTTGACTTTGAATAGTGCATTTATCAAAGTTTCTGAAGATACCTTTAAGGGTAAAGTGGAGAAACATGGGCTGTGTTATGATATAAGAAGGTGGGTTATGAATTATTTGGGTTACTAGATTTGAAGAATCTGGATCAATAATAATAAATGACAATTAAAATGCATTTTAAAACTTGCAAAATCATTTACATATATTATTCGATATATTTACATATATTATTTGATTTTCCCAATAAACTGATGAGGCAAGTATGACAAGTATTATGATCATCCCCATTGTATAAATGAGAAAAATGAGTTTGCAATAGTGTAAATGACTTGTCTATGGTCATATAGCCAGAAAGTGTTGAAGGTATGTTGAACCAAGGTCTTCTCGGTTCCAGGATTAACATTCTATCCATTATACCATGATGTCATTACCAATATTTTAACATAGAGGGAGATCTTAAGTGGAGCATCACAATTTCTATCCTTTACTGCTTTTTTTTTTCTTTTTTTTCTGTTATTTTTATCAGTGGCTTGGAAGAAGGCATTTTATCATATTTGTGGCTCATGGAAAGGTAGAAGTAAGAGCTAAGCCATTGGATGACAGAATTAAATGACAATACAGAGTGAAGAGTAGAATTTAACAAGATGAAATGGAAGCCAAATGTAAAATAACCTATACTTGGTTTAAAAAATTCAGTTGTAGAGGTAGAAGATTAGGAGGTGGGGCTAGGCCACATTTTTGTGTGACATTAACCTTGAGATTTTAGAGAAATGTGAACTTAATATGAATGTGATGATAGCCAAAATGCTATTTCAGTCTTAGACTTCATTATTAGCAGCATAGTTTATGGAAGGAGAAATAATTGTCACCGCTCCTGTTGTAGTCTGCCATGATCAGACCACATATGGATGACTGTGCCTGTGGTCATTTCTGGGTGCCTGTCACATTTGAGGATGACCATTGACAGAGAATCTTCAATAAAAGACAACCATGATGACTAGGAGACTTGGAGCAATGTTTTACAGGAACATGTTGAAATAACAGGGAGATTTGTCTGGAGAAGAGAGTACTAACATGTTTGTGTGTGTGTGTGGGGGGAAGGATATGATAATTGTCTTTGAAGATTTGAAGGCATACTATGTAAAAGATGGATTAGACATTTTATGTGAGCCCAACAATGGGTAGAAGTTATGGAAAGAGAGATTTTGTTCCAATATAACAAAAATAGAATGTTCTGCCTCAGGAGACAGTGAATTACCCACCACTGGCCGTCATCAAGTAGAGACTAAATGACCACCTCTTGTACTAGGTCTTTCTTCTTAGTTATGAATTAAATGAGAAAACACCCTTAAGTCCCTTCCAACTTTGAGATTCTCTGCTAAAGGTAGAATTGGAAACAGAGAAAAAATACAAAGAATGATGTATTATTAGTAACGGAAGAAAAAAAAGAAAAAAGTGAATGTACAATCTATATAAATCTAAGTATATATTTTGACTATTCATTAGAATACAGGTTCCTTAAGGTCAGGATTTGTTTTCAATTGTCTTTATATCCCAGCATCTAGGATAACAACTGGCACATTAGGCACTTAATAAAATGTTCATTGGATGGAATTGATTTGAATCTCTCAGTATTTGTGTTATCCCTATAACTGTGCACATTCTAAAATGACTAACTAGGTTTGATGCCAAAACTGACAACTTCAATTAAAAAACCCCCAATGAATATTTCCTTTATCTATCTATTATTACTTAGAAAGTCTGGGAGATGAAAACACAGAATAGTATAGGATAAAGCATCCAGAAAATCTATTTCAGCAAATTAAAATAAATATCCCCAAAGTGCAAGTTTTAAAAACTTTAATTTAAAAACTCTAATAACTTGAAAGAAACTTCAAGATTACATATAAGTATATTACTATAATAAAGAATAAAAAACAAAGCAAAATATCAGTCCCAAACTGTCCAAAAACAAAACTAAAATAATCCCAACTTGTTAAAAACACTTACTCTGTGTCTGACTCATTGCTGGTACACTGAATATAGGGAAGTAATTCTTCTTCTGAAATGTCAGGAAAAGGTCAATCTTCATCAACCAGAGTGAAAAAGACTTGAAATATTCTAGCATTAATACAATTAAATAGCTTAAAGTTCAGATTACATATTGAAGCTATACAGGGTTTCAGAACAGGAGCTAAAAAATCAATCAGAATCAGTAAATGATATGAAAAAGAAGCATCCCTGCATTTACTCCAGTTATGATTGTTGGTAATTGTGGATTATAAATAACTGGTCATGCATTTGTGATACAGAAAAGATTTGAACCAATTCTAGGACTTTTTAAAAACTAGATTATAGAGGCAACAACAACAACCACTACTACTTACTAGCTAATATGTATGTAGCTCGTAATATATGCCAGGCACTGTGCTAATCACTTTTCATTTATTATCTCATTTGATTCTCACAACTATACTGGCAGGTAGGTGCTATTATTACAGATGAGGAAACTGAGACAGAAGGGAAGTGACTTGCCCAAGGTCACGCAGCTAGTAAGTCTGAGGCTGAATTTGAACTCGGGTCTTCATGACTCCAGGTCCAGCAGAATGTAGGGCTCATTAAGTATTTGCTTAAAGAAAGTAAATCAATCCGGTGAATTGGTGAAAAATCTTAAGGAACTTGGCCTTGCCTAAAGGTTGTTCAACACTTTTCCCCAAACTGATTCACTGGTCGATACTTTTTTAACTAAATCAATATCTGTGCTCTCTAGGATGTCATTTTCAATGTTCTGTGCAGTGGACCAGGAATCTTAAGACTTCTATTATTGTTGGCTTAGAACATGATGTAACTTGAGAAAGCCATGAACAAACAAACAAACAAAAACAGGTTGGGGGGAATGGAGTCAAGAGTGAAAGCAGTATTTTGATGAGCTCTCCCAACAGACCACCCACCCCCACTCCTCTCTTCCCCCACCTCAAAATAACCTCAAAGCACATCAAACAGAATTCTGGGCAGAAAAGCCAGTTAAAAGTCACAGTGAATAATTTTTCCAGGCAGTTTAGGAAGACAAAAAAGGAGGTCTTCTGACATTAGGTTGGGGGTTAGTGGGAGTACAATGCATGGCAGAAACAGCAGCAATGGTGGTTACAACACTTGGCTATGGTGGTGGCAGAAGAGGATGGGAACAACCCAATATTCAGGGATAGTAAGGAGACTGAACACCTGATCAAAAACAGATCCCAAAAGATCCCTGTACTAGGACTGGGCACAGGAACAGGGGCCATCTGGCACTATCATCAGCCATTGCCAAATTCCAGGTAGCAATTTCAGGTTTGTCTCCAAGTTCAGGATTGAAATTTCAGGATGGAGAGAAAAGAAGGCATGGTTGTGAGGAACAGGGGCCCTACTTATATAAGGACAAGAATGACACAAAAGAGAGAAATGACTAGGCCTCTCCCTGGATCACACCGAATTTGATGCACTTAAAATTTATAGAACCCCACTGAACTGTGAAAGCAGCAAAAGTATATAAAATATAGTACTTCAGATCAGACATTCAGACCTCCTCCCTTCCAGGTGAGCAGAGCTCAACTCAAACAGAAAGTCCAAAAATCAAGAAATAGGCTGCAAACATGAGTAAACAAGAAAAAAGTACCTGACCATAATAAGCTTGTATCGTGACAGAGAAGCTCAAGACACAAATTTAGAAGCAGGCATTGATTTAAAAACATACAAATAAAACCTCAAAAAATGCAGTTTGGATACAACCCCAACAGGAATTTGATATTCAAACACAAGGCTCAAGACTAGCATAGAATAGAAGAATGGGGAAAAGATCTCACATAACAGAGGCATGCAAAGAAGAATTTATACAATGGAGAGAAAATGGGGGGGTCAACACTTGAACCTCACTCTTATCTGTACTAGTTCAAGGAGGGAAGAATATTATATACACATAGAGCTCTGGGTACAGGAATTTATCTTATTCATCAAGGAAATTGGAGGGGAAAGGGAGATAAGAAAAGGGAGGAGATAAAAGAGAAGATTGATTAAGACAGGCAGTGGTCAGAAACAGAAAACAGACTTTTGAGGAGAAGACAACATAAAAAAAGAGAATGATAAATAAAAAAATAGGATGGAGGGACATAGCAATCATAGTCATGAATGTGATTAACTCACTCATAAAATGGAAGAGGATACTAGAATGTATTAGAAACCAGAATCCAACAACGTGTTGCATACAAGAGACACACTTGAAACTTAAAGACCCATACAAAATTAAAATAAGGGCCTGAAGCAGAATCTATTATGCTTCAGCTGAAGTAAAAAAAGACAGAGGTAGTAATTATGATCTCAGACAAAGCAAAAGCAAAAAGAGATAAATTAATTACATTAAATATGATTAAAAGATAATTGGGGAAATGGCATTTCACTAAAAGGTAGAGTAGATATGAATTAATAACAATACAGAATACATATACACCAAATGGCATAGCAACCAAATTCTTAAAGAAAAAGACAAATGTTACAGGAGAAAATACACAGTAAAACTATATTATTGGGGGGGGGAGCCTCAATTTACCCCTCTCAGAACTAGATTAAAACTAACCATAAATAAGAAAGAAGATCAATAGAATATTAGAAAAGATATGATAGACACTTGGAAAATATTTAACCTCTAATTGTCCTGATCTATATCTTGGCACTGGAGCCAGATGGCTCTAGAGGAGAAAATGAGGCTGGTGACTTTGCATAGCCCTCCCTCACTTCAATCCAATTTATTTGTAAGTCATGGCATCGCCTTCCTGATGTCATGGTCCACGTCGAGAATGAAGGACAAACAACAACAATGGGAATACAGAAGTGTATACTGATGGGGGGGGGGTGGAGCCAAGATGGTGGCTAGAAAGCAGAGACTTGCTTAAGCTGTCCCCCAAGTCCCTCTAGAAACCTGTAAAAAATGGGTCTGAACAAATTCTAGAGCTGCAGAACCCACAAAATAGCAGAGGGAAGCAGGTCTCCAGCCCAGGACAGCCTGGATGGTCTCTGGGAAGGGTCTATCGCACAGTGCTGGGAGTGGAGCGCAGCCCAGCGTGGGCCGCGCCAGGACCAACCAGACTGGGAGTCAGGCTGAGCAGGCCTTAGGGCCAAGAATCATTGAGCTGTGGCAGTTGCCAGACTTCTCAACACACAAATGCCAAGGACCACAAATCAGGTTAGTGGGAAAACTGCTAGAGCGAGTTAGAGTATGATCCCGACCCAGCCCTGTGGGTGGTGGAGGTGGTGTGGGTGGTAGCAGCAGGAAACTTGTATGATTGCTTACAGAGATCCAGTGTCAGCTGCTTCCAGAATCCCTGGCTCACACAATGGGAGGAATCAAGAGGCAGAAGAGCACTTTGCAGGCACAGAGGCAAGTTCTTTTGCTTAGCCCTGCTGGCCTCTGGGTCACCGTCCTGGTTGGTGGATCTTGGGGGAGGAAGAGTGCTGCTGTGGCAGAGATTGTGGTGATGGTGGAGTAGAAGTAACTCTGAAAATAGCAGCGCAGCCCCTGAAGCTTGGGACAAAGTACTCTCTACTCTACAAGCAGTCATATCCTGACAAAAAGCTCAAAGGTCAAATAGTTGGCTGGCAACATGAACAGGAAGTGAAAACAGACTCACATTCAGACTCAGACTTTACAATCTTTTTTGGTGACAAAGAAGATAAAAACATACAGCCTAAAGAAGTCAACAAAGTCAAAGAGCCTACATCAAAAGCCTTCAAAAAAAATGAATTGGTCTCAGGTCAAGGAAGAGCTCAAAAAGGATTTGGAAAAGCAAGTAAGAGAAGTAGAGGAAAAATTGGGAAGAGAAATGAGAGTGATGCAACAAAATCATGAAAAACAAGTCAATGACTTGCTAAAGGAGACCCAAAAAGATACTGAAGAAAATAACATCTTAAAAAATAGACTAACTCAAATGTCAAAAGAGCTCCAAAAAGCCAAGGAGGAGAAGAATACCCTGAAAGGCAGAATTAGCCAAATGGAAAAGGATGTCCAAAAGACCACTGAAGAAAACACCACCTTAAAAATTAGATGGGAGCAAGTGGAAGCTAGTGACTTTATGAGAAATCAAGGTATTATAAAACAGAACCAAAGGAATGAAAAAGTGGAAGATAATGTGAAATATCTCATTGGAAAAACCATTGATCTGGAGAATAGATCCAGGAGAGACAATTTAAAATGTATTGGACTACCTGAAAGCCATGATCAGAAAAAGAGCCTAGAAATCATCTTTCAAGAAATTGTCAAGGAAAACTGCACTGACATTCTAGAACCAGAGGGTAAATAGAAATTGAAAGAATCCACTGATTGCCTCTTGAAAAAGATCCCAAAATGAAAACTCCAGGGAATATTGTCGCCAAATTCCAGAGTTCCCAGGTCAAGGAGAAAATACTGCAAGCAGCCAGAAAGAAACAATTTGAGTATTGTGGAAATGCAATCAAAATAATACAAGATCTAGCAGCTTCTACATTAAGGGATCAAAGGGCTCGGAATATGATATTCCAGAGATCAAAGGAGCTGGGATTAAAACCAAGAATCACCTACCCAGCAAAACTGAGTATAATACTCCAGGGCAAAATATGGACTTTCAGTAAAATAGAGGACTTCCAAGCTTTCTCAGTGAAAAGACCAGAGCTGAATATAAATTTGACTTTCAAATACAGGAATCAAGAGAAGCATGAAAAGGTAAACAAGAAAGAGAAATCATAAGGGATTCACTAAAGTTGAACTGTTCTGTTTACATTCCTACATGGAAAGATGATGTATATAATTCACGAGACATTTCTCAGTATTAGGGTAGTTGAAGGGAATATACATACATATATATATATATATATATATATATATATATATATATACATATATATGTATATACATATATATATATAGTGAGAGAGAGAGAGAGAGAGAGAGAGAGAGAGAGAGAGAGAGAGAGAGAGAGAGACAGAGGGCACAGGGTGAGTTCAATATGAAGGGATGATATCTAAAAAAATAAAACTAAGGGGTGAGAGAGGAATATATTGAGAGAGGGAGAAAGGGAGATATAGAATGGGGTAAATTATCTCACAGAAAAGTGGCAAGAAAAATCAGTTCTGTTTGGAGCAAATAGGGGGCATGTGAGGGGAAATGAGTACATCTTGCTCTCATCGGATTTGACTTGAGGAGGGAATAACATACACACTCAATTGGGTATCTTACCCCACAGGAAAGTAAGGCGAAGGGGATAAAAGTGGGGATGATAGAAGGGAGGGCAGATAGGGGGAATAGGTAATCAAAAGCAAAAACTTTTGAAAAGGGCCAGGGTCAAGGGAGAAAATTGAATAAAGGGGGACAGGATAGGATGAAGAGAAATATAATCTTTTACAACATGATTATTGTGGAAGTGTTTTACATAATGATACATGTGTGGCTTATGTTGAATAGCTTGCCTTCTTAGGGAGGGTAGGTGGGAATGGAAGAGGGGAGAGAATTTGGAACTCAAAGTATTAAAAGCAGATGCTCAAAAAGAGTTGCTTTTGCATGCAACTAAGAAATAATATATATAGGGAATGGGACATCAAAATCTATCCTGCCCTGCAAGAAAGTAAGGGGAAAGGGGATGGGGGGGGAAGTGGGTGACAGAAGGGAGGGCTGACTGGGGAATGGAGAAATCAGAATATATGTCATCTTGGAGTGGGGGGGGGAGGGTAGAAATGGGGAGAAAATTTGTAACTCAGAATCTTGCGGAGATCAATATTGAAAACTAAAATATTAAAAAAGTAGCAAAAAAAGAAAAGTGTGTACCCTTTTCTTAGCTGTGCATGGCACCTTCACAAAAAGAGACCACATGTTAGGTCACAAACAAATGTGGAAAAGCAGTAATATTAAATGTACTCATTTTGGACCATAATGCAATAAAAATTATATTCAATAAAGGGCCTGGGAAGCAGAGATGAAAAATTAATTGGAAACTAATCTAATTATAAAGAATGAGTGGGTCAAAGAACAAATCATAGAAACAATCAATAATTTCATTAACGAAAATGGCAAATAATAAGATAACAGGCAAACATTTATGAGATGCAACCAAAGCAATACTTAGGGAAAAAATTATATCTCTAAATGTTTACATTGTTAAAAGAGAGAAAGAGCAGATCAATGAATTGGACATACAAGTTTAAAAAAAAGATAGAAAAATAACAATTTTAAAATTCCCAATTGAACACAAAAATAGGAATCCTGAAAATCAAAGGAGACATGAATAAAATTGAAAGTAAGAAAAAACTAATAAATTAAAAAAGAAGTTGCTTTTATATTAAAAAACCAACAACAACAAAATAGATAAACCATTAATTGATTTGATTAAGAGAGACATAAGCCAAATATTTCAGTTTTGATGAGTATAGAACAACTACTATTTCCTTATTTTTTGGAACTATGCTTCTCTTAATGCATCCCAAAATCACATTACCTTTTGTTGGCTTCCATACCATAACATTATCTCAGATTTAAGCTTGTCCACAAAAATCTCTATCTCTTTTTTTCCAGAAAATTAAAAAAATCTTATATGTGAAAAGAAAAATAAAAAAATCCAGATTATAATATAGGTTGCTTTAACTTATTCTCAATTCTTTTGAAACATCATGATAAAAGGTTTTCTAAATAAAAATGATGTGCCTGATTTTCACCCAGCTGGTTCTGTCATTGTGGAAAAAGTGAAAGCTTTTTCACCTCACCCTTGGGTTATTTACTGTGGCCTTAAACAGATACCTCTATTCCTTCCTCTTCATTTCTATGTCTCATATATAAATACATGTATGTACAGAGACATACAGTCACTCTGAAACACAAACACAGACACAAAGACACACAGACACACAGACACACACACAAAATCCTTTGTTCATTTTCCTCATTCTATAATTAACGATTTTCTTCCAAGATTTCTTAACAGTGTGGCAAGCCTAGGTGGCATATGTTAACAAACAACTATAAATTTTATTCCATCTGTTTTCACATCTCTAATGTGTGATATATTTAGCTTTTGTAAAATAATTTGTATACCACAGCTATGGAAGGCCAATTTAATTCAGTTACTGATTTGACAAAGATTATTTTTTTCACCTACATTTAGCAAGGTTGTAGGATTTATTGTGAATCATAACAACTAGCATGTATATAACCCTCTGAGGTTTTCATAGTGCTTTACAAAATATTAGCTCATTAGATCCTCACAACAACCCTGGGAGATAAGTACTCTTGTCACTCCAATTTTACCCATGAGGATATGGAGACTGAAAGAGGTTGATTTATTCTCCCAGGGTCTCAGTTGTTAATTAGGTCATCCTGTTCCTAAGTCTAGTGCTCTATGGCTAGATGAGATTGACAGAGAACTTGATATAAAAGAAGGCAACAAAATGGTTAGGGGAATTAGAACAGTTCTTTTTTGAATAAGATACCACAGACCTGCTCAGAAAATGTAGGGGGACTAACAAACTTTAGTCACAAAGTCCTCTGAAATAATATTTATTTCTTAGTTTACTTAAAATCACATAGACATAGAAGCAGTTTGTAACAAATTAACTTATTCCAAGATAGGAGGGAGAAGATATCTCATTGAATACTTAAAAAAGAGGTTAACAAATTAGCAAAGATAAAATGGTGCATGAGAACTTCAGTGGTCTGTAAATGTAAGGTTGCTTGTTTATAATATTGTTTCAAACCCTCACACTCTTTTGGTTTGGCAAAAAAATATCCCCATTAAATTAATATGAACCTACTTTATTCTCAGCTTTGGTCTCCCTGGTCTTTCATTCCCATCGTTTCTGAGAATCAAAAAAAGTAATAAACATAAACTATTTTGCAATTAAGAAAAGAATGATCAATAAATACCACCATGATGCTATTATTACAATTGAATTGCAGTGTTGCCTCCCTCCCTTCCTTTTAAAGTTATCTCTTCTCTACCTCTTATTATATATCGCATGTGATAGATGTATTTCTTGCTCGTATTCTATAGCTTTTTACTCCCCAGAGATCCTTTTTGGATGTCAGGTGGGTTTAGTTACCACATTAAAAGAAAAGAACAAACCTAAAATCTATTCTGAGTTGGGAATGTTGATTATAAGTTATTTCAAACTTCTTGTCATTTATGATTTCTCACATTCCTCAGAGAGTTATGAGATATCTCCTGTAAACACACAGCATGTGGATTAGATAGCGCATCTTTGAGAAGCAATTTAATAACTTTCAGCCTGGAGAAGAAAAAGCTGAGGGGTAATTCAGTAATGACTTTCAAGGAGATGAAGGACTTGTACAGAGAGGATGGTGACTAGCTATTCTTCATTTCCACTGAGAATAAAGGGAGAGAAAATGTTTTTAAACTGTAGCATGATAGATATGAGGCTACATTTTAGGCTAAATATGGGGAGGAAGTTCCTGATAGTGAGAGTTACTAAATATTGGAATGGGTTGCTGAGACAGTTGTGTAATATCCTTTTTTAGAGGTCTTTACAATAACTTTCTCCTCTCTCTGGATGACTTCATGGATGGTCCCACATGAAAAACAAAGAAAAGGCTCTTAGGTTCCTGGTAACCTTCCAATCCTGCATTTCTGTGATGGGTTAGTGTCTTCTAAGCTCATGAAAACCAGGAGTAAAAAGACATCTGATAAATCTGAAAAACAGATTTCAAACCAAAGTACAAAAATGTTAGTGCATTTTAAAACATAATTTAGAAACCTTCTTGCTTGTTTTTAATATGTAAATGAAAATTACAGTTTAAAAACTGTATAGGATCCTAGATCTAGAGGCCATCTAGTCCAAATTCCTCATTTTACAGATATGGGAATTCAGGACTTTGGAAAAGTAAATGCTTTATTCAAAGTCACATAAGTAGGAAGCATCAGGCAGGATTTGAACCCAGTTCCTTTGATTTCAGAGTCAAAGCTCTTTCCACTAGTTAGTTACCTACCTCATTTTAAAGCACTGCTTTTGGTTTTCAGTTTCTGATTTTTCATGGAATCCCATTAATGTTTTAAAGAAAACCCATTTTATACGCAAATTTAGAATACTAGAGAGCTTGCTAATTAACCCTACTTCTAATAAAAGAAAATTATTTAATAGTAAATGGAATAAATTGAATTCCTAAAATAGTTTTGTTTCCTATTGCTTTGTCACAAAGGCCACGAGGAAAAAATGTTTTGTTAGATTATAAACTGGAAATGTATTTGGTACCCTTACTTTAGAAGAAGAAACCACAGGGTGGTGCTGTTCAATAAGGAATCATGAGGCCCTGAGCATGTTGCTCATGGACTGGTGTCCTTTAATACTGTTAAACCAAAGGATTTAGTTAATTAATATTTGTCAAAATGTAACATTATTAAAATGAACACAGTCATCTTTATCATACAAGTAAGAAACATTTTATTTTATGAGTATAATTCTACCATGCCCTTTACGTAGCAAGTGTCCAATACATGTGCATTGATTTATAGTTACATATATGCTCATATGTAAGAACAATCTTACTTTTGTATTTGTATCCCCAGCTCCTAGCACAGTATTTGACATATACTAGGTGCTGAAAAGTATTGGTTGATCGATAGCTCATTTTTGACATCATAATCAATTGACATTCTAGGAACTGAGTTTCAAGTCTTATCTGGAGACAAGTACTATCAAAGTATTGGGTATGCGAAGCATTTGGAGAGGGAAAGGTAGAGTGGAATAATCACTCAAGAGGTTTTAAGAATAAGAAGCATTTTAACATGTGTCCAGACTTTGTACAGTCTGCTCAGAATTGTGAACTGAAATGTATATTTGAGGCAATCTTAAAAATCCCATTCCCTCTTCAACCTTTTCCTATCCCTTCTTTTCTACTCCCCCCACCCCCGTCCCATTGAGGTTAAAGAATTTAAGTTACTCTTTCTTACATTATTTTAGGATTGGTCAAAATTCTCCACTTGGCTTTGTGTAGAAAGAGCTGACAACTCATATAAATGACTCTATGCCTCAGAAAATTGTAACTTGTTGGCACCCACAGAATAATGATATAAATAATACAATTTAGCATTTGCGGTTGCTGTATTTCTCCAAGTTCTTCCAAGCATTTTTCAAATGCTTTGCAAGTGTTAGTTAATTATATTCAATAAATCTCTAACAGTATTAAAATCTCCGCAGGCACAGGACTCATCCCAAATAAAACAAAACCAGCCCAGTATTCAGGAATGAAGCAGATACCTCTGTAAGTGATAAAGAAAAGGTTGCAGTGATATTGGAGTAATAAGACACTGAAGAATGAGACACTCATTTATAGTGCAGTACCGAGATTTACTTACAAGTGGCTTCTCCAATTGACCACAGTGTTTTTGAACCAGAGAGACTCACGTGGGCGAGGGTCCCAAGGACTCTATCCCTTGAGTCTATAGAGAGGTACTAGAGTGGGGATGCCTTTCAGAGGCAAGGATTTTTTTTTTGACAGGGAGGAAATAGAAGGGAAACATGGCTGCCGATTGTTGGGAAACAAATCCCAGTGCAGGGTTGCTTCACATCACACAGATTTTGAGACATCAAAGGTTTTACCTTTCTCCTTGTGATACTGATTTTATTATTGAGGGAGTAGCCATGTCTTAAGACTAAGTTTTATCTCTCCCTCATACCTGGAAGACTTTTGCTCCAAATGTGAGTATAAGCTGGCCATTCTGACTAAACTCTGTCTCTCTCTCTTTCCCTTGCTTTATCTCTGTCTCTCTCATAACAAGAATTTATTTTCTCTTCCATTAAAAAAAGAGAAAAACAAAACCCTTGTAACAAATATACACACACAAGCAAAGCAAATCCCCACATAGGCCATGTCTAAAATGAATGTCTCATTCTGGACCTTGAGTCCAGCAATATGAGTTCTGTCAGGAGGTGGATAGCCTACTTCATCACCAGTCCTCTGGAATCCTGATTGGTTACTGCATTGATCAAAGTTCTGAAGTCTTTCAAAGCTGTTTGAGCAAACTTGGAGAGCAGCTTCTTTCTTGGAGTGTTGGCATGGTAGGAGCAGAAGTAGTTTTCAGGAAGGAAAACCGCTTTTCCAGGGAAATGGGTGAGCCATTATGCCAAAGTTTCCGACTAACCTAGACTGGGCACTGTAATGACAATGAGTAGTGGGGCCAGGGCTGGGATGGACTTGAAATATTCCACCCAGAGGAATTGGAAGGTGCCTTGATTTTCTTCATGGCTGCTGAGAGTGTTTTCCTGTCAATGTCTTTTCCTGATTTAAACTTGCTTTTCTATTTTTAATAAATTATCCTATTTTACCACCACCCTATGATATTACCCAATTGGTCATCTTTCTGGCAATAATTTCTGCCTTAATTTAGCAGACTGACTCCAAACTAGGTTTTAAAAACTTAGAAGCATCTGGGAAGATGAAGATGTGCATCTAATATTTTCTTGGCCTTTTGAGGCAGAAATTCAGAGGGTTTGGGGATTCATAAGCATTAACTGAGCAAACTGAACCAGTTTTCAAAAGTTTAGAAAATAGCTGGGGAGGAGGGTGTGAGAAAAACTTGGAGATGTATTTTTAATAGTTTCAAATAGAAAGATTGGAAATGGGGACTAGATGTATGATTTCATTGGTGTAAGGGCACTCTAAGGTCAGAAAATTCCATCTACTAATGTTTTCACTCAAATTTGTAGTCTTACAGAGTTGCCTATAGCACTCAGAGGTTAAGTGGGACTTGAACCCAGGGTCTGGTGGCTTCAAAGCTGATTGTCTACAAATTGTGCTGTGTTGCCTTTCAAAGACAGAGAGAGTCTATAATCATAGAAGGTTGAAATACATTTGGAGCGGTCATCATCTTTATCATCCAAAAGAATTTATTAAATCTGTACTATGTGCAAGGCACTCTGTTAAATTCTGGGAATGCAAGGATGTATGAGAAACCGAGAGAACAGAGAAATACAATGAAATGAGCCCCACATAAGGAATTGAAAGTCTTACATCCCACACCTGGCTCTGCCACTGTCTGTTTGCATAACTATAGAAAACTCTTATAGAAGCAGGTAGGAGGTGCAGTGGATAGTGAGATGGACTTGGAGTTAGGAAGATCTGAGTTCAAATTCAGCCTCAGACACACACTCTCTGATCTTGGGCAAATCAGTTGGACTGTCTGCCTCAATTTCCTCCTCTGTAAAATGAGGATAATAATAGAACCTACCTCCTGAGGTGGTTGGGAGGACAGCATGAAATAATATTTATAAAGCACTTTATGAATGTTAGCTATTAAGATTACTTTACTTCCCCAGATTTCCACTTTCTTATTTTGAAATGAGAAGCATTGACTAGATGATCTTTAAAATCTATTTTAGCTGTAACCCTCTAGGAACTTTCAGTCTAGTTAAGAGAGAGTAAGACAATACTTAAAAAACACACATGCACCATACTATGAAGCGGCACATGCTATTTAATAAAAGAGTGGTACAGACCAGGTGTCCCCCCAGTTGTTATTTGTGTGTGTGTGTGTGTGTGTGTGTGTGTGTGTGTGTGTGTGTATGTATGTTTGTGATTAGGAAAAACTACACTCCTTACCAAAATCTATGACCTTGGAAATGATGAGAAATGGGAGATGTTAATGGCTGGGTTAAGGAGGGGTGGTGCCGCAGGAAGGCATGAAATGAATTGGCAGTATCAACCAGGAGATCCCACAGACTAGTCACAGGGAGCAGGGATAGAGTATATGGATGCCTACCAACATTTCGACCTTCGTAGCATCAAGCCAGGCCCCCTTTGTGTTAGAAATATCTGGTTTAGAAGAAAGGGTTTTGTGCTAATGGCTATCAGGAGAGTCCATCAGGCCCTAGATGGGTCACAGTGGATAGAGCCCTGGGTCTGGAGTTTGAAAGACTCATCTTCCAGAGTTCAAATCTGGCCTCAAATACTGACTAGCTATGTGACTTTGAGCAAGTCATTTAATCTTGTTTGCCTCAGTTTCCTCATATGTAAAATGACTGGAGAAGGAAATGGTAAACCACTGCAGTATCTTTGCCAAGAAAACCCCAAACGGGGTCTCATCACCAGGGAGCTCATCATCCTTTGAGACTGCATCGGCTTTGGTAACGGGCCAGTGAGGTGGGACAATGGATAGAGCACAGAGCTTAGAGTGAGGAAGATCTGAATTCAAATCTGTCCTCAGACACCAGCCATATGATCCTGAGGAAGTCATGTAACCTCTGCTTGCCTCAGTTTCCTTGACTGTAAAATGGGGATAATAACATTCACCTCTTAGGATTGTTGTGAGGATCATATGAAATAATGATTGTAAAGTGCTTATCACAGTGGCTGGCACATAGTATTTTTGGCTTTAGATAAATGTTAGCTATTATTATTCACTATCATTATTATTACTGTTGCTCACACCTTAGCAGTACCCTCTGTACTTTTTGTTCTTCTGATTGGGGAACTGAAGGGAAGAGCAAAGACTACTCCCGAAGCTTCCAAAGGGCTCCCAGGTAATTCTTCATTTCCCACCAATTACATTCCTTGGACTGGCCTCTTCTGTGCCCTGCAAGGTACCTTCTTCCCTAGCTTTCTTCTTCTTCTCCCCACTCTCCCATGTCTTTTCAGTTTCATTTTGGGTTTTTTCTTCCCGTATTTGATTGTAATCTCCTTGAGGGCAGGGGCTGTCTTTTCCCCCCTTATTTGTGCCTAGCACAGTGCCTGTCATGTAGTAGGTACTTTTGTTTACTAAACAGTGGTCTAAGGTGAGCTCTCTCCCATTGGGGATGAATTCTTTTTCTACTTCTTGGTTTTTCTTTGTTCAGGTACAAGAGTTCCTAGTTCTAGCTCAGCCTGTAAGAAACAAGGGTTTCTTTTCAAGCTACTATCTGCCTATTCCAATATATCATCTAAGAGAATATTTCCAAATAATGACCATGACAACATTCCTGAAATGAGTCAGACTGTGAGCAAACTAGACTTTTAATAAAAAGCACTGTTTTTATCCCTTTGGGCTCTCAGTGCTCCCTGCAATTATATCACAGAGCTCTGGTTGGTGAAAATGCTGTTGTCCTTCAGGGTTTTTTTGAACCTATAGTTGTGTTGGCATGAGACAAATCTTTACAAAGTGTGCTCTATTATTCAGTCACAAACATTTTCTCTCCCTTCCTCCCACTCATATTCCTGTACAATGTTTTTGGGAGTGACTCACTCATAGTCACTCATAAGATTTTATTGAGAAACTCCATGGTTGGGCCAATGTACAATTAGGAAAGAGCTGACTTGTTGTTTTGACCAAAATAAGCTAGAAACCAGCCACATGGGTAGGTAGGAGTTTTCTGTTTCTGGGTTGCTATGTTACTCAGGCCAACTTCAAGTCCTAAATTCCCTGTAACAATACATTATAGATTGTTTAGAAAACTTTGGGATCATTCTAGTCTAACCTTTTCACGTCTGAGTTCAGGAAATGTAGTCCCCGGAAGATAGTGCCAGACACAAGGTCACACGATAGTTAAGGGAGAGCTCGATACTGCAACTCACTTTTCCTGCTCTCGGTCCTGTGCTCTCACTTAGGATACAATAATCTAGGAGTTTTATAAACCAGCTAGAATACAGGAAATCCAGACTCTAGTCAACTTCACATGCTGCGTTCTTTTTCAGTACAGCCTAGCCTTGATGAAACTGTTATAAGCACAAATAGATCAAAGGTTTTCCAGATGGAGAAACTGATTTTCTCTCAAAAAGGTTAAGTGACATGTCCAAGATCATATAGATAAAAAGTGAAGAAGGTGGGATTAGAACTCAGGACCTCTGAGTCCAAATTTCAATGTTCTTTCCACTATACAATGCCAGACATTTGAGGACCTGTGTGAAGCATTTTATATTTTTTTAAAAAGAGTTTTTAATAGTTGACAGAGAACCAGGAATTGTGTGTTATTACCTTGCTTCCAAGTGAGTCATCACAGGAATTTAGCCTGGCCTGCTTCCTGCTTCAAATCTGCACACAGAGTTTCATTTACATTGCCTAAATCCTAAGAAAAACAGACTAAAGTTGTCAGGGATAGAGTTTAGGATTTAGCGATTGGATATTTATTTGTTTAGCTAACTTGGCTATTTTCTTTATTGTACAGCTTTTGTTTGTTGAGACAGAATGACATAGTAAATGGGGTGTTGACTTTAAGGGTCTCAGACCCAGAACTGTGTGACCCTGGGAAGATCTCCTCGAGTTTCTTTATATGTAAACTGAGGATGATAACAGTACCTGTCTTGTCAGCTAGGTGGCACAGTGGGTAGAGCTCTGTGCCTGAAGTCAGGAAGACCCAAGTTCAAATTTGACTTCTAGTTCAAAATTGATTTACTAGCTATTAGGCCCTGGGCAAGTCATTTAATCTCTATCTTCCTTGGCTTCAAGTTTAAAATGGGGATAATAATACTTCCCTCTCAGAATTGTTGTGAGGATAAAATGAAATATTTGTAGTGTTTAACACAGTGCCTGGAATCTAGCTGCTTAATACATTTTGTTTCCTTCCCTCTCCTCTCTCTAATAGGTGTGTTGGAGGCTCAAATAAGATAACATATGCAAAGGACTTTGCAGACCTTAAAGAGTATTGTAAGTGTTGGCTATTATTGTCATGTTCCCTAGCTTCCTCTATTTTTCTGATTATTTTTGTCCTTGGCCATTGGCAGAAATACTCTGTTGATGAATTTCATTCCATTTTGTTGTACATATGGAAACTTTTGGTAGGTGGGTGGAAAACAGTAAATTGTATTTCACAAGGCTCTTCAGTAGGCCTGGCCCTAGGCAAGACCATGAATCAAGTCTATAGCTATAAGTTCCTTTGCTCCAATAGTGGGATTCTTTATCAACCCATCTCCCTATTTCTATCTAAATTCCTTTAGGTACCAATTCAGTCCTTTCATTCATTCAACATTCAATAACTACTGGCTGCAAAGTGCTATTCCAGGTACTGGTTTTTTACCAGGTTTAGCCAAGATGCAGTTCTTACCATTGTGGAAGTCATTAGACTAGAAGAAGTATATAGCAAAGATATGCATAATATAAAATATTACATAATATATGCATTATAGAATTGACATGTGATATCTAGGGGAGAAAGCCATTATGGATTGGTTTACATACCTCTATCACTATTGTCAATCAGTCAGTCAATAGATATTTTGTTGTTGTTGAGTTGTTTCTGTCTTGGTTGACTCTCCATGACCCCAGTTAGTGTTTTCTTGGCAAAGATTCCCTTGGCCATTTTCTTCGCCAGCTCATTTGATAGATGAGAAACTGAGGCAAACAGGTTAAGTGACTTGCCCAGGGTCACACAGCTAGTAAATGTCTGAGGTCAGATTTGAACTCAGATCCTCCTGGCTCCATGACCAGTTCTCTATCCACTGTGCCACCAAACTTCCCCCATAAATATTTATTAAATGCATATTATGTGCCAGGTATTGTGATAAGCTAGGTATACAAAAATAGGCAAAATACTATCTCTTCCCTCAAGGAGCTCACAGTCTAATAGAGGAGACAGCAGGGAAGGGAAGAGGAAGGAATTAAACACTTTTGTAGTGCCTACTATGTGCCAAGTGCTTTTAAAAAATATCACCTTGTTTGAGCCTCACAACAACCCTGAGAAGTAATTGTTATTGTTGTACATGGAAACAACCACAGAAGAGCTGTATTAATAAACAGAGGGAAGGCTCTAGAATTAAGGAAGATCAAGAAAGTCTTCTGGCTAAAAATTGGAAATTGAAGGGACGCTCATCAATTGGGTAATGGCTGAACAAGTTATGGTGTAGTATTGTGACAGAATATTATTGTACTATAAGAAATGACAAGCAGGAGGGTGGAGCCAAGATGGAGGCTGGAAAGCAGGGACTTGCTTAAGCTGTCCCCCAAATCCCTCTGAACACCTGTAAAAAGTGGGTCTGAACAAATTCTAGAGCTGCAGAACCCACAAAATAGCAGAGGGAAATAGTTCTCCAGCTCAGGAGAGCCTGGATGGTGGCCAGGAAGGGTCTATTGCACAGTGCTGGGAGCAGAGTGCCACCCACCATGGGGGGTGCCAAGACAGACCAGACCCAGAGTCAGCCAGCTGGAACAGGGCTTGGGGCCATGAATCAGTGAGCTGTGGCAGTTACAGACTTCTCAACCCACAAACACCAAAGAGCAAATTAGAGGGAAACTATGGAATCAAGTTCAGAGTGGTCCAATCACCAGCCCTGGGGGTGGCACAGGTGGTGCAGTGGTGGCAGCAGCAGGAAACTCCCGAGGCTGCTTCCAGAGCTACAGCGTCAGCTGCTTCCCCAGTCCCTGGCTCACACGGTGGAAGTAATCTAGCAGCAGATCAGATCAGGAGTGCAAGGAGTGTTTTGTGGGCACAAAGGCAGATTCTCTTGCTGTGTCCTACTTGGATCTGTATTGTAGTCCTGGTTGGTGGTTCTTGGGGGAGGAGGAGTGCTGCAGTGACAGAGCCTGGGGTGACAGTGGAGTAGAAGTAGCTCTGAAAACAGCAGTGCTTGGACCCTAAAGCTTGAGACAAAGTACTCTCTACTCTATAAGCAGTCATATCCTGACAAAAAGCTCAAGGGTCAAGTAGTTGACTGGGAACATGAACAGGCAGCAAAAATGAACTCAGACTCAAATGCACACTCAAACTCAAACTCTAGATTCCTTTTTTGGTGACAAAGAATATCTAAACATATAGCCCAAGGAAGTCAAGAAAGTCAAAGAGCCTACATCAAAAGCCTCCAAGAAAAATATGAATTGGTCTCAGGCCATGCAACAGCTCAAAAAGGATTTGGAAAAGCAAGTAAGAGAAGTAGAAGAAAAGTTGGGAAGAGAAATGAGAGTGATGCAAGAAAACCATGAAAACAAGTCAATGACTTACTAAAGAAGACCCCCCAAAATACTGAAGAAAATAACACCTTAAAGAACAGACTAACCCAAATGTCAAAAGAGCTCCAAAAAGCCAGTGAGGAGAAGAATGCCTTGAAAGGCAGAATTAGCCAAATGGAAAAGGAGGTCCAAAAGACCACTGAAGAAAATACCACCTTAAAAATTAGACTGGAGCAAGTGGAATCTAGTGACTTTATGAGAAGTCAAGATGTTATAAAACAGAACCAAAGAAATGAAAAAGTGGAAGACAATGTGAAATATCTCATTGGAAAAACCACTGACCTGAAAAATAGATCCAGAAGAGATAATTTAAAAATTATTGAACTACCTAAAAGCCATGATCAAAAAAAGAGCCTAGCCATCATCTTTCAAGAAATTATTAAGGAAAACTGCCCTGATATTCTAGAACCAGAGGGTAAAATAGAAATTGAAAGAATCCACCAATTGCCTCTTGAAAAAGATCCCAAAAAGAAAACTCCTACGAAATATTGTCACCAAGTTCCAGAGTTTCCAGGTCAAGGAGAAAATAATGCAAGCAGCCAGAAAGAAACAATTTGAATATTGTGGAAACATAATCAGGATAATCACAAGATCTAGCAGATTCTACAGTTAAGGGATCAAAGGGCATGGAATATGATATTCTGGAGGTCAAAGGAGCTGGGATTAAAACCAAGAATCACCTATGCAGCAAAACTGAGTATAATGCTCCAAGGCAAAATATGGATTTTCAATAAAATAGAGGACTTTCAAGCTTTCTCAATGAAAAGACCAGAGCTGAACAGAAAATTTAACTTTCAAATACAAGAGGGGGAGGAATGTGTAACAAATTAGGAAATGTAGGCTGGAGCTGTATTGATGGTCTCAAACTCAAATTGCCCAGTTGCTAAAGCAAACATTTATAACAAAGCTAAAAGTTTATAGAATTCATCTTTTTGCACTAATAGTATCTAAATTGTTGTTATTCTTCAGGAAGACATTAATCTAAATACACATTCCTCTTCAGAAAAGGAGAAAGGACTGCATGTTATACTTTGAGTGTCAAGAAATAGCCTTAAGCAGCTCATGAATGAGATGCCTCTTCCTGAGATCTCTAAGACCTCTTTCCAACCTCCAGAGTCCTTGACTTTATTTTCTTCTTATAAGGTTTACTTTTTGTTGATTTGCCGTTGTGTAAACAGGAGCTATCACTGGGATATACAGGCATGTGCACTCTTAATTTCATATAAATGTGAGTAAAGAAAATGTTACAGAAATTCTACAGGAAAAATGTCAGTGGATAGAATTTGAATTCTTTTTTTCATGGGAAGGAGGGAAAGGTTACAATAATTTTAAAGTGCTTACCATATACCAGGCATTGCGCTAAGGACTTTATAAATATTGTCTCATTATGGGGCCTGCATAGTTTCAAACTAATAGAAAAGAAACCTTGTTAAATTAAGTCAAACAATTGCCAGGTTCCTAAAATGAAGCTATAGCCAAGTTTACCTTGAAGTAAGTGTCACTCCAATTTTTTCCTGAAATACCAAGAAAAAAATTAGTGTACTTCCAATCCTCATTAAAGACTGCTGAAATCTGTGCTGTTGCTGATGTCAGAAAATATAAAATAATAGAAAAGACCAAGAAACCCATCAAAAATATGGGAAAGGTAGAGAAGGAGACAGAGAAAGCTAGCCTAAGAATATTTTTAGAGAATATGAAACAGCAGGAGAATAGAGGACAAAGATCTGTGTCCTGAAGACAAGCAAAAAGTATGCGACCCTTGTTCATCTATTCACTACTTCAAATCCCTAGAAGTATGTACTTTTCTCTGATTTTATGTTCACAGTGGCTGGGGAGCAAGTCCAGCTCAGTCACACAGTTTACTGTAAGTCTTACATGCTGTAAGGTTGGGATAATCCATTTCAATATGTAAAGGAGAAATTTTGTGAGCTCTACAGCTTCAGCTGAAAAATCTGCTTGTTCAAATGTCAAATTACTTGTGGATACTGAAGCCTTAGTCTGAAATCACTTCAGTAAGATTCTAAGAGTGATTCTCTTAAGAACCCACAAATGTAATTTGTTTATTCTTTTTACATAGCCTAAAACCATTTCTAAATATTGTTGTACTGATTTAAATAAATTGTGGAAATGCTGAAATTAATTATATTTTTTTTAAAAAGGGAAGAAAAAAGCATTTTGCCATAATCATTGTTTGTGGATATGGTCCAGGGCTCTGTTCTTCAAGTATCAACTCAAATGCCACTTTCTTTAAGGGTCCTTTCCCAGTTTTTTTAATTGTTAGTGTCCCCTCACCCCAATTACTTTGCATTTATTTTAAAAATTAGGCTAATATCTTCATGGGCTTCTGCTAGTCATAGGATCTCCATAGGATCTCATAATGGTTTAGTCTAGGGGTGGGGAACCTGCCCTTTGAGGGCTGCACTTGAGGACCTAGAGGGCCACATGTGGCCTCAAGGCTGCAGGTTCCCCACCCTGGTTTAATCGTTTAGTCAACAAGCATTTATTAAGGGCCTATGTGTGCCAGACATTGTGTTAAGCACTGAGGATACAAAGCAGGACAAAAGACTATGTTTGATTTCAAGTTGCTCACAGTCTAATGGGAGGAGACAACATGTAAACAAAAATGTGCAGACAAGCTACAAATGGCTTCATGCTACATTATTACCTAGTTACATGTATGTAGATCTTATATTATCTTGTATTTAATTACATATATATATATATATACACACATACGTATACACACACATATTTCTGTTTCTCCAACAGAAGGCAAGTTGTCATTTTTACTTTTCTATTTCATTTTTATTTTCCTATTTTCAGTACTGAGATATCTCATTTTTATTTTTCTGTCTTTAGCACTGAGATAAATTATTATTTCTCTCTTATATTAATAACCAATTATTAATTGAGATTAAAGTTTTCCCTTTCTATTTCTTCATTCAGAAATAAATGCCTGTAGGTTATTCAGCCAGTCTCTGAAAGACATTGCTGATAGATGAAATTGCTCAAATCCTGGAGGAATATGCCTTTGCATCTTGGGTGGAACCCCACCCAACTAGAAAACCTTACAAAGAGAATCTAAACTAAATGAATTCTGGCCCATTGTGTTCTACTCAGGCAGGCTTGGGTGGAAGTAGATCCTTTTGTCAAGATTTCCCAAGGGTGTCTGGGTAGAGATGACTAAGAGTGACATAATCAAAATGATATTCCCAGCTGCTCATTAGCCCACTTTATAATTAATATTATATTATATTTTATTATGTACTATATAATTTAATGATAATTAATATATAATTCAATAATAATATAATTATATTGTAATTAATATTCTATATTATAACTTTATAACTAACTTTATAATTAGCCCTCATTATAACATTCTCTCATTAATTGTTAACCAATCAGAGTTGATTTTCACCTGTCAGGAACACCTACTCTTCCAAGAATATAAAAACATTGATCAGCCTTTATGATTCATCTTTGGTTTATGTGAGAAAGCCAAATGACCATCATTTTATTAATTATTTCCTAGCCATAATTAATAAAATTGATTATTAATTACACAGAAATTATGTCTCTTGAACTTTTTATACATCACAATACCTACTACAGTGCCTGGCTCTAGCCAGGTACTCACTAAAAGCTAATCAATTTGAAGTGAATTAATATCAGTGTTCTGCTGATGTTCTTCCTGTCAACAAATTATAGTACGCCCACCAGGCATACTTTTGTGTAACCTGTGCCTGGATGCAGCAAGGCAATAGGCTGCTATAGAACTTTGACCTTTGACTTTCCCTAACTTGCCTTGGCTGTTCTTAATGGTTGACAGAACTCTGACAACACATGTCCACCATTGCTGGGATCCAGGAGTTCTGTGCTTGGCTCATTCATTGCTCGTGCATAAGGAGTCACCTATGTGGCAGCTTCTTTTTATTTAAACATTTTCCTAAGGTTTGAAGTGGGGGATTTTGAGGTTTTCCAAAATTCATTTTCTCAGGAAAAATGACCACGATCCTCTTAAAAGTTATATCTCATTTTACTAGATGTGCTGTGTCTTTCAATTAGGGTGTGAACTCCTTGAGAGCAAAGACTGTCACTTTTCTATCTGTATCTCTGGTGCTTAGCATAGTACTTGACACGTAGTAATTTAATAAAAAAAAGTTTTGATTAACTGATCCATTAATTCATTAACAATTCTCTCAAGTAATTTAAAGTCATAGAACTAGATTAACAGCAGGGAAACTTTCCATGGATAGCAGAGAAGAGGCCTTGACATGGTTGGGTGAAGGAGATTTAGCTAGAGTGGGAGAAACACATCCAAGGTGGTATTCTCTGCATCCAGCCACCATATACTTCAGAGCAGTTGAGGTGGGAAGTCTCTCTCCTGGTGGAAAACTTTTATGGTTACTTACAAAATTATTCCAAGATTTTCATTTTTAGGTATCAGACCAACTTGACATCAAAAGTCCTTCCATTTTCTTTTGTCAGTCTTGTATTTCCTTTGCCTCAGTTACATTTGGAATATATTTAAAGCATTTAAAGCAGCAGTTCTCAAAGCATGGTCCATGGACCAATGAGGGTCCTCAAGATTCTTATAGGGTATCTATTATATCAGCATAACTTTTATAATAATACTAAGACATTATTTGTCTATTAAAATACCTTTATTTTCCTCATATATGTCAATCAAAACAACATAGCATAACAGATTGAATACAGAAACAGATATGAGAATTCAGCTATCTTCTACTAAGGCAGACATTTTGCAAAAATTTCTAAAACAATGCCTCTTTTCTAACTAATTTTTTGTTTTGAAAAATACTGTGCCTTTTCATAAAATATGTTGCTTATATTAACATATGATGGATTTCTTGTTGTTATTTTAAAAAGAATAAGTAAAAATTTTAAACTTAGTTCAAATTTCTAAGATGGAAATATTCATAGATATAACCCATTTAAGAAAAGCGTTTAGTGATCCTCAATAATTTTTAAGAGTATAAAGGGATCGTTGGGACAAAAATATTGAGAACAAATGATTTAAAGGATTGTTTAGCCTGGCTTTCAGCCCTCATTTGTCAGGAAGTTCAGTGGTAGTTGCATCTAACTCTTTAGGATTGTCAAAGAATGAAAAGAAGTGAATTCAGACATAGTTGCAGCATTCTGTTGTTGCTTGAAAATTCCCACAATTAGCCCCATCAAATTAGAATCAGGTACCTTTCTATTCTCTCTTAAAAAGAAGAAAAGCATCTCTCATCCCCAAAGTTGATAAATGCTACTTTAGTATGTCCTGATAATTTAATTATAATGCCATCTTAATAACTCTCTAGCAGCCTTGAGGTTTCCACAATTTGCCTATGAAGCAGCTTGCTTCTTTTGTTATAATACAAAATATTTCAAAATGACATTTAAAAACAGAATCATAGGTTTAGAACTGGAAAAATCCATTGAAATCATTTAGTATGAGTCCCTTACTTTATAGTTCAGGAAAGAAAGATTCAGAAGGGAAGTAAACTTCAGAAGGTTGTAGAGATAGTATGAAGCAGAGCTGGGATTTGAACCCAGGCCTTTTAACTCTGAATCCAGTCCAATTTCCATTATAATAACATACTATCTCCACTAGAAAACACAGGAAAATTTTAAAAATAGATTTTAGAAGACTTCCTAGGATGCATTTTCATTGCCACCACGAAGGAGGGGCAGTATGGTTTAGTGGAAAAAAGTCTAGACTAGGAGGGAAGACATCCTGAGTTAGACTTAGTCTCATTTCTTTTAAGAGCAGTATGACCTTAAGTAAATCATTTCATTTCTCTATGTTTTAGTATTTTTTTTCTATGAAGGGTAGCTAGGTGGCACAGTAGATAGTGGTGGCCCTGGAGTTAGGAAGATCTGAGTTCAAATATGACCTCAGACACTTAATAGCTATTTGACCCTGGGCAAGTCATTAATTCCTGTTTGCCTTAAGTTTCCTTATCTGTAAAACAAAATGGAGAAGGAAGTGACAACCAACTCCAGTATTTTTGCTGAAAACTCCAAAAGGAGTCATGAAAAATTAGACATGGCTGAAAACAACTAATGACCCCATCTCTCCTCTCTCCCCACCCCAAACTCTATAAACAGTGTTCTCCATGGAACAGAGCTGAGGCGCCGCCCCCTCTGTTGATGTGGTGGGTTCAGGCCTTGCCCCCACTAACAACCTGTTCAGCGAACCCAACCTAAAATTAGGTCCTAGTTCTACCAAACCGGTGCGAATCGGCTGAATTCCCCCACTGTCTATAAAAGTGAGAGCATCAGAGTAGATGAGCTCAAATATCTCTTTTAGCTCCAGAACTCTATAAATCTTTACCAAATACATGCTTTTCAGCTAAGGGCACATTACTCTCCATGGCTATAAATAATGTTCTCTCCCAATCTTTATTAATAGGCCCCAAATTCACAGACAAAAGTTGAGCAACTTTTGTGGGGACAGCTTATCAACTATGTTTTTATTAAGAACACTAACTAGTCACTCACAGAGAAGAAAAAAGTAATCATAACTCCATTCAGATAAAAACCTGCATTCCAGTTAAAAGCTCCCCACAATATATACAGTGTTTCTCAAATGGCCTAAATACAGCACATATTAACAGGATGCGCAGTAACCACTTCCAAGGCTGGAGTTTCAGATTCATTTCTCATCCCATTGCTTCCAAGCATTATAGCTGATAAGGAGTTATAATACTTCAAGGGGTCTCACAACGTGCATGACAAAGCTTTGCTCTATTTTCTGCCTTTCTAAGGTTTATGGCAAGCCATTAACATTACTGGTGCATATTCTTTCTCCCCCCCCCCTTTTCCCCTTGCTTATATAGTGGAAATCAAGCTGATGAAAGCTTAACAAGAAGGCTGTTGCAACTATCTTCCCTAATGGAAAGATAAGGAAGAAAATTAAGACTATTAGTTTAGTGTCCAAAACATCTCTCCCAGTGAAGCTCTTTCCTAGATGAAAGCAATATGCGCTGAAAACAATTTTTTTTAAATGGCTTCGATCTAGAACCAGTCACAAAGTACACAAAACAAAGCATCTCTGAATGTAATTCAGCGATCTGTCAAGCTTCATGAGATTTCTTGGCAAAATTTACAAGGTAAACTGTTCTATGATGAATCTGCAGTTCATTCCTATCACACTAATCTTCACTTAGCTAAGTAACAATAATGAATAAGGGAATAGGGGATTGTTTGGATCACATGTATGCTTCTTGGAAAATATGTAAGAATCAGTCAGGTTAGATAGATTTTGAAAGGACCTATAAATCTTTCAGGACATATTCTGAAGCCCATGAACACCATCTTTTTTAGACAGTCTTTATAATTGATGGTGTGCCTTCCCAACTCTGATGGCCATTGCTTGTAGTTTTAAAAATTATAGTGAACATGGATATATGTTATGTTTATAGAAAAAAGCTATTTCTTTATTTTGTCTCCAGGCTTCATAATACATAGTCGACAAGCTTTATAGTATGGATGAAGTCCCTTAATTTTATTGTTTTTGTAATGAAATCAGGGAAGAAAGCAAGAGAAGGAAAATTTGATGAAACAGGGGAGTCAACTTCATTCCCATTGAAGGACCCCAATGTAGCTGGTCAGAGATTAAAAAGTCTGGATTTACTAGTAGGAAAATAGTTTTAGATTGACCTGAGCTTAGACAAGACACTAAAACTGCAATTACATTGTCCCAAGAATTAATAGTTCACCCTTTGCCCTTGGTGAAGCTGGGTTTTGGGCTTACATGATGATTGATTGGGAACTTGTACATAATACATAATGCCTTTTGCTTTTTAAAAATGTCTCTTATGAGCTGAGATGGCAGAGTAAACAGTAAATCACTACTAACTCTCCCATATTCACCTTTAAATTACCATAAAATGGCCACCCAAAACAAATTCTGGAGCAGCAGAACCAGCAAAAAAGATGGGGAGAAACAAACTTTGAGCCCAGAAAACTTGTAAGGTTGGCAGGAAAGGTCTGTCTCTCTCTGGTCAAAGGGGAGTGCAGTTCAGGTCAAGAAGAATCCCAGCAAGCCCCACCTCAGCAAACCATTGGGAGATCCTGAGCTCAGGCAAACACCAGTAGCAGGACCACCTTCCCCCCATTCCCCCCACTCTGGCACATGCCTCAGCATAACCAGCGGAATGGACAGACTCCAGCTCTGAGAACCACCATATGCTTCAGCAAAGCCCCCAGGCAAACAGGCAACCTCCAGTGACCAGACCTCAAAGTGCTTCATTATAGCCCTGGGCAAACAGATGAACACTAACCCTATAGGTACCTAAGCAAACAGGCAGCTGCCAGTCAGGCCCCTGGGGTAGCCATGAGCAAACAGGCAGTCACCAGTGGCCAGACCACCAAGTGCTTTAGTGTAGCCCCAGGGAAACAGTCAGATACAGCCTTAGCACATGCCAGACACCAGCACTAGGACCCTGGCTCAGCACTAGGTAAGCTTCCAGACCAGTACAGCCTCCAGCAGCACCAACCACCCCTACCCCCTCAGTGCTACACTATACTCAGTGCAACATCAGTATAGTACCAGGTAAACAGACAGGGCCTGCAGCCCCTGGCACAAGAAGCCTGAAACAGTGTCCCTTCCACCCCAGAAGCAGGGCTCAAATTTAAAAGAAAGGAAAAAGGCCAAAAAGATTAGCAAAAGACAACAAAAATCTGACCATAGAAAGTTATTATGGTGACAGGGAAGATCAAGACACAAATTCAGAAGAGGACAACAATGTCAAAACACTGTTGAGCAAACCTGCCCCTCCCCCCAATAGGAAGTAGTCTCAAGACCAGAAAGAACCCATGGAAGAGCTCAAAAAGGAGCTTAAAGACCATACAAGAGAGCTAGAAGAAAAACTGGGAAAAAAATGAGAGTGATATAGGAATTGAAAAAAGACTCAACAGCTTGGAAAAAATAAAACAGCTTAAATGTAGAATGGGCTAAATGGAAAAGGAGATACAAAAAATCTACTGAAGACAAAGCTCCTGAAAAGTTGGAATTGGTTAAGTAGAAGCTAATGACTCTATAAGATATCAAGAATCAATCAAACAAATTCAAAAGAATGAAAAAAATGGAAGAAAATATAAAACACCTCATGGGAAAAACAACTGACCTGGAAAATGGATCTAGGAGAGACAATGTCAGAATCATTGGACTGCCTGAAAGCCATAATCAAAAGGAGGACCTGGAGAGCATCTTTCAAGAAATTATCAAGGCAAATTACTCTGATATCCTGGAACCAGAGGGCAAAAATAGGCATTGAAAAGGATCACTTGAGGAAAGAGATCCCAAAATAAAAACTCCTAGTGACATTATAGTCAAATTTCAGAACTATCAGGTCAAGGAAAAAATACTGCAACTGGGCAGAAAGAAACAATTCAAATACTAGGGAGCCACAACCAGGATTACACAGGACTTAGCAGCTGTAATTTTAAAAGATCTGAGGTCATAGAACAAGATATTCTGGAAGACAAAGAAGTTGGGACTACAATCAAGAATCACTTACCTGGCAAAATTAAGTATCATACATCAAGAGGAAAAAATGGTTACTTAATTAAATAGAAGGATTTCAAGCTTTCATGAGGAGAAGACCAGAATTAAACCAAAAATTTGATCTCTGGTATCAAGATCCAAGAGAAGCATAACTAGGTAAAAAGGGAAAAGAAAACATAAGGGATTCAATAGAGCTAAACTGTTTACATCCCTACAGAGGAAGATGATACTTGTAATTCTTAAAAGTTATATCACTAATAGTATAGCTAGAAGGAATATACATAGACAGAGGGAATGGATATAAGGTGAATTAGAAGGAATGACATAAAAAATTAAGGGATGAGAAAGGGGAGTACGATCCATACAGAATGGAGGGAAGGGTAGAATGGAGTAAATTATCTCACATGAAGAGGTAAGAAAGGCCTATTATAGTGTAAGGGAAGATAGGAGGATGGGCAATGGGTATCCCTTGAACCTTACTCCCATCAGTATTGGCTCAAAGAGGGAATAATATGCACAATCAGTTGAATACAGAAATTTATCTTACTCAACAGGGAAGTAGAAGGGGCAGAGATTAAGTAAAGGTGGAGGTTGATATAAGGGAGGGCAGATTGGGGGAAGAGGTAGACAGAAGCAAAACAATGGTGAGGAGGGAAAGGGTGAAAGGAGAGAGGACAAACAGGAGGAAAAATAGGATGGAGGGAAATACACAGGTAGTAATCATAACTGTGAATGTGAATGGGATGAACTCTCCCATAAAATGGAAGCAGATTACAGAGTGGATCAACAACCAGAATTCTACAATATACTGTTTACAGGAAATACACTTGAAGCAGAGGGACATACACAGAGTGAAGGTAAAGTGCTGGAGCAGAATCTATTATGTTTCAGCTGAAGTAAAACAAACAAACAAACAAACAAAAAAAAACCAAGGGTAGCAATCCTGATCTCAAAGTAAAACCAAAAATAGACCTAATCAAAAGAGATAAGGAAAGAAGCTACATTGTGCCAAAAGTTACCATAGACAATGAAGCAATATCAATACTAAACATATACGCATCAAGTGGTATAGCACCCAAAATTCTAAAAGGAGAAGTTAAGTGAGTTACAGGATGAAATAGACAGCAAAACTATATTAGTGGAAACCTCAACTATTCTCTCAGAACTTGATAGATCCAACCAAAAAATAAACAAGAAAGAAACTAAGAAGGTAAATAGAATACTAGAAAAGTTAGATATGACAGACCTTTGGAGAAAACTGAATGGGAACAGAAATGTATACACCTTTTTTCAGCAGCACATGGCACCTACATAAAAATTGACCATGTATTAGGACATAAAAACCTCAAAATCAAATGTAGAAAAGCAGAAATATTAAATACATTCTTTTCAGGTCATAATGCAAAAAAAAATACATTCAAGAAAGGGCAGTGGAAAGACAGATTAAAAACTAACTGGAAACTAAACAATCTAATTCTAAAGAATAAGTGGATTGAAGAACAAATCATAGAAATAATCAATGATTTCATTAAAGAGAATGACAACGAGACAACATACCAAAATTTATGGGATTGTAGCCAAAGTAATACTTAGGGGAAAATTTATTTCTCTAAACTCTCACATCAACAAAACAGAAAAAGAACAGAGCAATGAACTGAGTATGCAACTAAACAACTAGAAAAAGAACAAATTAAAAATCCCCAATTGAGCACCAAATTGGAAAAATGAAAAGTGAGATCAATAGGCTTGAAAGTAAAACAAAACAAAAACAAAAACAAAAAACCCACTATTGAGCTAATAAATAAATCTAGGAACTGGTTTTATGAAAAAAATAAGATACATAAATCATTGTTATTTTGATGGAAAAAAAGAAAGAAGAAAGCCAAATATTCAGCATTAAAAATGAAAAGAGTGAAATCACCACCAATGAAGAAGATATTAAAGCAATCATTAGGAAATATTTTGCCCAATTATATGCCAAAAATCTGACATTTTGAGTGAAATAGATGAATATTTACAAAACCAAAATTACCTGGATTAATAGATCAGGAAATAGAATGCCTAAATAACCCCCATCTTACAAAAAGAAATTGAACGAGCCATTGATGAACTTCCTCAGAAAAAAATCCACAGGGACAGATGGGCTTATAAGTGATTTCTACCAAACATTTAAAGAACAATTAATTCTAATAACACATAAACTATTTGGACAAGAAGGAGTCCTACTAAACTCCTTTTATGACACAAATATGGTGCTGATATCTAAACCAAGAAGAGCTAAAACAGAGAAAGAAAATTATTGAGTAATTTCCCTAATGAGTACTGAGGCAACAATTTTGAGCAAAATAGTAGCAATGTGATTAAAGCAATATATCACAAGGATTATATACTGTGACCAGGCAGGATTTATGCCAGGAAGGCAGGAAAACTATCCATACAATTGACCATACCAGTAACAAAATCAACAGAAATCATATTGTTATCACAATAGATACTGAAAAAGCTTTTGACAAAATATGACATCCATTCCTATTAAAAACAATAGAGAGCATAGGAATAAAGGGAGCATTCCTTAAAATGATAAGCAGTATGTATGTGATAAGAACTTGATAAAAATTTGATAAGAATTTGATAAAAACTGCTGGGAAAACTAGAAAACAATAGGATACAAACTGGGTATAGACCAATATTATTTTACAATAGGGATAAGCTAGAAGCTTTTCATTAAGATTAGGGGTAAAGCAAATATGCCTATTGTCACCACTATTAGAGAACCCTAGAGAATCAACTAAAAAACTACTTGAAATAATTAACAACTTAAGCAAAGTTGCAGGATATAAGATAAACCCATATAAATCATTAGCATTTCTTTATATGACCAACAAAGCCCAGCAGCTAGAGATGGAGAAATTCCATTTAAAATAACTAAACAACCTAAAATATTTGTGAGTCTACCTGCCAAGACAAACCTAGGGACTATATGAACACAATTATAAAACACTTTTCACTCAAATAAAGTCAAATCTAAACTGGAAAAATATCAATCACTCATGGGTAGGCTGAGCCAATATAATAATAAAAATGACAATACTGCCTAAACAAATTTACTGTTCAGTGCCAAAAAAAGTATTTGATGGAACTAGAAAAAAAAACAATAAATTTCATCTGGAAGAACAAGAAGTCAAGAATATCAAGGGAATTAGTGAAAAAAAAATACAAAGGAAGGTGGCCTAGCAATACCAGATCTCAAACTATATTATAAAGTAGTAATTATCAATACCATCTGGTACTGGATAAGAAATAGAGTGGTGGATCAGTGGAATAAGTTAGGTACACAAGACAGAGGAGTCAATGATCATAATAACCTAGCATTTGATAAGCCCAAAGACCCCAGAATTTGGGATAAGAGCTCACTATTTGACAAAAACTGCTGGGAAAACTAGAAAACAATAGGACACAAGCTAGGTATAGACCAACATCTCATACCATACACCACAATAAGGTCAAAATGAGTGCATTATTTAGACATAAAGGGTGATTCCATAAGCAAATTAGATCTATGTCAGATCTACAGGGATGGGAAGAAGTTATGGCCAAACAAGAGATAGAGAGTATTGCAAAATGTAAAATAGAAAATTTTGATTATATTAAATTAAAAAGATTTTGTACAAACAGAACCAATGCAACCAAGATTAGAAGGAAAGCAGAAAGCTGGGAAACAATCTTTACAGCAAGTGTCTCTGATAAACACCTCATTTCTCAAATATATAGAGAACTGAATCAAATTTATGAGAATACAAGCCATGGCCCCATTGGTAAATGGTCAAAGAACATGAACAGGCAGTTTTCAGATGAAGAAACCAACTCTTCACAGGCATATGAAGAAGTGCTCTAGATCACTTTTGGTTAGACAAATGCAAATTGAAACAACTCTGAGGTCCCACCTCACATCAATCAGATTGGCTAATATGACAAAAAAGGATGGAGAGGATGTGGGAAAATTGAGACACTAATACACTGTTGGCAGAATTTTGAACTGATCTACCCATTCTAGAAAACAATTTGGAACTATGCCCAAAGGACAACCAAACTGTGCATAACCGAAAGGTTATTCCAGCAATACTACTCCTAGGTCTGTATTCCAAAGAGATAATAAAAAAGAAAAAAAAGGGTCTACATGTGCAAAAATATTTATAGCAGCCCTTTTCATGGTGGAAAAATACTGGAAATTGAGCAGGTATCCATCAGTTGGTGAATGGCTGAACAAATTGTGGCATATTGATGTAATGAAATACTATTGTGCAATAAGAAATGATGAACAGGTGGATTTCAGAAAAACCTGAAAAGACTTGCATGAACTGATGCAAAGTGAAATGAGCAGAACCAGGAAAACATTATACACAGTATCAGCAACATCGTATAACGATCAACTATGAACCACTCAGCTTGTCTCAGCAAAATAGTGATCCAAGACAAGTACAAAGGACTCTGGAAGGAAAATGCTATCCACATCTGCTAAAGAACTGATGGACTCTGAATGCATATCAAAGCACATTTTTTACTTACTTTATTCTTTTTCATGGTTTTTTTTTCCTTTTGGTCTGTTTCGTCTTTCACAACTGTGACTAATAGGGAAATACGTTTTACATGCTAGCACCTGTATAACCTCTGTTGAATTACCTACCATTTTTGGAAGAGAGGAGGTGAGAGAGGAAAAATATGGAATTCAAAGTCCTGTGAAAATGAATGCTACTCATTCCCCAACTGATGAATGATCAAGAGATATGAACAGTTTTTAGATGAAGTGATCAAACCTATCTATAGTCATATGAGAAGGTGCTCTAAATTGCTATTGATTGGAGGAATGCAAATTGAAACATTTCTGGGGTACTACCTCATACCTATTAGATTGGCTAATAGGGCAGAAAAAGAAAATGACAAATGTTGGAGGGGATGTGGGAAAAATGAGATATTAATCCACTGTTTGTGGAGTTGTGAACAGATTCAAACATTCTTTAGATCAATTTGGAGTTATACACGAAGGGCTATAGAACTGTGCAGACCCTTAGACCTTACAGAGACACTACTAGGTCTGTATCCAAAAAGAGATAAAAAAACAAAGGGAAAAAAGGATCTGTATACAGAAATATTTACAGAAGCTCTTTTATGGTGGCAGGAAGTTGGAAACTGGGAGACTGCCCATCAGTTGGGGAATGGCTGAACAAATTGTGCTATGTGATTGTGATGGAATACTATTGTGCTATAAGAAATGATGAGCAAGATGCTCTCAGAAAAACCTGGAAAGACTTACATGAGCTGCTGCAAAGTGAAATGTACTGCGTACAAAGTAACAGCAATATCATAAGATGCTGAGTTGAGAATGACTTAGCTATTCTCAGCAATACAAGGATCCAAGACAACTCTGAAGATGAAAAATGCTATCCATCCCCAGACAAAGAACTGATGGTGTCTGAATACAGATTGAAGCATACTCTTTTTTACTTAAAAAAAGAATGCTAAAAATTGTCTTGATATGTAATTGGGAAAAAAAAAACACTACTAAAAATGTCCCTTACAATTGCAGAGACCCAGGTGTCCTTCTATTTGACTGATTGTTTAATATAGATAGTCTAATGCCATTTGCAATATACCACTTTGTGTTCACTGGAAAAAATTAACAAGTTTAAAGCAAGATTCTAATATAAATTCCACTGATAGATGGTCACTTCCTACCCTTACTATATCAGTATTATCCAAGTTACCAAATATTCAGGTAGTATCATTTATAACATGAGAGCAGAATTAAGAAATATCTCTTTTTAAAGCAAATAACAAATGAATGATTTGTGGCTAGGAGAACCATATGTGAAATAGTTTGAAGGCCTTATCCAAGTCCTAAGTCTTGTGTACTAAATAGCAGTTTCTTGGAAAAGATTCTCTCATCTCCAAAGGTCCTTAGCTCAAAATGACTTAATTATGTTGATTAGGAGGTAGCCTGATACAGTGGAAAAGCAGAAGGCTGGGAGTCAGTGGATCTGATTTCTAGTCTTAGCTCTGCCTCTAATTAGCTGTATGACTTTGAGCAAGTCTTTTAGGCTCTCTGAGTTCTAGTTGCTTATCAGCAAAATGAAGGACTTTGATTAGGTCATCTGAAGGCTCTTTCTATGTCTAAGTGTTTATAGTTTTTCATGAAAGTTTTTTTTTCCTTCAAGTTTGTGAGGACAAAGGTGCTTTCTGCAAATCCCTGATCCATTCATATATATAAGCAAATAAGTGATTTATGTGAAATTTGGATTCTATCATTACACCACTGAGGATGGCAAACTTTTAGAGATTAATTCATATGCCTTTCATATAACAGGTGAATAAAGCTCACAAGCATTGTTAGAGTATTAGAGTGCCATTAAGATTAATATACCTAATTGTTACTAAGGTGATTATGGTACCATGCTGTTTGTCCCATTGTAAAATTGACTTTTATGAAGTCATGGTGAGAGCTGCTACATCAGAGATAGAAAAATTAAGCTTTGACTTGAATTTTCACACATTACATTCAGAAACATGAGGACATTAATGATAGGGTGTTAAAATAGCACCCAACTGCAAAAAAGTGCATAACATTTTATGTTAGTATCAAAGACAAAAAACCAACAGCTCTATGATTAGAAATAATGCTATAAGTGAGAAATTTTCCAGGCTGGTGAAGATGTTGAAGTCAGTCCCTAGGTTATGTTAGGCTGGATATGAAGCATTTTAAATGTCATATTGGCACCATCTATAGATGCTAAAGGTGAAGTGCACCTCTAACAATTTCACATTTCCCCTGATCACACTCTTAGTTCTCACTTTGAGCAACAAAATAACCTTCTCCCTCTCCATTAGTTTATGCCCCTATGGCAAGTATTAATTAGGAAGACAGAATCCTTGTCTTCTGGGAACTTATATTCTAGATAGAGTTTTATCTCTTTGTATTGAAATTTATGCAACTTCTGTAAAATATTTAGGATTTTCTTTGAAATTAAATCTAATAAATATAGTACATTTCCTCTATTTTAAAAATGGGAGAAATGAGGCAAAGGGAGTATGAATGACTTGCCCATGGTCAAATACTTGGTAGGACCAGAAATGAACCCAGGGTCTCTGATGCCATCTTTCCAGTAGACTGTGCTATGGAAAAACCACAGTGCCATAGCTCCCCTCAGACTTCTTACAATACTTTGCTTGGAACCTCTCTAATATACTGATGTAATACTTTAAAAAATTAAGTATATGTGACACAAATATAGTTTATACATTATATATAGTATGTGTATAAGAATATGCATACATACGTATACACACATATATACATGCATATCTGTCTCTATCTCAGTATCTATGTCCATACACACATACACCTACATATATGTGTGTGTGTGTATGTGTGTGTGTGTATGTGTACATACATACGTCCCTATGATTTCATTGGTGTAGTAGGGGCATCAAGGTGTGAAAATTCTCTTCACTTCATCTGTAATTTTTAGTATTAGAGGAT